>NC_056742.1:339998715-340601215 GCF_019279795.1 Protopterus annectens | reverse complement strand
TCGACCATACTCTGATAGAGGTATCTCCCCTCTGGGTCAGGTGAAAGCCCATTCAACTAGATCTATGGCAATATCAGCAGCCTTTTGGTCTAGGGTTTCGCTGGATGATATCTGCACTGCAGCTACTTGGTCCTTATATCACTCCTTTATATCCCATTACAAATTGGACATTGTGCCTAGGAGTAGGGCATCCTTTGGTTCTGCGGTGCTCCGGAATATCCTTCCATGAGGGCCACCTGGTGTTGGTAGCTGGGGACTCTGTCCCAAAGACTGAAGACCAAATGAAGTAAACTACTTCAGATAAAGAAGTTATGTACTCACCATAACGTTCCATCTGAGTAGCTGTACTTCATTTGTCTCCAACCATCCCCTCCTTCCCTCTGACCTTATCTCTGTTGTCCTAGCCTGGTATATAGGAGAGGTGTACTCTTGTGACTCTCCTGGTCATGCTTGGCCTAGGTTTATTGAAAAAACCTTTAGTGGTAAGGTATAGTTGGGTTGGGCTAATGTCCTCTTGTACAGCAAATTCGATCTGAGGGAAGGAAGGAGATAGAGGGGCATTATGGGTAAAGGGTGGAGCTTGGACCTTGGATCAGATGCTAGTCATGCGGCCGTCTCAGATCCGATCCGGATCCAAATACCCAAAGGTTGAAGACAAATCAAGTACAACTAATCAGATGGAACGTTATGGTGAATACATAACTTCTTTTTCTTCGCTTTTCCTTTATTCTGCCAACTGTACATCAGCTTCCATTGCATTGGTCAGATAAGCATCCCCCTTGTGGATTTCTTTCTCTTTTACTTATTTGTTGACCTATTGTGGATTTTTCATGTCACATAAGAGGGGTAAATGTGACTGTGAGATGCAGATTCAGTATAGAGACAGTCACACTAAATGTTTGTCCTGTTTGGGTCCCAATAGTAATAATAAAGAATGTCCTTTGTGTCTAAAACTTTTTGAAGCCACTTATCTTCTCTTAGAATGTTTCTTGTGAATCAGAGTGTTAAGGAAGTTGCACAGGTAGAACGACCTCTGAATCTTCCTGCAAAATGTCCCTCAACAGTTTAAAAAGAAGCTCAAACAGTCAAAGATAGCAGGTTCTGCTTTCTGGACATCAGTGTTGTGGCACTTTATGAGTCTTTAGACCATCTGGTATTATAAGCTTTTTCCACTGCCACAACCCAATTGAAGCTCAGTAAACTTCAGCTTCTTAACACATCGTACCATACTGATCATTTGATTGCTTGCTCAGCTCATTATATTTAAAGGGCCAGAAGGTATTCCTCAAATTTAAGTCTGTGAAGAGCTACCAGGTACCCTTACTGAAGTACATTGTGTTTGATCCCTACCATTATGTTCAAGCTGATGTACTTAAGAGAAAGGAGCAGAAGATTAAACAACTTACTTCATATTCTTCTCCTTCTTCTGATACCAGAGAGTCTCAGGAGGAGTGGTATCATTTTTTTAAGACCTCTTCATTTCTTTTCTACTTCTGCTAGCACTTCCTCTCCTTAAAAGAGACAGAGAGAATCATCTTCTGAAGAGGAAGATTCTGGCTCTGAAGTGGATTCTGTAGTTACACTTCTCACGTTCAGTCACCAGTTGGTTTTGAGTCTGAAGATGATGATACTGTGTCCCCTAACTCTTCTTCAGAAGGACTTTCTTATGGGGACACTATTAAAATGATGCAATATTCCCAGTGGGAAGGTGAGAAGGTGACCAGGTCTCTGATATGCAAAATATATACCATGACTTGTTATGTTTGGAAGTTCCCAAGCCTTCAACCATCGCTCTGGTCTTAGAAACTTTACAAGGTACCTTTGCTACTGCTTTATTAAAACTGGAATCCCAGCCTCCTGCTCTGAAAAAAAAATAATAGGTTTTACAAGGTTCCGGACACCCATAAATTTTTCTATAAAAACCTTGCTCAGATCCTGCAATAATTCTCTGGAATCTGACAAACTCAGTAAGTTACTTTCATCTACTAATGCCACACACAGTGACAAAGACATTAAGGCTATTGATAGATATGTAAAGAATGTGTGTACCTTTGCTACACTTTCTTTCAGGACCATCAACTATCGAACCCATATGATTAGGTGTAGTTTGTCTATTATGGGTGACATGAATAATCTTCTGATTGACATGCCTAAATCAGACAATAAAAAACTATTTATCATCTCTTCTTAATTCTACTTTCCAAGTAGCTACTCACTCTGTCCAAAGAAGTTATGATGCTGCAGACGCATCTTCCAGAGCTGCAGCTACAGGTTCAGTCTTAAGAAGATACTCATGGCTTAGACTCCAGTCTTTATATGAAGATGTCAAGATTACATTATTAGATACTCTTCTAGATAAGGAAACACTTTTTGGCCTTGCCACTGCAGAACTTTTTAAAATCCTGCAGGAGAGACGTAAGATTATACAGGATTTTAGACAAATCTTCCTATCTCCTGTACTTTTCCAAAACTGGCCCCTTTTTTCCAAAGAACAGAAACAGCAATAAAAAAGCAAAACGTTTGTCAAAAAGAATTTGCAGTACTAACCTAAATCAGAGTTTAAAGGAACAAAGAGTTCCTTTCCAGACAAATCCTCTCGTTTTACTGTCCCCCTTTTCCATCTCCCACTTCATCCTCTCTCAGCTTCCTTCATCAAACAAGTTATCTCTTTCCTTCTTGTCTGAAAACTGATAACTGCAGGCAAGTGGGTATTCAGCAACATACAAAAAGGATACAAAGTAACTTGGCTGTCCCATCTAACAATTTAGTTAACCTACACTTGTTCCCAAACTAAAAACACCTTATGTTTCCCAATTTGAAGAATTTGTTCCATGAGAGAACTACAGAACTAGTTCACACTCACCAACACAAAAAAGTCTTTATTAAGGACATTTTAGTTGCAAGATAAAAAGGCACTTGGAGTCCTATTCTTGGTCTGTCAGTTCTCAACATCTTCCTAAAGTTCCCAAAGTTTACAATGCTGTATTTTCAGAATTTGCTTCCAGTTGATGTCCTTCAAGGATGCATCTGCAGTCCTTACAAATGGGTTGTCCTGTCGTCAGGCAGCCCTTCGGTCGGCCGGATTCCAAAGTCTGGGTCTGGCCTCGGCTGGTGTCGCACTTCACCTGACGTCATAGCTGCAGTTATTCGGGTATAAAGGCATCAGCCGGCGCCATTTTCCTCAGTCTTACTTGCCGCGTGGCGCCCGAAGCAGAAGCTGTTCGCAAGTGCCGGTCGGTCAGATCCAGAGATTACTACTACCAATACTACTTCGAAGACTTCTAAAAAGCTAAGTACCCCGTTAGGGACTCTTTCTTGCCTCAGCCGATGTCAGAGAAAGTGAATAACTGTTTATCTTGTGGGAAACAAATACCTCATAAAGATTTCCACTCCTACTGTATACATTGCTTAGGCCCAGACCACGACGTAGCAGCTTGTCTAGCCTGCGCTTCTTTTAACCGACGGACGCTTAGACGTCGGTCGGAGTTTGCTGAACAAATTTTCGGCTCTGATTTTGCCTACATTATGCCGTCGGATCCTCCGACTACGCAAATTTCAAAAGCGAAAAGAAAAGGACCGACACTCGCGGTCCGCGGTCTCGGCGAAACCGATTAAGCAAACCGCGAGTGTCTCGGTTTCGGCCGAAACCGAGCAAGCGGTTCTTTCTCCAGCCGAAACCATGCCTTCTACCGAGGCCTCCTCTAACCTGGCAGAATCTGCTTCTGAAATCCAGCTTTCTGTTGCGGTTTCTCAGGAATTATCACACACAATTCCCCTGGATATTTCAACCCCTGCACGTGGAGCTGCTAGGCTTCCTGCAGCCATGTCTATTAAGGCCTTTGCCAGGGCTAAAGCAGCCAAAGCTTCCAAATCTGTGCCTGCCAAACCCCCCTCACACAGGCCCAGCACTAGCTCTCATATGCTATCTTTGGCTGATGATTTAATTTCTTTAATTCGTGGATCCCAGCCTCATCCAGACAGGTCCTCTCTCCCTCCTCCAGAAAAGAGACCTAGAGCAGAGCCCCCTGAACCAGTATCCACTGATGGTTCCTCTGATGAATCAGAACATACAGACCTTCCTGAGGCTTCTTATTCTCCTTACGAAGACTCTGATGCTGAAGAGTCCATTCCTTCAGCCTCTCCACCTGAGGAATTTTCCTTTGGGGAAACCTTGCATGCTATGAGGGAACAATTTCAGTGGCAGGGCCAAGATTTCTCAGACTCCAGAAAAAGGCTTAGAACCTTTCTACATTTGCCACAACATAGGCCTTTAGCTATACCTCCAGTTCTTTCTGTTATAGATGATGCATTTAATGATGCTTGCACTGCTCCTGATTCATTACCTCCGGCTCCTGCTAAGCCCGATAGGTTCTACAGGGTCCCGGACACTCATCACCATTTATACAAGGCTCCTTTTGCAGATCCAGAGACCATCGCCCAGGGCCCTAAAGCTGTAGCTGCTACTTCTACTAAAAACCCACTCCCCTCTGAAAGGGATTCCAGGTCCTTAGAGAGATGGGGTAAAAAAGTTTACACTTCTGCTACCTTGCAGCTAGGGCTTTGAACTGCCAATTTCATATGATTCAATATCAAGAGTTTATGCTTGACCAGTTAACTAAAAAGCTTTCCTCTGAAGAATCTTTAGATAAAAAATATGTTCAGGAAATGGTACATAACATACAGCAGGTTAGTAAAAATTCTTTAAAATGTGGCTATGATGCACTGGAGGCTTCCTTTAGATCAGCCATGACTGGCACAGTTATCAGGAGACATGCATGGTTGAAAGAACAGGCATTACCAGACCATGTCAAATCAAAGCTTTTGGATGCACCCATGGACAAGGTCAATTTATTTGGTTCCCCTGCTCAGCAGGTGCTAAAAAAGATGGAAGAGAAGGCGAAATCTGTACAAACTGTGAAAGATTTCTTACAGGTTCAACCTCCAAGGTTTAGCAGGAACTGGCCATCCAAGAATTGGTCCTTTTCGGACTCCTCTAAAGCTCAGAGAGGCAGGAATAGGCGTTCAAGAGGCAGAAATCAATCCAGGGGTGCCTACAGGGGATGCCAATGGCAAGGTAACAACCAGCGAGGCACAGACGCAGCCACCACCACTACAACAACTCAATCACAGTGACTTGACAGTGGCACTGCCTACCAGGGAACAACTAGAAGCACCCTTAGGCGGAAAACTAACCTTATTCTCAAAAAACTGGCATTGCATCACAAGGGAAAAATGGATTTTGCAAACTATACACCAAGGTTACAGGTTCCATTTCCATACTCTACCAGGGAAGAGAGGAATGCCAAACCTACCACCTACTCAAAGGACAGAAGCTCTAAAACAAATATCTCAGCTATTAAGAATGAGAGCTGTGGAAAGAGTACCATCTATGGAGCAAGGAAAGGGATTTTACTCCAGACTCCTCTTGGTACCAAGAAAAGAAAACAAATGGAGACCCATTCTAGACCTGTCCGCTTTAAACACATTCCTTATTGTTCCAAAATTCAAAATGCTGACCCTACAGCAGCTTCTTCCCATGCTGGGCAAGGAGTCTTGGCTGGTAACTCTAGATCTCAAGGAGGCATACCTGCACGTCCCCATAAGACCAATTTGCAGAAGATACCTCAGATTTCTTGCAGGATCAGAGCATTATCAATTTTCAGCATTGCCCTTTGGCTTATCTACTGCGCCCAGAGTGTTCACGAAATGCCTGGCATCAGTAATTGCTCATTGCAGACTTCAGGGAATCCAAATTTATCCCTACCTGGACGACTGCCTGATACAAGCGGACAACAAAAGCAAGCTAGCAGAAGACCTACAAAGAGTCATTTACCTGCTGCAAGCCTTGGGATATACAGTCAATATAAAAAAGTCAAGGCTGATTCCATCCCAAAGAATAACCTTTCTGGGTGCAGAGCTGGACACATCAAAGCAAATGGCATTCCTAACTGCAGAAAAGAAAGAGCAACTACCTCTCTACTTCTTGGCATTAACAAAGCAGAACCACCTAACTGCAAGAAAAGTACTGCAAGCTCTAGGCTTCATGGCATCCTGCATAATTCTGGTCCCTCATGCCAGACTGCATATGAGAAAGCTACAGTGGTACCTAAGGAATTTGTGGTCCCAACACAAGCACAGCCTAGAAACCAAAATCCCAATTATCCCATGCCTGAAACAAGAGTTCCTATGGTGGGCTCAGGCCTGTCAATCAAACACAGGATTGCCCTTCTGCAACACCCAACCAAGCCAAACCATCATGACAGATGCCTCAGACCTCGGTTGGGGAGCACAAATGCAGGGCAAGTGCATACAAGGCTTATGGACTCAAGACCAGCTGCGCCTACACATAAATCTAAAGGAAATGCTGGCAGTAAAATTGGCAATCCAGTCATTCAGACCATTTCTCCAAGAAGGTCAGTTGATGATAAGGACAGACAACACCACAGTTATGTGGTACATCAACAAACAGGGGGGCACCCATTCATATCCTCTATGCCGGCTGGCACTGGACCTATGGGATGTGGCCCTGAGCTACAACATTCAGTTACAAGCAATTTTGTACCGGAAAAGAAAACATTCTAGCAGACATATTAAGCAGAACAACCACAGATGCCCACGAATGGATGCTTCATCCGGACATCTTCAAAGCCATCACAAGGAAATGGGGATTACCACAAATAGACTTGTTTGCATCCCCATTCAATCACCAGCTAAAGAAATTCTGCACAAGGACGTACCACCCACTTGCTTGGAAGGTGGACTCCCTATCTTTCAGTTGGAAAAACCTGACAGCATACGCATTTCCACCACTTCCTTTGATGCACAAGGTGCTTCTGAAGATCAAAGAGGACCGTCCAAGGATCATTCTGATAGCTCCAGACTGGCCAAGACAACATTGGTACCCATTGCTGAGGAGCATGTCTCGGGAACAAATATGGACACTACCCTGATCCCATTACTGTTAACACAGAACAACTACAACATCCTGCATCCAAACCTGAAAACTCTGCAGCTAACTGCCTGGAACATTACATAACAGCAATTAACCCAAACTTATCCCAAAGGGTTAAAGACATAATCCTGGAGGCGCGCAGACCTTCAACAAGAAAGAATTATGCAGCAAAATGGAAAAGATATCTCATTTGGAGTACTGCAAAGGAGAAGATGTGACTCTGGTAAACATGGCCAACATCCTGGAGTACTTGGCAGAGCTCTTCCACACAGGCCTGTCCTATTCTTCCATCAAGATACATGCATCAGCTACTTCAGCACAATATAGCTTGGATCCTCCTGTCTTCTCTCATCCCCTGCTCAGACAGTTTCTGAGAGGAATTAAAAATGTAAAACCTCCCAGGAAACCACCATTGCCAGTATGGGACTTGAACTTTGTGCTAGAAAAATTGACACTTCCTCCTTTCGAACCAGCAGCAACAGCAGAATTACAATACTTATCCTGGAAGACTGCTTTCCTGCTGGCAATAACTTCAGCAAGAAGGGTCTCTGAACTACAGGCATTAATGGCAGTACAACCCTTCCTGATCTTCCATCAAGATAGAGTGTCCATGAGAACAAATCCTACATTTATGCCTAAGGTGGTATCCAGAGTGTCATTAAATCAGGCTATCCACCTACCTACATTCTTCCCAAACCCACAGAACAGGGGAGAAAGACTTTTGCATACCTTGGATGTACACAGGCAGTTACGCTACTACCTGGACAGGACTAAGTCCAATAGAAAAACTGACCAGCTTCTGGTAGCATATGCCACAGGAAAGGAAGGAAAACCAATTTCAAAACAGACAATCTCCAAATGGATAGGAAATTGCATTAGATTTTGTTACTCCTACAATGGAAAGAAAACTCCAGAGAACATCAGGCCTCACTCCACAAGGGCTACAGCCACTACCACAGCTTTCTTACGAGGAGTGGCTACCAAGGACATTATAGAGGCTGCTACTTGGACCTCCGTGCATACATTTGCCAAGCATTACAATTTACCTTTATACTCTAGATCCCGAGCAGGTTTTGCCACTGCTGTTTTGCAAGGGATCCTAGCTACACCATAATCACTACTCTTTCCTCCTCCCCTTGTTTAGCTATGGTATTCTACCCATTTGTAAGGACTGCAGATGCATCCTTGAAGGACATAGTACCGTTTTGTACCTACCATAAATGTAGATGTCCGATAGGAATGCATCTGCAGTCAGGATTACCCACCCACCTTTCCTCTGAGGTACTCCTAGGGTATTTGCCAGCCTTCAGCTAGCTTGGGGGGGATCTATTATGGTGTATTTGTTTGTATATATGTACATACATGCTTATTTTTTGTGTTTGCTCTCTACTATTTGGAATCATTGGCATTTATCCAAATTTAGCCTTCCAAGAGGGCACCTGGCATCTGGGGCAAGAAACACTGAGGAAAATGGCGTCGGCTGATGCCTTTATACCCGAATAACTGCAGCTATGATGTCGGGTGAAGTGCGACACCAGCCGAGGCCAGACCCAGACTTTGGAATCCGGCCGACCGAAGGGCTGCCTGACGACAGGACAACCCATTTGTAAGGACTGCAGATGCATTCCTATCGGACATCTACATTTATGGTAGGTACAAAACTGTACTTTCTTCCTCAAACTTTCTTGGTTATTCTGTCCCTTACAATTTCACTTTCAATTTTCTGCTTCACCCTTTGATCATTCTACAGCTCTTTTGGCATTTACCAAATGTCTAGCCTCAGTCATAGCCTTCTGCAGATGCCAGGCTATTCATACTTGTTCATACCTGGAAGGTTTTCTTCTCCTTGATCTGAAATTCACAATGGACTTTTATTTGTCTAGGTTTCTCAGTAAACATGCAAAGTCTGTCCTTCACTTATTTCAAGATCTGGTACTTTTGGGTTGCCATCTAAATACTGTTACAATGATGGCATTTCTCCGCCAGGAAAAAATGAGTTTCTGATTGCTTTTGTCCATTCTCTTCTTCCCCTGGATTAGAACTCAGCAAAAGAGATATTGAGAGCCATGGGGTATATGAGTTATACTATCCAGATGAAACCTTTTGCCAGACTGTGCATGAGAAATATTCAGTAATACCTCAAGTCTCTTTGGACAGAGCACTGTTACCCCTTAACTTTTCCCATCCATATCTTGCCCTTTATCAAGAATTAATTTCTATGATGAATCAATCAAATATCAGTCAGTCAGGAAGTGCCATTTCTGGTTCCTACTTGCTAGAAAGTCTACACAGATGCTTCAGATCTGGCATGGGGAGCTTGTACTGCGGACATAAAAGTACAGGGTGTTTAGTCAATGTAGGACAAGAAAGCCCAAGCAAACATTAAAAGAAATGAAAGCTGCAATCTTAGCCCTTGAGGATATTCCACACCTTTGGTCTCCAGGACCCTTCCTAATTCTCGTAGACAGCAACACTCTAATGTGATGCATCAATAAGTAGGAAGGGACAGAGTCTTACAAATTATGCAGTCTTGACTAAGCAATTGCATTTCAGCACAGTTTTTCTTCAGAGGTAAACACTGTGGTGGATTCTGTGAAATGATCCAGGACAGACCCTCATGAGCAGATGTTGAATAGAGAGGTCTTCCTGCAGATTGTCCATCAGTGGGGACTTCCCCAGCTAGATATATTTTCCTCCTGTCTGAAAAGGCAGCTCATACTGTTTTTCTCCAGAGTACATGTTCACAGACTTAGAAAATGGCTGCCATGTCTTTCTCACAGAGAGGGAAATTCCTATATGCTTGTCCTCCCTCTCTACTGATTCCCAAGGTCCTTCTTTAAATCAAGAAGGACAATCAAAAGATCATTTTTGTGACTGTTTTTGGTCCCATCAACATTAGGTGCTCATTCATAATTACTGCTGCAGTAACCTTAGTTGTATGAGTTATATTCTGCAAAGGAAATAACAGATGTAATGGGATCCTATCTCGCCTATATTCATAACTGATGGGTTCGGAGCCGATCCATCAGCTCAGACTCGGCCACTATATAGTAGAACGAAGTCTCTAATTGGCTGGGCTACCCCTTATCCCAGAATGCACCACGCCTGCTTCCCCCAATCTCGTTTGCCGCTTTTCAAGCTAGACGTGGTCTCGACTTGGCTGGAGCTAAGTGTTTTTTTTGTTACTTTTTGGTCTTTTGACCTAGGGTTTTCTTCACTAATTTAACAAACAGCTGTTTTAACAGCTTTATGTGTGTGTGTGAACCTTTTTCAGTGTGATTGGTATTTTCTCTACTTACCGGGCAAGGCCCGTTTAAGTTAGAGGGCCCTTGCCCTTATTTGTGAGTCAATGTGTTGATTTTGTCTACTGTTAAGTTTGTTTTTTGCCCTACTGTACGTCCTGCTTTATCGGGCTAAGCCCGTTTTTAGTTAGAGGGCTTCTGCCCGTTTTGTGTTCTGTATCTCGGGCCAGTCCCGTTTTTGAATCAAGGGCTCATGCCCTACTTTAAGGTTACTTTAGTGGTGAAAAATAGTTGGGTGATAGGATGTCAAAAGAGCAGAAGTCTGGTTTTAAAAAGTGCACCAAGTGCAACTACAAAATGTCTATTACTGATAGCCATGCTGTTTGCGTATATTGTTTAGGACCAAAACATTTGCAGGAAACATGTAGTGTTTGTCATGCTTTTTCCTCTAGGGTCCTTCAAGAACGTAAAAATAAATTGATCCATGTTAAGTTGTCCATCTCGCCTTCATTCTTGCTGGATGGGTTCGGAGCCGACCTCGGCTCCGACTCGGCCACTCTAAAAGCTCGAGAGTTGGTTCCACCGGCTCGAGGCTCCCCCTATATCCCACAATGCTAGGCGTGAGTTACCTCAGATCTCGTTTGCCGCTACAGCGATCGAGGTGTGTTTTCTACCGGCTCCAGGTTAGTGAAAGTTAGACTAGTTTAAATTCTTAGACTTAGGCTAGCTCTGTGTATTTTTCTTTCCCTTTAGTGTAGTGGACTTATTATCCCTTCTACCTTTTATCCAGCCCCCTTTTTTCTAAAGAACTTATAGTTCTTTCCCAAGGCCTTCGGGCCCTTCCTTCCCTATCCTTAGGGTGTGTATGTGTTTTAATTAGGGAGTTCTTATTTAACTTACCTTTAGTTTAAATAATTCCCTTTGAACCTTATTAGTGTAATCTGTGTGTGTGTGTTTTCTGTGTGTGATTACACTTCGGTTCCTTGAATATGTCCAAGGATACAAAGGTCTCAGGCTTCAAGAAGTGTGACTCATGCTGTCAGAAAATGTCTCTGACAGACGGTCACACTTCTTGTGTGTATTGCCTGGGACCTTTACACCTGCAGGACTCTTGTGCTGTATGCCACGGCTTCAGCCCTAGAGTCCTGCAGGAGAGAAAAAATAAACTCATTTTGAGGGGTTTAATTAAGCCTGAAGGTTCCCTTTCTGTGTCATCGGGGAAACCTTCTAAGGCTTCTAAGACCTCGACTCCAGCTTCAGAGTCGAGGCCTAAGGCTTCGAAGCCTACTGCTTCATCGGCTCCGGCTGGAGCCGATGAGTCTTTGACTGCAGTATCCGTGGTTTCCTCGGCTCCGGCTGGAACCGAGGCATTAGAGATTCCTGGGTCGGCTCCGATCAGACCATCGGAGCCGACATCTAGAAAGAGATTGAGGTCACCGTCCCTTGGCTCCGTTCATTCGGCTCCAGCGTCTCCCCTGCTGTCTGAACGGAGCCATAGATCTCACTCCTCCAGGTCA
Organism: Protopterus annectens; assembly: GCF_019279795.1. NCBI lineage: Eukaryota > Metazoa > Chordata > Ceratodontiformes > Protopteridae > Protopterus > Protopterus annectens. Next base: position 340,589,504 of record NC_056742.1, on the reverse strand, counting down.
TCGAGGCTCTCGGATCACGACCTCCAGAGGGTAGTGAGTAGACTTTTGAAGTCCGAGGCACTGGCCCAAATGCTCCAGAGTCCGACTCATCAGTCGATGCCTCAACTTGTTCCAATATTCCTCCTCCGACTCCTTTGAGCTCGAGCGGCCTCGGGACCGAGACTGTGGTAGCGTCGGAGCCGATACATTTGTCTTCGGCTCCGTCGTCAGCTCCGATTTCTTCTTTTGAAGAATCTCGGCGCCGGGCTTCCCTCGTCGGCTCCGAGGGGGTGAGTGGCATCGGACCCTTGTCCGACCCCACTCTCCCTCTCGGTGCTTCGGCGCTGGTGAGTTCGGCTCCGACATCGGCCTCGGAGCCATCTCTGTCGGTGCCGAGGGAGGTTCTCAGCTTTTCGGAGCGGGGACCTCTGGCTCTGCCTGACAGGGGTGCATTCGAGGTCATGTGGAGTGTGTTGGAACCTTGTTCGACTCCACAGTCGGCTCCGTCCGCCCCTCCCACTTCGGTGCCTTTGGTTATGTCGACTCACTCCTTCATCCCAGACCGCAGAGAGCAAGCTCCTCAAGAATCCCCTGTGGGGATCTCATCCTCTTCCGAGGCCTCTCCTGAATTGGCAGGGGAGCCCCCTAGGAAGAGAAAGTGTAAGAGGAAGCACATAGACTCACCTGAGTCTGTCACCTCTGACACAGATTTAGAGGATTCCGAGGGTTCCCCATGTTCCCCTTCTGAAGATGTCTCTTTCGCAGACATTCTAGAGATCCTGAAACAGAGGGGAAATTGGCCAGCCCTTAACCCTTCGGAGGATGAATCTGTGTATCTTGAGGCGTTTGGCTCTCGCCCTTCCACCTCCTGGGTGCCCCCCCCCCCTTTGATCCCCTCATGCAGGTGGTTGCAAAGAAGGCTTGGACGGCTCCTGATTCAGTGGACCCTACCTCCAGGAGACCCTCCAAATTTATAACAGCACCAACTGACAAGCAATTTCTCACAAAAGGTGTTTCTGTGGATGCTATGGTGGTAGCTGCTGCCACCAAGAAGGAATTAGCTGATCCTTCAGTGCCTGTTCATCCCCCTAACAAAGAATCTAGGTCTATGGACAGGTACGGGAAGCGGATGTTCTCGTCAGCGACCTTTGCTATGCGTTTGCTGAACTACCTATGCCATTTTACTCGTCTTCAAAGAGACTTGATCAAAGAAGCGAGTGACATGATGAAGGATCCTACGGCTGCAGGTTTTCAAGACAAGATGAACACCCAGCTGGCTACCCTGAACTCCATAGCTAACTCCTCCATGCGCCTCCTTTCTTATGCGGCTGATGGAGCGAGCAGGGCCGCAGGGACAGGTGTGGCCTTACGCAGGCATGCCTGGATGCGGCTATGCAACTTTGCGGACCCCTTTAAAACGTCTTTCACGAATTCCCCGTTTGATGGATCATCTCTCTTTGGTCCTCAAGTGAAAGAAACCTTGACTAGGTGCGAGACAGATGGCAAGACTCTTTCTGCCGTCGGAGTCCGTTTTTCTACTCCTTCTAGGCCTTACCCCAAAGGCCAGAAAAGTGGGAAAATGTGGTTCCACAAACAATCTCAAGGGACTTCGCCAGACGCACAGAGTCGGTTCCCCGCCAGAGGCAGAGGGGGGAACAACAATGGTAGACGTTGCCCTAGAGGCAGGGGGGGTCCGCAGAACCAGGGCAATCGAGAAGCCTTCTCTGATAAGCCCTTTCAGCATCCCTGAGGTGTTGCCCGACTGCCCACCTTCGGAGGCAGTCGGGGGAAGATTGTCACTGTACCCAGAAGCCTGGCTATCCCTGACTCAAGACAAATGAGTACAGTCCATCATTTCCGAAGGCTATTCCATTCCCTTCATTCGCATTCCAAACCAATCAAAAAAATCCCTTCCAGATGCTCCACCCGCTCAAAGGGATCTTGCAGTTTTGGAAATTTCAAAGCTGCTTGCAAAAAGAGCAATTCAGCCAGTTCCAGCAGACCAGCAAGGATCCGGAATCTACTCCAGGTTCTTTTTAGTTCCAAAGAAAACAGGGGACTGGAGACCAATTTTGGATCTCAGTATCTTGAACAAGTCAGTCAAGAAAACAAGATTTCGGATGGTCACGCTGCAGTCCATCCTTCCCCTTTTGGGAAAGGGAAACTGGATGTGCTCTATAGACCTTCAGGATGCGTACTATCACATAAAAATCAACAGACGCTCCAGAAGATTCCTCCGCTTCAGGCTGGGAACCAGTCATTTTCAATTCAGGGCCCTGCCCTTTGGTCTCACCACTGCCCCGGTGTTTACCAAATGCATGGCAGTGGTAGCTTCTCACCTGAGACGTCAAGGATTCCAGGTGTTTCCATATTTGGACGACTGGCTCCTCACAGCTCCCACCAAGCATCTTCTCCTAATGGCCAGGGACTACACCTTTCGCATTTGTCAAAAGTTAGGCATTTCAGTAAATTGCGAAAAGTCTGTTTTGTCGCCTTGTCGTACTATTACCTTCATAGGCGCAAATCTAGACACAGTCAACATGTCTGAGACTAACACATCAGAGAATAGCAGACATACACAAACTGGTCTCACTCCTCTTCAACAGCAACAGAGTCAAAGCCAGGTTAGTTCTGAAAGTGTTGGGGATTATGGCGGCTGCCATACCTCTGCTTCCATTAGCCAGGTTCCACATGAGAATCCTTCAATGGATGCTCTTCACACAATGGTCATACCAGCAACTTCCGATGTCCCATACCATTATGATCACGCAAACATGCAGAAATCATCTTCTGTGGTGGATGTCTTCCCCTCAGCTCTTATTGGGAAGACCTTTTGTACCTTCCCCTCCGGTTGCTACTTTGACAACGGACGCCTCCCTGATCGGGTGGGGGGGGGCATTATCAGGGCAGAACTGTCCAGGGCACATGGCAACCAGACGAATGCCACTTGCACATAAATGTTCTAGAGATGAGAGCAGTGCTTTTAGCGTTGCAAGCCCTTCAAGACTCTCTTCCATTGGGAACGATAGCAATCCAGACGGACAATATGTCTGTAGTGTGGTATATCAACAAACAAGGCGGAACCAGGTCCTACCCCCTGTGTCGAGAAGCACTCAGACTGTGGCAATGGGCGATTTCTTCTCAGCGATTTCTGATAGCAACGCATATCCCCGGGAAGTCCAATCAAATTGCGGACAAGTTGAGCAGAGCTATCCTCATGCCTCACGAGTGGTCTCTGAAAGACTCTGTGGTGAGAGAAATTTTTCTCAAGTGGGGTCAGCCTTGCTGCGATCTTTTTGCTACTCCCCAAAACAGCAAGTGCAAAGATTATTTCACCCTATTCCCGCTACCAGGCCAGCCCAGCAGAGACGCTCTAGTCCAAGTTTGGCCCCGGGGACTTCTGTATGCATTTCCTCCCTTCCCACTAATCTCTCAAGTGATACAGAAAGCTATCGCTCAGAAGGCCTGCTTGATCCTCATTGCTCCTTACTGGCCTCGACAGGTTTGGTTCCCCTTTCTACATCATTTTCTGTTGGAGCGACCGTGGCATCTGGACCTAGTTCCAGATCTTTTGATCCATCAATCGGGTCAGTTTCATCGCTCCCTTCCCTCTCTGAACCTCACTGCTTGGTTCCTCCAATTCCAACCTTAGCCAGGCTTCCTCAAATATCTCACTCTGTTCGAGATATTTTGATAGCTTCCCATAAATCTTTCACTCGAAAGATTTATTTGAGTAAGTGGAAACGTTTCGCCTATTGGGCTCAAGGAAGGGACATAGATCCTTTCACTGCTTCCATCCAAATGGTCCTTGATTTTCTAGCTGAACTCTTCCATGCAGGTTCATCTCCTTCTACTCTTAAAGTTCAATTGGCAGCTATTTTTAACTTTCATGTGGGCATTTTAGAGTCTGCCATAATGTCCCACAAGCTTTGCAAAGCTTTTTTGAAGGGAGTTTTTCTACTCAGACCTCCTATAAGAAATCCTCCTCCTCCTTGGGACCTAAATTTAGTTCTTAGTTCTTTGATTCTTTCCCCTTTCAAACCTGCAGCCTCCTGTTCTTTAAAATTGCTGTCATGGAAGACACTCTTTCTGGTAGCTATTACTTCAGCTAGAAGAGTTTCAGAACTTCATGCACTCAGCTGTCGACCTCCTTATCTGTTGTTCCATAAGGACAGGGTATCTTTACGAACCAATCCGTCCTTTTTACCTAAGATAGCCTCGGCGTCTAACCTGAATCAAAGCATTGACCTCCCTGTGTTTTTTCCAGAATATTCTAACAGGTCTGAACAAAAATTGCATTGGCTAGATGTTCATCGTCAGTTAAGGTACTATTTGGATAGAACCAAACAATTCAGAAAATCTGACCAGCTGTTTGTCTCTTATGCAGAAGGCAGAAAGGGACTTTCAGTTTCAAAGGTATCATTATCTAGATGGCTAACATCTCTGATTTCCCTTGTTTATGAAATTAGACACCAAAAGCTGCCTAACAAACCTAAAGCCCATTCCACCAGAGCTTTGGCTACTTCTATAGCCTTCCAAGACAGACTGCCTATTGACACCATTTGTGCAGCGGCTACTTGGGCTACTCCTCACACTTTCATTTCTCATTATAAGTTGGATTTAGCTTCTAGGCATAGAGCTAACTTTGGTTCCACTGTTCTCAAGAGTCTGTTCCGTTAGGCCACCGGGACAAGGTGCTAGGGACGGTCCCATCCAGCAAGAATGAAGGCTGAGATAGACAACTTAACATATAGAAGTTATGTTCTTACCATAACGTTCCATGTTAGTTGTCTACTTCTCGCATTCTTTCTTGCATCCCACCCTCCTTCCCCCTGGCCTGGACAGACCTAGAGGAGTTTGATTGTGACCTCTCTTTCTACCACCTCTTTACTTTAGGTATATGCTGCTGTGCATATTTTCCTGGATCAGGATGTAGGTCACCCTTCTCTTCTCCCTGGTTTATAGAGGTGGACTTTGTTTATAATTATTCTATTGCTATTATAAGCTGGGCCTAGCTTACAAACGAGATCTGAGGTAACTCACGCCTAGCATTGTGGGATATAGGGGGAGCCTCGAGCAGGTGGAACCAACTCTCGAGCTTTTAGAGTGGCCGAGTCGGAGCCGAGGTCAGCTCCGAACCCATCCAGCAAGAAAGAAGGCGAGAAGAAGACAACTAACATGGAACGTTATGGTAAGAACATAACTTCTATTTAAGGGCCTTATTAAGCCCTCCTTTGAGGAAGCTTTGGCTTCTCCTTCCTCTCCAGCTTCTAAAAAGAAAAGGTCGTCGGCTCCGACCAGTCCGTCGGAACCGACTTCCAAGAAGCATAGGTCGATCTCTTCTTCCTCGGCTCCAATGGCTTCGGAGCCTCGGGTGGAAGGGTCTGCCTCGATACCTCTTTCCTCGGCTCCATTGGTGTTGGAGCCGCAGGTTGGGGGATCGAGAGGTGAATCACCTGCTTCGACTCTTTTGGTCTCGGAGCCGTTGGAGGTGTGCAGCTCACATTCTCCCCCCTCGGCCCCGAAGTCCCCTTCGGCACCGATGCTTATTCATACGGTTCCGGATCCGGTGCCGATGGTGCTGGAGCCATTTCGGAGCCGGTCCCCTGGTCTATCAGAGCCGAGAGAGAAGTCATCTCGGCCCCCATCTATTACCTCCAAATCCTCCAGGTTGTCAGACTCAGATTTGGACAGAGTTATCCAGAGGATTTTCCAGTCCCCGGTTTTTGCAAAAATGGTCTCGGCTCCAGCCCACTCGGCTCCGGAGCCGGTCCCCACTTTGACGCATCCGATTCCTCCTCCAGCCTCCTCACAGCCGTTGGAGTCGGTGACGGTAGAGCAGAGCAGAGTTGTCCAGTCGGAACCGAGACTCCCTCTGAGCTTCTCTGTTCCGACCATCATTCCTACCCTGTTCTCGGCGTCAGGGTTCGGTACCGGGACTTTCTCGGTCGGGGCCGAGGGGAACACTTTGGAACTGGTAGCTTCGGTGCCTAGTCTTCCCCTCGGAGCATTGGCCACAGGGATTCCCGGTACCGTCGTGGTCTCTCAGCCGGTGTCCTCCATAGAGTCTGGAGGTCCTGCTTTTGAGGCCATGAGGAGAGCGCTGGCCATGTCCTTGCCGGCTCAGCAAGTCTCTACCTCACCGTCCCTAGACTTGGGAACTGGTGCTTCTGGTGTGCTTCATTCCACGGCAGTGGGGGCCCAGGGCCTGAGGATACCCCCTTGGGGAGGGGGGTTCACTTCTCCCAGGAGGTCCTTCTGAATCCGCTTCAGATGAACCTCCAAGAAAATAATTGTGCAAGAGGAAGCACATTGACTCCCAGGATGAGTCTATCACATCAGATACTGACCTCGATGATGCGGAGGGGTCCCCAACATCATCCTTGGATGACGTCTCATTCTCAGATATCCTCGAGATCCTGAGACAGAGAGGCGATTGGCAGTAAAACCTTCCGCGGAGGAGTCAGTCTTCCTCAAGGCTTTTGGGGCCCGGCCCTCCGCCTCCTGGGTGTCTCCACCCTTCGATGAATTACTAGATTTAGTTTCTCGAAGGGTGTGGGAACACCCTGACTCTGTGGAACCGGTGCCCGCCAGACCTAACAAGTTCCTCTCAGCCCCTCCTCAAAAGGAATTTTTGACTAAAGGAGTTGCAGTAGATGCGATGGTGATGGCATCTGCCACTCAGCAAGACATGGCAGAGGCTTCAACGTCTATTCACCCTCCTAATAAGGATTCCAGGAGCATGGATAGGTACGGGAAGCGTATCCTTTCTTCAGCGGCCTTTACCCTTCGGTCGCTGAATTACCTTTGTCATTTTACCAGGCTCCAAAGGAACCTCCTCAAAGAGTTAGGTGAGTCTCTTACGGGTAATCTTCCTGAGGCATTAGCCCAAACTGTTGGCGCCCAGATGACTACCCTATCTTCGATAATCAACTCGTCCATGAGGCTCATCTCATATGCGGCCGAAGGGGCGTGTAGAGCAGCGGGAACAGGCATGGCTCTTAGAAGACACGCCTGGTTACGCTTGTGTACCTTTGCGGAGGCTTTTAAGTGTTCCTTTACCGACGCCCCCCTTTGATGGGTCCTCCCTGTTTGGACCCAAGGTGAAGGACACACTGACTCGGTGCAAGCAGGAGGGCAAGACCTTGACTGGCGTGGGGGCCCGTTTTTCCGCTCCCTCTAGACCTTACCCCAAGGCCCAGAGAGGAGGGAAAATGTGGTTCAGGAAATCTCAAAGGTCTTTCCCTACTCTACCGACTGATCTCCCCTCTAGAGGCAGGGGGGGGAGAATTCAGGAAGATGCTGCCCCAGAGGCGGCAGAGGCCCCCGTAACTCTGGAGACCGCGATTCCTTTCGTGGTCCATCCTACACTCCCCGTCCCTGAGACGTGGCCCAACTGCGCATGTCCGGAGCCAGTCGGGGGTCGTTTTGCGGAACACCCACAGGCTTGGGAATCTATCACCAAGGATCAGTGGGTGCTCTGAACCATAACCGGAGGCTATCTCATCCCTTTCATCAAGATCCCCCCTCTTCCTATCAGGAAAATCCCGGATGTGCCACCCAGTCAGCGGGATCAAGCAGCGGTCGAGGTTTCAAAGCTGCTAAGAAAAGGAGTCATCCAGCCTGTCCCCGCCGACCAGATCGGATCAGGAACTTACTCAAGACTATTTTGGTGCCAAAAGACAGGGGACTTAAGGCCCATTTTGGACCTCAGATCATTGAATCGCTTTGTAAAAATCCAAATTCGAATGGTCACCCTTCAGTCCATTCTCCCGTTATTGGAGAAGGATGTCTGGATGTGCTCCATAGACCTCAAGGACGCTTACTATCACATTCTGATAAGTCAAGAGTCCAGGAGTCATTTACGCTTCTGCCTGGGAACCAGTCATTTCCAGTTCCGAGCACTGCCCTTTGGTCTCACCACAGCCCCCAGGGTGTTCACCAAGTGTCTGGCAGTAGTGACAGCTCACTTGAGAAGTCTAGGATTCCAAGTGTTTCCCTATCTAGACGACTGGCTCCTCACTGCCACCTCCAAGCATCTATTAGTTCGGGCGCTTATGACCACAGTCAGTTTGGGTCATTCACTAGGAATCACGTTCAATTGGGGAAAATCTGTGCTGCAGCCGTCTCAGCGTATTACCTTTATAGGCGCAGAGTTAGACACAAGAAGAATGCAGGCATTCTTGCCGGTAGAAAGGATTCAGGTCCTGCAGTCTCAGGTTCAAACCTTGTTACCCAGATCACGAGTTCAGGCCAGACTGATTCTGCAGTTATTGGGCACGATGGCCTTGACTATTCTTCTAGTCCCCTTAGCCAGGCTGCACATGCGGGTGCTGCAATGGCTACTGTCGGTTCAATGGTCCTTTCAGGAACTTCCCTTGAACCATTTGGTCCAGATTACCGAAATTTGCCGTCGGGACCTACGTTGGTGGCTGCTTCGGTCCAACCTGGACCAGAGGCGACCCTTTGCCCTTCAGCCTCCCATCGCCACGGTGACCACGGACGCCTCCCAGATAGGGTGGGGGGGGTCATTATCTGGACAGGTCTGTCCAAGGCACATGGCAGGCTCACGAAACGCACTTACATATCAATATCCTGGAAATGAGAGCGGTGCTACTGGTGTTGCAAGCACTTCGTCATGCTCTTCCCCGGGGTACTATTGCGATCCTATCCGACAACATGTCGGTAGTCTGGTACATAAACAAGCAAGGCGGAACCAGGTCCTACCCTCTTTGCCGAGAGGCCATGAGAGTGTGGCATTGGGCGATTTCTACCCAGCGTTTCCTAGTGGCAACGTACATTCCGGGGAAATCCAATGTGATTGCAGACAGGCTGAGCAGGACTCTCCTGTTGCCCCACGAGAGGTCCCTCAACGACAGGGTGGCTGCAAACATCTTCGCCAAGTGGGGCCTCCCTTGTTGCGACTTGTTCGCCAGCCCTCACAGTGCGAAATGCAGGGAGTTCTTCACTCTGACTCCCTCTCAGGGGCAGATTCCCAGGGACGCTCTAGCTCACAGTTGGCCCCCCGGTCTACTTTACGCCTTCCCTCCGGTTCCCCTTCTCCCGAAGGTGATACAGAAGGCGATTTATCTAGGAAGCGACATGATTTTGATCACTCCACACTGGCCTTGTCAGGTTTGGTTCCCATTCCTTCTGAGGTATGCGGTGGAGGGCCCATGGTTTCTGTACCTGGTGCCCGACCTGTTGACTCATCAGTTGGGACAGTCTCACCCATCCCTCAGGTCCTTGAGGTTGGTCGCTTGGTTACTCCACTTCCAACCTTAGTCAGAGATAACTCTTTTTCTCCAGACGTCATCCACATTTTGTCCTCTTCTCACAAACCTTCCACTATTAAACTGTATTACAGCAAGTGGAAAAGGTTTGCTCTCTGGGCCCAGCAACGAGGTATAGATCCCCTTACCGCCCCAGTACCTCAGGTTTTAGAATTCCTGGCTTCTTTGTTTTATTTGGGCTCTTCAGTTTCCACAATTAAAGTCCAACTGGCGGCTATCTCTAATTTTCATGTCTCCTTTGAGCCTTCCTTAATGGCAAACAGGCTTTGCAAATCTTTCCTTAAAGGAGCGTAGCTCCTTCGGCCCCCAATAGCCCATCCTGTGCCCCCTTGGGACCTGAATAGCTTCTTTAACTGCCCGCCCCTTTGAACCATCAGCTACTTGTGATATAAAATTTCTATCTTGGAAAACCGCCTTTTTGGTGGCAATAACCTCTGCCAAGTGGGTCTCAGAGCTTCAGGCTCTCTGTTCTAATCCTCCTTATTTGACCTTTCACAAAGACAGAGTGTCCCTCAAGTTAAATCCCTCTTTCTTGCCCAAGGTAGCATCCCCCTTACGCATTCAACAATCCTTGGAGCTCCCTGTGTTTTTTCCCAAATTCTCCAATAGCGCAGAATATATTTTCCATCAGTTGGATGTTCACAGACAACTGCGTTTTTATTTAAGTAGGACTAATCAGACACGAAAGTCAAATCAGCTGTTTGTGTCCTTTGCGGAAAATAGGTTGGGTCAACCGGTGGCTAAAACCACCATAGCCAAATGGATTAAAGATTGCATCTCCTTCATTTATTCACGGTCCGGCAAAGAGCTACCTTTCCCAGTCTGGGCTCATTCTACCAGGGCAATGGCTACTTCTGTAGCATTCCACTCCAAATTATCGATAGATGATATCTGTGCGGCCGCTACCTGGACTTCTCCACACACCTTCATTTCTCATTACAAGATAGATGTGGCTTCTTGGGGTAGAGCTTCCTTTGGTTCCACAGTTCTCAGGAGTGTTTTCCAATGAGCCACCCGGGATTTAGGTGCTAGGGACGCTGTCCCATCAATTATGAATGTAGGCGAGATAGGATCCCATTACATCTTTTAGTTATGTACTTACCATAACTTCGGATGTATGGGATCCATCTCGCCTACATTCATACGCTCTGCCTCCTTCCCCTTCCCATTGGATTTAGAGGGAATGTTGCTACTTACTGAGTTTTTCTCTTGAAGGACTTTAGTTTGTTACAGTTGCTGGTATGTCTCTGTGTCTGGATGTAGGTATGAAAGCGAACAAACAAGATCTGGGGAAGCAGGCGTGGTGCATTCTGGGATAAGGGGTAGCCCAGCCAATTAGAGACTTCGTTCTACTATATAGTGGCCGGCTCCGAACCCATCAGTTATGAATGAAGGAGAGATGGATCCCATACATCCGAAGTTATGGTAAGTACATAACTAAAAGACAACCTGTCTTCCAAAGCCTTCAACTTCTTAAACATGCACCAGTGATGCTAGTTGCATGATCTCCTTTGTAGAGAAAACTAGCAGTCTGGATGCCAAAAGCTTTGATCAACAGTCAGCTTACTGCCATCCATTGCTGGGCAGATAAGTTCCCTCTGGAGAAAACCTTCTATAATCTTTTATTTTTTCAGTAAAAGTGTTTATTATTTGAAATACTCTTTGTGGAGAAACTTGTGCTTATTTTGTAGGACTTACTGTGTTTTATGGGAGCAGTTGTGTTTTGGGGTGTCATTGTGAATTTTGCTTGTGAACACTGCTTTGGACAACTTACCTGTCACCGACTCGCTCTAGCTGTACTATCCAGGAATCGGTCTCCATTTTCAATCCCACAATTCTGCCTTCCTCCATACCAAAGAAAAAGAAAAATTGAAAGCAGACCTTACCAACCCAGTCTGTGTCTCAACCTCTCGTGGGTGACTGTGCTGTGGCCAGTTCTGATTCCTTAGACCATTCGCTTATTGTCTCTCCAGGTCCCCCTGGTGTAGCTTGTTCAGCCACCATGGACCAGGTGCTACCCCCATCCTCTGCAGCTGTTCAAGCACCATTGCTGAGCATGAGAAAGCTACTCATGTTAGTCTCAGATGAGGGATCGGGGAGTGCTTCCTTGTCTAGCCGGGGTAAGGGTCCCTGGGATTGAATTCCATCCATGAGTGGGTCCCCTTCTAGGAATGCTGTGGGAAAAGTTAGACAGAAAGTTACACATTTATCTTATTTGGAATGTTTTTTGAAGATAAGGAAGAGTTTATTGAGGCTTCACTCAAGATTTATTGCAGATGTTAAAACCTCTGAAGAGTGACTGGAATTATGGGGAAAAATCAACACAGTTCCCTCTGTTTCTGAATATTTCCTGTCTGATGATGAGGAAAGGGATTGAGAAAGGGCTGCTTTAAATTCTTTTACCCGAGTACCTGATTCTGACTCTGAGTAAACTGTTTCATCAAAGTCTTCTATAGAGGAATTTTCATTTTCTGAAACTATTTCAGGTTAGGATGAATAAGATATTTCAGTGGGAATAGACTGATATTCCACCTTTTTTTGAAGAAATACTATGATGTGAAATTTACCTTCATTCTTTACTTGTGGGTTCGGAACCAATCCTCGTTTCTGACTCGGCCATTTAATAAAGCTCAAGGTCTCCAACTAGCTCGTGGTCTACTCCCTATCCCATAATGCTCCAGTGCATTCCCAGATCTCATTTGCCACTAAACAGATCGAGTGTTTTCAAATGGCTCTGGCTAAGTTACTATTTTGATTGTTATTTTAAGCAAAAAGTTTCTTTTTTCTAAATAGTTTGTTAGTTTAATAGTCTAATAGTTTGATAATTAATAGTTTAAATAGTTAATCTTGATTGTTTTAGCATTACTGTTTGTTTTTTTGCTGTTTGTCTCTTTGGGCTGTCGTTTTACCGCTAGGCCCGCTTTTCAGCCCTATCCCGTTTTTTTGCGGTAGCATTAAAAGTTTGTGTGTTTGTCCTGTTTAGAATAATTGTCTCTTCATCACTCATTTAAGTTAGAGGGTGATCAAGTCTGTTTTCAGTTAGAGGACTTTATTGTTGTATACCAGATTTGGTTGGTAGTGTTAAAGTTGTACCTTTTAATTTAGTTTAAAGTTGTGTGTTTTTTTCTATGTAGAATAACTATAATTGAATCACTCTATTAAGTTAGTCAGTGTTGAAGCCCGTTTTAGTTAGAAGGGTTTATAGTTGTGTGATGTGTATTAAAAAAAAGGTTTGTTGTCACTGTACCATTCAGATTCTGCTAGTTTAAGTTAGAGAGCAACTCACCCTTTCTATAATCAGAGTGTTTTTCCTGTGTGCTGTGTTGTTTCCTTAAAAAAAAAAAAAAAAAAGTTAATTTCTAGTTGTTCTTCTTTGGTAGCTTTCTTAACTTAGAGCTTCCTTAGTTTTTTGGCTATTGCTGCATTGTATTTTGGTGGTGACACTATGTCCAAGCAATCAAAGGAGTCTAAGCCTTCTGGCTTTAAGAAATGTGCTAACTGCTCCCAAAAGATGCACTTAACAGACAGCCATACAGAATGTGTATATTGTCTTGGAGCTATGCATTTGTAGGAGTCATGCTCCATATGTCATTCGTTTAGTTCAAGGGTTCTCCTTGAAAGGAAAAATAAGCTTATTTTAAGAGGTTTATTAAAGACATAATTTTCTGAGAGCTTAGAAGAGAGTCAGAGTACAGCTAAAAAATCTTCTTCACCTCATTCTAAGCATGAAAATTCATCAAAGAGGTCCTCTTCATCTTCTGACCACTTTGGACCTTCTTACAAAATCTCCAAAATGACCTCATCGGATCTGAAACCTATCAGGCCCAAAAAGCCCTCTACCTCGGCTTCTCTCCCTTCGGAGCCAAGGGTAGTATTACAGTCTCGGAGCCAGTTCCCTGTCCTGGAGCTGGTATCTCCGACTTTGAGCTCTCCCATACTTCAGAGGACTAAATCTCCTGCCCTCTCTTCTCAGTCCTCTAGGAGTTTGTCAGATGAGGACGTGGATTGTGTGGTGCGGAGACTTTTGAGCACACCAGCGCTAGCTAAATTATTGTTGGAACTGACCCAGTGGACTTCGGAGCTGAGTGGTCCTATCCCTTCTCTTTCAATTCCTCCTTCGACCCACCTCAGGGCCTCAGAGCCGGAATGCATGGAACTGGTAGTAGTGGAGCCGTCAGAGGCTTGACTTGTCCCAGGATTTATGGCTCCATCTTCTGCTCCAACTTTCTCGGTGCCATCTGAGCTCGAGGAGTCTAGGAGCCAACGCTCCCTGGTTGGGTCTGGGGGGTAGTCAGATTGGACAGTTGTCAGATCCGACTTTGCCTCTTAGGGCCTTGGCATGGGTCAGCTCGGCTCCTACATCTGCTTTGGAGCCAACCATCTTGGCTCCGGGAAGGCCCTCTAGTTCTTCAGAGCCTGAGGCTTCCTCAGGCCATGGACGGGGGGGCTTTCAAGGCGATGAGGAGAGTGCTGTCCCCACGAGCAGCTCTACTGTCAGATCCTGTCATTCCTCTCCAGAAAACACAGGTGTCTGTCTCCACACAACTGATTCCACACAAGTGTGGAGACCCAAAGTCTCAGGATCCCCCACTGGATGAACCCATCTCTTCTGAAACCTGTCCAGAAGGCCCTTCTGAAGAGGTCTGTCATAAGAGATTATGTAAGAGGAAACATCTGGACTCCCCAGAGGAGTCGGTCATGTCAGACACAAATCTCGATGAGTCAGAAGGGTTCCCACAGTTGCCTTCTAAGGATGTCTCCTTTGCAGACATCCTAGAAATCCTTAAACAGACAGGTGGCTGGTAGCCCATCATCCCCTCTGATGAGGAATCTGTGTACCTGAAGGCTTTTGGGTCTCACCCTTCCACCACCTGGGTGTCTCCGTCTTTCAACGAACTTATGGGTTTAGTTTGTCAAAAGGCGTGGGAGTCTCCAGATATAGTGGACCCAATTTCCCCAGAGGCCAAACAAGTTCATTACTTCCCCTGAAAATAAGACCTTCCTTAGTAAAGGTGTCCCAGTAGATGCAATGGTGGTGGTGGTGGCCACCAAAAAGGAGTTGTCTGAAACGTCCACTTCCGTCTATCCCCGGAACAGAGAGTCTCATACGATGAACAGATATGGAAAGTGCATGTTCTCTTCAGAGTCCTTCACACTTAGGTCCCTGAACTATCTAACTCATTTCACCAGATTGCAGAGAGTTCTCCTGAAAGAGCTTGGAGATAGTCTCCAGGGTTCAGTAGCTGCGGGGTATCAGACAAAGTGTCCTTCCAGCTCGCCACCTTAAATTCAGTAGTTAACTCATCCATGAGGCTCATTTCTTATTCGTCCGATGGAGTGAGTAGATCAGTGGGTTCAGGGTTCAGGGACTGCCCTCAGGAAATATTCCTGGATGCACCTGTATAACTTTGCGGAACCCTTCAAGTCATCCTTTGTTAACACACCCTTTGACAGCTCGTCCTTGTTCAGGCCTAAAGTAAAACAGACACTAACCAGGTGTGAGCAGGAAGGAAAAACTCAGTCTGCAGTTGGAGTCCGTTGTTCCACACCTTCTAGACCTTTTCCTAAAGGTCAAAAGGGAGGAAAAATGTGGTTTTAAAAATCCCAGAGAGTTTTTCAAGACACACATGGTGAGCCTTCCCCCAGGTGCAGAGGGGGAAGCAATAATGGAAGGTGTCGGCCACGCAGCAGAGGGGGGTCCGCAGAACCAGGGCGACAGAGATTCCTTCTTTGGTAAGCCCTTTCAGCATTCCTGATAGGAGGCCTGTCTGTCCCTCTCTGCAGGCAGTCAGGGGTTGACTATCTTTGTGCCCAGACTCCTGGCTAAAAATAACAACAGAAAAGTGGGTATAAAGCATCATATCCAGAGGTTACTTCATATCCTTGTCCTTTCCCGCCCCATATATAAAAAACTTTCTGGATGTCTCATCCAGTCACAGGAAACAAGCAACCTTCAAAATAAAAAAGTTGCTAGAAAAAAAGTCTTCCAACCAGTCCCTGCAGACCAGATAGGATCCGGGATTTACTCAAGGTTCTTTTTAGTTCCAAAGAAAACGGGAATGGAGACCCATACTAGATCTCAGCAGACTAAACAAATCTGTAAAAAAGACAAAGTTCCAAATGGTTACTCTGCAGTCAATACTTCCCTTTCTGGGGAAAGACAATTGGATATGTGCTCTATATACCTCCAGGATGCGTACTAACATATAAAAATGGACAGGCCATCCAGGAGTCATCTGCGCTTTCAGCTGGAAACCAGTCACTATCAATTTCGAGCTCTGCCCTTTGGCCTCACTACAGCCCCCAGGGTGCTCACCAAATGTATGGCAGTAGTTACGGCTTACCTGAGACATTTGGGATTCCGGGTGTTTCCATATTTAGATGATTGGCTCCTAACTGCCACCACCAAGCAACTACTAACAAAGGCAAGATACACCACTATAAAACTATGTTCTCGCTTAGGGATCACAATGAACTACTAAATATCTGCCTTATTGCCATCTCATCATATTGTCTTTATAGGCGCAGATTTAAACACTACACCAATTATGGTAAAGCTTCCACCAGACAGAGTACAACACCTACGAGTGCAAGTTTTAGACCTTCTTTTCAGGAGGAAGACCCAAGCAAGGATGGTTCTAAAATTACTACACACAATGGCAGTTGCAATAAACATAATTCCCTTAGTGAGACTGTACATGAGAATTTTATAATGGCTACTATTCACTCATTGGTCCATGCAGGACCATCCGATGTCACACACACCTTTGCTGGTGGCTTCATTCCAACCAAGTGACTTTAGGTTGATCGTTTGTTCTTTCACAACTGCTCGCCAAGGTAACCATGGATGCTTCCCAGGTAGGGTGGGGGGGGGCATTATTAGGGAAGAACAGTCCAAGGCATGTGGCAGGATCACGAGGCCCATTTGCACATCAATGTCTTAGAGATGAGAGCGGTGCTTCTTGCGTTGCAAGCATTCCAAGACTCTCTTCCACTGGGAACGATTGTGATCTAAATAGACAATATGTCAGTTGTATGGTACATAAACAAACAAGGAAGAACCAGATCTTAATCCCTTTGTCAAGAGGCCCTGAGAGTATGGCAGTGGGCAACCTCCTCCCAACGCTTTCTGACAGCAAAGCATATCCCAGGGAAATCCAACATGATAGCAGACAAACTCATCAGAGCGATTCTAATGCTTCACGAGTGGTCCCTGAAACAAGAAGTAGCGGAAAGGATCTTCCAAAAATAGGGCCAGCCTTGCTACGATCTTTTTCCCACATCCATAAACACCAAATGTAGCAGCTACCTTGCCCTAATCCCCCCTCCAGGGGATGCTCTTGTACACGATTAGCCCTCAGGTCTCCTTTATGCCTTCACTCCCTTTCCATTGATACCCAGAGTTCTTCAGAAAACCAGCGCATTGGGAAGGACCTTAATTTTCATTGCCCCTTACTGGCCTCACCAAAGTTGGTTCTTCAGGAGGAGCCTTGGATTCTGGACCCAGTGCCAGATCTCCTGGCCCATCCATCAGGAATGCTCCATCCATCTCTCCAGACCCTCAAACTGACAGCTTGGCTGCTCTGGTTCCAAACATAGCCAGACTACCTGATCTTTCTATCCCAGTACAGCATATCCTGATTTTTTCTCACAATGCTTCTATGAGAAGGTTATATCTCAGCAAATGGAAAAGTTTTTCATCCTGGGCTGTAAAGAATCATATTGACCCATTCTCTACATCTATACCTTCTATACTGGACATTTAACAAAACATCTGAAGTTGTTAATCTTTTTCCTATTCATCACCGAGTCTGCCTTATACCAAGCTTGCTGGAATCAAAAACTCTCGAGCTAAGCTGCTACCCACAATGCCCTTTGCTCAGTTACCTCAGATCTCGTTTGCCGCACAGCCATATAGCAGCGTTTCACCAAGCTCTCCAGCTAAGTGCTTTTGTCAGATATATTTACAAGTTTTGTAAAAGTTTTTCTCCTTTTATAATCTGTTCTTGATATCTATATTGCTTCAGCTCTACCCACAGTATTTCTCTCTTAACCATTGTTGGTATTTTCTTGGTATTTTTTTTGGTATTTCTAACTTTCTACCCTTGTGGTGTCTTGTTACCATTGTTGGTATGTCCTTTCTCTCGTCTTCATTTCCTCTCTTTCCTCACTCTTTCTCTTTTGTGTGAGAGTGTGTTCTGGGTGTCTGAAAAGAAGGGAACTACGGGGTTTAAACACTGCTTTTCTTGCAGTGGTAAACTACTGAATAGTGACCTCCATGAAGAGTGTGTGTACTGTTTGGGGGTTCCGCATTTTGTCAGCGAAACCCCCGTGTGATATTTGTGCTAGTTTCAGTCAGCAGACACTGAATGAATGTCGTAACAAACTGATTTTAAAGGGCCTACTTGCTTCACCTTTTTCAGAGGCTATTTCTGTGACGGAGGTCTCATCCCCTCCTTCTTTGGACAAGAAACGTCCTCACTCGGACCCCTCTTCATCGGCCAGTGACAGAGGTAAAAGTCACAAACACAAGGCCCATAAGTCCTCATCTCAACACCGTTCTGCCTCCTCGATGCCGACTACTACTCCGAGCTTGGCTCCAGCAAAGTTTACCGAGGTTGCCTTTTCGGCGCCTACCCCGGCACCGATGACTATACCACTGTCTATTGCCTCGGTACCAACCAGCTTATCGGTTTCTCTCTCGGCACCAACATCGCCCATTTCTGCTCCAATATCGGTTCCGACAACTACCTCGGAACCGTTTTTGTCATCTACCCCTATTGTAACTTCGGCTCCAAGCCCGTTCATGGCTCCAACCATACCATTGTTACCAGTTTCAAAATTGGAATCGGCAGTGCAGCTCTGTGACACACCACAGACCCAATACTCATCTACTGTGGACCCATTTGCCAGACAAGCCTGCAGCCCCTTTTTGGACTGGCCTGATTGCCCCTCAGGGGCATCGGAGAGATCCACCAGGAGCTTTTCTGAATTGAATGTGGTATGCCTTTTTGACCAGCTGCTGACTGCCAGGGAATTTCAAATCTGCCTAGACCCTATCCCACTCCAGGCTTTGGGTCTATTTCTCCAGCAACCCCTACTTACTCTCCTCTCGTGGATCCCTCGGTTCCAAGGCTCATTTATCCAACTTTTACTAGAAGACTCCCTCCTTCGATGCCGACAATGACTCTGTCTGAGGCCCCGAGACCCCTTTGGGTGTTGGTTTCGTTGGAACCCACCCTTCCTCAATCTCATGCTTGGGGGTGGAACCTCCGGTTCCGGTCTTGGTTCTGACGGTTTTGTCGGTCCCGACTTCGGATCCGAGGGTGACTACCGCTCCGAGTCTGCTTGAGGCTCCGTCCCCGGGGGCAGACCGTCTGGAGCAGGGTGTGACCCCGGTTCCAATTTTGTCTTCTTCGGTTCCGGGCTCCCACTCTTCTTCGGGTGGGCCCGCTTTCTGGGTGATGGAGAGGGCACTTGCTGCTAGCAATCCTCCTCCGTTGGTTATTCCCCCAGTTCCTTCTGAGCCACAGCTGTCAAAGGCCACACCCCTAGGATCCTGAGAGCACAACTCCCAGGAAACCCCTGTCCAAAGCATTTCCCTTTCTGAGTCTTCTTTGGATGCTCCCACTGAAGAACCCCCTCGGAAACAGGTGCGTAAGAGGAAACACATGGACTTCCCAGAGGAGTCCCTCATGGAAGATATGGACTACGATGATGGGGAAGGGTTCCCACGGTCACCCCCTGATGATGTCTCCTTTGGAGACATCATGGAAATCTTGAAACAGAGGGGTGACTGGAAGTCCTCCAACCCTTCCTCGGTGGAATCTGTATTCCTGCAGGCCTTTCGCTCTTGGCCCTCTACTTCTTAGGTGACCCTCCCCCCTGCAGATGAGTTGGTTAAACTCATAGTGCAATGGGCTTGCAAGAACCCTGACTCCACTGAGGCCATCCTCAAGAGATCAGACAAAGTACTCTCCCCTCCAGAGGATCAACCCCATTGGTCCAGAGGTTTGCCAGTGGATGCTATGGTCATGGCGGCAGCCACGAAAAAGGACCTTGCAGAAGAGAGTCCTGCTGTTCACCCACCCAGCAGAGAGTCCCGGGCAGTGGACAGGTTAGGGAAGCGAGTCTTTGCTTCAGTGATCTTCACAGTTAGGTCTGTGAACTTTCTGACACATTTTATGAGGCTCCAGAGAGATCTTATCTCCGAACTCTCCAGAACTCTCGCGAGCCAAGTATCAGATGGAGCACGAGATAAAGTTGCTTCCCAACTTGCCACCCTAGAATCAATATCTAATTCATCCATAAAGTTGCTGTCACACGCAACTGAAGGAGCAGCTAGAGCTGTGGGTGCAAGCATGGTCATGAGATGCCACCCTGGATGCGCATTTGCAACCTCGTGGACTCCTTCAGGTCTTCCTTTCTAAATTCCCCTATCAAGCCATCTGCTCTGTTCGGTGCTAAGGTCAGGGATACATTAGCCAGGTGCGAGCAAGACAGGAAGACCTTGTCTGCTGTTGGCCTATGCTTTTCCAAACCTCAGCGTTCTTTCTCCAGGAATCAGAGGAGCAGAAAGATGTGGCACAAGAATTTTCAAGGTCCTTTCCGAGATGCACGTGGTGAGGACTCCTCCAGAGGCACAGGGGGTTCCAATAATGGAAGACAACCCTTTTGGGGCAGAGGGTATCCCTGGAACCAGGGCTGCAGAGATTCCTTCTCGGTTAGAGCATATCAGCGCTCTTGAGACACTGCCCGATTGCTTTCCTCTGGAAGCAGTCGGGGCACATTTTTCTCTGCAGCAAGTTGCCTGGCTCTCCATTATGAACCATCAGTGGGTGCAGAGAATCATTACCAGAGGCTACCATATTCCCCTAATAACTTATCCAAGACCTCCAAAATCCCTTCCCCAATGTTTCACCCAGTGAAAGGGAGGAGGTAGCTTCTGAAATACAAAAGCTATATCAAAAACGAGCCATCCAAAAGGTCCCCCCAGATCAGTGCGGATCAGGGTTCTACTCAAGATTCTTTTTGGTGCCAAAGAAAACAGGGGACTGGAGGCCCATTCTGGATATCAGCCAACTAAACAAATCGGTAGTTCAGACCAAGTTCCACATGGTCACGATTCAAGTTCATTCTCCCCTTTCTGCGGGAGGGTGTGTGGATGTGCTCATTAGATCTCCGGGATGCGTATTACCATATCAAGATGGACAAGCGCTTCAGCAGCATCCTTCGCTTCTGGTTGGGAGCCAATCACTACCAATTCAGAGCCCTGCCTTTCGGTCTCCTAACGGTCCCCAGAGTGTTCAGGAAATGTCTTGCAGTGGTAACAGCTCATCTGAGACTTCAGGGATTCCAGGTGTTTCCATACCTAGATGACTGGCTCCTCTCCGCCCCCACCAAGCATCTTCTGGTCAGGGCCATCTGCTACACACTGGTTCTAGCGGAGTCATTAGGCATCACCATACATTGGGAGAAATCAAATCTTCAACCATCACAACAACTGGAATTCATAGGGGCAGTATTCAACTCCCAGTCAAGCCTGATCTCACTTCCTCTCCACAGGCTTTAGAGACTAAGGGCACAGGTTCAGGTGATACTCTGTC
This sequence comes from Protopterus annectens, assembly GCF_019279795.1. Lineage (NCBI taxonomy): Eukaryota > Metazoa > Chordata > Ceratodontiformes > Protopteridae > Protopterus > Protopterus annectens. Next base: position 340,568,626 of record NC_056742.1, on the reverse strand, counting down.
GAAGCAAGGTGTCTGCAAGGGAAATCCTCCAAGCCTTGGGATCTATGGCTGCAGCCATCCCCATAGTCCCCTTAGCCAGACTACACATGAGATTACTACAATGGCTCCTTCAGGCCCAGTGGATACCCAGTTTTCACCCCCTGAACTCACAGATTCTCATCACCAACATTTGCAAACAAGATCTCCTCTGGTGGATGAGTACAGATGAAAATCTTTGGTGTCGCCCCTTCCAGGTTCCACAGCCCAGTGCCACGGGGACCACGGATGCTTCCCTGATGGGGTTGGGGGGCCACTTCCAGGGAAAGTCAGTCCAAGTCATGTGATCCGATGTACAGATCAATTTACATATCAATGTCTTGGAGTTAAGAGCAGTGCTATTGGCGTTGCAAGCTTTTCATCTGCTCCTTCCATCTGGAACAATTGCTGTCCAGTCGGACATGTCTGTGGTCTGGTACATAAACAAACAGGGAGGGACCAAATCTTACCCCTTATGTCGAGAAGCCATGAGAATCTGGCAGTGGGTGATAGCTTTCAACCGCTTTCTGATCGCAATGCATATCCTGGGGAGCTCCAATGTGATTGTGGACAGACTGAGCAGATGCATTCTTCAGCCTCACGGGTGGTCTCTCATGACGAGCGTGGTGGCGGAAATTTTCAGCTGTTGGCACCAGCCATGCTGCGACCTTTTCCTGCCTCCCCTTGAAACACAAAATACAGCAGCTACTTTGCCCTATTTCCCCTCTCGGGGAGTCACCAAGAGATGCTCTAATCCATGATTGGCCCACGAGTCTCCTTTATGCTTACCCTCCGATTCCTCTGATTCCCCTTGTTCTACGCAAAGCTATTCGGTTGAGAAGCAATCTGATCCTCATTGCCCTGTTCTGGCCTTATCAAGTGTGGTTTCCCTTCCTTCGACCTCATCTTGTACAACCTCCTTGGATCCTAGACACTCATCAGGACCTCATATCTCACCCCCAAGGGCTGACTCCCCCAAATCTGTCCACTCTCAAGCTGACAGCTTGGTTTCTCCACTTCCGTTAGTTGCCAGGCAGGAAACCCTCTCTTCACCCGTCTGTGATATTATCTTGGCCTCTTATAAGCTATCCACCAGGAAACTTTACAGGGATAAATCGAAAAGATTCTCTATTTGGTCGCGTAATCAGAAGCTAGACCCATTCTCAGCCCCTGTAGCCACTATTCTTCATTATCTAGCTGAACTGTTCGACAAAGGAGCCTCAGCTTCCACCATTCGAGTCCATCTAGCAGCTGTTTCCAACTTCCATAACAGGTCTGAAGGAGTGCCACTTATCTCCTCACACCTTTGCAAGACCTTCCTCAGGGGTATTTTTCACAGCAGGCCTCCCATCAGACAGCTGGTGGAGGCATGGAATCTGTCCTGGGTTCTGCAGGCTTTCTCTCTAACCCCTATTTGAGCCGGCTGCGACATGTGATCTAAAATTCCTGTCATGGAAATCCTTATTCCTGGTGGCTATAACTTCAGCCAGAAGAATTTCTGAATTACAAGCATTATGTATCAAGAGCCCTTATCTGATCTTTCATAAGGACAGAGTATTACTTCGTACTAACCCATCCTTTCTCCCCAAAGTGGTTTATGATTTTTCGATTAACTAGTCCATTGAACTCCCTCTGTTTTTCCCAAATTACTCTAACAAGGGAGAATACTGCCTACATTCCTTGGATGTTCATAGACAATTACATTTCTACTGGACAGAACTAAATCCTTTCTCAAGTCAGACCAGCTTTTCATTTCCTTTGCGGGCCCTAGAATGGGAGGTGCAGTATTGAAAGTCACTTATCTAAATGGCTCAGGGATTGCATTGCCTTCACATATTCACTTATGGAGGGGTCAAAGCCTGGCCAAATCAAAGCTCACTCAACTAAGGCTATTGCAGCATCTGTTGCCTTCCACTCTAGAGCCTCCATGGATGACATTTGTGCAGCTGCCATTTGGGCTAAGCCCCACACCTTTATCAAGCATTACAAACTGGGTCTGATCTCCAGGGGAAGAGCGGCCTTTGGCTCAATGGTTCTCAGGAATGTTCTTCCATAAGGGCCACCCAGGCTCTCCAAGTAGTTGGGGACTCGGTCCAATCAGTGATGAATAGGAAGAAGATTAACAACTTCAGATAAAGAAGTAATGTCTTACCATAACGTTCCATCTGAGTTGTTGATTGTCTTCCAGTCATCACACCCTCCCACCGACCCCTCCTAAGGTTCCTGGCGGATCTTCTGGGTCTTTGTGGTGTATTAGGGTTTCTGCGCAGATATGGCCTCAGACTTATTCTTCTTCTATATATTGCATGCAAACTCGATCTGAGGTAACTGAGCAAAGGGCATTGTGGGTAGCAGCTTAGCTCGAGAGTTTTTGGTGCACGCAAGCTTGGTATAAGGCTGACTCGGTTCCAAGGACTCAGAACCGAACCCATCAGTGATGACTGGAAAAAGATTAACAACTCAGATGGAATGATGTTAAGTTGTCTATCTCGCCTTCATTCTTGCTGGATGGGTTCGGAGCCGACCTCGGCTCCGACTCGGCCACTCTAAAAGCTCGAGAGTAGGTTCCACCGGCTCGAGGCTCCCCTTATATCCCACAATGCTAGGCGTGAGTTACCTCAGATCTCGTTTGCCGCTACAGCGATCGAGGTGTTGGTTTTCTACCGGCTTCTTGGTAAGTAAACTTTCAGTAAAGTTAGGATACTTAAACCCCTTTATTTTTAATTTTAACTACATTTTCCCTTAGTTTAGTGGAATTCTAACCCTTTTTTTCACAAAATCCCGTTTCTTTCCCATAAGAACTTAAAGTTCTCCCTCGGCCTTCAGGCCTTTCTTCCATTCCCTAGTGGTGTGTGTGTGTTGCTTCTCTTAATTAAAACATTTTGATAGTTGTTTTATTTTTGAGTTTTAAAAATAAGATAAGGTGTAATCAGTGTGTTTGACTGAGTGTGTGTGGTTACACTTTCTTGTTCTAAGATGTCTAAAGACACAAAGGTTCAGGCTTCAAGAAGTGTGATGCGTGCTGTCAGAAAATGTCTCTGACAGACGGTCACACTTCTTGTGTCTACTGCCTGGGGCCTTTGCACCTGCAGGACTCCTGTGCTGTATGCCACGGCTTCAGTCCCAGGGTCCTGCAGGAAAGAAAGAACAAATTGATCCTAAGGGGTCTACTTAAGCCTGAGGATTCCCTCTCTGTCTCTGGGAAGCCCTCCAAGGCTTCTAGGTCCTCGGCTCCAGCTACTGAGCCGAGACCTAAGGCTACTAAACCTGCCTGCACCGGCCCCGGCTGGAGCCGATGAGTCTACAGCTTCTGTGGTTCCCTCGGCTCCGGCTGGAGCCGAGGTATTAGAAATTCCCTTGTCGGCTCCGACCAGACCTTCGGAGCCGACATCTAGGAAGAGATCTAGGTCACCATCCCTTGGCTCTGTTCATTCGGCTCCAGCATCTCCTCTGCTGTCTGAACGGAGCCATAAATCTCACTCCTCTAGGTCATCGAGGCTGTCGGATCATGACCTTCAGAGGGTAGTGAGTCGACTTCTTAAGTCCGAGGCACTGGCCCAAATGCTTCAGAGCCCGACTCATCAGTCGATGCCTGCCCTGTCCATCAATATGTTCCTCCTCCGACTCCGCTGAGCTCGGAGCCGGGCGCTGAACCGAGACTGTGGTAGCATCGGAGCCGATACAGATGTCTTCGGCTCCTCGGCTCGATTTCTTCTTGAAGAATCTCGGCGCGGACTTCCCTCGGCTCCGAGGGGTGAGTGGCATCCGACCCTTGTGCGACCACGCCCTTCCTCTCGGAGCAACGGCGCTGGTGAGTCCGGCCCCGACATCGCCTCGGAGCCATCACTGTCGGTGCCGAGGGAGGTTCTCAGCTCGAGCGGGGACCTCTGGCTCTGCCTGACAGGGGTGCTCGAGGTCATGCGGAGTGTGTTAGAACCTGGCTCTACTCCACAGTCGGCTCCGTCCCCCTCCCTCACGGTGCCTCAGGTCAAGTCGACTCACTCCCTCATCCCGGACCGCAGAGAGCCAGCTCCTCAGGAACCCCTGTGGGATCTCATCCTCTTCGAGGCCTCTCCTGATTTGGCAGAAGAGCCCCTCGAAGAGAAAGTGTAAGAAGAAACACATTGACTCACCTGAGTCCGTCACCTCTGACACAGATTTAGAGGATTCCGAGGGTTCCCCCCGTTCCCCTTCTGAAGATGTCTCTTTTGCAGACATTCTAGAAATCCTCAAACAGAGGGGAAATTGGCCAGCCCTCAACCCTTCGGAGGATGAATCTGTGTACCTTGAGGCGTTTGGCTCTCGCCCTTCCACCTCCTGGGTGTCTTCCCCCCTTTGACCCCCTCATGCAGGTGGTAGCTAAAAAGGCATGGACGGCTCCTGATTCAGTGGACCCCACTCCCAGGAGACCCTCAAAATTCATAACGGCACCAGCAGACAAACAGTTCTTGACAAAAGGAGTTTCTGTGGATGCTATGGTGGTTGCTGCTGCCACTAAGAAGGAACTAGCTGATCCTTCAGTACCTGTCCATCCACCTAACAAGGAATCTAGGTCCATGGACAGGTACGGGAAGCGGATGTTCTCGTCAGCGACATTTGCTATGCGTTCGCTGAACTACCTATGCTATTTTACTCGTCTTCAAAGGGACTTGATCAAAGAAGCGAGTGACATGTTGAAGGATCCTACAGCTGCGGGTTTTCAAGATAAGATGAACACTCAGCTGGCTACCCTGAACTCCATAGCCAACTCCTTCATGCGCCTCCTTTCTTATGCGGCTGATGGAGCGAGCAGGGCCGCAGGGACAGGTGTGGCCTTACGTAGGCATGCCTGGATGCGGCTATGCAATTTTCGCTAACCCCTTTAAAACGCGTCTTTCACTAATTCCCCATTCGATGGATCATCTCTCTTTGGTCCTCAAGTGAAAGAAACCTTGACTAGGTGCGAGACTGATGGCAAGACTCTTTCTGCTGTCGGAGTCCGTTTTTCTACTCCTTCTAGGCCTTACCCCAAAGGCCAGAAAAGTGGGAAAATGTGGTTCCGTAAACAATCTCAAGGGACTTCGCCTGACGCACAGAGTCGGTTCCCCGCCAGAGGCAGAGGCGGGAATAACAATGGTAGACGTCGCCCTCGAGGCAGGGGGGGTCCGCAGAACCAGGGCAATCGAGAAGCCTTCTCTGAGAAGCCCTTTCAGCATCCCTGAGGTGTTGCCCGAAAGGCCCACCTTCGGAGGCAGTCGGGGGAAGATTGTCACTGTACCCAGAAGCCTGGCTATCCCTGACTCAAGACAAATGGGTACAGTCCATCATTTCCGAAGGCTATTCCATTCCCTTTCTTCGCATTCCAAACCAATCAAAAAAATCCCTTCCAGATGTTCCACCCGCTCAAAGGGATCTAGCGGTTTTGGAAATTTCAAAGCTGCTTGCGAAAAGAGCAATTCAGCCAGTTCCAGCAGACCAGCAAGGATCCGGAATCTACTCAAGGTTCTTTTTAGTTCCAAAGAAAACAGGGGACTGGAGACCAATTTTGGATCTCAGTATCTTGAACAGATCAGTCAAGAAAACAAGATTTCGGATGGTCACGCTGCAGTCCATCCTTCCCCTATTGGGAAAAGGAAACTGGATGTGCTCTATAGACCTTCAGGATGCGTACTATCACATAAAATGAACAGACGCTCCAGAAGATTCCTCCGCTTCAGGCTGGGAACCAGTCATTTTCAATTCAGGGCCCTGCCCTTTGGTCTCACCACTGCCCCGGTGTTTACCAAATGCATGGCAGTGGTAGCTTCTCACCTGAGACGACAAGGATTCCAGGTGTTTCCATATTTGGACGACTGGCTCCTCACAGCTCCCACCAAGCATCTCCTTCTGATGGCCAGGGATTACACTTTTCGCATTTGTCAAAAGTTAGGCATTTCAATAAATTGCGAAAAGTCTGTTTTGTCGCCTTGTCGTACTATTACCTTCATAGGCGCAAATCTAGACACAGTAGACATGTCTGCGAGACTAACAGATCAGAGAATAACAGACATACACAAACTGGTCTCACTCCTTTTCAATAGCAACAGAATCAAAGCCAGGTTAGTTCTGAAAGTGTTGGGAATTATGGCGGCGGCCATACCTCTGCTTCCATTAGCCAGATTCCACATGAGAATCCTTCAATGGATGCTCTTTACACAATGGTCATACCAGCAACTTCCAATGTCCCACACCATTATGATCACGCAGGCGTGCAGAAATCATCTCATGTGGTGGATGTCTTCCCCTCAGCTCTTATTGGGAAGACCCTTTGTTCCTCCCCCTCCGGTTGCTACTCTGACAACGGACGCCTCCCTGATCGGGTGGGGGGGGCATTATCAGGGCAGGACGGTCCAGGGCACATGGCAACCAGACGAATGCCACTTGCACATAAATGTTCTGGAGATGAGAGCAGTGCTTTTAGCGTTGCAAGCCCTTCAAGACTCTCTTCCCTTGGGAACGATTGCAATCCAGACAGACAATATGTCTGTAGTGTGGTACATCAACAAACAAGGCGGAACCAGGTCCTACCCCCTGTGTCGAGAAGCACTCAGATTGTGGCAATGGGCGATTTCTTCTCAGCGGTTTCTGATAGCAACGCACATCCCCGGGAAGTCCAATCAAATCACGGACAAGTTGAGCAGAGCTATCCTCATGCCTCACGAGTGGTCTCTGAAAGACTCTGTTGTGAGAGAAATTTTTCTCAAGTGGGGTCAGCCTTGCTGCGATCTTTTTGCTACTCCCCAAAACAGCAAGTGCAGAGATTATTTCACTCTATTCCCTTTACCAGGCCAACCCAGCAGAGACGCTCTAGTCCAAGTTTGGCCCGGGACTTCTGTATGCATTTCCTCCCTTCCCACTAATCTCTCAAGTGATACAGAAAGCTATCGCTCAGAAGGCCTCGTTGATCCTCATTGCTCCTTACTGGCCTCGACAGGTGTGGTTCCCCTTTCTACATCAATTTCTATTGAGCGACCTTGGCATCTGGACCTAGTTCCAGATCTTTTGATCCATCAGTCGGGTCAGTTTCATCGCCCTCCCTCTCTGAACGTCACTGCTTGGTTCCTCCAGTTCCAACCTTAGCCAGGCTTCCTCAATTATCTCACTCTGTTCGAGATATTTTGATAGCTTCCCATAAATTTTCCACTCGGAAGATTTATTTGAGTAAGTGGAAACGCTTCACATATTGGGCTCAAGGAAGGGACATAGATCCTTTCACTGCTTCCATCCAAATAGTCCTTGATTTTCTAGCTGAACTCTTCCATGCAGGTTCATCTCCTTCTACTCTTAAAGTTCAATTGGCAGCTATTTCTAACTTTCATGTGGGTATTTCTGAGTCTGCCTTAATGTCCCACAAGCTTTGCAAAGCCTTTTGAAAGGAGTTTTTCTTCTCAGACCTGCTATAAGAAATCCTCCTTCTCCTTGGGACCTAAATTTAGTTCTTACTTCTTTGATTCTTCCCCCTTTCGAACCTGCAGCCTCCTGTTCTTTAAAATTGCTATCATGGAAGACTCTCTTTCTGGTAGCTATTACTTCAGCTAGAAGAGTTTCAGAACTTCATGCACTCAGCTGTCGACCTCCTTATCTATTGTTCCATAAGGACAGGGTATCCTTACGAACCAACCCGTCCTTTTTGCCTAAGGTAGTCTCGACGTCAAACCTAAATCAAAGCATTGACCTCCCTGTCTTTTTTTCCAGAATATTCTAATAGGTCTGAACAAAAATTACACTGGCTAGATGTTCATCGTCAGTTGAGGTACTATTTGGATAGAACAAAACAATTCAGAAAATCTGACCAGCTGTTTGTCTCCTATGCAGAAGGCAGAAAGGGACTTTCAGTTTCAAAGGTATCATTATCTAGATGGCTAACATCTCTGATTTCCCTTGTTTATGAAATTAGACACCAAAAGCTGCCTAATAAACCTAAGGCCCATTCCACCAGAGCTTTGGCTACTTCTTTAGCCTTCCAAGACAGACTGCCTATTGACACCATTTGTGCAGCTGCTACTTGGGCTACTCCTCACACTTTCATTTCTCATTATAAGTTGGATTTAGCTTCTAGGCATAGAGCTAACTTTGGTTCCACTGTTCTCAGGAGTCTGTTCCGTTAGGCCACCCGGGACAAGGTGCTAGGGACGCGGTCCCATCCAGCAAGAATGAAGGCGAGATAGACAACTTAGCATATAGAAGTTATGTTCTTACCATAACGTTCCATGTTAGTTGTCTTCTTCTCGCTTCTTCTTGGCCCCACCCTCCTTCCCCCTGGCCTGGACAGACCTAGAGGAGTTGTGATTGTGACCTCTCTTTCTACCACCTCTTTATTAGGCATATGCTGTTGTGCATATTTCCTGGATGAGGATATAGGTCACCCTTCTTTCTCCCTGGTTTTAGAGGTGGACTTTGTTTATAGTTATTCTGATACTATTATAAGCTGGGGTTAGCTTACAAACGAGATCTGAGGTAACTCACGCCTAGCATTGTGGGATATAAGGGGAGCCTCGAGCCGGTGGAACCAACTCTCGAGCTTTTAGAGTGGCATGGAGCCGAGGTCGGCTCCGAACCCATCCAGTAAGAAGAAGGCGAGAAGAAGACAACTAACATGGAACGTTATGGTAAGAACATAACTTCTATTTATGGTAAGACATAACTTTTTTTCAATGAGGGAGCAGCTGCAGCAACTATTCCTGTTCAGTTAGCAGCAATTTCTAATTTTCATTTTGGAGAAGGAGGAACCAATGTTATGTCCCATAGATTTTGCAAAGCCTTTTTGGAGGTACCAACCTGTTAAGACCACCCATTAAACCACCTCTACCTCCAAAGAACCTAAATTTCATGTTATCCCGGATAATTCTTCCCCCATTTGAATTTGCATCATCCTGTCACTTAAAGTTCTTAACTTGGAAAATTATTTTCTTAGTGGCTATCCCTTCAACCAGGAGGATTTTAGAGTTGCAAGCATTATCTATTAAACCTCTGTATATCTTGTTTCATAATGACAGTTTCACTTTGTACAAACCCATCCTTTCTACCAAAAGTTTGTTCGGACTCAAACCTGAACCAGTTTTTTCCCCAAGTATGGCAATAAGGCAGAATACATGTTACACTAACTTGATGTACATAGACAATTACATTTCTGTTTACAAAAACAAAGGATTTTAGAAAACTAATCAATTGTTCGTATCTTTTTCGGATTCCAAGAAAGGAGCATCAGTGGCAAAACTTACTCTTTCCAGGTGGTTGTCAGATTGCATCTCTTATATTTATCAGTCAGTGGATAAACAACTTCCAGACAAATTAAAAGCTCGTTCTACAAGTGCTATCTCAACCTCTTCCGCTTTCCACGCTAAACTGCCGATGTGAAATTGTTCAATCTCGCCGTTTGTTCTTACACACGGGTTCGAAGCCGATCCTCGGCTCCGAGTCGGCCGCATCATCAGCTCCACATCTTCGAGAAAGCTCGGGGCACTGTAATATCCCATGATCCTCAGGTGCTAACCCTCAGATCTAGTTTGCCGCTAGCAGTAGATCGCATATGAGAGGCTCGGGTCAGTATATTTTTCCTATATTTTTCTATATTTTTTCATCTAGTCAACTTATAGTTAGTTCTTAGTGTTTAAAATAGGTTTTTTTATAAGTAATATAGTGTAGGAGTGTTATTTGAGAGTGTATTTTAGGTACAATAGATAGTTTAACTTTTACTAGTTAAGGCCTGCGTTTTTTTCTGTCAGGACTGACAGTATTTTACATAGTCCTTTATAAATTTTTGCCTTAACTCTTTTTTCTTCTTATATATATATATTATAGTGTGCTGTGTTTTGGATATTTCTATAATATAGTAGGTTAGAGTTAAACTGTTGGTTTATTATTATAATTATTATTATAGACATTTAAATTTTACACACATATTTATATAGTGTGTTTTTCTAAGTGTGCTGTGTTTTTGGACATATACTATATATATTCAAAATGTCAGAGAAAGCCAAATCAGGCTTTAAGAGATGTCATTGCGGACAGAAGATGTCCATTACTGATAACCACTCATCCTGCGTCTACTGTCTTGGCCCTCTCCACTTGCAGGAAGACTGTTCCATTTGTCATTCCTTTAGTGGGAGGGTCATGCTGGAAAGACGCAGGAAGTTGGTTGACAGAGGGTTGCTTAAACCCGAATTTCAAGAGGCCCTGGACAAGGCTGAACAAGTGTCCAAGTCTTTGAAGGGGTCGAAGTCTTCAAGAGTGTCGGAGCCCAAGTCATCGGCTCCGAGCACCTCTTTCCAGATTCGGACGTCGGCTCCTATGGCCTCGGTGCCAGGCGTTGAGCGCTTGTCTCTAATCGAGACTCAGGTCTTGGAGCCAGTGTCAGAGGTACCGCTGCCTTCTATCCTTCGCTCGGTGATGGTTTCAGCCCCTTTGACCCGTTCTTCGAGGCCGCTTTCTGACTCCGATGTGGACCGAGTGGTACAGAAGCTAATGGAGAACTCGGTTATGTCCAAATTAATCGAGGTTTCGTCCCAGCTGGTTTCGAAACTCGAGACTATTCCTGTCCCTTCGACACTTCCTCCTCCGAGACCCGTCGAGTCATCGGAGCTAGGAATCGAAGAACTGATGATCATAGAGCCTTCGGTGCCGAAGCCTCCAGTAGCGCTATCGGCCCCGTTGACCTCGACTCCTTCGGAACCAGCCGGAGAGTCTCGGAGCTGAAGATCTTTCCTGGGTTCCGGGGGGGACAGTCAAACCGAGATGTCGGTTCCGACTCTTCCCCTCAGTGCCTTGGCTCAGATCAGTTCAGATCCGTCCTCGGTGTCGGAGCCCGTAGTTCCGATTCCGGAGAAACGACCACCATCTTCGGATCGGGGCACAAGTGCCTTTGACATCATGAGGAAGGTCTTGTCTGATCAGACACATACATCATCAGTCTCTTCTTCTCCTTCCCCGAAAGGCCCACGTTCTGCTTCTGTGCCTTCGGTCCCTACCAAGCATCGAGACCCAATGCCTCAGACAGCTCCACAGGGCGACCCTGGTTCCTCGGATGCATCCCCGGAAGCCTCCACTGAGGATGTTCCGAGGAAACGATTGTGCAAGAGGAGGCACATTGATTCCCCCCAGGAATCTCTCACATCTGATACCGATTTGGATGAAGCAGAAGGGTCCCCACGGTCCCCCTCTGAAGATGTCTCGTTTGCGGACATTTTGGAAATCCTGAAACAGAGGGGAGACTGGCATACCCTTACCCCTTCTGTGGATGAATCGGTCTTGCTGAAGGCATTTGGGGCTTAAGCTTCTACCTCCTGGGTGACCCCGCCATTTGACGAACTCATGGATCTAATAGCCTGGAGGGCTTGGGAAATGCCTGATACAGTGGGACCAGTCCCCCGCAAGCCAAACAAATACACGACGGCCCCCCAAGACAAATCTTACCTTACAAAAGGAGTTCCCGTGGATACTATGGTGGTGGCGGCGGCCACTAAGAAGGAGATGTCTGAATCATCTTCCTCTGTCCATCCCCCTAATAAGGATTCCAGGACGATGGACAGGTATGGGAAGCGCGTATTTAGTTCTGCGACTTTTTCCATCCAGTCGCTCAACTACCTTATGCATTTCACGCGTTTACAGAGAGATCTCATTAAGGAACTGGGAGATACTCTCCAGGGAAACACAGATGCTGCTGTCACCGAGAAAGTGACAGCGCAACTTAACACCCTAAATTCCATAGTGAACTCGTCCATGAGGCTGATTTCATACGCAGCCGAAGGGTCGAGTAGAGCGGCATCTTCAGCGATCTCCCTAAGGAGGCAATCCTGGTTGCGCTTATGCTCCTTTGCGGAAGCCTTCAAGTCTTCCTTTGACAATGCCCCTTTTGATGGTGCCTCCTTGTTTGGGCACAAGTAAAGGAGACTCTCACGAGGTGTGAGCAAGAAGGGAAGACCCTGCCTGCCGTAGGGGCCCGTTTTTCTGCCCCATCTAGACCCTACCCCAAAGGGCAACCAGGTGGAAAAATGTCTTTCCGAAAGACTCAGGGATCCTTTCAGCCCACCCAAAGTGAGGCCCCCTCCAGAGGCAGAGGAGGGGGAAGAAATGGAAGACGCCACCCAGCCGGCAGAGGGGGTCCGCAAAATCAGGGCAACAGAGATACTTTTTCTGGGAAGCCCTTCCAGCACTCCTGAGTGCAGGCCCGACTGTCCTACTCTGGAGGCAGTCGGGGGTCGCTTGGCGCTATACCCAGAGGCCTGGCTAAATCTTACATCAGATTCCTGGGTAAAAAGCATAGTTACCAGAGGCTACAACATTCCATTCATCAGAATGCCACCCAACCCCAAAAAGCTCCCAGATGTTCCACCCAGTCTGCGAGACCAGGCAACCGTAGAGATAAGAAGGTTGCTCGAAAACAGAGTCATCCAACCAGTCCCGGCGGACCAAATAGGATCCGGAACTTACTCAAGGTTCTTTTTAGTTCCAAAGAAAACAGGGGACTGGTGGCCAATTTTGGACCTCAGCAAACTGAATGCCTTCGTGAAAAAGGAAAAGTTCCGGATGGTCACACTACAGTCAATCCTTCCTTTTCTGCAGGAGGGCGACTGGATGTGCTCTATAGATCTCAAAGACGCGTACTACCATATCAAGATGGCCAGGGTGTCCAGAGATCATCTGCGCTTCCGGCTGAGAGCCAGTCATTTCCAGTTTCGCGCTCTGCCCTTTGGTCTCACCTCAGCCCCCAGGGTGTTCACCAAATGCATGGCAGTAGTAGCGTCTCACCTGAGACGAAGGGGATTCCAAGTGTTTCCTTATCTAGACGACTGGCTCCTATCCACCACCACCGATTATCGTCTTCTGCAAGCCAGGGATTACACCATCAGCCTCTGCTCCTCTCTAGGCATAACGGTAAATTTTGGAAAGTCTGTCTTATCTCCGTCACAGCGTATCTTATTTATAGGAGCACAGCTAGACACTTCCCTGGCTCGAGTTACTCTCCCCCCACCAAGAGTGTCAGACCTCAGACATCAAATTTCAGTCCTTCTCCAAAGCAAGAGAGTCCCTGCGCGACAAATATTAAGAGTACTAGGCTTGATGGCAGCCTCCCTTATCATAGTCCCCTTAGGCAGGATGCATATGAGAATTCTTCAGTGGATGCTATTCACTCAGTGGTCTTACCAACAGCTTCCACTATCTCACGAGATATTGATCACGAACCCTTGCAAAAAGGATCTCTTGTGGTGGATACACAGTCAAGATCTAACACTAGGACGATCATTTGTGTTACCCAGTCCGGTAGCAACTCTAACCATGGACGCTTCCCTGATAGGGTGGGGGGATTTTTTCAGGGACAAACAGTCCAAGGTCAATGGTCCAACTTGGAGTACAACCTGCACATCAGTGTCCTAGAGCTGAGGGCGGTGTTTCTAGCATTGCAACACTTTCACAAGTCCTTACCTCAGGGAACAGTGACAGTTCAGACAGACAACATGTCAGTAGTCTGGTACATAAACAAGCAAGGGGGAACCAGGTCTTACCCATTATGCAGAGAGGACCTCAGAATTTGGCAATGGGCGAAGTCCACCGGACACTTTCTGATAGCAACGCACATCCCGGGGACATCCAACGTAATCGCGGACAGGCTGAGCAGAGCCATCCTGTTCCCTCACGAGTGGTCCCTCAAATCTCAAGTGGCGGAAGAGATTTTCCGCAGATGGGGCCAGCCTTGCTGCGACCTGTTTGCATCTCCATTGAATGCCAAATGCAGAAGCTACTTTGCCCTGTTACCCCCTCCGGGGGGTGTCCCCAGGGACGCACTAGTACACGATTGGCCCCCGTGTCTCCTTTATGCCTTTCCTCCTGTTCCACTAATTCCCAGGTTCTTGCAGAAAGCCAAACATCTGGAGAGGATCATAATACTGATAGTCCCATTCTGGCCTCGACAAATCCTGGTTTCCCTTCCTTCAATCTCATCAAGTGGAGGAACCATGGATTCTGGACCCGGAGCCAGACCTGTTGACACATTCGTCGGGAGTTCCTCACACCTTCCTCAAGTCCCTCAAACTGACAGCTTGGCTGCTCCGCTTCCCATCTTAGCCAGGTTAGAGTTACTATCCCCTGCAGTACAACACATTATTGTATCTTTCACAAACCATCTACAAGGAAATTGTACAACAGCAAATGGAACCGTTTTGCGTACTGGGCCTCCAAACAAGGTATAGATCCATTCGGGGCTCCAGTACACAAGATACTAGATTTCCTTACCACACTTTTTCAAGAATGTGTATCAACTTCCACAATAAGGGTACAACTGGCAGCTATATCCAATTTTCATGTTGGTCGGGGAGATAGTTCTCTTATGTCCCACAGGCTTTGCAAAGCTTTTATGAAAGGTACCTTTCACCTCTGTCCCCCCTTTCTTAATCCAGTAGCCTCTTGGAATCTTAATCTCATGCTGTCACAACTCATGTTGCCCCCATTCGAACCAGCCGCCACAACCCCGTTAAAATTTCTTTCGTTGAAAACGCTCTCTGGTTGCCATCACTTCCGCCAGGAGAGTTTCAGAGTTGCAGGCTCTATCTATCCGACCCCCGCACATGATTTTTCACCCAGATAGAGTAACCTTGCTCACCAATCCATCCTTCCTTCCGAAGGTTTGTTCGATTCAAAACATCAATCAATCTATTGAACTACCTACCTTCTTCAGAAACCACTCTAATAAGTTAGAATATACGCTGCACAAATTGGACGTCCACAGGCAGCTGAGATTTTACTTACACAGGACAAAAGAATACAGAAAGTCAGACCAGCTATTTGTCTCATATGCTGACCAAAGGAAAGGACAGGTGGTAACGAAGGTTACCTTATCCAAATGGCTCTCAGACTGCATAAATTTTGTATATGCTGAATCGAAACAACAACTCCCTTTCAAACCCAGAGCTTATTCTACAAGGGCGATCGCTACCTCTTTAGCCCATACCGCTCGTTTGCCTTTAGATACCATTTGTGCAGCAGCAACTTGGGCAAAACCACATACTTTTATCGCCCACTATAAACTAGACAAAAACTCCAGGGACAGGGCGACGTTTGGTTCCACTGTACTCAGGAATGTTCTCCCTTGAATCACCCAGGAAAAAGGAGCTAGGGACACTACCCGTGTGTAAGAACAAACGGCGAGATTGAACAATTTCACATTAAGAAGTTATGTTCTTACCATAACGTTCCATGTGAATTGTTCATCTCGCCTTTGTTCTTACATTCCCCCCCCTCCATCCCCCGTCCTGCTGTCTGGGAGAACGGGTTCAACTGAATTCTTGTTCAGTATTCTCTAGGCATTGTTAGCATTCAGCTTATTACTTTGCATCAGGAATGGCGTTTTTCCTCCTCTATTTGATGGCAGGGTACCAGACAGTGTGTAGTGTTTGTTCTAAGTGTTTAGGACACAGTTTCTAGAGGGATTCTTCTGGCATAGCAAACTAGATCTGAGGGTTAGCACCTGAGGATCATGGGATATTACTGTGCCTCGAGCTTTCTCGAAGATGCGGAGCTGATGATGCGGCCAACTCGGAGCCGAGGATCGGCTCTGAACCCGTGTGTAAGAACAAAGGCGAGATGAACAATTCACATGGAACGTTATGGTAAGAACATAACTTCTTAATTGATACCATTTGTGCAGCAGCAATGTGGGCAAGGGCTGATACCTTTATCACTCATTACAAAGTGGATTTGGCCTCCAGGGATAGGGCTTCCTTTGGGTCCACTGCTCTGAAGAATGTTCTCCCTTTAGGCACCCAGGAAAGATGGTGCTAATGACGCTGTCCCACGAGTAAAGAATGAAGGTGAGATAGGACAACTTCACATAAAGAAGATATGTACTCACCATAACGTTCCATGTGAGTTGTCCATCTCACCTTCATTCTTACATCCCACCCTCCTGCTCCCATCCTTTTTAGCTTCTGTAGGATTGAGAGGTTATTAATTGCGTTCTGATTGTCTCTGACCCTTTTCTTAGGTTATAAACTAATGCAGAATTCTTCACACACACACACACACACACACATATATATATATATATATATATATATATATATATACATATATATATATATTTATATACGTAATTATAAATTGGTATATCAGCAAACAAGATCTGTGGAATGCACTGGAGCATTATGGGATAGGGGGTAGGCCATGAGCTAGTTGGAGACCTCAAGCTTTAGTAAATGGCTGAATCGGAACTGAGGATTGTTTCCGAACTCACAAGTAAAGAATGAAGATGAGATGGTCAACTCACATGGAACATTATGGTGAGTACATAACTTCTTTATTTATTACAAGTCAAATTTCTACAGTCTGCTGGTTTTCCTCCATTTTTTACCAGCTTTGGAGGATATTGATGTTATGTGATCCTATCTCGCCTACATTCTGTACTGATGGGCTCGGAGCCGATCCCTCGGCTCCGACTCGGCATGCTTATGCTATAGAGCGAGGCCTCTTATTGGCTGAGCTATCTTTATCCCAGGATGCACCACCACTAATTCCCCAGATCTCGTTTGCCGCTAACAAGCTTAGACGTGGTCTCAACTTGGCTGGGCTAAGTACTATTTATTTAGGCTTTTTCCTGTCACAAATTTCCTTACTTTGAACCCAAAAGCTGTTTTAACAGCTATTGTTGTTATATGAGTGTGATTGGTTAATTTCTGTTGAGAAATTCGTGATTTTTTTAGTCAGGGAAGGTTTCCCGTTTTAGTTAGAGGGGCCTTCCCCTGTTGCTTTGCTACTAGTGTCTCTTTCTTGGGTCAAGTACCCGTTTAAGTTAGAGGGTCTTGACTCTCTTTCTCTCTTTCTCTGTGTGTTTAACTGTATAGTGTTAAAAAAAAAAAAAAAAAAAAAAATGTTGTTAAATTTGTTAAATTTAAATCTTTACCTTTTGACTAAGTTTGGTATTTTTTCACTTAGATAGGTTCTGTGGCCTAAAGCAGTTATGTCTAAAGAACACAAACCCTCCGGGTTTAAGAAATGCACGAGGTGTGGTTTTAAAATGTCCATAACGGACGACCACTCCTCGTGCATCTATTGCTTAGGTGCCAAGCACCTACAAGAATCGTGTAGTGTGTGCCACGCTTTCTCATCAAGAGTCCTCCAGGAGAGGAAGAACAAATTAATCCTCAAGGGATTAATCAAGCCTTCCTTCGAGGAGGCTTTATCTTCCTCTCCGTCTCCTTCTAAAAAGAAGAAAGCGTCGGCTCAAACCAGTCAGTCGGAACCGACCGCTAAAAAATCTAAGCAGACTTCTCCATCGGCTCCACGGACTTCGGAGCCGAGGGCGGAATGGTCTGCCTCGATGCCTCCAGCCTCGACCCCTCTGGTTTCGGACCCGAGGTCTGGGGCATCGAGAGGCGGGTCACCCTCATCGGCTCCACTGATATTGGAGCCGATAAGGGTTACCGGCTCAGACTCTTCCCCCTCGGAGCCGAAGTCCTTATCGGCACTGAGGGAAATTTCCTTGAGATCTTCCTCGGAGCCGATAGTTGTTGAGTCCATTCGGAGCCGGTCCCCGAGCCCTTTGGAGCCGATGGAGAAATCGGTTCGGGCCCGATCGGTATCCTCTAGATCATCCAAGATGTCTGATTCGAACATCGACAGGGTGCTCCTTCGACTCTTCCAGTCTCCGGTGTTCCAAAAGCTAGTTTCGGCTCCAGCCCATTCGGCTTCGGAGCCGATGGTCCACTCTCCTACTGTGGTTCCTCCTCCAACAGCTTCGGCACCATTGGAGCCGGTGCTGGTGGAACCTGTGGAGGTGTTAGGGTCGGGCCCGACCCTTGCTCCAACTCCGGCTCTTGGGTCGGAGTTCAGTACACGGACTTCTTCCTTCGGCCCTGGGGGGGAGGCTTCGGGATTGATGCTTTCGGTCCCAAGTCTCCCTCTTGGTGCGTCGGCTGCGGGAGTGCCGTCCACTGTCGTGGCCACGGAGGTGGGACCCTCCCAGGATTCTGGTGGTCCCGCCTTCAGGGCTATGAGGAGTGCATTAGCCAAATCTTCCTTGGCTACCTCCATGGTTTCCCCAGCTCCTTCCCTGCATACGGAAACTGGGTCGTTGGCAGTCCCCCTGTCCTTAGACAGCGGAGCCCCGGGGCCTCAGGTTACCCCCGCTGGGGTTTCTCCCCCTCCTGGAGGTCCTTCTGAACCCCCCATGAAAAGATCGTGCAAGAGGAAGCACGTTGACTCTCCTGATGAGGCTCTGACATCTGACACTGATCTCGATGATGCAGAGGGGTCCCCTAAGTCGTCCTCGGATGATGTCTCCTTTGCAGACATCCTTGAAGCCCTAAAACAACGAGGCGGCTGGCAGTCCAAACCTCCCTCTGCTGATGAGTCGGTGTTCCTGAAGGCCTTCGGGGCTCAGCCCTCCGCCTCCTGGGTGTCTTCGCCCTTCGATGAGCTCTTGGATTTGATCTGTCGAAGGGCGTGGGAACACCCAGACTCTGTGGAACCGGTGCCTGCTCGTCCGAATAAGTTCCTCTCGGCGCCCCCTGAAAAAGAGCTTCTAACTAAAGGTGTGGCTGTAGATGCTTTGGTGGTGGCATCTGCTACCCAGCAAGATGTAGCAGAGGCTTCGACATCCGTCCATCCTCCTAATAAGGAGTCTAGGAGCATGGATCGGTACGGAAAGTGCACCCTCAGTTCAGTGGCCTTTACACTGAGGTCCTTGAACTACCTTACGCACTTTACCAGATTTCAGAGGGATCTGATTAAGGAGCTATCCGATACCCTCTTGGGTAACCTGCCTGAGGAGCTGGCCCAGACGGTTGGCTCTCAGCTGGCTACAATGTCGTCCATTTCGAACTCGTCCATGAGGCTCATTTCTTATGCGGTCGAAGGGGCGAGTAGAGCGGCGGGTACAGGCATTGCTCTACGGAGACAAGCCTAGCTCTGCCTGTGTCATTTCACGGAGGCCTTTAAGTCTTCCTTTGCCGACGCCCCCTTTGATGGGTCCTCCCTGTTTGGACCCAAGGTAAAGGACACACTAACCCGCTGTGAACAGGAGGGTAAGACTTTGACTGCCGTAGGGGCACGATTTTCCACTCCCTTTCGGCCTTATCCCAAGGCTAAAAGAGGAGGGAAAATGTGGTTCCATAGATCTCAGAAGCCTTACCCCTCTCAGCAGGAGGATTCCCCTTCCAGAGGCAGAGGAGGGGGAAATTCTTCCGGAAGACGCCGTCCCAGAGGCGGCAGAGGCCCTCGCAACACTGGAGACCGCGAGTCCTTTCGTGGCTCTTCAGCCTTCCATAGTCCCTGAGGGATTGCCCGGCTGTGCAGCTCCGGAGCCAGTCGGGGGTCTTTTCTCGAAGCACCTAAAGGCCTGGGAAGGTATCACTCAGGACCGATGGGTGCTTCGGATTATAGCCGGAGGTTACTCCATCCCATTCTCTCATCCCCCCCCTCAGCCCAGAAAAATCCCGGACCCGCCACCCAGTCAACGGGATATCGCAGCCTCAGAAGTTTCAAAGCTGCTGCAAAAAGGAGTCATCCAACCGATCCCCGCAGACCAGATCGGATTAGGGACTTACTCAAGATTCTTTTTGGTGCCAAAAAAGACCGGGACTTGAGGCCCATCTTGGACCTCAGCATCCTAAACCGTTCAGTCAGAAAGTCCAAGTTCCGAATGGTCACCCTACAAACCATTCTCCCATTGCTGGAGAAGGGTGTTTGGATGTGCTCCATAGATCTCAAGGACGCTTATTACCATATCATGGTACATCAAGCGTCCAGGAGACATCTGCGCTTCAGCCTAGGAGGCAGTCATTTTCAGTTCCGTGCGCTGCCCTTTGGTCTCACCACAGCCCCCAGGGTGTTCACCAAATGTTTGGCGGTCGTGACTGCTCACCTGAGAAGTCTAGGATTCCAGGTGTTTCCGTATCTAGACGACTGGCTCCTAACTGCCACCTCCAAGCATCTACTATTGCAGCCTACAAGCCACTATATCACTGGGCAATTCCCTTGGAATCACCTTCAATTGGCTAAAGTCTGTGTTGCTGCCATCTCAACGCATAAGATTCATAGGGGTAGAGATAGACTCAGACCGAATGCGGGTCTATCTACCTACAGACAGGATACTAACCATACAGGCTCAAGTTCGAGCCTTACTTCCCAGATCCAAAGCCCCAGCCAGAATGGTCCTGCAGCTATTAGGATCCATGTCTGCCACGGTTCTTCTAGTTCCCCTGGCAAGGTTGC
The DNA here is from genome assembly GCF_019279795.1 of Protopterus annectens. Classification (NCBI taxonomy): domain Eukaryota; kingdom Metazoa; phylum Chordata; order Ceratodontiformes; family Protopteridae; genus Protopterus; species Protopterus annectens. The sequence goes on along the minus strand of NC_056742.1, from coordinate 340,548,391 downwards.
ACATGAGAATTCTTCAGTGGCTTCTTTCAGCTCAGTGGTCCTTTCAGGAGCTCCCTCTCAGTCACCTCATATGGATCACGGAATCTTGCAAACGGGACCTTCGCTGGTGGCTAGTGCCCTCCAACTTGGATCAGGGACGACCCTTTGTTCTACCCCCTCCGGCGGCCATTTTGACCACGGACGCCTCCCAGACAGGGTGGGGGGGCATTCCCTGGGCAGGTCAGTCCAAGGCAAATGGCACTCGGAAGCGACTTTGCTTCATATCAACGTCTTAGAAATGAGGGCAGCGCTTCTGTCCCTTCAAGCCCTTCACGATTATCTCCCTCAGGGTGTAATTGCTGTTCACTCAGACAACATGTCAGTTGTCTGGTACCTGAACAAACAGGGAGGGACCAGATCCTATCCTCTTTGCAGAGAAGCCATGAGAGTTTGGGAATGGGCAGTCTCGACCAAACGCTTCCTAGTGGCTACTCACATACCAGGCAAGTCCAATGTGATAGCCGACAGATTGAGCAGAACCATCCTCTCTCCTCACGAATAGTCACTGAATATAACAATGGCAAGTCAGATTTTCAGCAAATGGGGAGTTCCGTGTTGCGATCTCTTCGCGACTCCTTTGAATGCAAAGTGCAAAGAGTTCTTCTCCCTAACCCTGGCTCCGGGGAAGAGCCCCATGGATGCATTAGTCCATCCTTGGCCCACCGGCTTGCTTTATGCCTTCCCTCCAGTTCCTCTCCTTCCCAGGGTGATTCAAAAGGCATCTCTCTTGGGGAGCAAAATTATCTTAATTGCTCCTTACTGGCCTCGTCAAGTGTGGTTCCCCTACCTTCGGAGACATGCTCTGGAAGGTCCATGGTTCCTGGATCAGATCCCAGACCTACTTGTTCACCAGTCGGAACTATTCCACCAGTCCCTACACACCTTAAAATTGACTGCTTGGCTCCTCCTCTTCCGACTATAGTCAGGAGTCATACATTGGATCCAGATGTTGTACACATATTATCTTCGGCCCATAAGTCTGCTACAAAGAAACTGTATTCTAGCAAATGGAAAAGATTTGCTATTTGGGCTCAACTCCGGGGCCTGGACCCCATTTCTATTCCCGTAGCAGAGGTACTAAAATTTTTGACTTCTCTTTTCAATCAAGGCTCTTCAGTTTCTATCATCAAGGTACAATTGGCAGCAATCTCTAATTTTCATGAATCCATAGACCCACCTTTAATGAGCAACAGATTGTGTAAAACCTTCTTGAAAGGTGCTGCTCTATTAAGACCTCCGATTTCTCATCCTGCACCTCCATGGGATCTCGATATAGTGTTACGCACCTTGACTTCTTACCCCTTTGAACCGGCAGCTACATGTGATATAAAGTTCCTATCATGGAAGACAGCCTTTCTGGTGGCGATTACTTCTGCCAGAAGAGTTTCAGAGCTTTAAGCTTTGTCTGTAAAACCCCCGTACGTGGTTTTTCACAAAGACAGAGTATCCCTCAGGCCAAATCCTTCTTTTGTCCCAAAAATATGTTCTAGTTTCTGCTTACAACAATCGTTAGAGCTTCCAGTTTTTTTCCCAAAATACTCTAACAAAGCGGAGTTCATATTCCACACACTAGATGTCCACAGGCAGTTACGTTTTTATTTAGACAGGACCAAACAAACAAGGAAAACAGATCAGTTGTTTGTATCCTTTGCAGATAACAAATTGGGCAAAGCTGTCACAAAGGTCACTATTGCCAAATGGATCAGGGACTGTATTACTCAAGCTTATGTTTATTCTAACAAAGAGCTTACCACCTCTGTCAAGGCTCATTCTACAAGGGCTATGGCTACTTCGACAGCATTTCATTCTAAGCTTGCTATTAGTGACATTTGTGCTGCGGCTACATGGTCTTCCCCGCACACCTTCATTTCCCACTACAAATTAGATGTGGCATCTAGAGGACGAGCTTCATTTGGTTCCACAGTGCTCAGGAGTGTTTTCCAATGAGCCACCCGGGATTTAGGTGCTAGGGACGCTGTCCCATCAGTACAGAATGTAGGCGAGATAGGATCACATAACATCTTTTAGTTATGTACTCACCATAACTTCAGATGTTTGGGATCCATCTCGCCTACATTCCTAATAACCCACCCTCCTTCCCCCTTCCTTGGAGATCAGAGGATATCAGAAGGTCCGAATCCTGTTGTTTAATCTTGAAACATCTAACAATGTTATATAATCAAGTTGTGCATGTGTGCATGAATGCGGACAAACAAGATCTGGGGAATTAGTGGTGGTGCATCCTGGGATAAAGATAGCTCAGCCAATAAGAGGCCTCGCTCTATAGCATAAGTGTGCCGAGTTGGAGCCGAGGGATCGGCTCCGAGCCCATCACTACAGAATGTAGGCGAGATGGATCCCAAACATCTGAAGTTATGGTGAGTACATAACTAAAAGTTAATACTGCCTGCAATATGCCTGACAGTCAACATGCTGTCCCTAAAAAGACAGACAGACTTCATGAAGTTCATCAGTCTTGCAAATATATGATCTGATGTTGTCAGTCTTCATGTAATCCTTGACTGTAGGCTTGGTTCCAAGCCTCGGAACTGACTGGGATGTTTATTTCAGCTTGCACCTTCCAAATTCTTGAACTAGGATTTTCCGATGATGCTCCTCTCAAGATTACCTCAGATCTTGTTTGCCACTTTGTATATCAGATGCATACAACCACTCTCAAGCTTTGGCTTAGGTTTTAAGTAAGTTTCTTATCCTTTTTTGTCTTAATAAGTCTTTCTTGCCTTATAGTATATCCTTTTCTCTACCCACTCGCTATCCTAATTCCATGTCTGTGTGTGTCCCTTTCCTACTCTTCTACACTACCGTTGGTAGTTTCTTCTTAGTACCATTCTTGGTACTCCTTTTTTTACCTTTAAAGGTATTTTTTTCTTACCATCATTAGTATTTTTCTTTGGCTGGGAGCCAGACATTTCCAATTCAGATCACTGCCCTTTGGACTCACCTCAGCCCACAGGGTGTTCACCAAATGCATGGCAGTGGTAGCAGCTCATCTTAGACTGCAAGGATTTTGAGTTTTCCCATACATCAACGACTAGCTCCTCACTGCTACTACCAGGCTTCAATTAGAATGAGCAAGAGATTACACTCTGCATCTGCTTGTATATCTTTGTATCACAATAAATTACGAAAAGTCAAATTTACAGCCATCTCAACAACCGGAATTCATCAGAGCCCTGTTGAACACAGTTACAGGAATTGCCTCACTCCCACTGGAAAGACTACAAGGGATCAGATTTCAGGTCAGCCAAATTATCCTGAGCGAAAGTGTTCCAGCCAGATTAGTCCGTCAAGCATTAGGCTCAATGGCAGCAGGAATCACTCTGGTTTCCTTAGCAAGATATCACATGTGAAGCTTACAGTGGTTGCTAGCTTCCCATTGGTCTGTGACAGATCAGCCAATGTCACACCACATCTTGATTACCAGTTGCTGCAAGCAGGAACTTTCATGGTGGCTCCACTCCAATGAGATTCTTTTGGGTCAACCATTCACCCTTCCATAATCCCTAGCCATAGTGACCACAGATGCTTCCCAGATAGGGTGGGGGGGAATTATCTGGGAAAGAAAATCCAAGACACATGGTCCCATCTGGCGGCCAACTTGCACATCAATATTCTAGAGATGAGGGCAGTGCTGTTAGTGTTGCAAGCATTTTAAGATGCCCTTCCAAACGGACAATATGTCGGTAGTCTGGTATATCAACAAACAAGGGGGAACCAAATCTTATTCATTGTGTCGAGAAGCCCTCAGAGTTTGGCAATGGACACATTTCTTCCAAACGCTTTCTCACAGCAATGCACATTCCGGGAAGTTCCAAAGTGATAGCGGACAAACTGAGCTGAACTATTCTCATGCCTCTCGAGTGGTCTCTCAATCCTGTGGTGGCGAGAGAGATTTTCCGTCAGTGGGGCCAACCTTGCTGTGACCTTTTTGCATCCCCCCTAAACAGCAAGTGCAGCAGGTACTTTGCCCTAATCCCCCCTCTGGGGGAGTCATCCAGAGACGCTCTTCTCCACGATCCCCCCCCCCCCCGTGTTCACTATGCCTTTCCTCCAACTCCTCTGACATCTCAGTTTCTAAAGAAAGCCACAGAAATGGAATGAGAGTTACAAACCACGGTGTTCACAAAATCAATGTCACAGAATCAAGTCCAATCCAGTAGAATTGTTCCAAAGCAGTTTTATTAGGATCCAGGAAGAAATTAGCGCTTTCACGTAGAAACTATCCACGCTTCATCAGATTATCTGATGAAGCGTGGATAGTTTCTACGTGAAAGCGCTAATTTCTTCCTGGATCCTAATAAAACTGCTTTGGAACAATTCTACTGGATTGGACTTGATTCTGTGACATTGATTTTGTGAACACCGTGGTTTGTAACTCTCGTTCCGTTTCTGTGATTCTGCTTTATGTTTGACAAGAGTTACATTCAGTGACTTCATTGCTTCTTTTCGTTTTCTAAAGAAAGCCAAGAGGTTTGAGAATTTAATAATCCTCATTGCCTCCTTTTGGCCTCGACAAATTTGGTTTCCCTTCCTTTGGCCTCATCTTCTTTGGAAACCATGGATTCTGGACCCAGCTCCAGATCTGCTATCTAATCAGGAGGGCATGGTTCATCTGAACCTCCAGCATCTCAAGCTCACGGCGTGGCTTCTTCAATTCCCGTGATTTCTAGGCATCCTTCCCTTTCCTCTCCTGTCCAGCAAATCATTGTGGCTCATCACAAACCTTCAGCTAGGAAACTGTATCAGAGTAAATGGGAAAAATTTGCAAGTCGGGCCCTTGTGAACGAACTTGATCCTTATATGACTACTGTTCATAAAGTTTTGGATTTTTTGGCTAACCTCTATCAGTCTGGTTCTTCTACCTCAACAATTAAAGTCCATCTTGCTGCAATCTCTAATTTCCATACAGGGTTTGATGGGTTATCCCTTATGTCACACAAACTTTGTAAAGCCTTTTTAAAGGGAACCTTAATGTTAAGACCTCCAGTTAGGGAACCCATTCCTCCCTGGGATCTAGCACTAGTTCTTCAGTCCCTTACTTTATCTCCCTTTGAACCATCAGCTACTTGTGACTTAACATTTCTGACTTGGAAAACCTTATATTTAGTGGCTATTACATCTGCCAGAAGAGTATCTGACCTTCAGGCCTTGTCTTGTAAACCGCCCTACATAATATTTCACAAAGATGGTTTACTATCATTTTGTCGTTCACACTTCATGCGATTGACATTAGTGCAAAACTGCCGTTTGGCAGGATTGAAAAAAATGAATGCCGCAATGTTGAAACTTACAACAGCGAATGCAATGCAGCATTCGCTGTAATGAATTTTAACATTTTGATGCAGATCGCACTATAGTGAGGATCGGGAAATGTACCCTTTCCCTCACTGTAGTGCGATCCCAGAGGTTGTATATCTAAGTACCAGGGGGTGCAGGGGTACTTGCCCCCTGCAAATACGTACTTTACTGTGCAACGCACAGTAGTGCTGTTCCCAGAAGTGTGGTGAATGTTCGAATTATGTCGAATTTAAACATTCACCACTTCCGAGTTTGGGATTTTTGTCATTCGCTGTAGTGAATTTCATTTTTACGTTTTGTAGAAATGATAATTCGCCTACAGTGAACTTGACAAAATGATAGTAAACCCACAAAGACAGGGTCTCCCTTAGGACTAATCCTTCCTTTTTACCAAAGGTAGTCTCAAAATCTAATATCAATCAGACACTTTAATGACCAGTCTTTTTCCCTAATTTCTCCAGTAAAGGGGAGTATTCCCTTCATTTATTAGACATCCACAGACAGCTACGATTTTATCTTCACAGAACAAAGGATTTCAGAAAATCTGACCAACTGTTTGTTGCTTTTTCCTCACTTTCTTTAGGTAACCCACTTATAAAGGTTACTTTGGCTAAATGGCTCAGAAATTATATTACATTTATCTGCCAGTCAAAAGGGCTTCACCTTTCATACCCAGTAAAAGCACATTCAACTAGAGCAGTGGCAGCTTACACAGTTTTTCATGCCAGAGCTTGTTTAGATGACATTTGTGCAGCCGCCACTTGGTCTTCTCCTCATACAAATTGGGTCAAGCCTCTAGTGGATGAGCATTATTCGGTTTGATGGTGCTTAGGAATATTCTTCCGTGAGACCTCCCAAGATTCAGGTAGCTGGGGACTCTGTCCCACAGTCAAGGATTACGTGAAGATTGACAACATCAGATAAAGAAGTTATGTTTTACCATAACGTTCCATTTGTATTGTCTATCTTCACTAATCCCTGACATTCTCTCCTTCCTTCCTCCAGCCTGAGACTCTTAGTGGATCGAATTTTTCCAGGACTGGCTTCTTATTAAGGGCACATGTCTGCTCTCTTATTACTATTATTATTATTGTTATGATTGCTATCTGTGCTACTGTATTAGGCAAACTCAATATGAGGTAATCTTGAGAAGAGCATCATGGGTAAAGCCTAGCTCGAGAGTTTGAAAGGTGCAAGCTGACATAAATGGCAGAGTCAGTTCCAAAGCTCAGAACCGAGCCCACAGTCATGGATTAGTGAAGATCGACAACACAGATGGAATGTTATGGTAAGAAGTAACTTCTTTTTTCCCCTCCCAGATCTGATCCTGCAGCTATTTCTCTGTCAAATCCTACTGCAGCAATAACAACAAAAAAAAATAGTTAATGCAAATCCCTCTCCTTTTGATAAAGATGGGAAAGCTTTTGATAGATTTTGAATACACTGAGCAACCCACATCTCCTTTGCTGTTCCTTTTCCTTATGTCCATCTAAAATGCCAGTATCATCTTATCCTAGTGCTTATGCAGAACTATCAGTGCTTCATTTTTCTTACAGTGTCTTTGTTTGCATATAGTAGTACAGCCTGAAATTGACATTTTAATCCAGGCTTCTGTCTTTGCTTGTTATCACTCTCAGCATGAGTTCCTACTCCTCCCTTTTTTATCTCTGTTGTCTTGTCCACCTTTCTTACCACTTATTTCTTTCTTATCACTTTGCTCCTTCAGTGATGGTGCTTCTCTTTCCTCATAGACCAGCACTGAGAACCTCACACCTATCCACTGCATGTGATCCATAACACAAGTAATCTTGTTGATAGATTCAGTCTGTGCTCTACTCATTGAATTTTATAATACTATTTGTTTTTTCTTTCCCTACTTTCTTTATGGCAGTGGCAGTATCATTTGAGAAAGGTGATAAACTGCCTACCTTGCTGAGGTACTTTCTCATTTCCTCTGTTTTGTGCACTGCCACCTCATTGTGTAAGGTGTCTGATCTTTTTTTGTTTTTGCACATGAGGTTAATCCTGTTTTTGTTGTGGGCTCTTTCAGTGGGGCTTAAATTGCTATCTCTATGAAGACTAAACTCACTTGCTTCCTTCCTTTTCTATTTGATATAATATATATATCTGAAGCTCCCAGCATGCCGAAGTACACATCTTCCTCCCTGTTCTTTCATCTACATCGTAGCCTTGCTAATTTTTTAATGTGAGTGTGACGACCGTACCCTGGCCCAGCAATCAAGGAGCCTCAGTCCTCACCACTAACACCAGGGAGGTCGTCTCATAGAAGAGGAAAGGATAACAAATACACACAGTACAGTACAATTTCCATTAAGTGCACACAGAGATAGGTTCATAGGTTCATAGGTTCATACTAGGCTATCTGCCCGAGGGCATTTATAAGCCTAGCCCATTGTTTTGTGGCTTACGCCACCCCTTTAGTATGGGGAACTATACCCATTATTTTGCTGTGCCTCTGTCGAGCAGTGACACTGAGGTAATTCCTGGGGTATATCTGCGATCTCCCATCCATTGGTCAAGATTTCTCTTGAACAAGGCCAGCGAGGTGCTCTGCCTCACATGTACCGGGATTTTGTTCCACAGCATAGGAGTCTTTGGGTGATGAATCTATCCTCCAGCACGTCCTATTAATAGCCGTGTCAAGGTTTAAGTCTCCGCCCTTGTGGCTCTGATGGATCTAGATTTTTGAGGTGAAGCATATTCTTCAAATCTGGGTTTGACATGGCCTTTTATGTTAGGCAAAGGTCACCTCTGGGCAAGCGTAAGGCGACTGAATAGAGCTGGAGTTCTTTCAGTCGGGCAGCATAGGACAGATTTTTGAGACCCTTTATCCTTTTGGTGAGGAACTTTTGTGGCCTCTCCAGCTGCTGCAAGTGTCGGGTCAGATACATTCCGAATGGGGCATTGTACTCAATCATTGGTCTGATGAGTGATGAGTAAAGGGAGACTATGACCTCCCTTGATCTAGATGAGAATCCCTTCATGATAAGGTGGGCAATGTAGAAGGACTTCTAACTACTTTAGCTACATGGGTGTCGAATGACAGACTACTATCAACCTGGGTCCCCAGGTCCCTGATAACTTCTTCTGTGCTCAGTGGATTGCCACCTGTTTGGTAGCTAGGGTAACCTTGTTTTTCCCAAAGGGTATGACTATGCATTTTTTGGCATTTAACTTTAGGCCATGGCTCTGGCACCATTTATCCGTTTCTGTGAGACCCTTCTGAAGGATATCTGTGTCAGATGTGTTTTCTACTATGGCCCAGTTTGCAGTCATCTGCAAACTTTGTCAGCCATAACCCTCCTGTGTTTGCTTGTACTTCGGAAAAGTAGATGCCAAACAAGAGTGGGCCCAGGACTGAGCCCTGTGGGACACCACTTGTGACAGGCTTTGAGTCTGACATGGCGCCAGCAACTCTGACCCTGTGGGTTCTGTCACTCAGCCAGTTTGCAACCCATCTTGTGATGTATGGGTTAACATTTAAGCTGATGAGTTTTTCAATGATACCCGAGTGGGGTATTGTATCAAGGCCTTAGCCAGATCGAGGTAGGCTGTATGGACTGCCTTTCCCTCATCAATGGCTTTGGTGACTGTTTCAAAAAGTCAACCAAGTTTAAAAGGCATGATCTGCCTTTGACAAAGCCAAACTGGGTTGGATCCAAAGTCTGCAAATTCCCTATGTCTTTATTTATGAGGTCCATTATGATCCTCTCCATGGCTTTGCAGATAAGGCTTGTCAAGCTAATGGGCGGTAATTTCCAGGGTCTGTGGAGGCACCGCCTTTGTGAAGTGGGACCACAGTTGCAGTGCCACTCCTGGGCGTATCCAGAGGTAAGACTTTGATTAAACAGCTGTCCTAGCTGTGGGTTTAATTCCTCATTGAGTTCATGGAGCACACAGCCGGGACACCATCGGGTCCCATGGATGCTGTGTTTTTGCTTTGGAGAGAGCAGTTCTCACTTGGGCTGGAGATGTTTGGGGGCTGCACTCATTTGGTATAGATATCTCTCCTTTTGGGGGGGAGAAGTTTGCACTGAACCTGTCAGCCAGTATGTTGGCAATGTCTGTAGGATCAGTAATCTTCACATCATTTTGAACTAGTTCTGAGCATATCTGGGAGTTTCCTCCTAGGTTTCTAACATAGCTAAAGAAGGCCTTATGATTGTCTTTTGAGTCTTTAGCTATTTTTCTCTCGAAATTTGCTTTGGATGGTTTTATGAGAGCTCTTAGTTTTTTACTTATAGTGATCAAGGGTGTCTTACCTTTTAAGGATTTTGCTCTATCTTGTAGTAGCTTCCTCCTTTTGTTGTAGAGTTTGTTTATGGCTGGGGTCCACCAGACTGGACGCTTGCCTTTGGTACAAAGAGTCTTTGTTTTGCTTGGGATTGTCTTATCCATGCAGTCCTGCAGGTGCTGGTAGAAGGCGTTTGTAAGTGATTCAGCGGCTTGAGTATTGTTTTCCATGGCTCGGGGCCTGAAAGGAGACCACACTAGTCTTTAGAAGTGTGAAGTCGGCTTTTGAGAAGTTCTTTACTGTGGTCTTTTTTATTTCAGGTGGGGGTGGGATGAGGACCTCCAGCGAGATTAGTTTGTGATCTGATCTCACCAGTGAGGGGTATACTTCCGGTGTTGAACATTGTGCTCCCATGTTCGTGATGATGAGATCAAGTATGTTATCTCCTCTTGTGGGGATGGTGACTAGTTGTTCCATGGCATTTGAGTTTATGAATTCCAGGAACTTTTGGGCTAGGGTGTTTGGGCTTGAGTAGTGTTCCCAGTCTATATTAGGGTAATTGAAGACTGGGAACACTACTCACAGTCAGTCTGGGGCTGGTTGCTCCCTTGCTCTCCAGGTCCCCAATAAGACTCTCCACTGGCACAGTTATAGGGTCCAGATCTCAGCCTAGCTGGCAAGATAACCTCCCATACCCTCTCTGTCCAACCAGTGCTTCGTGTCCCTGCCCAGGTAGCTGAAACACACCCACACTTTGAGGTAAGTATTTATACAACTTCATAGACACTCCTGGGAAAGGCTGACACAGACTATCCAGCTGTGCCCCTTTAGCCAGACTATATGGCAGTAATTTCTGCCACCACCAGCTAACAATTTTCAGCTACCCAAAGGCCCTTGAAAAGGTGTCCAATTATTACTATGCAATATTATTATCCAATTGGTAATGTGACTATTCAGTCTAAGGCTTATTAGAGTGGCCTATTACAATGAACTCTATAAATATGCAATGTACTCTAGTGCCTACTTCTCTACACAGACCAGCCACAGGTAAAGGATTTAAAATATTTAATAATAAATAATTAAAACACAAGACAATACTACTACACCACAGAGATATCTAAGAGTTCAGAGATCACACAGAAACTTAAAATAATATAGTAGGACAGGTTTGATGTCAAGGAAAAACACTTAATCTAACTTTCTAATCTTTAGCTAATCTTAAGAGAAAACACAGTGCTATAATCCTCCGTATATACATAAAGAGCATAAGCAGTGCTGGGGTTGATGGTTCAAGACAAAATGCTTTTTGTCTCTCACTGAACAATAGCTTTTAAAACACTAACAAACAGTTCTGCTTAGGCCCTCCCAGATTACATTATTTTGAGACTTAGGTTTTCCCAGTATTCACATTACATAATTTTGACACTTAGTCTGGAGTTCCCAGGCCACAAACTGCATTATTTAGCAAGCTCAGACCTCCTCAGGAAACTACAACAATAAAAGACATTTCACATGTATACTCTAACAATAATTCCTTAAGTTAAGACAATAGAAATAATGTGTTCAGCTAGCCACTTCGGCACCACTTTTTAGATAATTGTAACTTCAAAGAACATTTGAAATGCTTGGCTTGATTTTCCTTACAGCAGATGGCAATGTTGCAACAATCTTGAAGTTCACATTTTACAGTGTTTTCTGTCATTTAAAAACACAAGCCTGTATTTTACATTTATTTATACAAATGATAGAATTATGTATCAGATTCTATTTGACTAGGCTAGCAGCCTTCACCCATCTCTCCCCAATCTTCACAGTGAGATTCCTCTCTGAGTGCCTACCCTGACAATTTTCTTTTTTCATTCCTTGAATGTGAGGATTCATGTACACAATATCCTAATAATTCATTCACAATGTTAAGTTGTCAATCTCGCCTTCATTCTTGCTTGATGGGTTCGGAGCCGATCCTCGGCTCCGACTCGGCACTTGCTAAGCTCGAGAGTCACTTTTACCAGCTCGAGGCAGCCCCATATCCCATGATGCAAGGCGGTAAGTACCCAGATCTCGTTTGCCGCTTCGCTGATGAGGTCCTCCTTTTACCAGCTCCTGGTAAGTGAATTATTACTTTACTATTTTAGCCCCTTTTTACAAAAAAACCCTTAAATTATTAGTTTTAACTTAGTTTTAATTCCTTTCTGACAGAAAATTTCCCTGTCTCCTCAAAACTTTTAGTCAGACTAAAACCCATCCCATCCCCCCCCTGTTAGGGTGTGTGTGTGTGTCTGTTAGTGATACCTTTTGGTATATTTAATTTAATTTCTTGGACTGGTGTGTGTGTGTGTGTTTTACACCATGTCTAAAGAAAGGGTCTCAGGCTTTAAGAAGTGTGACTCGTGCTGTCAGAAGATGTCTCTGACAGACGGTCACACTTCTTGCCTGTACTGTCTGGGGCCTCTTCACCTGCAGGACTCCTGTGCTATATGTCATTCTTTTAGCCAGAGAGTCCTGCAGGAAAGAAGAAATAAATTGATTTTGAGGGGCCTTCTTAAGCCGGAGGGCTCTCCGGCTAAGTCGGCCCCATCTAAGACTTCTAAGTCTTCCAAGGCCCAGGCTTCTGTGTCCAAGCCTGTGGCCTCGGCTCCGACTCATTCAGAGTCGAGATCGGCTCGGCTGGAGCCGATTCTGTTACCTAAACCTTCGGCACCGATGGCTATCGGTGCCGACTCTGGTTCGACCACCTCGGTGTCGGCTCCGATCGGTTCCGACCACCATGTGGCCCAGGCATTGGTGTCGGCTCCGATCGGCTCCGACACCCTTACATTTATGGCGTTATCGGCCCGGGCTGGAGCCGATACATCGAAGCTACCTGTCGGTGCAGATAAGTTGTCAGCTCCGACAGTTTCAGTAGTTTCATCGGCTCTGATGGTTCCTTCGAGGAAGAGGTCTAGGTCCCTTCCTTGGAGCCGATACTTCGGCTCGGCCGCCTCTCCTCTCGGAGCGGAGCCATCGGAGCCGATCTTCAAGGTCATCCAGGCTTTCTGACCATGATTTGGAGAGTGGTCAGTTGACTACTAAAGTCACAGGCACTGGCCCAAATGCTACATAGTCCGTCTCAGCAGGCGACTATTAGTCCACACCCATTGCAGTTCCTCCTTCGACTCTACCCCAGAGTTTGGAGTTGGAGTCTTCGGGAATTGTTTCTGCTACGGCTGAGGGACAGATACCCCCTTCTGCTCCTTCAGCCTCTACTCTGATCTCCTCTTCGAGACCTTCCTTAGAGGGATTCGGTGGCCGGGCTTCCCTGGTCTCCTCCGAGGGGGTGAGTGGCATCGGACCCTTGTCCGACCCCGCTCTTCCCCTTGGAGCCTCGGCCTTGGTGAGCTCGGCTCCGACATCTGCCTCGGAGCCTTCCCTTTCGGTGGGTCCTGGAGTTCCTAGCTCTTCGGAGCGGGTTCTCTCGGGCCTCCCTGGGAGGGGAGCCTTCGAGGTGATGAAGAGTGTGCTGGCCACTGGACTCAGCCAGCAGTCTGTTCCCTTAGCTCCTCCCTCTATAGTGCCTGTTGACATCTCTGCCACTTCTCTTGCTCCAGGACCCAGAGATCCTCCGCCTCAGGTTTCCCCACTGGGAATATCCCCCTCTTCTGAGGATTCTCCTGATTTGTCGGGTGATCCTCCGCGGAAGAGGACTTGTAAGAGGAAACACGTAGACTCCCCGAGTCTATCACTGGATACTGACTTAGATGAGTCAGAGGGATCCCCAAGATCCCCTCTGAGGATGTCTCCTTCTCAGACATCCTAGAACTCCTTAGACAGAGGGAAACTGGCCCACCAACAATCCCTCTGAGGATGAGTCAGTATACCTGGAGGCGTTTGGATCTCGGCCCTCCACCTCCTGGGTGTCTCCGCCTTCGACCCCTTATGCAGGTTATTGCTCGAAAGGCATGGACTGCTCCTGACTCTGTAGAGCCTGTCCCTAGGAGGCCTTCTAAATTTATTACTGCCCCGTCGGACAAGCAATTCCTTACAAAAGGTGTCCCCGCTGATGCCATGGTGGTGGCGGCTGCCACCAAGAAGGAACTTGCAGATCCTTCCGTACCTGTCCATCCTCCTAATAAGGACTCTAGGACCATGGATAGATATGGTAAGCGGATGTTTTCTTCAGCGACCTTTGCTATGCGTTTTCTGAACTATCTTTGTCACTTCACCAGACTCCAAAGGGATATCCTTAAGGAGCTAGGTGAAGTTGTGCAGGATCCTACAGCTGCGGGGGCTCAGGAAAAAATTGCTTCGCAGCTAGGAACCCTTAACTCCATTGCAAACTCCTCCATGTGGCTTATATCATATGCTGCTGATGGAGCGAGTAGGGCCGCAGGTACAGGTGTGGCTCTTAGACGCCAAGCCTGGATGCGACTATGTAATTTTGCAGATCCCTTTAAGGCGTCCTTCACAAACTCTCCCTTTGATGGGTCAGCTTTGTTTGGCCCTCAAGTGAAGGAAACGTTGACCAGGTGTGAGCAGGACGGCAAAACTCTTTCTGCCAGGAGTCCGTTTTCCACCCCTTCTAGACCTTATCCCAAAGGACAGAAGGGTGGCAAAATGTGGTTCCAAATCCCAAGGAGTCACGCCGATTCACGTGGTCAGTTTACCCCTAGAGGCAGAGGGGTAACAACAACAGACGCCACTCTAGAGGCAGAGGGTCCACAAAACCAGGGAAACAGAGAGTCTCTCTCTGACAAGCCCTCTCAGCATCCCTGAGATGTTGCCCGGCTGTCCCTCCTTGGAGGCAGTCGGGAAGACTATCACTGTACCCAGAAGCCTGGCATTCTCTCACTCAAGACAGATGGGTACAGTCGATCATATCCGAGGGTTACATAATTCCTTTCGAGGAAAGTCCTTTCTATCCCTCAAATTCCCTCCCAGACGTACCACCCGGTCTAAGGGAAATTGCAGAGTTGGAAGTCTCAAAACTACTGCAAAAAAGAGCCATTCAGCCAGTTACAACAGACCATTCAGAGCCGGAATCTACTCAAGGTTCTTTTTGGTCCCCAAAAGACGGGAGACTGGAGACCAATATTGGATCTCAGCAGACTCAACAAGTCTGTGAGGAAGACAAGATTCGAATGGTCACTCTTCAGTCGATTCTACCCTTCTTGCAGAAGGACAACTGGATGTGCTCAATAGATCTTCAGGATGCGTACTATCACATAAAAATTCACAGACGCTCCAGGAGATTTCTCCGCTTTCGGCTGGGGTCCAGTCATTTCCAGTTCAGAGCCCTGCCCTTTGGTCTCACCACAGCCCCAGGGTGTTCACCAAATGCATGGCAGTGGTCACGGCTCACCTGAGACGTCAAGGATTCCAGGTGTTTCCGTATCTCGACGACTGGCTCCTGTCAGCCACCACCAGGCATCAGCTTGTTCAAGCCAGGGATTACACAATAAATCTTTGTTCTCATTTGGGCATCTCGATCAACTTCAAAAGTCATCCTTATTGCCCTGCCAGTCTATTACTTTCATAGGCGCAAACTTAAACACTGTTCGGATGTCAGCTACCCTTACAGACCAAAGAGTTTCAGACATTCAAAGTCATGTCAGGATCATTCTAGCCAACAAGAAGGTACAGGCCAGAATGGTTCTAAAAGTATTAGGTCTCATGGCTGCGGCCATTACTCTTCTTCCCCTGGCTCGCTTCTACATGCGCCTTCTTCAGTGGATGTTGTTCACTCAGTGGTCTTACCAACAACTTCCAATGCGTCACCACATCCTGGTGACACAGATTTGCAAAAATCATCTTGCTTGGTGGATCACTTCTCCCCAGATTCACCAAGGCAGAGACTTTCTATCCCCATCCCCGGTAGCCACTGTCACCACGGATGCCTCCCTGATCGGGTGGGGGGGGGGCATTATCAGGACAGGATGGTTCATGGGACGTGGCAACCGTTCGAGTACCACCTGCACATAAATGTCCTAGAGATGAGAGCAGTGCTTTTAACGTTGCAAGCCCTCAACGACTCTCTTCCTGTAGGGACAATGGCAGTCCACACAGACAACATGTCTGTAGTTTGGTATATCAACAAACAGGGCGGAACCAAGTCCTACCCCTTGTGTCGAGAAGCGCTCAGACTGTGGCAATGGGCGATCTCCTCTCATCGGTTTCTGGTAGCAACGCACATCCCTGGGAAAACCAACATTTTAGCGGACAGATTGAGCAGAGCTATTCTCATGCCTCACGAGTGGTCTCTCAAGCAATCTATAGTGGAGGAGATTTTTCTGGAATGGGGTTGCCCATGTTGCGATCTTTTTGCTACTCCCCAAAACAGCAAATGCCCAGACTTCTTCTCTCTCTTCCCTCTGTCAGGCCATCCCCCCAGAGATGCTCTGACCCAGGATTGGCCCCAGGGACTTCTTTATGCTTTTCCTCCTTTCCTCTAATCCCTCAGGTTATCCAGAAAGCTACCGTTTTGAGAGCCAAAATTATTCTCATTGCTCCTTATTGGCCTCGACAAATTTGGTTTCCGTTCCTCCATCGTCACCTTTTGGTGCAGCCATGGCATCTGGACCCAGTGCCAGATCTTCTGGTTCACCAATCCGGTCAGCTGCACCGGTCTATCCCTTCTCTCAACCTCTCAGCATGGTTGCTCCACTTCCTTCCTTAGCCAGGCTTCCTTTGATCTCTAACCCTGTTAGAGACATCATAGTAGCTTCTTTAAAATCCTCTACCAGGAGGATTTATACAAGCAAATGGAAACGTTTCTCTTATTGGGCTAAAGCCAAGAATATCGATCCCTTCGCTGCCCCAGTTCAGGCAGTTTTGGACTTCTTAGCGGAGATTTTTCATGCAGGCTCCTCTTCTTCCACAGTTAGAGTTCAACTAGCTGCTATCTCGAACTTTCATGTCGGGATCGCAGATCACAATATCATGTCCCATAGGCTTTGTAAAGCCTTCTTGAAAGGAATTTTCCTGCTAAAGCCTCCAATCAGGAATCCTCCTCCTCAATGGGATCTAAATTTAGTGCTGACATCCTTGATTCTTCCCCTTCGAGCCAGCTGTTTCTTGCTCCCTAAAATTTCTTTCTTGGAAAACATTATTCCTAGTAGCTATTACATCGGCCAGGAGGGTGTCTGAACTTCATGCTCTTTTGGTTCGACCCCCCTATTTGGTCTTTCACAAGGACAGAGTATCATTGAGAACTAATCCGACCTTTTTGCCTAAGGTCGCCTCAAAGGCTAATTTGAATCAATCCATTGATCTCCTGTATTTTTCCAAACTATTCAAACAGATCGGAACAAAATTACATTATCTTGATGTCCACCGCCAACTCAGATATTATTTGGACAGAACTAAACAATTTAGGAAATCCGATCAACTCTTTGTTTCCTATGCGGATAACAGGAAAGGCCTTCCTGTCTCTAAAGTGACTTTATCTAGATGGCTTTCTTCTGTCATCTCTGAAATTTATCTGCTCAGGGAAAACAGCTGTGCTCAAAACCTAAAGCACATTCAACTAGGAGCTTAGCTACGTCTACAGCCTTTCAAGCTAGACTTCCTTTAGACACTATTTGTGCAGCGCCACTTGGGCCACTCCTCATACTTTTGTTTCCCATTACAAATTGGACTTGGCCTCCAGGGACAGAGCCAGTTTTGGCTCTACAGTCCTCAAGAGTCTGTTCCGTTGAGCCACCCAGGATAGAGGTGCTAGGGACGCGGTCCCATCAAGCAAGAATGAAGGCGAGATTGACAACTTAACATTAAGAAGTTATGTACCTACCATAACGTTCCATGTTAGTTGTCTTCTCTCGCCTTCTTTCTTGCGACCCTCCCTCCTTCCCCCAGGCCTGGACAGACCTTTCTACAAGAGATTGTTATGCTGAAGACCATTCAGAACTGGCCCTTCTTTCATCCTGTAGGCTTTCTTTCTTCCTTTGGGAAGTATTTATGCTTGGTGCTATTGCCCTTTGTCATCAAATGAGATCTGGGTACTTACCGCCTTGCATCATGGGATATGGGGCTGCCTCGAGCTGGTAAAAGTGACTCTCGAGCTTAGCAAGTGCCGAGTCGGAGCCGAGGATCGGCTCCGAACCCATCAAGCAAGAAAGAAGGCGAGAGAAGACAACTAACATGGAACGTTATGATAGGTACATAACTTCTTATTTCCCTTCTTCCAACTCTACTCACCCCTGTTAATAGTGTCTGGGTGTTTTGACTTTCCAGTGCTAGTTCTGAACTTCCCTTATTCTTCCTGAGTTTGTTTGGTGGCTTTGTCCTTTATGTTCTTCCCTTCCTGCTATTGCTTGCTTATAATATATCCAGTCTCTGCTTGCATGTTTCCTGTTTACTTTGTAAATAACTTTAGTTTCTCGCAGCCCTTTGCAGCTTCCCTTTAGCAGTTCCACTAGGATTCTGCCATGGTTACTCTTCACTCCTCCCACTGTGTCTGGTATTTTCCTCAGCCTCTTGAATCAGACTTACAGAGAGTTCAGCCTCCTACAAATGGTACAGCTTTCTAAGCCGCATTACTAGCCAGAATTTCCAGCTAATATTTCAACAACCTTTTCCATCCTGCTTGTTTCCATCTTCTCTATCTTGCCCTTTCCTGGTTTACTGATTCTGTATTTGTCTGGTCAGTCCATTGTTTTCCAGCAATAGTATAATCTGAGACTGCCTTCACATCTTCACTTTCTGGAAGCAGTTTGTCCCATTAAGTTACCCCTCAGATCAGTGATATTTTTTTTCCAGATGAGTGTAAGATGAAGATTTGCAAATGAGGATTAATGTGTGTTGACGTTTTAAACAATGCAGTGTCAGAAAGTGAAAATAATGTATAGTATAAACAAAGTAATGTCCCTGGGAAAAGTGTGTAGTGGAAGAACAAGATGTATGTACCACTGATACAGTTTTTGTAGTATTTGCTTACTAAGTCACAAATGCATTGTCTGAAGTATACACTAGTAAAAAATATTGCTTTGACAGTCTTTTGGCAACAACTGTGTTCCCTCAGTAAAATAGAATTATGATATTGTTTAGTGATCTAAATCAGTAGTTCTACTTCCAAAAGACTACTGAACTAGGCAACATACTGAATTATTGTGTTGTAACTAATGCAGTCATCTCAAACCTCAACTGTTTCTCTTTTGGAGAAAAGTTCCTATTTATTTTCAGGCCTGATGTACCCTTGCACTTGATATCCCTATTTTTGGAGGTATATCCCTATTTTCAATTTTGATTTCCTCCTCACAATTTTCTGAATCCCCTTCACCACATCCAAGTTGCACCAGTAAACTGTTTCTTTAATAATGTGATTATATTTTTTCATCATTTTTGTCACTTTGTGTTTATTAAACAAGTTTCTGAAAAGTGTCTCACATTCCTACTGGAAATGGGAAGAGTTATGTTCTGTTTGGTATTCTAATTTTAAGCTACTTAGATGTCCAGATTTTTATCTGGATTTTCCCACTTGTCAGGTGTCGTTGGTTCCCATTTTCAATTTCTGCATGTTGAAAGTTATGAATCAACTAGGTGTGAGTCACATCTAATGCCTGTATTGACCCTGTGGACAGTTGCTGCCATCCAGAGTTTACTAGGCAGGTAGAGATTGTCAGGCCTTTCTTCTGTATTACTCACACCACAAAAACACACAATTTAGAGCCACCAATCCACCTAGTGCATGTCTGTGGGAGGAAAACAGAGTACCAGGAGAAAACTCATGTAAACACAAGGTGGACATGACAGACTCTTCAAAAAAGGCACCACAGTTGATAACCACACATGCTAACCTCTTGTTATAAGGTGACATTGCTACTCACTGCACCACTGTGCTATTCCTACTTACCTTAATACATGTGTTTTAAACCTGTGTATACTTTATAAATAATGGAGCCATTTGCAGTACACAGAATGTGTGTAGTAATTACTGATATGTATGAAGCTTAATGATAAGTGCACTGGAAAAGTAGCTTAACCATTCTTCCTTTCTTTGTGGGGGAGTTGACAGTGGGGTAGAAGCAGTCTCCATGGATATGGACACCAAAAATATCAGGAGAAGGAACTAAAAAGACTTCAGTTCTAAATGCAGTGAACTTTGCAGGATCACCTGTGGAATATCTGTTGTTGCAATGAGTACTCCCAAGACTGTACTTCAAAGTTAGTGTGATGTAATGCTTTCTTTTTATCAGGCTGTGTAGCAGTAAGCTTGGAGATGAACAGCAGAAATTTCAGCAAGATCCTCCACAGCTGTCCCTACCAGTGTGATAGACACAAAGTGATGCTGAAGGCCGAAGATAGATACAAAAGTGAAATAAAGGAATCAATAACTGGCAACAAGGAGGGGTCTGTGTCTTATAAAAGTTAAGTATAAAAGCTGATGTATTTTTGAATAAAATATCATTATTCGTTTTTTCATCAGTGACAGGAGTAAAAATTACTTCCAATTAAAGAAGATCTAACAGCAGTTCTGAATCCAAATATGCTGACTGAAAGTATTTTATTTTTATAAACCACGTTAAAACCATAGTTTTACTTTTAACAGTCCTCTACAGCGGCAACCAGTGAAGGTTCAACAGGGAAAGGCAGATAAAGGTAACTTGGGTACCTTCTCATATCTAGTACTATTTATTTCAGCTCCTGTGCTTCATTTGTATGCTCCATCCCCCTTAATCCTGCACCGGGATATGCTCCATAGGTAAAGGATGGGAATATGCTATGCCTCAGAATCTGCAAATCTTACTTTGAAAGAAAGTATTGTGATAATTAACAAAGAATTCCTAGCTAAAATTTGGTTCTGTTTATGCTCAAAACCAGGATAACCTATATCCCTAAATGTGAACAAGTACCATCTGATTTTGTTAATCTTCATTCATTCCTTACTGATGGGTTATTGGTTCTGTCCTCGTAACCAAGCCGGCAAATATCAAGCTCACATCAGCCAAAAACTCTCAAGCCAAGGTCCTACCCAGAATGCTCTGTTCCCTGTTACCTCAGATCTCTTTTGCCGCATTGCCAAACAGCCATGTCAAGCCACTCTCTCAGCTAATTGTAGAATTTTTTGACAGTTTATATATTGTTATTACTCTAAATTTTTCTCAAAAGCCTTTTCTAATATTTTCCTACCCTATCGCATACTTTAGACTCTCTCCCTTTAGTCTTTTCCCTTTATTACCCTCTTTTCTTAACTTGTGGTAATTCTCCATTACTATCATTGGTAATCCTTTCTTTTCTCTTTTTACCCTTTTCTTGAGTAGCCGTTATTCTTCCTTTTGCTGCTGTGCTTCTTCTCCACAACAGTTATGTCAGATAAGAAATGTTCCATTGGTTTCAAGTAGTGCAAGGATTGCGGCCGTAAGTTACTGCTTCCCTATGTCCGTGACTTATGTGTCTACTGTCTTAATGTCTCCCACTTGACTGTAGATCCTCCATGTGGAATTTGTAAAATCTTCTCAACCAGGACTCTCAACAAGAGGAAGAATAAGTTAATTTTCAAAGGTCTCCTCAAGTCTCCTTTCTCTGAGGCTATTTCTGGGTCGGAGGGCACACCCCCTCCTGTTAAGCCCCGCAAGAGGCGTTCTTCCTCTTCTTCATCAAAGTCACTCCCTTCTTCTCCCTCTGGATATCGTATGGAGTCGACTCACAAGAAGATGAAATTGATTACTACTCCGGTGCTGCCACCTGTGACCCTGTCGGCTCCAGGCTCGGCACCGCACCAAATGATTTTGACTACAGCCATGTCTCCTTTATTGATACCAGAGTTCCCGGTGTAGACAACTATGGTTCCGACAGTTCTGTCGCAACCCCTAATGGCACCATCAATACAGGTTCAGTCCCCTTCGGCACTGTTGGTACAGTCACCTTCGGCTCCAAGTATGACTCTTCTGTATTCCATGGCGCAGACTTTTTCGGCACCAACATGTGCTTCAGTGCAGTCCTTCTAGGCACCGTCCTTATTGCCAGTGCAGACATTTTCCACTACGGCACTGTACCCTTCGGGGCAGACTTTTGCCTTTACAGTGCAGACACCTTCAACTACTGTGGCACTGACATCTTCGGTGCAGACTTTTTCCACCCTTTTTCTTTGGTGCAGACTTCCTCGGCTCTGAGCTCTGCACCTATTGAATTAGCAAGGACCAAATATTCTCCTTCACTGGATCCTTTTGCTAGCAGTCAGTATAGTCCTTTCCTAGAAAGGCCAGAATCACCATCAGCTTTCTCCATGAGGTCAACCAAGAGTCTTTCTGAACAGGATGTGTTGCGGCTTGTTGACCAGTTGCTTGTGGCCAGAGGTCTCTCTCAACCGTCGAAGTCCACGTTCCCTCATTCAGGTGAATGTATATCTCCTCAAACCCCAACGTATACTCCTCCTTTGACTTCCACTCAAGTCTCAAAGCCTATTACTCCGACAGCAGTTTCCCTCCCTCCAACTCCAATAGTGGATCTCACTTTGGAACCAGAGTCATCCTTGTGGCCTTCTGTGTACTGGGCATTGGGTTCTTCACAGGCCAGTGGCTGTGCCATTGGGGAGGGCATTCCTGGCTCCATGCCGATTTTTTCTATGGCATCTTCCAGGGATGCTCTCTCTCTTACGTTTCATGGTCCTCTTGTGACTCCTGGTCTGGAGGCGGGCTCATCGGGGCGGGGTGTGACCCTGGTTTCAAGGTTGTCATGCTCGGTTCCGAGCTTCCATCCCTCCTTGTGTGGGCCAGCCTTCCAGGTCATGCAGAGGGCGCTTGCCTCCGCTGGAAAAGCTCATTTGTTGGAGTCCTCTCCCCCCTCTGTGCCACAACTGCCACAAGCTTCAACTCCCAAACACCGGGCACAACAGCCTTAGGTCTCTCCTCCTCAGGAGACCCCCGCTTTGCAGTCCTCCCCAGAACCTCCCACTGAGGAAGCACCCCGCAAAGCATCATGTAAGAGGAAGTACATGGACTCCACTGAGGATTCATTGACTGAAAATATGGATTTTGATGGCGGGGAAGGGTTCCCACAGTCACCCTCTGAATAGGTGTCCTTTGGTGACATCCTTGAGATCCTTTGACAGAGGGGTGTCGGGAAGCCCTCTAATCCTTCCGCGGAGGAATCCGTATTCCTGCATGCTTTTTGTGCCTGGCCCCCTACCTCTTGGCCTGCAGCCTCCAGCTCATCATGCAGCACGTATAGAAGGCTCCTGATACCATGGAAGTGATACCTAAGAGGCCAGATAAAATAATATCATCCCCAGCTGAGCACCCCCACTGGTCACAAGGTCTTCCAGTAGATGCTATGGTGGTGGCAGCTGCTACTAAGAAGGATTTGGCAGAAGAGAGCCAAACTGTCCATCCGCTCAACAAGGAGTCCCGGGCGATTGACAGATTAGGGAAGCATGTGTTTGCTTCATCAACCTTCGGCATAAGGTCTTTGAATTATTTGGCACATTATACCAGGCTTCAGCGAGATCTTATCAACCAGCTCTCTGAAACCTTGGCAGGAGCTGTTTCTGATGAAGTCCGTGATAATGTGGCTTCTCAGATAGCCACCCTAGACTCCATTTCCAACTCTTCCATGTGTCTTATTTCTCACACAACGGAAGGGAGAGCTAGAGCGGCAGGCGCAGGTATAGTCGCCAGACGACATGCTTGGATCCGCCTTTGTGACTTTGCAGACTTCTTTAAGGCTTCCTTCATGAATGCCCCCATAGAGGCCACTTCTTTGTGTGGCCCTAAAGTCAAGGATACGCTGGCATGGTGCGAACAAGATGGCAAGACCCTGTCTGCCATTGGTGTCAGACACTCCACTCCTCAGTGATTCTACTCCAGAAATCAGAGGAGAGGAAAGATCTGGCACAAGAAATCACAGGGCTCTTTCCGGGATGCATGTGCTGAGTTCTCCCCTAGAGGCAGAGGGGGAAACTTCAATGGAAGATGCCCCTTTTAGGGCAGAGGAGGTCTGCAAAACCGTGGTTCCAGACATAATTTCTCTGGCCAACCCTATCAGCGCTCCTGAAGTGTTGCCCGACTGCTCACCTCTGGAAGCGGTTGGGGGTCATTTCTCCTTGTACCCCGCTGCCTAGCAAAAGATAACAACCGACTCTTGGGTACAACAAATTATATCCAGAGGTTATCACAACCCCTTCCATCTTTGCCCAGTCTCATCAAGAGTATTACCCGACATTCCACCCAGTCAAAGGAAAACAGCAGCACACGAAATCCAAAAGCTGCTACAAAAAGGAGTCATCCAGACAGTCCCCCCAGACCAGATAGGATCCGGATTTTACTCGAGGTTCTTTTTAGTGCCAAAAAAGACAGGGGACTGGAGACCAATTCTGGATCTAAGTACACTAAACAAATTTGTAAAAAACAGAGAAATTCCAGATGGTCACGGTTCAGTCTATCCTTCCTCTTCTGGAAGTGGACGATTGGATGTGCTCTGTAGATCTTCAAGATGCGTATTACCACATAAAAATGAACAAATGCTCAAGAAGATACCTCCGCTTTCATATAGGAGCCAGTCATTACCAGTTTCGAGCCCTGCCCTTTGGTCTCTTTACAGCCCCCAGAGTGTTCACAAAATGCATGGCAGTGGTTATCGCTCACTAGTGACTTCAAGGATTGCAGGCATTTCCATATCAAGACAACTGGCTCCTCACCTCCCCCACCAAGCATCTTCTGGAAGAAGCCCTGCAATATACTCTCTTAAAAGCTCAAAGCCTGGGAATGACTATAAACTGGGAGAAATCCAACATGACCCCAGCTCAGTCTTTGGAATTTATAGGGGTACTGTTGGACACGAGAAATTGCACAGCATCCCTTCCAGAACACAGACTTCAGAGAATAAGACAACAAGTTCAACTGCTGCTATCCCCACAAATCCCCAGCTGGATCTGTACTTCAACTATTGGGGTCAATGGCAGCTTCGAGTACCATTGTTCCTCCAGCCAGATTCCACATGAGACACCTTCAATGGCTTCTTCTCACTCAGTGGTACCCTCTATAACATCCTTTGTCTTTTCAAATAAGTGTAACTAAGAGATGCAAGTAAGATTTACTCTGGTAGACTTCTCAAAATCCCCAACAATGGTCTTGCCCTTTCAGCCCCCATCAACCAATAGCCACGGTGACCACGGACGCCTCCCTGATTGGGGGGGGGGGGCTATGTCAGGGAAACTCGGTCCAAGACACCTGGTCAGAGACAGAGGCCCTTTTGCATATCAATGTCCTGGAACTGAGGGCAGTGCTTCTAGAGTTGCAAGCATTTCACTCCATCCTTCTGTCAGGGACTATTGCAATCCGATCAGACAACATGTCAGTGGTCTGGTGCATCAACAAACAAGGGGGCACCAGATCTTATCCGTTATGCTGAGAGGCCTTGAGAATATGGCAATGGGCGATAGCTTACAACCACTTTCTGACTGCAATGCACATTCCCGGGAGCTCCAACGTGATAGCGGACAAATTGAGCAGGTGCATTCTACAGCCTCATGAGTGCCCCCTCAATCTTCTGATAGCAGCAAAAATATTCAACCGCTGGGGCCAGCCTTGCTGCAACCTTTTTGCCTCCCCAGCCAGCTACAACTGCAGCAACTACTTTGCCCTGATCCCCCTCGGGGACAGTCACCAAGGGACACTCTAGTCCACGTTTGGCCCTCGGGTCTTCTTTATGCCTATCCTCCTCTCCCCCTCATCTCCCAATTTCTAAAGAAAGCATGACAGTTGAAGACCAAAGTGATCCTCATTGCTCCATATTGGCTCGACAAGTTTGGTTTCCCTTCCCCTAGCCTCACCTGCTAGATCAACTGTGGATCCTCAATCCATCCCCAATGTTGATCTCCCATCCGCAGGGTCTGATTCACCCCAATCTAACAACCCTGAAACTGACAGCTTGGTTTTTCCACTTCCAATGATTGCCAGGCATGAAAACCTTTCATCCCCTCTGCGCAATATTCTTATTGCATCTCATAAATCAGCCACCAGACTAATCTATCTTAACAAATGGAAAAGGTTCTCTCTATGGGCAGCAAATAAACAATAAGACCCCTTATCAGCCCCGGTCTCGGTGGTATTGGATTACTTATCACATCTTTTCCACTCTGGGATGTCTGCCTTTACTTTCCGTGTACATTTAGCTGCCATCTCAGATTTTTATATTGGTTTTCAAGATTCTTCACTTATGTCACGGACTCTGTAAGACTTTCTTGAAAGGGGTTATCCACCTAAAACCTCCCTTTAGAGAACCCATACAACCTTGGGATTTGGCTTTGGTTCTGCAAGCTCTAACAGCTCCACCCTTTGAACCTGCATCTTCATGTGATGTAAAATATCTCTCCTGGAAAACTTTGTTTTTGGTTGCAATCACATCGGCCAGGCGATTGTCGGAACTTCAGGCCTTATGCATCAAACCTCCCTATCTTATCTTCCATAAGGATAAGGTATCACTGAAAACTAATTCAACCTTTTTACCAAAAGTGGTGTCAGAGCGATCTATCAACCAGTCTATTGACCTTCCAGTCTTCTTTCCTAACTATTCTAACAAGGGAGAGTATTGCCTGCACTATTTGGATGTTCATAGGCAAATATGATTTTATCTGGACAGAACAAAATCTACTTGTAAATCAGACCAACAGTTTCTGGCTTTTTCTGGACCTAGATGGGGTCATCCTGTGTCAAACGTTACATTGGCTTCATGGTTAAGAAATTGTATCACCTTTATCTACAACAAAAACAATCTCACCTTGCCTCATAGAGTCAAAGCACATTCTACAAGATCTATGGCAACTTCAGCAGCTTTCCATGCTAAGGCTTCCCTCGATGATATTTGCTCAGCTGCAACTTGGGCCAAACCTCATACCTTTATTCTTCATTACAAATTGGACTTGGCCTCCAGAGGTAGAGCTTCCTTTGACTCCATGGTACTCAGGAATGTCCTTCCATGAGGGCCACCCAAGAATACAGGTAGCTGGGGACCCTGCTCCATCAGTAAGGAATGAACGAAGATTAACAACATTATGTCTTACCATAACATTCCATCTGTGTTGTTGATCTTCGTATATTCATTACTTCCCACCCTCCGTCCCCCTTCCAGAGGTTCTTGGTTGATCTCATGTACTCCTTTCTTGTAGGTCTGTTATGACCTTTACTTTTATCTATCAACTTGAAAACTCAATCTGAGGTCACAGGGAGCAGAGCATTCTGGGTAGGACCTTGGCTCGAGAGTTTTTGGTTGACATGAGCTTGATATTGGCCGGCTCGGTTCCGAGGATGGAACCGATAACCCATCAGTAATGAATGAACGAACATCAACAACACAGACGAAATGTTATGGTAAGACATAACTTCTTTTTTTTCATTCCTTATACCTCCTTTCTCTCCCTTCTTCACTTGCTTCCTTACTACTTTCTAATTCTGTTCTCTGATTTTCTCTCTAAATATACCATAAGCCTGTTTTTCCTTCACTTCATATTGCAGTTCCTATTTGTATTACACTAATTTACCTTTAATCTCTCTTCCATCTGTCTAAAATTTCTCTAAATATTAAATGATTGCCATAAACCTTGTATCGCTTCTTAACCAATGTTTTTATGTTATTTCAAATTTGTTATAATTATTTAAATTGCATATGTTTTTTGTTTTATTTTTGAAGATTGTAAACATATTGTTTTTAAAATGTTTTGTAATAATTTGGAGCATATCTCCCCAGGCCTCCCCTGAAAATGGGCTTCTACCCAGTTGGACTTTCCCAGTAATCAGATGTGAATAATAAATAAAATCAGTAAATAAAAGCATTGGCATTCTTATTTTCCTTATTTCCTACTGATACAGGATTTTTCTGCAATATCCATGCCATTCCTTGAGCATGCAGTGGCTAAAGATGTGCTCCACTAATTTCAGTCTCACACCACTCTGTTCAAAAGCTGACAAAGTCTTTTATTTTTAAAGTTCTTGTTACAATGGTGAGTTTAATTTTCAATAGATTCTTACACAAAAAAATTGTGAGGTTGCTTCTGAAGGTTTTTTCATTATTTAGATTTGTTCCTTCATTAGAGCTATTTAAGTTCCTTTCATTCACATTCATTAGTTTGTAATTTTAAAACCGTTTTTTTCAAAATTTTTATGAAGCATTTTTGGCTCTCCTCATACTTCTCACCTCTTAGCTCATGAAATCTGGACAGTGCCTAAAATAATGGGAGGACAAAGGCACAAAAATAAGGACAAATTTTAAAATATTGCTCTTAGAAACTTAGAAAGTTGTTAGAATAACAGGATTTGTGTTTGCATGCATTTTCTGAAGGATATGAAATCTGGAATGCAAATGTATGCCATTAATCAGTGACTATAATCCTCAGCGATTTGCCAGAAAACCACAAATTTTAAGAGGAACAGACCAAAAATGTAAGGCAAAAATCCGGACATTCTGCAAAACTCTGGACAGTTGAGAGGTATGACTGTCCTGCAGCCTATACCTAACATGTATCTTATAGAAGGCCCTGCGTAAGTGTTTCCACTCCTAGTGTTGAAGTTGTGTAGAAGGGCACACTTTAGTGGACTACAAAGTTTGGAAAAAGCTCAACACAACTAGAAGTAGTAGTTCAATTGAAGCTTTTGAAGACTATTTGCATAGGGAAAAGTGAAGCAGCTGTCAGGTAAGAATCTGAAGGTAAATCTGCCTGATGTCACAGGAGCAGGATGTTAACCTGCTTTATTGACAGACCAACTTCAGAAAGCAGCCTGAACACTTGTTAGCCAGTCTAGAAGGGAGGGGAGTGATAAAAACTTCCCTTTGTCAGCAGAGTGAGAAGAGGGCGTGCTGTTGGAGTACACATGCTATCGACGTACTTCTCTTGGAAATGGGAACATGACTGAAGGCTTCCATTTACAACTGGACAGCCTTACTTGTGTCTGTGGTATATCCATTGCTTACCCACCTTCTGTGCTGTGCTGTTTCCAGGAAATATGCAAGGGGAAGGGTAGCTACATATACAAAATCTGCAGGCCGTCCACATTGGTGAAAATTACAATTTCTTTTACAGAGATAGCAGTCGGCTGGAAAGTGAAGGGTTGAGTGTCAAAAAATAATTAAATAATAATTCAAAGATTGAAGCAGAGACAGACATTTCCCACAGTGTTTATCATTCTCACTTCCTCAGTGGCCTGTGGATTGTATCCTGCCAAGGATACAGCAACCGGTCGTCTTCCAAAATCTTTCATACCCGCTCACACTATCACTGTGGCTGCTTATAGGCTAAGCCCCTTTTGGAGGGAGCTATGTAAGCAGACAGAGTGAGTGCAGATCTTCAGTGCTTTCTTGTCATCTCGTGCAGATGTAGCTCTGAGCCTTCTCAAAAACAGCAGTTGGCCAGAGGCTTCCTGTCAGACAGAAAAGACTCCTTTAGGGAGCCCTCCTGCTCTTATTTTATGGTTTAGGACTATTGTACATATATTTACCTACGTTCTCTCATGGGTGGGTCTTCTTGGGGTGACTGGGGAAATAGAGCTCTTACTCAGGATAACATGCCTTCCCTTTCCCATTTTTTCTCCAAGGATGTTCCTAGGAAAAAGAAACCGAAAACTAATAATTCTGATAACAAAGAGATGACTTCTGTGTGTAAGAATTTTGTTCTTACCTTAGCCATGTGTTTCTTACAAACTGGCAATACTGAGTTTCAAGTGGCTCCTTCTCTACCTTATTCCTTGACTACCTGTGATGAGGATGTTCTTTCAGATGATTTTGATGTGGGCAGAGACAAGGTTATATCACTTGAGAATTCTATAGCCCAAGACTCTGGCCCTTTAGATGGTGAGCATGAAACTGTAGATATGAAAAATTCTCCTTTTTTGAGACTGTCTGTAGACTAAAGGATATGTTTTCATGGGAACAGGTGGATGTGATGTTCTCCCTGAATTGGGCAGATACTATGATTTATTAAAACAAAAAGCCCCACATAGTGCACCCATTCCTCCCATTCTACCAGCTTTAGTGGATGCTTTTAATGCTGCCTACAATGCTCTTGATTCCCGGCCACCAGTACCAGAAAGGCAGATAAATAGTATAAAGTCTCTCAAACTAATACATGCCTCTTTTCTCATGTTAGATCAAATCCAGCAGCTATTTCTCCTACTGCTCATACTGTAAACAGGCTTCTTACTACCCTAACCCTGTTCCTGAGGATAAAGTGGGTGATATGCAGGACAAACTGAATAAGAGACTATTTTCTTATTCTTTCTAATTTCTTTTACAGAGATAGCAGTTGGGTGGAAGGTGAAGGGTTGAGTGTCAAAAATTAATTAAATAATAATTCAAAGATTGAAGCAGAGACAGACATTTCTCACAGTGTTCATCATTCTCACTTCTTCAGTGGCCTGTGGATTGTATCCTGCCAAGGATACAGCAACCGGTCGTCTTCCAAAATCTTTCATACCCGCTCACACTATCACTGTGGCTGTTTATAGGCTAAGCCCCTTTTGGAGGGAGCTATGTAAACAGACAGAGTGAGTACAGATCTTCAGTGCTTTCTTGTCACCTCGTGCAGATGCAGCTCTAAGCCTTCTCAGAAACAGCAGTTGGCCAGAGGCTTCCTGTCAGACAGAAAAGACCCCTTTAGGAAGCCCTCCTGCTCTTATTTTATGGTTTAGGAATATTTTAGATATATTTACCTATATTCGCTCATGGGTGGGTCTTCTTGGGGTGGCTGGGGAAAGAGATCTCTTACTCAGGATAACATGCCTTTCCTTTCCCATTTTTTCTCCAAGGATGTTCCTAGGAAAAAGAAACAGAATATTAATCATTCAGATAACAGAGAGATGGCTTCTGTATGTAAGAACTGTGTTCTTACCTTAGCCATGGGTTTCTTGCAAACTGGCAGTACTGAGTTTCAAGTTGCTCCTTCTCTACCTTATTCCTTGACTACCTGTGATGAGGATGTTCTTTCAGATGATTTTGATGTGGGCAGAGACAGGGTTATATCAGTTGAGGATTCTATAGCACAAGACTCTGGCCCTTTAGATGGTGAGCCTGAAACTGTAGATATGAAAACATTCTCCTTTTTTTGAGACTGTCTGTAGACTAAAGGATATGTTTTCATGGGAACAGGTGGATGTGATGTTCTCCCTGAATTGGGCCAATACTATGATTTATTAAAACAAAAAGCCCCACATAGTGCACCCATTTCTCCCATTCCACCAGCTTTAGAGGATGCTTTTAATGCTTCCTACAATGCTCTTGAATGTTAAGTTGTCAATCTTGCCTTCATTCTTGCTGGATGGGTTCGGAGCCGATCCTCGGCTCCGACTCGGCACTTGCTTTAGCTCGAGAACTCCTTTTACCAGCTCGAGGCAACCCTATATCCCATGATGCAAGGCGGAACTACCTCAGATCTCGTTTGCCGCTTAGCGAAAGAGGTCTCCTTTGCCAGCTGAGGTAAGTTTTTTCTTAGTGAAATAAGAAAAAGTGTAGTTAGGGGTTTTTCCCTGTTAGTGTTAGTTTAGTCTGTACTTAGTTACAGCCCACCCTATTCCCTTCCTTTCAAACTTTTTATAACTTTTAGTCTAAAGTTCTTTAGTCAGGCCTAGTTCCCTTTTGGTTATTCCCTTCCTGTGTGCTTGTGTAAGGGATTAATTGGTGTGTTTGTTGGGACTGTTTGTGTTTTTCCCTTCTAGCATGTCAAAAGAAGGCAAGGTCTCAGGCTTCAAGAAGTGTGACCAGTGCTGTCAGAAAATGTCTCTGACAGACGGTCACACTTCTTGTGTTTATTGCCTGGGGCCTTTGCGGACTCCTGTGTGTTGTGTCATGCTTTTAGCCAGAGAGTCCTGCAGGAAAGGAGGAACAAATTAATCCTCCGAGGTTTACTTAAACCTGAAGGTTCTCCTCCTAAGTCAGGGTCAGGAAAACCTCTTAAGCCACCGAAGGTTCAGGCTACAGTGTCCAAGCCTCCTCCGGTGGCTCCGGCTCCGTCGGAGCCGATATCGGCTCCGGCTGGAGTTGATACTTCTTCTATTCGAGTAGTGGGTTCGGTGCCGGCCGGCTCCGATACCCTGACTACTGTGGCCTTGTCGGCTCCGGCTGGAGCCGACACTGTATCCAGCATCGGAGCCGAGAAATCCTCAGCTCCATCTGGAGTTCTAGGGACTTCGGCTCCGATGGCTTCGACCCGTAAGAGATCTCGGTCCCCCTCTATTATGAGTATCCATTCGGCTCCGGGATCTCCTCTTTTGTCGGAGCGGAGCCATCGGAGCCGATCTTCGAGATCTTCCAGGCTGTCTGACCACGATTTGGAGAGGGTGGTAAGCAGGCTGTTGAAGTCTCAGGCACTGGCCCAAATGCTCCATAGCCCGTCTCAACAGACTTCGGCTATAGCCCCGATTCTTGAGCTTCCTCCTCCGACTCCACACCAGAGTTCGGAGCCGGAGCTTCTTGGGACAGCGACTGTTTCGATGCCGGAGCCGATAATCCTTCGGCTCCATCGTCTTCGGCTCCGATCTCCTCCTTGAGACCTTCCTTGGAGGGATCCAGTCGTCGGGTTTCCACTGTCGGCTCCGAGGGGGCTAGTGGCATCGGACCCTTGTCCGACCCCGCTCTCCCTCTCGGGGCTTCGGCTTTGGTAAGCTCGGTGCCGACATCGGCCTCGGAGCCTTCTCTCTCCTTGGAGCCGACCATTCCTGTTTCTTCGGAGTGGGTGTGTTCAGGTCTCCCGGGGAGAGGAGCCTTTGAGGTGATGAGGAGTGTCCTGGCCTCTGAGCCTGGTCAATGGTCTATCCCTCTAGCTCCTCCCTCATCAGTGCCTGCAGATGCCTCTTGCCAGCCTCTTGCTCTCAGGCCCAGGGATCCATCGCCCCAGGTTTCCCCACTGGGAATTTCCTCCTCTTCCGAGGTTTCTCCTGATCCTGCAGGGGAACCCCCTCGGAAGAGGACGTGTAAGAGGAAACACACAGACTCCCCTGAGTCTACTACATCTGATACCGACTTAGATGAGTCGGAGGGTTCCCCACAGTCCCCCTCTGAGGATGTCTCCTTTTCAGACATCCTTGAGCTCCTCAAACAGAGGGGAATTGGCCCTCCATTGATCCCTCCGAGGATGAGTCGGTATACCTGGAGGCTTTGGATCCCGACCCTCCACCTCCTGGGTGTCTCCGCCTTTCGACCCACTCATGCAGGTAGTGGCTCGAAGGCGTGCACTCCAGATTCTGTGGAACCTGTCCCCAGGAGACCATCCAAGTTCATTACAGCCCGTCGGATAAGCAGTTCCTTTCCAAGGGTGTCTCTGTGGATGCTATGGTGGTGGCGGCCACTAAGAAGGAACTGGCGGATCCTTCAGTACCTGTCCATCCTCCTAATAAGGATTCTAGGACCATGGACAGGTATGGAAAGCGGATGTTTTCTTCAGCGACCTTTGCTATGCGTTCGCTGAATTACCTTTGTCACTTCACCAGGCTTCAACGAGATATTCTCAAAGAACTGGGTGAAGTAGTCCAGGATCCTTCTGCTGCTGAGGCTCAGGAAAAGATTGCCTCACAGCTTGCTATCCTGAATTCCATATCTAACTCCTCTATGCGGCTCATATCTTATGCGGCCGATGGAGCGAGCAGGGCCGCAGGCACAGGAGTTGCTCTTAGACGCCAAGCCTGGATGCGGCTGTGTAATTTTGCGGACCCCTTTAAGGCGTCCTTCACTAATACCCCCTTTGACGGTTCGGCTTTGTTCGGGCCTCAAGTGAAGGATACCTTGATCAGGTGTGAGCAGGACGGTAAGACTCTTTCTGCCGTTGGAGTCCAGTTTTCCACTCCTTCTAGACCATACCCCAAGGGTCAGAAGGGGGGGAAGATGTGGTTCCGAAAAGCCCAAGGAGCTACACCGGACACACGTGGTCAGTTTACCCCCAGAGGCAGGGGGGGTAACAATAATAGACGCCGCCCTAGAGGCAGGGGGGTCCTCAGAACCAGGGCAACAGGGAGTCTCTTCCTGAGAAGCCCTTTCAGCATCCCTGAGGTGTTGCCCGACTGTCCACCCTTGGAGGCAGTCGGGGGAAGGATTTCACTGT
Source organism: Protopterus annectens (assembly GCF_019279795.1). Classification (NCBI taxonomy): domain Eukaryota; kingdom Metazoa; phylum Chordata; order Ceratodontiformes; family Protopteridae; genus Protopterus; species Protopterus annectens. Next base: position 340,514,789 of record NC_056742.1, on the reverse strand, counting down.
ACCCAGTAGCCTGGCAATCCCTATCCCAAGAGAAGTGGGTACAGTCGATTATATCCGAGGGTTACAAGATCCCCTTCGTAAGGTTTCCCATACCTCTACAATCCCTTCCAGACATCTCACCCGGTCAAAAGGATTTAGCAGAACAGGAGGTTTCAAAACTCCTAGAAAAAAGGGCCGTCCAGACAGTGCCGGCAGACCAAGTAGGATCCGGCGTCAACTCAAGATTCTTTTTGGTTCCCAAAAGGACGGGAGAGTGGAGACCAATATTAGACCTCAGCAATCTCAACAGATTTGTCAAAAAGGCAAGATTCCGGATGGTCATGCTTCAGTCCATTTTGCCCTTTCTGGGCAAGGACAGCTGGATGTGCTCTATAGACCTTCAGGATGCGTACTATCACATAAAGATTCACAGGCGCTCCAGGAGGTTTCTCCGCTTTCGGCTAGGGGCCAGTCATTACCAATTCAGAGCCCTGCCCTTTGGCCTCACTTCAGCCCCCAGAGTGTTTACCAAATGCATGGCAGTGGTCACAGCTCACCTGAGACGTCTAGGATTCCAGGTGTTTCCTTATTTGGACGACTGGCTCCTCTCCGCCACCACCAAGTGTCAGCTTCTCCAATCCAGAGACTACACCCTACAGCTTTGCCAAAATCTGGGAATTTCAGTAAATTTCGTAAAATCTTCTCTGCTGCCTTGCCAATCTATCACCTTTATAGGCGCAGAGTTAGATACCGTCAAAATGTTAGCCAGACTAACAGATCAAAGAATTCTGGACATCCAAAAATTTGTTCGGCTTCTGTTACAACGCAAAAAAGTCAAAGCCAGGTTTGTCCTGAAGGTTCTAGGTCTAATGGCTGTGGCCATTGTTCTGCTACCACTGGCTCGCTTTCACATGCGTCTCCTGCAGTGGATGCTTTTGACGCAGTGGTCGTATCACGATCTTCCGATGAGACACGAGATCTTAGTGACACAATCTTGCAGGGCTCATCTGGTCTGGTGGATATCTTCCCCTCTTCTTCATCAGGGCCGACCCTTTGTTCCCCCTCCTCCAGTTGCCACAGTCACCACGGATGCCTCCCTGATCGGGTGGGGGGGCATTATCAGGGACGTGGCAACCCATAGAATACCATCTGCACATAAATGTCCTGGAGATGAGAGCAGTGCTTTTAACGTTGCAAGCCCTCGACGACTTTCTTCCCACGGGGACTATTGCAGTACAGACGGACAACATGTCCGTAGTCTGGTACATCAACAAACAGGGCGGAACCAGATCCTATCCCTTATGTCGAGAAGCTCTCAGACTTTGGCAATGGGCGATCTCTTCTCAGCGGTTTCTGATAGCAACGCACATCCCCGGCAGGTCCAACCTTTTGGCGGACAGGCTAAGCAGATCTATTCTGATGCCTCACGAGTGGTCTCTCAATCAATCTGTAGTGGATCAGATTTTTCTGATATGGGGCACTCCTTGTTGCGATCTTTTCGCTACCCCTCAAAACAACAAGTGCCCAGACTATTTCACTCTGTTTCCCCTTCCAGGCCAACCCCTGAGAGACTCTCTAACCCAGGATTGGCCTCGGGGACTTCTTTATGCTTTTCCTCCCTTTCCATTGATTCCACAAGTCATTCAGAAAGCCACCATTTTGAGAGCCAAATTGATCCTCATTGCCCCATATTGGCCTCGACAAATTTGGTTTCCGTCTCTGCATCGTCACCTTCTGGCGCAGCCCTGGCATCTGGACCCAGTTCCGGATCTTTTGATCCACCAGTCGGGTCAGCAGCACCGGGCCATTCATTCTCTCAACCTCACTGCTTGGTTGCTCCACTTCCTTTCCTAGCCAGGCTACCAATGATTTCTGACTCAGTCAGAGACATTTTAGTGTCCTCTTTGAAGTCGTCCACTAGGACTGTTTATGCTAGCAAGTGGCGACGGTTTTCGATTTGGGCAAACTCCAGAAATATAGATCCGTTTACTGCTCCCGTACATTCTGTTTTAGATTTCCTAGCGGAGGTTTTTCATTCGGGATCCTCTTCTTCTACAGTCAAAGTACAACTGGCTGCCATTTCCAAGTATCATGTTGGCTTGCATGACAATAACATCATGTCTCATAGATTATGCAAGGCCTTTTTGAGAGGAGTTTTTCTCCTAAAACCACCTATAAAGCATCCTCCTCCGCAATGGGATCTAAACTTAATGTTAGCATCCTTGATACTACCTCCTTTCGAACCGTCTGCTTCATGTTCTTTGAAGCTATTGACGTGGAAAACTATATTTTTACTCGCTGTCACTTCTGCTAGAAGGGTTTCCGAGATTCAAGCTCTCTGTATTCGTTCACCTTATTTGGTTTTTCATAAGGACAGGGTATCTTTAAGAACTAACCCTTCCTTTCTTCCCAAGGTTGTATCTCAAACCAATATTAACCAATCTATAGAATTACCTGTCTTTTTCCCTAACTATTCTGACAGAGCTGAACAGAAATTGCATTTTTTGGATGTCCATCGTCAGCTCAGGTACTACTTGCATAGGACTAAACAAATTAGAAAATCGGACCAATTGTTTGTCTCTTATGCAGAAAACAGGTTAGGTCTTCCAGTTTCTAAAGTGACTTTATCCAGATGGCTGACTTCCACCATTTCCTATGTGTACTCTCTTAGAGGCAAACAACTACCTTCTAAGCCAAAAGCACACTCAACCAGGAGTCTATCCACTTCTGCAGCTTTTCAGGATAGACTTCCCATTGATACCATTTGTGCAGCAGCTACTTGGGCTACTCCTCATACCTTTGTTTCTCATTACAAGTTGGATTTGGCCTCCAGAGATAGGGCCAGTTTTGGTTCCACAGTTCTCAAGAGTCTGTTCCATTGAGCCACCCGGGATACAGGTGCTAGGGACGCGGTCCCATCCAGCAAGGCGAGATTGACAACTTAACATTTAGAAGTTATGTACCTACCATAACGTTCCATGTTAGTTGTCTTCTCTCGCCTTCTTTCTTGCGTCCCTCCCTCCTTCCCCCTGGCCTGGACAGATCTTGAAGAGTTCCTATTAGTTGGTTTCCTCTGGATCTTTGTTGTGAGGACTTCTTTTAGGAAACTTTGTTCCTAATTTGGTTAGGATAACCTTTAGCAAGGTCAGTTAGCTGCCAAACGAGATCTGAGGTAGTTCCGCCTTGCATCATGGGATATAGGGTTGCCTCGAGCTGGTAAAAGGAGTTCTCGAGCTAAAGCAAGTGCCGAGTCAGAGCCGAGGATCGGCTCCGAACCCATCCAGCAAGAAAGAAGGCGAGAGAAGACAACTAACATGGAACGTTATGGTAGGTACATAACTTCTAATTCTCAGCCACCAGTACCTAAAAAGGCAGATAAATAGTATAAAGTCTCTCAAACTAATAGATGCCTCTTTTCTCATGTTAGATGAAATCCAGCAGTTATTTCTTCTACTGCTCATACTGTAAACAGGCTTCTTACTACTCCTAACCCTGTTCCTAAGGATAAAGTGGGTGAGATGCAGGACAAACTGAATAAGAGACTCTTTTCTTCCTTACCAGGGAGACGTGAAAGTTTATGCTAAAGTGTGCAAATAGTTTGACAGAGTTTTTGCTTCCCAGAGTCCTAAAAGTAGATCTTACTTGAATCATACTGTTTTTAACCTGTCTCAAGTTTCTAAATATGTCTTAAAAAGTGTGTATGATTTTCCTGATACTGTTTCCAGGGCTTCTGCTTCAGCAATAGTCGTAAGATTTGTCTGTATACATAAAAATTCTCAGATTATCAGAAATTTTGAATCTCCCTCCTAGGAAAGGGAGGTTTTAGTTGGACTTTTTGCTATTCATGTTCTCAAACAATGGGATGATATGGATAAAATGAATGCAAATAGTTTCTGGGATTTCTCAAGTCCCCAGCTTCTTTCCTTCCATATCCTCTACTCTCTTGAAAAGAAAAAACAAGCAAAGCTGTTCCTCCTGCTGACAAGCAGACACCTAAGAAGAGATGGCAGGAAAAGACCAATAATCCCAAAATGCAGGGAGTTTTTTTCCAAAAAAGCATCAGGTACCCTCATCAGAATAACTATCCCAGAAACACGATCACCTGCTCTTCCCCTCCTACCCCTGCATCTCTTCCTCTTTCACAGAATCTAAACCATAGTCCTTCCTTTTGGCAATAGATTGTCTCATACATATGGGTTTTGAAGGTGATCCAGTAGGGTTACAGTTAACAATGGATAGAAAAGCCACCCCCACCCTGTCAATGAAACAGAGTTGTTTCCCAAGTGCTCCAACACTTTAGAAATAGGAGTCACAGAGTATGTTCCTGCACAACAAATAGGAAAGGATCTTCCACAAAGGTAGGAAAAGTTCACAGGAGATCCAGGTACCTTTTTTGAGAATGTAAGGAGAAAAATTCCAAAAGTCTATGAAAAAGGCAGGCAGCAGGTTACTTCCAAAGGCTTTATTGACAAGTCACACACAAGCGATTTCACCAACAGGCTTCTTCAGGTGTATCCAAAAACTAAAAACATCCCTGCATTTATACTAAGCAACATCCAATTAACCAATCAAACAATTAAATATTTAAAGAAACAAATTTTAAACCAGGATTCCTATATCATATACATATATATAAAACATATAAGCTGTTAAAGCTAGTATAATACTATTGTTTCTATATTCAAATATTTTAAAAATGTAAAACACTTGCATCAATACATGCAGTGCATATTCAAACTTCAAAAAATAATACTAAAAATAATAAAAAATGGTAGCTACCTAAATAAAGCCCTACTTTTTAAAAGTGGCTTTAATGGTATGTGGTCATTTAGACCATGACCATGGTCAGCTCTCAATCTCACTATCCATTCCAGTTCTAAATTCTCTGTTCGTGTCCTAGTGTCACCTCCTCTTATATTTTCAAAATACCTATCTATTACCCTGAAGCTAAAACAATGTTCTGTATTGGTGTCTTTAACATGTTTCGCTAGTGTATTAAATAGACTACCTTTTTGATATGGTAAATATGCTCGCTGACCCTATCTTTTAACATTCTATCTGTTTTGCCTACGTAAAATTTGTTACAGATTTTACACGTGGCCAGATAAACTAAGTGAGAGGAATCACATTTGGCACTGATGTTAAAATTAAATAATCTGCCTGTATCTGGATGTACATACTTACTATCCAGATTAATATACTTGCAGAACTGGCATTTAAGACAGGGTCTAGTGCCTTTATCATTATTGGATGAAATATAATTTTTAGGGCCACACAGTTGCCTTTTCAAATATTTTTTGTTCTTAAAAGTAAATTCAGGACATACATTTATAAATTTACTAATTTGTCTATCTGATGTCAAAATGTTCCAATGCTTATTAATAATATTAGTGTAACACCCAATATCTCTTGAATAACTAAAACATATTTTTAATGATTGTGCACTTTTAACAAAACTTTCATTTTTCTCATCGGTTTGTTTAGAGAAATAGGGTTTGGCCCTACTATGTCTCACTTTTTTCACTGTACTAATACTCTGATCAATTAATTTTTTATCATAACCCCTCTCTAATAAATCATTTTCCACTATGTCCAGTTGTTTTGCAAATTCATCTTCCATGGCATTAAATCTAGAGGCTCTATAGGCTTGATTCTGAGCCACATTTTTGAAGATGAACTGGGGGTGCATACTGTCCCTCCTAAGCAAATTATTGACATGGCATTCTTTCTTAAACATTTTGACGTTTAAGTCACCTGTGGTATCTTGCATAATCAAAACATCCAGAAAACTTATTTCATTTTCTGAATGGTTCATAGTTAACTTAAGAAAACTCATGGAGGTATTGATGTAATCATTAAACAAACTTAATTTCTCAATGGGCCCCCCCATATCATAAAAAGATCATCTACAAACCTACGATAAAATAATATGTCACTACTAAAATTATTACATATTAGTATTTCATTCTCCCATTTTAACATTACCCCATTGGCATAAGTATTGGCGCATGACGTTCCCATAGCAACGCCTTGACGCTGCCAAAAAATCTTATCCTTGTGCACAAAAACATTGTTCTCCAAGACTAATTTCAATAAACTACATGTCAAATTAATCTTATTACAATCATAATTCCCATTGTCATGCATTAAACCAGCTATACATTTAATTCAATGATCATTAGATATGACCGTGAACAATGATGTAACATCAAAAGTGACAAGTAGTATCGATTTATTTTCATTATTTTCACAAAATTTATACAAATCCTTAACAAATTGTTCTGTGTCTTTAAAAATATGTTCTGAAGTACTTATGAGGCCTCTTAAAATTTTCTCCAGATAAATTGAAATAGCCTCAGCACACCAATTTCTCCCAGATACTGTTGGTCTCATTGGCGGATTAACCAAACTTCTGTGTAGTTTGGGTAGCCCTTGTATCAATGGGATGGTGGGTTTGGCAATAAAAAAGTACTGTAACAGTTTTTCATCCAATATATTATTTTCTTTCATTAATTTTAACTGCTCATGCACATGCTATCATTTCATTCACCTGTGCCAGGGTAATAGGTTTATAAAACATTTTATCACCCAAGAGAAGAAACATCTGTTTGTCATAATCTACTTTGTCTAGAACAACTATGGGTCCCCCTTTATCGGCAGGACGTATCATGATGGAACCATTAGTTCTTAAAATTTTCAGTGCTATACATTAATCTCTAGTAAGATTATGCCATTTATTCATATTACTCAACATTTCCTGTTTATGAAATTTCTTATAGACTTCATCAATACAGATTTTTTCAAATACTGATATTAAAGGATTCATGACAGGTATAAAATAACTAGGTTTCCTATACACAGATTCTCTTTGCGTACTTTCATTTGCAAACATCATTTTCAACATAAGATTTCTTGTAAACATTTTTATATCCAACACTACTTCTGTGATGTCAGTGTCCATAGTAGGAATAAAGGACAACCCCTTTTTTAAACCTTTAAGCTCATTGTCAGACAAAACATGATTTGAAAGATTAATCACTAACTTTTGTTGTTCAAAAATGCTTTTTTTATGGTGTATGGACTCACCATACTGTCCGTTTGTTTTCTCTTTTGTCTCGTAGTGCTTCTTCCCCTTGTCAGAGACTGGCTCTTCCGATTTCTTCCTCTGCTTACCGAACGGTTCTTTGTTGGTAGCGGGAACTGTAGATCCGCTGATTGGGCACCCTCCAAAAAATGAGAAACAGAACGTAGTTCTTCATCATAGTCACTCTGAATACTACCATTTATTCCATTATGAACTTGTGCTGGAATGGTAACCATTCTTTTCTTACTTGTAACGTTGTTTGAAGGAGCCTGGTTACAACCTAACTCCATTGTTGCTGCTGTAACGCCCCTTTCAGATAGAAGCCTGTTGGTGAAAGCGCTTGTGTGTGACTTGTCAATAAAGCCTTTGGAAGTAACCTGCTGCCTGCCTTTTTCATAGACTTTTGGAATTTTTCTCCTTGCATTCTCAAAAAAGGTACCTGGATCTCCTGTGAACTTTTCCTACCTTTGTGGAAGATTTGTTGTTTGTTGGCTTTATACACGGAGACCGGGAAATGGCTACAGGGTCTGAGAATATAGAACTGGATTATAACCCCTCTGTTGAATTTATATGAACTGATAAAAATGTGAATAGTTTTATTATGAAGGTGAGTAAAAAGAACAATCCTTTGTTACATGGAAAAAATTTGCCTGAATCTGATGAAATGACTGAAATTGATTTTATTGCACTGAAAACTGAGTTTTTCTCTTTGGGAAAAGAACTATTAAGACTTAAGAGAACACAGTATGAAAATTTTCACTTGCAAGTATGTTTAGAAGAAAAAATCATTCCTAGGGGTTTAAGAATATTAAAAATGCCGGCTCAGTCTGACCGTGATCCAACACTGCTGAGTGCATGGCAAAAATTGAATATACAAACAAGCCTGAGTTATTTAAAACTGTTAATAGAAGCAGCCGAAAAAGAAGAACTAAGACTTTATCTGTGATAAAAAGTAAATATCTTGAACTTTTTAGTAAATATGAGTCGGCTGTTCTTATGAAATCAGTTACTGACATACTTGATAATGTGTCCGTGTATGGGCGCAGACTAATGCAATCTAAATTAAAGAAATTAGAAAGAGACAGAACAGATTTCTTGAACGGCCATGTGTTTATGTGGCCAAGAAATGCTAACTCTGCCCTACAAGGAACTAGTGCTTCCTTACATAATAAAAAGAACACTGATACCGCAGAATCAATGACACTTGGTAATAGCGATAATAAAGAGTCTGAAGAGCCTGCATTAGTCCATCAATTTAACCATCAAGTGCAACCTACATCTGAAAGGGGTGTTACAGCAGCAACAATGGAGTTAGGTTGTAACCAGGCAACTTCAAACAACGTTACAAGTAAGAAAAGAATGGTTACCATTCAAGCACAAGTTCATAATGGAATAAATGGTAGTATTCAGAGTGACTTCGATGAAGAACTACATTCTGTTTCTCATTTTTTGCAGGGTGCCCGATCAGCGGATCTACAGTTCCTGCTACCAACAAGTTCGGTAAGCAGAGGAAGAAATCAGCAGAGCCCGCCTCTGACAAGGGGAAGAAGCACTACGAGACAAAAGAGAAAACAAACGGACAGTATGGTGAGTCCATACACCATAAAAAAGCATTTTTGAACAGCAAAAGTTAGTGATTAATCTTTCAAATTATGTTTTGTCTGACAATGAGCTTAAAGTTTTAAAAAAGGGGTTGTCCTTTATTCCTACTATGGACACTGACATCACAGAAGTAGTGTTGGATATAAAAATGTTTACAAGAAATCTTATGTTGAAAATAATGTTTGCAAATGAAAGTACGCAAAGAGAATCTGTGTATAGGAAACCTAGTTCTTTTATACCTGTCATGAATCCTTTAATATCAGTATTTGAAAAATCTGTATTGATGAAGTCTATAAGAAATTTCATAAACAGGAAATGTTGAGTAATATGAATAAATGGCATAATCTCACTAGAGATGAATGTATAGCACTGAAAATTTTAAGAACTAATGGTTCCATCATGATACGTCCTGCCGATAAAGGGGGACCCATAGTTGTTCTAGACAAAGTAGATTATGACAAACAAATGTTTCTTCTCTTGGGTGATAAAATGTTTTATAAACCTATTACCCTGGCACAGGTGAATGAAATGATAGCATGTGCATTAGCAGTTAAAATTAATGAAAGAAAATAATATATTGGATGAAAAACTGTTACAGTACTTTTTTATTGCCAAACCCACCATCCCATTGATACAATGGGCTACCCAAACTACACAAAAGTTTGGTTAATCCGCCAATGAGACCAACAGTATCTGGGAGAAATTGGTGTACTAAGGCTATTTCAATTTATTTGGAGAAAAATTTAAGAGGCCTCATAAGTACTTCAGAACATATCCTTAAAGACACAGAACAATTTGTTAAGGATTTGTATAAATTTTGTGAAAATAATGAAAATAAATCGATACTACTTGTCACTTTTGATGTTACATCATTGTTCACGGTCATATCTAATGACCATTGAATTAAATGTATAGCTGGTTTAATGCATGACAATGGGAATTATGATTGTAATAAGATTAATTTGACATGTAGTTTATTGAAATTAGTCTTAGAGAACAATGTTTTTGTGCACAAGGATAAGATTTTTTGGCAGCATCAAGGCGTTGCTATGGGAACGGCTTGCACCAATACTTATGCCAATGGGGTAATGTTAAAATGGGAGAAGGAAATACTAATGTGTAATAATTTTAGTAGTGACATATTGTTTTACCGTAGGTTTGTAGATGATCTTTTTATGATATGGGGGGGCCCATTGAAAAATTAAGTTTGTTTAATGAGTATATCAATACCTCCATGAATTTTCTTAAGTTCACTATGAACCATTCAGATAATGAAATAAGTTTTCTGGATGTTTTGATTATGCAAGATACCACAGGTGACTTACACGTCAAAATGTTTAAGAAAGAATGCCATGTCAATAATTTGCTTAGGAGGGACAGTATGCACCCCCAGTTCATCTTCAAAAATGTGGCTCAGAATCAAGCCTATAGAGCCTCTAGATTTAATGCCATGGAAGATGAATTTGCAAAACAATTGGACATAGTGGAAAATGATTTATTAGAGAGGGGTTATGATAAAAAATTAATTGATCAGAGTATTAGTACAGTGAAAAAAGTGAGACATAGTAGGGCCAAACCCTATTTCTCTAAACAAACCGATGAGAAAAATGAAAGTTTTGTTAAAAGTGCACAATCATTAAAAATATGTTTTGGTTATTCAAGAGATATTGGGTGTTACAATAATATTATTAATAAGCATTGGAACATTTTGACATCAGATAGACAAATTAGTAAATTTATAAATGTATGTCCTAAATTTACTTTTAAGAACAAAAAATATTTGAAAAGGCAACTGTGTGGCCCTAGAAATTATATTTCATCCAATAATGATAAAGGCACTAGACCCTGTCTTAAATGCCAGTTCTGCAAGTATATTAATCTGGATAGTAGTAAGTATGTACATCCAGATACAGGCAGATTATTTAATTTTAACATCAGTGCCAAATGTGATTCCTCTCACTTAGTTTATCTGGCCACGTGTAAAATCTGTAACAAATTTTACGTAGGCAAAACAGATAGAATGTTAAAAGATAGGGTCAGGGAGCATATTTACCATATTAAAAAATGTAGTCTATTTAATGCACTAGCGAAACATGTTAAAGACACCAATACAGAACATTGTTTTAGCTTCAGGGTAATAGATAGGTATTTTGAAAATATAAGAGGAGGTGACACTAGGACATGAACAGAGAATTTAGAACTGGAATGGATAGTGAGATTGAGAGCTGACCATGGTCATGGTTTAAATGACCACATACCATTAAAGCCACTTTTAAAAAGTAGGGCTTTATTTAGGTAGCTACCATTTTTTTATTATTTTTAGTATTATTTTTTTGAAGTTTGAATATGAACTGCATGTATTGATGCAAGTGTTTTACAGTTTTAAAATATTTGAATATAGAAACAATAGTATTATACTAGCTTTAACAGCTTATATGTTTTATATACATGTATATGATATAGGAATACTGTTTTAAAAAATTGTTTCTTTAAATATTTAATTGTTTGATTGATTAATTGGATGTTGCTTAGTATAAATGCAGGGATGTTTTTAATTTTTGGATACACCTGAAGAAGCCTGTTGGTGAAAGCGCTTGTGTGTGACTTGTCAGTAAAGCCTTTGGAAGTAACCTGCTGCCTGCCTTTTTCATAGACTTTTGAAATAGGAAAGGATGTTTACTCCAAATCATTTATGGTTCCAAAGCAGTAGCACTCTTGGTGACCAGTTTGGGATCTATCTTTTCTCAATCTTTTTGTAAAAATTTAAAAATTCAGGTGTTGACCCTTCAGACAGTGTTTGCTTTGGTCCCAGATCAGCGTATTATGGTAACCTTAGACCTCAAACATGCTTACCATCACATTTCAATAGCAAGCGACTTCAAAAGATTTCTAAGATTGTGTGTATCTGGATTACATTATCAGTTCTCTGCATTACCCACATGGCTGTCTAATGCTCTAAGAGGTTTTACAAAGTGTCTGGCCCCAGTGGTGGTCCACTGCAGAATTCATGATATCAACATTTTCCTTATTTAGATGACTTGCTTATTTGTGCAAAGTCTTTTCCCAGTTGTCAGGAGTCCTTAGCAATGGTATCTTCTCTCCTAAACCATTTGAGATTCTAGATAAATATGCAAAAGTCCTCCTTCCCTCCATCACACAGGATTGTATTTCTAGGTTAACTTTCTTAGGAGAAGGTAGATTTGTATCTAGAAGTTTTCTGGAGCTTTTCTCAGCAGTCTCACGCTACTGCCAGAGAATTTCTAAGGATAATAGGCCTCATTACTTCTATGATTCTCATGATTCCCTCTGCAAGACTACGTATGAGAAAGATTCAGTGGTACCTCAGAATCATGTGGACCCAACATTCTCAGCCCCTGGAGTTTAATTTTCAATTTTGGGCTTTATAAAGACATAACTGTGTTGCTGGAGGGATTAGATGACTCAAAGTCCAGGTCTCCCTTTTCTGCACCCATCCCAACACAATCTGTTTTACTGATTCCTCAGATTTTGCCTGGGGACACCTTCAAAGTGGTAAAAGTGCAAGGACTTTGAGACAGTTTTGACAGACCTAAGCACATTAATATCTAAGAAATGTTGGCCGTGATTCATGCCATAAAGTCTCTACATCATCTTTGGGACCCAAGTCCTCTCCAGATAATTACAAACAACACCATGGTAATGTGGTAGATAAACAAACTGGGGGAGAGGGCACAAGGTCATACCCTCTGTACTATCTGGCAGTGATGGCTTGAGAATTAGCTCTTCAGCACTCCTTAACTCTTCAGGCATCTTACATACCATCAAAGCAAAATATAGTGGCAGACAACTAAGTAGGTCCTGGACAGACCCTCAAGAGTTGAAACTCAATGAAGAGGTCTTCCAGGGATTGATCCAGATGTGGAGAATACCTCAGGTAGATCTGTTTGCCTTCTTTCAAAACAGATAGCTAAACAAATTCTGTTCCTGGACTTCTTGCAAGCAGCCCTGGAGAACAGATGCTCTTTCATTCTTCGGGTCAGGGTTGTTCCTTTATGCATTTCCTCCCTTTCCAATGATTTCCAGGGTAATTCTGAAGATTCAGAAAGACTGTCCAAAAATCATTATGATGACTTCCTTCTACCCCAGGCAAAATGGAATTGGCCAGGGGTGATTACCACAGGCTTCTTCACAGACTAGATCTGCTCACACAAGACAAGGGGAGTTTGATGCACTCCTACATCAAACAAACTTCAGCTGACTGCTTGGATGATTCAGTTTGATGCCTTGTAGTAATCTGTTTCATGAGGATGTGCAACCGATACTGAAGGAAGCAAGAAAGCCTGGTAGTAGAAAATCATACAATGACCAGGGACCTGTCAAGGATTTGGTACCACTGGTGCTCAAATATTTGTATGTTTTACTATCCTCTGGCCTCTTTTATTCCCCTATAAAAGTTTATCTTGGGGCCATTTCAGCGTTTATGTCCATGGATTCCCCTCTTTCTTTACTGATCACTGTCAAACATTTTTAAAAGAAGATCTGATGCTAACATTTTCATTTGTTCCTCAAACTGTGGGTTTCAGATCTGACCCTCGGAGCTGAGTTGGCTGCTTTCTAAAGCTTAAGCTCCGAAGCACCTTTCGCACACTAAGAATAAGAATGACTTAACACAAAAGTGACATCAGGAATAAAAAAGAAACTAATGCCCTATATAGACACACTATTAAACACATTAATGCTAATTTTATGTTTATGGTTATTAACAAAATCACAGGGGATAGAAGTAATCAACAAGGTTGGCATACCATCTTAAACCACAAAGAGAAATACTGGATCATTAACCTTGGGGGACTTTTTCCTCCGGGCCTTAATGATCATTTATAAATAGCTTAAAGATGGTATGTTCATCCTAAGAATCCATTAGTTAGTGGTAGCTGTGAGCCAGCCTTCTTTGTAGGCCTCAGTAAGGTCATATTTAGTTTAATATGTATGAGTTAATTTTGATCTGGTGGAGCATGTCTATTGTTTAAATACTTTGATGTGAAATTGTTCAGTCTCGCTGTTTGTTCTTACACACGGGTTCGGAGCCGATCCTCAGCTCCGAGTCGGCCGCATCACCAGCTCCGCATCTTCGAGAAAGCTCGAGGCACAGTAATATCCCATGATCCTCAGGTGCTAACCCTCAGATCTAGTTTGCCGCTAGCAGCAGATCGCATCGAGAGGCTCGGGCCAGTAAAATGTTTTCTATTTTTCTTGTTATATACTTCTAATTTTACAGATTTATACTCATTCTTTATAGTGTTTGATAAGTTTTATTATATAGTTGTTGTTTAAGACTAGTTTAGTTAGTTTGTTACTTTAAAATTCTTAGTAAAGGCCTTAGGCCGTTTTTCTGTCAGAATTTTCAGTACTTAAAAAAAATAAATAAATAAATAATAATAATAATAGTTTTTTGCCTTTAACTTTTTCTATTTTTATATATATGTATATATATATATATATATATATATATATATATATATATATATATATATATATATCATAGTGTGCTGTGTGTGTTTTACATTTTATATATATATATTACATTTAAATTGTATTATATAGGGATTTTTTCTTAAGTGTGCTGTGCTTTTTCTTGGATTTTTCCCTTTCTTTTAAAATGTCAGAAAAGACCAAATCTGGTTTTAAAAGGTGTCAGTGCGGACAGAAGATGTCCATTATTGGCAACCACTCATCCTGCGTCTACTGTCTTGGCCCGCTCCACTTGCAGGAAGACTGTTCCATTTGTCATTCCTTTAGTGGGAGGGTCATGCTGGAAAGACGCTGGAAGTTGGTTGACAGAGGGTTGCTTAAACCCGAGTTTCAGGAGGCCCTGGACAAGGCTGAACAGGTTTCTAAGTCTTCGAAGGGGTCGAAGTCTTCAAGAGTGTCGGAGCCCAAGTCATCGGCTCTAAGCACCTCTTTTCAGATTTGGACACCGGCTCCTATGACTTCGGTGCCGGGTGTCGAGAGTTTATCTCTGCACGAGGCTCAGGTCTTGGAGCCGGTATCAGAGGTACCACCGTCTGCTATCCTTCGCTCGGTGACGGCTTCGATCCCTTTGACCCATTCTTCGAGGCCACTTTCCGACTCAGATGTGGACCGAGTGGTACAGAAGCTTATGAAGAACTCGGCTTTGTCCAAATTAATCGAGGTTTCGTCCCAGCTGGTTTCGAAACTCGAAGCTATTCCAGTTCCCTCAACACTTTCTCCTCCGAGACCCGTCGAGTCATCAGTGTTAGGAGTCGAAGAACCGATGATTGTAGAGCCCTCGGTGCTGAAGCCTCCAGTAGTGCTATCAGCTCCGTTGACCTCGACTCCTTCGGAACCAGCCGGAGAGTCTCGGAGCCGAAGATCTTTCCTGGGTTCCGGGGGGGATAGTCGAACCAAGATATCGGTTCCGACTCTTCCCCTCGGTGCCTCGGCTCAGATCAGTTTGGATCCGTCCTCGGTGTCGGAGCCGGTGGTTCCGATTCCGGAGAAACGACCTCCTTCTTTGGATCGGGTCGGGGCACCGGTACCTTTGACATCATGAGGAAGGTCTTGTCTGATCAGACACATACTTCATCAGTATCTTCGTCTCCTTCCCCAAAAGGTCCGCATTCTGCTTCTGTGCCTTCGGTGCCTACCAAGCGTCGAGACCCAATGCCTCAGGGCGACTCTGGTTCCTCAAATGCATCCCCAGAAGCTCCCGCTGAGGATGTTCCAAGGAAACGACTGTGCAAGAGGAGGCACATAGATTCCCCTCTGGAATCTCTCACATCTGATACTGATTTAGATGAAACAGAAGGGTCCCCACGGTCCACCTCTGAGGATGTTTCGTTTGCAGACATTTTGGAAATCCTGAAACAAAGGGGGGACTGGCAAACCCTTACCCCTTCTGTGGATGAATCGGTCTTACTGAAGGCATTTGGGACTCAACCTTCTACCTCCTGGGTGACTCCACCCTTTGACGATCTCATGGATCTAATAGCTCGGAGGGCTGGGGAAACACCTGATAAAGTGGAACCAGTCCCTCGTAAACCAAATAAATACATGACGGCCCCCCCAAGATAAATCTTATCTTACAAAAGGAGTTCCCGTAGATACTATGGTGGTAGCGGCGGCCACTAAGAAAGAGATGTCTGAATCATCTTCCTCTGTCCATCCTCCTAATAAGGATTCTAGGACAATGGACAGATATGGGAAGCGCATATTTAGTTCGGCGACTTTTTCCATCTGATCGCTCAACTACCTTATGCATTTCATGCGTTTACAGAGAGATCTCATTAAGGAACTGGGAGATACTTTCCAGGGACACACAGATGCTGCTGTCGCCTAGAAAGTGACAGCGCAACTTAACACCCTAAATTCCATAGTCAACTCGTCCATGAGGCTGATTTCATACGCAGCCGAAGGGTCGAGTAGAGCGGCAGCTTCAGCGATCGCCCTGAGAAGACAATCCTGGTTGCGCTTATGCTCCTTTGCGGAAGCCTTTAAGTCTTCCTTTGCCAACGCCCCCTTTGATGGTGCCTCCTTGTTTGGGCCCAAAGTAAAGGAGACTCTCACGAGGTGTAAACAAGAAGGGAAGACCCTGTCTGCCGTAGGGGTCCGTTTTTCCATTCCATCTAGACCCTACCCTAAAGGGCAACGAGGAGGAAAAATGTGGTTCCAAAAGACTCAGGGATCTTTTCAGCACACCCAAAGTGACACCCCCTTCAGAGGCAGAGGAGGGGGAAGAAACGGAAGATGCCGCCCAGCCGGCAGAGGGGGTCCGCAAAATCGGGGCGACACAGAGACCTTCTCTGGAAAGCCCTTCCAGCACTCCTGAGTGCAGGCCCGGCTGTCCTACTCTGGAGGCAGTCGGGGGTCGCTTGGCTTTATACCCAGAGGCCTGACTAAATCTTACATCAGATTCCTGGGTAAAAAGCATAGTTACCAGAGGCTACAACATTCCTTTCATAAAAATGCCACCCGACTCCAAAAAACTCCCAGACGTTCCACCCAGTCTGCGAGACCAAGCAACCATAGAGATAGGAAGGTTGCTCGAAAACAGAGTCATCCAACCAGTCCCAGCGGACCAAATAGGATCCAGAACTTACTCAAGGTTCTTTTTAGTTCCAAAGAAAACAGGGGACTGGAGGCCAATTTTAGACCTCAGCAAGCTAAATACCTTTGTGAAAAAGGAAAAGTTCTGGATGGTCACGCTTCAGTCAATCCTCCCTTTTCTGCAGAAGGGCCACTGGATGTGCTCTACAGATCTCAAAAACGCATACTACCATATCAAGATGGCCAGGGCGTCCAGAGATCACCTGCGCTTCCGGCTGGGAGCCAGTCATTTCCAGTTTCGCGCTCTGCCCTTTGGTCTCACCTCAGACCCCAGGGTGTTCACCAAATGCATGGCAGTAGTAGCGTCTCACTTGAGACAAAAGGGATTCCGGGTGTTTCCTTATCTAGACGACTGGCTCCTATCTGCCACCACCAAGTATCGTCTTCTACAAGCCAGGGACTACACCATCAGTCTTTGCTCTTCACTAGGCATAACGGTGAATTTTGGAAAATCTGTCTTATTGCCATCACAGCGTATCTTATTTATAGGAGCACACTTAGACACTTCCCTGGCTCAAGTTACTCTCCCCCCACCAAGAGCATCAGACCTCAGGCATCAAATTTCACTCCTTCTTCACAACAAGAGAGTCCCTGCACGACAAATGTTAAGAGTGCTAGGCTTGATGGCAGCCTCCCTTGTTGTAGTTCCTTTAGGCAGGATGCACATGAGGATTCTTCAATGGATGCTATTCGCCCAGTGGTCGTATCTACAACTTCCACTGTCTCACGAAATCTTGATCACGAATTCTTGCAAGAAGGATCTCTTGTGGTGGATACACAGTCAAGAGCTAACACTAGGATGACTGTTTGTATTACCCAGTCCGGTAGCAACTCTAACCACGGACGCTTCCCTGATAGGGTGGGGGGGATTCTTTCAGGGACAAACAGTCCAAGGTCAATGGTCCAACTTGGACTACAATCTGCACATCAATGTTCTAGAGCTGAGGGCAGTGTTTCTAGCGTTGCAACACTTTCACAAGTCCTTACCTCAGGGAACAGTGACAGTTCAGACAGACAACATGTCAGTGGTCTGGTACATAAACAAGCAAGGGGGAACCAGATCTTACCCATTATGCAGAGAGGCCCTCAGAATTTGGCAATGGGCAAAGTCCACTGGACGCTTTCTGATAGCAACGCACATCCCAGGGACTTCCAATGTAATCGCGGACAGGCTGAGCAGAGCCATCCTGTTCCCTCACGAGTGGTCCCTCAAACCTCAAGTGGCGGAAGAGATCTTCCGCAGATGGGGCCAGCCTTGCTGCGACCTGTTTGTATCCCCATTGAATGCCAAATGCAGAAGCTATTTTGCCCTGTTACCCCCTCCAGGGGGTGTCCCCAGGGACACACTGGTATACGATTGGCCCCCGGGTCTCCTGTACGCCTTTCCTCCTATTCCACTAATTCCCAGGTTTTTGCAGAAAGCCAAATGTCTAGACAGGACCATCATACTAATAGCCCCATTCTGGCCTCGACAAATCTGGTTTCTCTTCCTTTAATCTCATCAAGTGGAGGAACCATGGATGCTGGACCCGGAGCCAGACCTGTTGACGCATTCGTCGGGAGTTCCTCACACCTTTCTCAAGTCCCTCAAACTGACAGCTTGGCTGCTCCGCTTCCCATTTTAGCCAGGTTGGAGTTACTATCCCCTGCAGTACAGCAAATTATTGTATCTTCCCACAAACAATCTACAAGGAAATTGTACAACAGCAAATGGAACCGTTTTGCGCACTGGGCCTCCAAACAAGGTATAGATCCAATCGGGGCTCCAGTACACAAGATACTAGATTTTCTTACCACACTTTTTCAAGAAGGAGCATCAACATCCACTATAAGGGTTCAACTGCCGGCTATATCCAATTTTCATATTGGCCATGAAAATGGTTCTCTTATGTACCACAGACTTTGTAAAGCCTTCATGAAAGGTACCTTTCACCTCCGTCCCCCCTTTCGTAATCCAATAGCATCTTGGAATCTTAATCTCATGCTGTCACAACTCATGTTGCCCCCTTTTGAACCAGCAGCCACAACTTCGTTAAAGTTCCTGTCGTGGAAAACACTTTTTCTGGTTGCCATCACTTCCGCCAGGAGAGTTTCAGAGCTACAGGCTCTATCTATCCGACCCCCGTACATGATTTTTCATCCAGATAGAGTAACCTTGCGCACCAATCCGTCCTTCCTTCCGAAGGTTTATTCGATTCAGAACATCAATCAATCTATCGAACTACCTACCTTCTTTAAAAATCATTCCAATAAGTTAGAATACACATTGCACAAGTTGGACGTTCACAGGCAACTAAGATTTTACTTACATAGGACAAAAGAGTACAGAAAGTCAGATCAACCAAATGGCTCTCAGATTGCATACATTTTGCATATGCTGAATTGAAACAGCAACTCCCTTTCAAACCCAGAGCTCATTCTACAAGGGCGATTGCTGCCTCTTCAGCCCATTCCGCTCGTTTGCCTTTAGATACCATTTGTGCAGCGGCAACTTGGGCAAAACCACATACTTTTATCGCCCACTATAAGCTAGACAAAAGCTCCAGGGACAGGGCGACGTTTGGTTCCACTGTACTCAGGAATGTTCTCCCTTGAGCCACCCAGGAAAAAGGAGCTAGAGACGCTACCTGTGTATAAGAGCAAACGGCGAGATTGAACAATTTCACATTAAGAAGTTATGTCTTATCATAACGTTCCATGTGAATTGTTCATCTCGCCTTTGTTCTTACATTCCTCCCCTCCATCCCCCGTCCTGCGGTCTGGGAGAACGGTTTCAACTAAATTCCTTTTCAGCCTTTTCTAGATATGGTTAGCATGTTATTGTACATTAGTAATGGCATCTTTTCTCCTCTACTTGACAGTAGGGTTCCAGACACTGTGTAGTATCTGTTTATAAGTGTTCTAGACACAGTTCTAAAAGGGATTCTTCTGGTATAGCAAACTAGATCTGAGGGTTAGCACCTGAGGATCATGGGATATTACTGTGCATCGAGCTTTCTCGAAGATGCGGAGCTGGTGATGCGGCCGACTCGGAGCCGAGGATCGGCTCCGAACCCGTGTGTAAGAACAAAGGCGAGATGAACAATTCACATGGAACGTTATGGTAAGACATAACTTCTTATTTAATTAGATAGGGCGTTTATCCTATCAAATCATATATTCACATATGAGATTAATATATATAAATACATACACACATATATTCATAAATGTTTTGTATGTAACTAATATTATATATAGGATTTGATAACCATTTGTAAATACTTTCAAGATGGTATGTATATTTGGGTTAATCCACTAGCTGGTGGCAGCTGTGGGCTGGCCTTTCTTGCGGGTCCTTACATGCTCATAATTAGCTAAATTTGTATGTATGTTTTTTGATATTGTGAAGTATGTTTTTTGTATAAATATGGCGACCCCTAACCGGGAAAAGCCGAAAGACACAAACAAACAAACCAGGATATTCCATTTGGATATGTTTAGAACTCTAGACTTTATGAAACACCAGAGAAATGGATAGGACGTTTGTCCTTTCACTTCATATTCACATATAATATATTGATATATATATACATATGTATATACATACTGGAATATATGGTATTGAATTAACATATCACATATTAAGATATCACACTTTATGAGAATAGCATTGTATGAGACATACAGAATATGTTCCCTAGGTAAAGTTGTATTGACAAATATGATGCATTTCAGAGGATTATTTTCCTCTTTATACATATAATTTGATATATGTGTTTCTTCTAAATTTACCTTTTGTTCCGCTATTACATGGAAAGTATTGGTTTTGAGATTATTAGTGTACTATATAATATGTTTGAACTTAATTTTATGTTTAAAACATAATAATGCACCTTAACCACTAGGATGGGCTATACCATGTTTTACATTGGTTGGGGATATGTATAAATATTCATCACTCTTAACTGAGGAGAAACTTTACCCACTGAAGAAGGCTTGATAGCCAAAACCGGTTTGGAGATATTTACCACGAGAATATGCAATAAACAACAATTTGGAATTTTATTTAGGATTTCAGTGTCTTTGTATTGCACATTGCTGGCCGCTGGTGTTTGGATGTTCATGGTTTGGCCGGGCATACCATACCTGCAAAACATTTAGTTCGGATTGCAATTCCTTCAGACACAGATCCAGATGGGGGTCTTACCAGCTACATCCCCTACCGGGTCTGTGGGCAGACAATCACTTTGCAGACCATCAGCTCCTTCTCCAATCCAACCCCCTGCTTTTGAGTCCTCTGATCCGAAGGCTCAGAGAGTCAAGATTTCAGAGCTCATAGTAATCTTCTGTTCGACCCCAACAGCTTCTCTGACTTGTTGGGGCAGAGCAACTCTTGGAGCTGAAGCTGCAACATCAACTCTGAAGTTTTTGGAGCCATTGCTTCCCCTCAGAACATCAGTGTTTGACAGCATGGTCCCGACTTCCCTCTCAGAGCGGGGGGCCAGGGGGGGTTCAGGGATCCTCTGCCCTGGTAGCTTTGGCCCGGGGGACAGTCTTCAATGTCTCCAGCCCCTTCTGCCTTTGAGGTGGTGGAGAGGGTTCTCTCCATGCCCAGGAGATCCTGGGCTCCCACTCTTTCATATCCGCTACTCATCCTTATGGATACTCTTTCTGAGACCTCACTACTGCAACCCTCAGGACAGCTGGCCCTGCAAAGCCTTCAAGGTTCTTCCACCCTTGGAACCCCAGAGCTCTCCTAATGTTTCCCCAGCACACTCCACCATGGAGATTCCCTGGAGGAGAAGGTGCAAAAGGAAGCACCTGGATTCCCCAGAAGAATTCATTACAGAAGACACCAATTTCAAGGAAGGGGAAGGGTCCCACAGATCTCCACCTGAGGATGTCTCTTTTGGAGACATCTTAGAAATCCTGCGCCAAAAATGTGGATGGTCTTCCCAAAACCCTACCCCTGAGGAAACGGTGTCCTTGGAGGCTTTTGGGTCCTCCCTCCTGCTGATGCACTTATTGACCTGGTATCAAGCAGGGCTTGGAAGGGTACAAACACTGTAGAACCTATCCCCAAATGTGTAGACAAGATCCTTAGTGCCGCCTCTGACTGACCCCATTGGACCAAAGGAATCCGCTAGATGCCATGGTGGGTCTATATCATTACTTTGAACACACAAGTGTACGAATGCCAAAACACCAAACTGGGAAGTTCGAAATGTAAAAATAGCGAAGCCGTGGAACACCAAATTCTTTCCCAGGGAAAAAAAATTGGTGGGCCGTTTCCACAGCTTCACTATTTCCTCCATTGTGGTGGGATCTTAGAGTTAGTATATTTCAGTAGGGGGGTGTGGGTGGCACAGCTCCCCATGTTGGGGGTGTCGGGGGCGAAGCCCCCCACATTAGTAATAGTCTGAAGTGTCCGTGTGTTTTTACGTTGTATATCGGAACAGCAATTTTTTTTCCCTGGGAAAAAAAATTGCTGTTCTGAGCATTCGAAGATCTTACATTTCAAACTTCTGGGTTCGATATTTACATAGTCAAACTTATGACAGTTTGACTATGTAATATAGACCCTGCCATGGCTGCTGTGGCAGCCACCAAGAAAGAGCTGGCCCAGGAAAGCTCCACTGTCCATCCCCCTAACAGGGAGTCTATGGCCATGTACAGATTTGACAAAAGAGTTTACACCTCGTCTATCTTCACCTTACAAGCCTTAAACTATCTTCCCCGTTTTACTAGGCTACAGAGGGATTTAATAAAAGAACTCTCTAGCTCTGTCCCAGAGTCCATGTCCAATGAGGAAAGGAAGTGCTTCTCTACCAGAATGGACACTCTACAATCAATTTCCAGTGTGTCCATGAGGTTAATCTCCCATCCTGCAGAGGGTACATTAATGGCCACAGGTTCCAGCATTGCCATTAGGTGCCATGCTTGGATGTAGCTGTGCAACTTTGCGTAAACTTTCAAGGCCTCTTTCGAAAATGCTCCTTTTGGTGGATCATCTTTGTTTGGACCCACTGTTACAGACACACTGTCCCAAAGTGAGAAAGATGGAAAGACCATGTCTGTCATTGGAATCTGTTTTTCTACCCCACAGAGATCCTCCTCCTGGAATCAGCATCGGGGAAAAAACTGTGGTTCAACAAATCTCAGGATCCTTTTCAGGAATCTTAGGGAGATTTATCCCCCAGAGGCAGAGGGGAAAACAG
Source organism: Protopterus annectens (assembly GCF_019279795.1). Taxonomy (NCBI): domain Eukaryota; kingdom Metazoa; phylum Chordata; order Ceratodontiformes; family Protopteridae; genus Protopterus; species Protopterus annectens. The sequence continues at coordinate 340,491,818 of NC_056742.1, read as the reverse complement.
TTATAATGGTAGATGCTGCCCATGCACCAGAGGGGGGGGGGTGCATAATTAAGGGTCTCGAGATTCTTTCTTAGACAGATCCTTTCAGTGCTCCTGAAAGGTTGCCCAACTGGGCTTCTCTGGAGGCAGTTGGGGGGGTGCTTATCCTTGCACCCAGAAGCCTGGCTAGCTATCACAAATGACCAGTAGGTGCAAAGGATCATATGCAGAGGCTACTCTTTTCCCTTTTCAAAACTCCCCAAACCAAAGAGCTCTCTTCTGGCTGTTTCACCCAGTCAGGTAGAGGCAGCAGCATTGGAGATCTCAAAACTGCTCCAAAAAAGAGTCATCCAGAAGGTCCCTCCAAACCAACTCAGATCAGGCATTTACTCAAGAATTTTTTTAATACCAAAAAAGACAGGGGGACCTCAGACCCATCTTGGATCTGACATCCCTGAGCAAGTCAGTAAAGAACTCGAAGTTCATTATGGTCACGGTCCAGTCCATTCTACCTGTTATGAAAATGGATGACTGGATGTACTCAATAGACCTGAAGGATGCATACTACCAGATCAAGATGGGTCTATATTACGTGATCGAATGGTCAAATAGTCAAACACATAATAATCAAATGGCCACAATGTCGAACGGAAAATAAAAAAAGAAAAACCCACCCAAACAAACCATTTAAATGCTCTATGCAGGGGGGCAAGCCCCCCTTCACCCCCACACCCTCCACTACTTAAATATACCAACTCTTAGATCGCACTACAGTGCAGACAATGGAAAACTTCCATTTCCTCACTGTACGGAGATCTCCATTGAACCATTTGACATTGTGGCTTTTTGATTATTACAGGTCTACTATTACGTGTTATTACGTGTTCGACTATTTGGCCATTCGATCACGTAATATAGACCCCATCAAGATGGACAGATACTCCAGAAAGTACCTACGCTTCAGGGTGCGAGCCTGACATTTTCAATTCAGAGCACTTCTTTTTGGTTTCACCACAGCTCCCAGGGTGTTCACCAAATGCATGGCGGTAGTTGCAGTTCATCTAAGACTGCAAGGATTCCATGTGTTTCCTTACCTAGATGACTGACTCCTAACAGCTGCAACCAGGCATTTACTCACCCAAGCCAGGGACTATCTGTTACGACTAGCTCCTACTTTAGGCAAAGCCATCAACATGCATACATCTCAGTTACAGCTTGTTCAGAACATAGAATTCATCAGAGCACGTCTGGATAGAACCAAAACTTTGTCCTGTCTACCTCCAGACAGGATTTCAACCCTAAGAATGCATATCAGACAGATTTTAGCAATTCCAACTCCTCCAGCAAAACTAGTAGTCAGAGCATTGGGCTGCATGGATACTACTGTAACCCTGTTACCAACAGCACATCTACATATGAGAATTCTACAATGGACCTTAGCAGTCCAGTAGTCATTACACCAACACCTTCTAAGCTACCCAATTAAACTCTTCCAAGTGTGCAAAGATTCTCTCCTCTGGTGGATCCACTCCTTGGAGATTCAACAAGGGTGCCCTTTTGCCCCCCCCCCACCCAAATGCCATGTTGACCACGAACACTTCCCAGTTGGAGTGGGGGGCATTTTCTGGATCAGACAGTACAAGGCACATGGACGTCACAGGAGATCAACCTGCATATCAATGTCCTGAAGTTGAGGGCAACCCTTTTAGGGTTGCAGGCACTTCACACTTTTCTTTCTCTAGGGACTATTGTGATACAAATACAGATTTCTCCTCCTTGGGATCTCAGTTCTGTGCTGGAAAAACTGACTATGTCACCCTTTGAATGTGCCTGTCAGACTGACTTAAGGTTCATCATTTGGAAAACTGCTCTTCTTATTGCTGTGACATCTGCAAGAATAGTATATAAGAGATGCAAGCTGTAAGGGTGGGAAAACTCTCTATTTTTTTTCACAAAGATAGGTTAACACTACTCAAAAACAAACCCGTCTTCCATGCCCAAGGGTGTTTCAGAGTTCATAATGAATCAGGCCATCAGTCTCCATGTTTTCTATTCAGATCCTAAAAACAAAGGAGAAAAGATCCGACACACACTGTCCATGGATTTAAGTACTATCTTAACAGAACTAAGTCCTTCAGGAAAACTAACCACCTATTTATTTCCTATTCTGAGGCTAAAAAGGCTAAAACTTGTCTAAACGGACTATTTCCAGGTGGTTGTCTTCTGCTATTGTGTTTTGTCACTCTCACCGTGGAAAATCCATTCCAGGCAGCTTTAAGGCACATTCCACTAGATCCTTAGGTTTCATGATGGCATACTGGAAAGGGGTAGACTCTACAAGCATTCTAGAAGCAGCAACTTGGTCCTCTAGCCATACATTTACAAAGCACTACAAAATTGATTCATTTTATGAGTGCAGAGCAGGCTTTGCTACAGCTACATCCTCCAGGGTCTCTTGAACCCTTATCCTACCTCCTCCCGGGTTGGATAAGCTATGGTAGTCTACCCATAAGCTATTGCAGAAGTGAAAATAATAAACATAATACTTTTGTGTATGTTCACTTACCCATAACAGTAGATTTTCAAATTCTTCACTGTCACAGTAGCCGCACCTGCCAACCCCCCCCCCTTCTTGTATATAGTTCTAGTGGAATAGAAAGTTAGACTTTGTTATTTATATCCTAGTTTAGTTCAGGATGAGTTCCCCATTTTTAGTTAGGGGCAAGAAAGTCCTGAAGACTTTCAATCACTCTGGGTGTTTATATAGTTCCCTGCAAAAGGGCTTAGCCTATAAGCAGCCAAAGAAACAGTGTGGGAGGGGATGAAAGCTTTTTGAATCTGTCCAGTTGCTGTATTCTTCTAGGGATATAATCCATAGGCTACTGCAGCTGATACGAATTTGAACTTGCACTGTTATGGGTACATGAAACTTACACAAGTACACATTATTCACAGAAGGTTCTGATGACTGAAGAAAAAGGAAGGTCCGATAAAGTTTACCAAGCCTTCAAACTTTATGCTAATTATTGCAAACATTTGACAGATGGGTATATGAAGTAGGTTGCAGTACCAGAAGCATAACCACCTGCATCTTCATTTGCCTGTATGTGTTATAATAAACCCTCCTCCCCAACACATTTGAGTGAAACCTCAGTATACCTCTAAATCTCTTAGCACAATAAATATGGACAAACGTACCCAACACTCTAGTCATAGGTGACTCTATAGTCATGCACACTGATGTTCCACTCATCAGGCTAAACAAGGAAAAAGTTACTGTCAGCTGCCTGTCGGGTGCCAGGATCCGCCACATAATACACGCACTCAGGTCACTCCACAACAAGTACAAATATGACTCTGTCATTGTCCATGTTGGTGTGAATTACCTGAGACGTACCTCCCTGAACTCCATGAAAAGAGACATGGAGAAGCTCTCTGATCTTGTAGCCCAGGCAGGTATGACCCTAGCCCTGAGTAGCATCCTGCCATCACCCAGAATGATACCACAGTACAAGGACAAAATGATTGACTTTAACAATTGGCTAAGCTTCTGGTATCATTCTAAGGGAATCCAGTATCTGTCTGCCTGGGATAACATGATCGACAGACCACGCTGCTTTGCCAGAGATGGCCTGCTCCTGTCGCCCTTGGGATTCCGGATACTGGCAAAGGCTCTTGCTACCCCTATAGTGCCTTTTTTTAGGCAAGGTTCAAATGACAAATTCACTACCATAACAGGTACAAGCAAGCAAAATCTGAGGGTAATGCTACTCAATGCTAGATGTCTAAACCTCAAAATGCACTCAACTTGGGGCACTCCCTAAAATGGAGAACACTGACATCTGTGCAGTGACAGAGACCTGGTTCAAAGCTCCAGAGAGCACCCCTGCATTACTAGGCTATAATTCATACCACACCTTTCGGCCACCAAACCTGGACCGAAACACTAAAGGTGGAGGCATGTCCATATTCATTAAGGATATCCACACCTCCAAGCTAGTTGCTCAGCATAATGCATCCGAGATTATCAAGTTCAACTAACTTTGGGCAAAACCGCAATCTAGATTGTAGCTTGCTACAGACCCCCCACCATGCCCCAGGATTCCCACTCCTGTTTTCTTAATGCACTGGAAAATATTAAGGTAGAACCCAACACACTAGTAATGGGTGATTTCAACTACCCTACCATTAACTGGGAAAACTACTCGTGTACCAACTCTTTTGCTCAACGTTTTCAGGAAAGCATCAACTCCAATGCCTTGGATCAACTTATCCACACCCCCACCAGAGGCAGCAATATCCTAGACCTGGTCATCACCAACATGGGCGACCGGTGTTCCACACCAGAGGTCAGCTCCTCGTTGGTCAGATCCGACCACAAGCTAATCACCTTAGACATCCACATCCCACTCCCACCCCCCATTAGGAAAACAACTGTAAAAAGTTTCTCCAAAGCCAACTTCATGCTTTTTAAGACAGAAGTGGCAAACTTCACGACACCCATGCAGATGGACAATAGAGGTACGACTGCTGAATCCTACACAAATACACTTTATAAGCACTTACACAAGTGCATGGATCGTGCTATCCCTAACAGCACCAAGATGCTATCCTCCAAAAATGGAAGCCAATCTGGTGGTCTTCTGCCATAAACAAACTCTACAACAGAAGAAAGAAACTGTTGCAAAAAATAGTAAAATCCCATGATTGGAAGAACTCCCTGGTCAGCCTCAGTAAGTAGCTGAGATCCCTCATAAAGTCCTCCAAAGCTAGTTATGAAAACAAAATCGCCACTGATTCTAAAGACAACCACAAAGCATTCTATAGCTATGTCAAGAATCTCAATGGCAATACTCTGCTCTGAGTTACAGCACAATGACACTAAATATACAGAACCAACTGATATTGCCAACATCCTGGCAGATAGGTTCAGTGCTAACTTTTGCCCCCTATCACCCCCTAAAGGGCCCATCTTTATACCGGAAGAATGCAAAGTTCCTGTAATCACGGCTGCACAGGTAAAAACCTCACTCTCCAAAGCCAAGAACACAGCATCCATGGGACCTGACAACATCCCAGGCTGCCTTCTACATGAACTACAGAATGAACTGGCACCCCACCTAAGTACCATGTTCAATCAAAGCCTCACCTCAGGCTTTTTGCCCATTGAACGGCACACAATGACGTTTATCCCACTCCACAAAGGGGGGGGCCACAACAGACCCCGGGAACTACTGCCCCATTAGCCTGACAAACCTGGTCTGCAAGGCCATGGAATGTATCATCATGGAACTCATAAATAAAGACATTGGAGATCTCCAAACTGGACCCCACACAGTTCGGGTTTGTAAAAGGCAGATCATGTCTCCTAAACCTGATAGACTTCTTTGAAGTAGTCACCAAAGCCATAGATGAGGGTAAGGTGGTTCACAAAGCCTATCTAGATCTCGCCAAGGCATTCAACACCATCCCCCACACTGGAATTATAGATAAACTCACTAAACTAGGTATAAATCCCTATGTCACAAGATGGGTAGCCAACTGGCTTACTGACAGAACCCACACTGTGAAAGTAGCAGACTCCAAATCAGACTTCAGACCAGTGACAAGTGGTGTACCACAGGGTTCAGTCCTGGGTCCTCTCCTGTTTGGTATCTACATCTCTGAAGGTCTTTGGCTAACTAAATTCACAGATGACTGCAAACTAGGAGCCATATTCGAAACTCCTAATGATGTGGACATCCTACAAAAGGGCCTCACTGAGAAAGATGCCTGGTGTCAAAGCCATGGTCTCAAGCTCAATGCCAAAAAGTGCATTGTCATCCCTTTTGGTAAAAACTCTATACCCATGAACTACCACATAGGCGGTAGTCTACTTAACACCGAAAGTGTCGTAAGAGACCTTGGGACACAGGTGGACAGTAGTCTCTCCTTTGATAATCATATCGACACAGTGGTCAGGAAATCCTTCTACGTGGCACACCTCATCACAAAAGGTTTCTCATCCAGAAAAAAGAAGTCATTGTTCCCGTCTACTCATCACTCATTAGACCCATTATAGAGTACAACGTCCCTTTTGGTATGTACCTCACAAGACATCTACAACAACTGGAAAGGCTGCACAAATACCTCACAAAGAGGATTACTGGCTGCAAACAGATGCCTTACACAGACCGACTCAAAAAACTCCAGCTTTACTCCGTCGCATATCACCTAATCAGAGGCGATCTCTGACTAACATACAAAGCTATGTCAAACCCAGAGCTGTTGGACATGCTCCACTTAAAGAAATCCCAATCCCTCCGAGCTACACGCTCTAGGGACCTAAACTTTGTCACCACAATAAACTGAACATGCTGGAGGGATAGATTCCTGTCCCAGAGACTTCCCATACTCTGGAACAGACTACCTATCTATGTCAAACAGAGCTCCTCATTAGCACTCTTCAAGAAAAATCTTGATGATTGGATGGGTAATAGGAAATTCACCCCGGGGATCACTTCTGTGGTTCTGCTTGACAGGGGCACAGGAAAATAATTTTCTTAGGTGGCAAAAGCCAGGATAACTTTTTGGCTAGGCTTGTATAGGCCCTAGGGCCAATAGCCTAGTACCTACCTATGAACCAAAGGCTAAAATAATGGGGGGGGGGGTGGGCAAATGCCCAAAAATAGGGACAGCTTTTTAAAATAAAACAAAGGTCATCTATGTTCATATTCAAGTGCAACTTGGAGTTATATCTGAGTATACAGGTGAATTTCTCTATATGTAGAGATATTTCAGGTATCAATACTTTATAATAAAATATGTTTGCATCCAGAATCTTTGACTGTCTGTGTTTGGATTAAACAGCTGCATTACATTATCCAATAGCAAATATTCCTTTCCAGCTGGTGCCGTGCTCACCTCTTGCTGAGGTTTATTTGTTATTGTTTTGCATCCCTGAACACTGCAGCAAGAATCTCTCCAACAAATCTTGGGCACCCATTCTAGTAAGTGTTTTTAACTTGCATTTTGTCTTAGAGTTCCTGTAGGTATTTGGTGATGTAAATGCTGCTTTGGATTGCAGACGCAGTTTAAGCAAGCATTCTGTCTTTAAGTTTATGTGCACAATTGTGAAACATTTCTTTTAAGCATATGCTACATGCATTAACCAGGAGGAACCCAGTTTACAGACTGAATTGAGTTTCAGTCATAAATGCATTGCAGGGATGGGCCCTACAGACAATGGCTGTGTGTGGATGACAGTTTATATGTATTAGTACCTATGATTGTGTATGTCTTGTTTTAAAACTCCAAAAAGAAAAAAGGGAGAGTAGAGAAAAGTTAGCTATTAGCATTCTGTATTATTATGGGTAAGTCAAGCGAAATGATTGTTGAACCTTTTTTACGTTCTCCAGCTCATTATATGTGCCACACATATGGGCCAAATTCTTGTCAGTATATAGCATATTGATGTTAAGTTGTCAATCTCGCCTTCATTCTTGCTGGATGGGTTCGGAGCCGATCCTCGGCTCCGACTCGGCACTTGCTTTAGCTCGAGAACTCCTTTTACCAGCTCGAGGCAACCCTATATCCCATGATGCAAGGCGGAACTACCTCAGATCTCGTTTGCCGCTTAGCGAAAGAGGTCTCCTTTGCCAGCCGAGGTAAGTTTTTTCTTGTTAAAGAAGAAAAAGTTCAGTTAGGGGTTTATTGTTTTCCCTTTAGTGTTAGATTAGCCTGTACTTAGTTACAGCCCACCCTATTCCCTTCCTTTTAAACTTTTATAATAGTTTTCAGTTTAAAGTTTTAGTCAGGCCTAGTTCCCCAAGTTATTCTCTTCCTGTGTGTCTGTGTAGGGATTAAGTTGTGTGTTTGTGGGGACTGTTTGTGTCTATCCTTTTTAGGATGTCTAGAGAAGGCAAGGTCTCAGGCTTCAAGAAGTGTGACCAGTGCTGTCAGAAAATGTCCCTGACAGACGGTCACACTTCTTGTGTGTATTGCCTGGGGCCTTTGCACCTGCAGGACTCCTGTGCGTTGTGTCATGCTTTTAGCCAGAGAGTCCTGCAGGAAAGGAGGAACAAATTAATCCTCCGAGGTTTACTTAAACCTGAAGGTTCTCCTCCTAAGTCAGGGGCAGGAAAACCTCTTAAGCCACCGAAGGTTCAGGCTACAGTGTCCAAGCCTCCTCCGGTGGCACCGGCTCCGTCGGAGCCGATATCGGCTCCGGCTGGAGTTGATACTTCTTCTGTTAGAGTAGTGGGTTCGGTGCCGGCCGGCTCCGATACCCTGACTACTGTGGCCTTGTCGGCTCCGGCTGGAGCCGACACTTTATCCAGCATCGGAGCCGAGATATCCTCGGCTCCATCTGGGGTTCAAGGGACTTCGGCTCCGATGGCTTCGACCCGTAAGAGATCCCGGTCCCCTTCGATACTAAGTATTCACTCGGCTCCGGGGTCTCCTCTTTTGTCGGAGCGGAGCCATCGGAGCCGAACTTCGAGATCTTCCAGGCTGTCTGACCACGATTTGGAGAGGGTGGTAAGCAGGCTGTTTAAGTCTCAGGCACTGGCCCAAATGCTCCATAGCCCGTCTCAACAGACTACGGCTATAGGCCCGATTCTTGAGATTCCTCCTCCGACTCCACACCAGAGTTCGGAGCCGGAGCTTCTTGGGACAGCGACTGTTTCGATGCCGGAGCCGATACATCCTTCGGCTCCGTCGTTCGGCTCCGATCTCCTCCTTGAGACCTTCCTTGGAGGGATCCGGTCGCCGGGTTTCCATTGTCGGCTCCGAGGGGCTAGTGGCATCGGACCCTTGTCCGACCCCGCCTCCCTCTCGGGCTTCGGCTTTGGTAAGCTCGGCGCCGACATCGCCTCGGAGCCTTCTCTCTCCTTGGAGCCGACCATTCCTGTTTCTTCGAGCGGGTGTGTTCAGGTCTCCCGGGAGAGGAGCCTTTGAGGTGATGAGGAGTGTCCTGGCCTCTGAGCCTGGTCAACGGTCTATCCCTCTAGCTCCTCCCTCATCAGTGCCTGCAGATGCCTCTTGCCAGCCTCTTGCTCTCAGGCCCAGGGATCCATCGCCCCAGGTTTCCCCACTGGGAATTTCCTCCTCTTCCGAGGTTTCTCCTGACCCTGCAGGGGAACCCCTCGAAGAGGACGTGTAAGAGGAAACACACAGACTCCTGAGTCTACTACATCTGATACCGACTTAGATGAGTCGGAGGGTTCCCCACGGTCCCCCTCTGAGGATGTCTCATTTTCAGACATCCTTGAGCTCCTCAAACAGAGGGGGAATTGGCCCTCCATTGACCCCTCCGAGGATGAGTCGGTATACCTGGAGGCTTTTGGATCCCGACCCTCCACCTCCTGGGTGTCTCCGCCTTTCGACCCACTCATGCAGGTAGTGGCTCGGAAGGCGTGGCTCCAGATTCTGTGGAACCTGTCCCCAGGAGACCATCCAAGTTCATCACGGCACCTTCGGATAAACAGTTCCTGTCCAAAGGTGTCTCTGTGGATGCTATGGTGGTAGTGGCGGCCACTAAGAAGGAACTAGCGGATCCTTCAGTACCTGTCCATCCTCCTAATAAGGATTCTAGGACCATGGACAGGTATGGAAAGCTGATGTTTTCTTCAGCGACCTTTGCTATGCGTTCGCTGAATTACCTTTGTCACTTCACCAGGCTTCAACGAGATATTCTCAAGGAACTGGGAGAAGTAGTCCAGGATCCTTCTGCTGCTGGGGCTCAGGAGAAGATTGCCTCACAGCTTGCTATCCTGAATTCCATATCTAACTCCTCCATGCGGCTCATATCTTATGCGGCCGATGGAGCGAGCAGGGCCGCAGGCACAGGTGTTGCTCTTAGACGCCAAGCCTGGATGCGGCTGTGTAATTTTGCAGACCCCTTTAAGGCGTCCTTCACCAACACCCCCTTTGACGGTTCGGCTTTGTTCGGACCTCAGGTGAAGGATACTTTGACCAGATGTGAGCAGGACGGTAAAACTCTTTCTGCCATTGGAGTCCAGTTTTCCACTCCTTCTAGACCATATCCCAAGGGTCAGAAGGGGGGGAAGATGTGGTTCCGTAAAGCCCAAGGAGCTACACCGGACACACGTGGTCAGTTTACCCCCAGAGGCAGAGGGGGTAACAATAATAGACGCCGCCCTAGAGGCAGGGGGGGTCCTCAGAACCAGGGCAACAGGGAGTCTTTTCCTGAGAAGCCCTTTCAGCATCCCTGAGGTGTTGCCCGACTGTCCACCCTTGGAGGCAGTCGGGGGAAGAATTTCGCTGTACCCAGTAGCCTGGCAATCCCTATCACAAGAGAAGTGGGTACAGTCGATCATATCCGAGGGTTACAAAATCCCTTCAAAGGTTTCCCGTACCTCTACAATCCCTTCCAGACATCTCACCCGGTCAAAGGGATTTGGCAAGACAGGAAGTTTCAAAACTCCTGGAAAAAAGAGCCATCCAAACAGTGCCGGCAGACCAAGTAGGATCCGGCTTCTACTCAAGATTCTTTTTGGTCCCCAAAAGGACGGGAGATTGGAGACCAATACTAGACCTAAGCAGACTAAACAAGTCTGTCAAAAAGGCAAGATTCCGGATGGTCACACTACAATCCATTCTGCCCTTTCTGGGCAAGGACTACTGGATGTGCTCTATAGACCTTCAAGATGCGTACTATCACATAAAGATTCACAGACACTCCAGAAGGTTTCTCCGCTTTCGGCTGGGAGCCAGTCATTACCAATTCAGAGCACTGCCCTTTGGCCTCACTTCAGCCCCCAGAGTGTTCACCAAATGCATGGCAGTGGTCACAGCTCACCTGAGACGTCGAGGATTCCAGGTGTTTCCTTATTTGAACGACTGGCTCCTCTCCGCCACCTCCAAGCATCAGCTTCTTCGGTCCAGAGACTACACCCTACAGCTTTGCAAGAGACTAGGAATTTCGGTAAATTTCGAAAAATCCTCTCTGCCTTGCCAATCTATCACCTTTATAGGCAGAGTTAAATACCGTCAAAATGTTAGCCAGGCTAACAGATCAAAGGACTCTGGACATCCAGAAATTTGTTCAGCTTCTGTTACAAAGCAACAAGATCAAAGCCAGGTTTGTCTTGAAAGTTCTAGGCCTAATGGCTGCGGCCATTGTTCTTCTTCCACTGGCTCGCTTCCACATCGCCTCCTGCAGTGGATGTTATTCACGCAGTGGTCGTACCACGATCTGCCCATGAGACACGAAATCTTGGTAACACAGTCGTGCAGGGCTCATCTACGATGGTGGATATCTTCCCCTCTTCTTCATCAGGGCCGACCCTTTGTTCCCCCTCCTCCAGTTGCCACAGTCACCACGGATGCCTCTCTGATCGGGTGGGGGGGCATTATCAGGGCAGGATGGTCCACGGGACGTGGCAACCCATAGAATACCACCTGCACATAAATGTCCTGGAGATGAGAGCAGTGCTTTTGACGTTGCAAGCCCTCGACAACTTTCTTCCCACAGGGACTATTGCAGTACAGACGGACAACATGTCCGTGGTCTGGTACATCAACAAACAGGGCGGAACCAGGTCCTATCCCTTATGTCGAGAAGCTCTCAGACTTTGGCAATGGGCGATCTCTTCTCAACGGTTTCTGATAGCAACGCACATCCCCGGCAGGTCCAACCTATTGGCGGACAGGCTAAGCAGATCTATTCTGATGCCTCACGAGTGGTCTCTCAATCAATCTGTAGTGGATCAGATTTTTCTGAAGTGGGGCACCCCTTGTTGCGATCTTTTCGCTACCCCTCAAAACAGCAAGTGCCCAGATTACTTCACACTATTTCCTCTTCCAGGCCAACCCTTGAGAGACTCTCTAACCCAGGATTGGCCTCGGGACTTCTTTATGCTTTTCCTCCCTTTCCATTGATTCCACAAGTCATTCAGAAAGCCACCATTTTGAGAGCCAAATTGATCCTCATTGCTCCATATTGGCCTCGACAAATTTGGTTTCCGTCTCTACATCATCATCTTCTGGTGCAGCCCTGGCATCTGGACCCAGTTCCGGATCTTTTGATCCACCAGTCGGGTCAGCAGCACCGGGCCATTCATTCTCTCAACCTCACTGCTTGGTTGCTCCACTTCCTTCCCTAGCCAGGCTACCAATGATTTCTGACTCAGTCAGAGACATTTTAGTGTCTTCTTTAAAGTCGTCCACTAGAACTGTTTATGCTAGCAAGTGGCGACGTTTTTCGATTTGGGCAAACGCCAGAAATATTGATCCTTTTACCGCTCCTGTACATTCTGTTTTGGATTTCCTGGCGGAGGTTTTTCATTCGGGATCTTCGTCATCTACAGTCAAAGTACAACTGGCTGCTATTTCCAAGTATCATGTTGGCTTGCATGACAATAACATCATGTCTCATAGGTTATGCAAAGCCTTTTTAAGAGGAGTTTTTCTCCTAAAACCGCCTGTGAAACATCCTCCTCCGCAATGGGATCTAAACTTAATGTTGGCATCCCTAATTCTACCTCCTTTCGAACCGTCTGCTACGTGTTCTTTAAAGTTATTGACGTGGAAAACTATATTTTTACTGGCTGTTACTTCTGCAAGAAGAGTTTCTGAGATTCAGGCCCTCTGCATTCATTCACCTTATCTGGTTTTTCATAAGGATAGGGTTTCGCTCAGAACTAACCCTTCCTTTCTTCCCAAGGTTGTATCTCAAACCAATATTAACCAATCTATTGATCTACCAGTTTTCTTTCCTAACTATTCTGACAGAGCTGAACAGAAGCTGCATTTTTTGGATGTTCATCGTCAGCTCAGGTACTACTTGCATAGGTCTAAACAAATTAGAAAATCAGACCAATTGTTTGTCTCCTATGCAGAAAACAGGATAGGTCTTCCAGTTTCTAAAGTGACCTTATCTAGATGGTTGACTTCCACCATTTCCTATGTGTACTCTCCAAGGGGCAAACAACTATCTTCTAAGCCAAAAGCACATTCGACCAGGAGTCTATCCACTTCTGTAGCCTTTCAGGATAGACTTCCCATTGACACTATTTGTGCAGCAGCTACTTGGGCCACGCCTCATACCTTTGTGTCTCATTACAAGTTGGATTTGGCCTCCAGAGATAGGGCCAGTTTTGGTTCCACAGTTCTCAAGAGTCTGTTCCATTGAGCCACCCGGGATACAGGTGCTAGGGACGCGGTCCCATCCAGCAAGAATGAAGGCGAGATTGACAACTTAACATTTAGAAGTTATGTACCTACCATAACGTTCCATGTTAGTTGTCTTCTCTCGCCTTCTTTCTTGCGTCCCTCCCTCCTTCCCCCTGGCCTGGACAGATCTTGGAGAGTTCCTATTAGATTGCATCCTCTGGAGCATTGTTATGAGGACTTCTTTTAGGAACCATGGATGTTATGTGATCCTATCTCGCCTACATTCTGACTGATGGGTTCGGAGCCGATCCCTCGGCTCCGACTCGGCACGCTTATGCCAAAGAGCGAAGTCTCTTATTGGCTGAGCTTACTATATCCCAGGAAGCACCACTACCAGTCCCCCAGATCTCGTTTGCCGCTTCCCTGCGAAGACGTGGTCTCGAGCTGGCTGGGCTGAGTAGTTTTTATTAACTAACTTTTCTGTCAGTTTTTTGCTATTTTTGGTCACAAAAGCTGTTTTAACGGCTATCGCTCTTTTGTGTACGTTTGGATTGTGAAAACTGTTTTGTGTGATTGGGTTGAGTTTGTTTTCGGCCCCCCTCCATCCAGGGCCTTCCCGGACTGTCAACCTTTTAAAACTTACAGGGTCTCAAGTAAATCTATACTTGTTTAGAGTTCCCTGTCATTTACAGGAAGTGTTTGCGTTAAGCTGCTTAGATTTATCATCAGTAAAGCTATAATTGTTTACTTTCCTGTCAAAGTTACTAGAATTGTTTAACATCATGTCTCAAACCCCTAGGCCTTCGGGTTTTAAAAAATGTTCGAAATGTGGCTTCAAAATGTCTATCACAGACGATCATTCGCTCTGTGTATATTGTCTAGGGGCAAAGCACTTGCAGGAGTCATGCAGCGTATGTCACGCTTTTTCCTCAAGGGTCCTCCAGGAGAGGAAAAATAAATTGATTCTTAAGGGGTTAATTAAACCCTCCTTTGAAGAAGCCTTGGCATCCTCTCCGGCTCCGGCCAAAAAGAAAAGGGCTTCGGTTCCGACCAGTCCGTCGGATCCGACTGCCAAGAGACTTAGGCAGGCCTCTCCTTCGGCTCCAAAGACTTTGGAGCCGAGGTCGGAACGGTCTGCCTCGATGCCACCAGTATCGACTCCTCTGGCTTCGAGCCGATGGCTGGGGCATCGAGGCGGGTCACCTTCCGGCTCCGCTGCTCGGAGCCGACAAGGGTCGCCGCTCAGACACTTCCTCCTCGGCGCCGAAGTCTACCTCGGCACCGATGGAATCTGGTGTGAGTATTCCCTCGGCGCCGATACTCATCGAGTCGCCTCGGAGCCGGTCCCCTAGCCCTTTGGGGCCGATGGAGAGGCCTTCTCGAACCCGTTCTGTTTCCTCTCGGTCTTCGAGAATGTCAGATTCTGATATAGACAGGGTGCTCCAAAGACTGTTCCAGTCCCCAGTCTTCCAAAAATTTGTTTCGGTTCCGACCCAGTTGGCTTCGGAGCCGATGACCTTGGCCCACCCCATTGCCATTCCTCCTCCGACTGCTTCGGCTCCGTCGGAGCAGGTGCTGTTGGAGCCGGTGGAGATCCCATGGTCGGCTCCGACCCTTACTCCAACCCGGGCCTTCGGGTCCGAGTTTGGTACGCGGACTTCTTCGGCTGGACCCGGGGGTGATGTTTGGGACCTATGCTTTCGGTTCCGAGCCTCCCCTCGGTGCTTGCTGCGGGACTTCCGCCGTCTATCACGGCTCGAGACCGGACACTCCCAGGATTCTGGGGTCCGGCTTTCAGGGCCATGAGGAGTGCCTTGGCCAAGTCCTCTTCGCCATCTCTCCGGCTTTACCGGCACCTTCCCTGGGCGTGGAGACTGGGTCTTTGGCAGTTCCCCTGTCCGTAGCCAGCGGAGCTCCGAGGCCTGAGGTTACCCCCAGTGGGGGTTCTCCTCCTCCTGAGGGTTCTTCGGAGTTGTCTTCAGAGGAACCCCCAAGGAAGAGATCGTGCAAGAGGAAGCACGTGGACTCCCCCGAGTCTATTACATCGGACACTGATATGGATGATGCAGAGGGGTCCCCGAAGTCGTCCTCGGATGATGTCTCATTTGCAGACATCTTAGAGATCCTCAAACAACGAGGCGGCTGGATATCCAAACCCCCCTCTGCGGACGAGTCAGTGCTCCTCAAGGCCTTTGGAGCTCAGCCCTCCGCCTCCTGGGTGTCTCCGCCCTTCGACGAGCTTCTGGATTTAGTTTGTCGAAGGGCGTGGGAACATCCAGATACCGTGGAACCAGTCCCTTCTCGTCCAAATAAATTTTTGTCTGCTCCCCCCGAGAAGGAGTTCCTTACTAAAGGCGTGGCTGTAGATGCCATGGTGGTGGCATCTGCTACACAGCAGGACGTGGCAGAGGCTTCAACGTCAGTCCATCCTCCTAATAAGGAGTCTAGGAGTATGGACAGGTACGGGAAGCGCACCCTGACTTCAGCGGCCTTTACCTTAAGGTCTCTGAATTATTTGGCACATTTTACCAGGCTTCAGAGGGATCTGGTCAAGGAGTTGTCAGATTCCTCTCGGTAACCTACCTGAGCAGCTAGCCCAGTCGGTTAGCTCTCAGTTGGCTATCCTTACGTCAATTTCTAACTCGTCCATGAGGCTCATTTCCTATGCGGCCGAAGGGGCGGGTAGAGCGGCAGGCACAGGCGTGGCTCTACGTAGACAAGCCTGGCTCCGCTTGTGTCAGTTTATGGAGGCCTTCAAGTCTTCCTTCACGACGCTCCCTTTGATGGGTCCTCATTGTTTGGACCCAAGGTGAAAGACACCCTTACCGCTGTGAGCAAGAGGGAAAAACTTTATCTGCCGTAGGTGCCGTTATTCCACTCCCTTTCGGCCTTACCCCAAGGCTAAAGGAGGGGAAAATGTGGTTCCAAATCTCGCAAGTTTTTCTCCCAACAGCAGGAAGATTCCCGTCCAGAGGCAGAGGACGGGAAATTTTTCAGGGAGACGCCGTCCCAGAGGCGGCAGAGGGCCCCGCAATTCTGGAGACCGCGAGTCCTTTCGTGGCTCTTCAGCCTCCCACACGTCATGAGGGATTGCCCGGCTGTGCTGCTCGGAGCCAGTCGGGTGTCGCTTTGCCAAGCACCTAAAAGCCTGGGAGTCAATCACTCAGGACAGATGGGTGCTTCGGATCATTGCCGGAGGTTACACCATCCCATTCACATACTCACCCCCACCGTCCAAGAGAATCCCGGACCCACCACCCAGTCAAAGGGAAATAGCAGCCGCAGAAGCTTTAAAGCTGCTAGAAAAAGGAGTCATCCAACCGGTCCCCACAGACCAGATCGGATCAGGAAATTACTCCAGGTTCTTTTAGTGCCAAAAAAGACAGGGGACCTGAGGCCAATATTGGATCTCAGCAGACTGAACCAATCCGTCACGAAATCCAAATTCTGAATGGTCACGTTACAATCCATTCTCCCATTATTGGAGAAGGATGTTTGGATGTGCTCCATAGACCTCAAGGACGCCTATTATCACATACCGATACATCAGGCGTCCAGAAGGTATCTGCGCTTCAGCCTGGGAGTCAGTCATTACCAATTTTGCGCTCTGCCCTTTGGTCTCACCACAGCCCCAGGGTGTTCACCAAGTGTTTGGCAGTAGTGACGGCTCACCTGAGAAGTCTTGGATTCCAAGTGTTTCCCTATCTCGACGACTGGCTCCTGACTGCCACCACCAGGCATCTACTAATGGACAACCTCAAAGCCACCATCTCCCTGGGTGTTTCCTTGGGGATTACATTCAATTGGTCAAAGTCTGTCTTGCTGCCCTCTCAACGCATAAAGTTTATAGGAGCAGAGATAGACTCAAGATTGATCTTGGCGTCTTTCTTCCTGCCGAAAGGATCCAAACTTTACAGGGCCAAGTTCAAGCTCTGATCTCGAGATCCAAAGCCCCAGCCAGGATGGTTCTACAGGTTTTAGGCTCAATGTCTGCCACGGTTCTTTTAGTTCCTCTAGCAAGATTTCACATGAGGATTCTTCAGTGGCTCTTGTCAACTCAATGGTCCTTTCAGGATCTTCCCCTCAATCATCACATCATGATTACGGAAATATGCAGAAGGGACCTTCGCTGGTGGCTTCAGACATCCAACTTGGATCAAGGAAAACCCTTTGTTCTCCCCCCTCCAGTGGTTACCCTGACGACAGATGCCTCCCAGATAGGGTGGGGGGGGCATTGTCTGGGCAGGCTAGTTCAGGGCTCCTGGCTTCCAGACGAAGCTCTTCTCCACATCAACGTGTTGGAGATGAGGGCTGTACTTCTATCCCTACAGGCCTTACACAAGTTTCTTCCTCAGGGCATCATCGCCATCCACACAGACAACATGTCGGTGGTCTGGTATCTGAATAAACAAGGAGGGACCAGATCTTACCCCCTTTGCAGAGAGGCCATGAGAGTGTGGGAATGGGCTGTAGCTACCAACCGCTTCTTGGTAGCGACCCACATCCCGGGAAAGTCAAATGTATTGGCGGACAAATTAAGCAGGACAATTCTCTCTCCTCACGAGTGGTCTCTAAACCGCACAGTAGCAGCCCAGGTTTTCAAGAGATGGGGGACGCCGTGCTGCGACCTATTTGCAACTCCACAAAACACCAAGTGCCAAAGGTTCTTCTCCTTGATCTCACATCAGGAAGTACCAGCCATGGATGCTCTGGCACAACCTTGGCCAACAGGGCTACTTTATGCCTTTCCTCCAATTCCACTTCTTCCCAAAGTTATTCAAAAGCTTCTCAACTGGGGTCTTCAATGATTCTGATTGCCCCATACTGGCCTCGTCAGATATGGTTTCCTTACCTGAAGAAGCATGCAGTGGACGATCCGTGGACCTTAGACCTGATTCCGGACTTGCTAATCCATCAGTCGGGACATTGGCATCAGTCCCTTCAATCTTTGAAATTGACAGCTTGGCTCCTCCACTTCCGACCTTAGTTAGAAGACACACACTAGACCCGGAAGTTGTTCACATTTTATCTTCGCCCACAAACCCACCACTAACAAATTGTACCTCAGTAAGTGGAAGAGGTTTGCTATCTGGGCTCAACTCAAGGGCTTAGACCCTATCACTGCTCCTGTCCCAGAGGTTTTGAAATTCTTAACATCCCTGTTTAATCAGGGATCTTCTGTCTCAACTATTAAAGTCCAACTGGCTATCTCTAAATTCCACGAATCCACGGATCCTCCTTTGATGAGCAGCAGACTATGCAAAACGTTCATTAAAGGTGCGAGTCTATTAAGACCACCAGTTTTCATCCTTCACCTCCGTGGGATCTTGATTTGGTGCTTGGCGCATTAACATCTCCCCTTTCGAACCGGCTGCTACATGCGAGTTAAAATATCTGTCTTGGAAAACAGCATTCTTAGTGGCTATTACTTCTGCAAGAAGAGTTTCAGAGCTTCAAGCCCTGTCTATTAAGCCACCGTACTTGATTTTCCACAAGGATAGAGTATCACTTAGGCCTAATCCATCCTTTGTCCCAAAGGTCTGTTCTAGTTTCTGTCTTCAACAATCTCTAGAGCTACCAGTTTTCTTTCCAAAATTCTCCAATGAAGCAGAATACACTCTCCATAAATTGGATGTTCACAGGCAATTACGCTTCTATTTAGACAGGACTCAGCAACTTCGTAAGTCAGACCAGTTGTTTGTGTCCTTCTCAGATAATAAATTGGGCCAAACCATCACAAAAGCTACTATCTCAAAATGGATCAGAGATTGCATAACTCAGGCCTATTCTTCTTCAAATAAGCAACTTACAACATCTATCAAAGCTCATTCTACCAGAGCTATGGCTACTTCTATAGCCTTTCATTCCAAGCTCGCTATATCGGAAATTTGTGCTGCGGCTACTTGGTCCAACCCGCACACTTTCATTTCCCACTACAAATTGGATGTGGCATCTAAAGGACGAGCATCATTTGGTTCCACGGTACTCAGGAGTGTTTTCCAGTGAGCCACCCAGGATTCAGGTGCTAGGACGCTGTCCCATCAGTCATAATGTAGGCGAGCTAGCATCACATAACATCTCTTAGTTATGAACTCACGATAAGTTGAGATGTTTGGGATCCATCTCATTACATTCCTAATACCCACCCTCCTTCCCCCTGCCTTGGAGATCAGAAGAGATTGAACGGTTTTGAGTTCTACTGTTTTATCTTGTTTCATCTGACGATGTTATATAAGCAGGGCGTGCATGTGTGCATGTATGCGGACAAACTAGATCTGGGGGACTGGTAGTGGTGCATCCTGGGATATAGTAAGCTCAGCCAATAAGAGACTTCGCTCTTTGGCATAAGCGTGCCGAGTCGGAGCCGAGGGATCGGCTCCGAACCCATCAGTCAGAATGTAGGCGAGATGGATCCCAAACATCTGAAGTTATGGTGAGTACATAACTAAAAGTTCCTAATTATGTTAGGATAGTCTTTAGCAGGGTCAGTTAGCTGCCAAATGAGATCTGAGGTAGTTCCGCCTTGCATCATGGGATATAGGGTTGCCTCGAGCTATTAAAAGGAGTTCTCGAGCTAAAGCAAGTGCCTCGGCTCCGAACCCATCCAGCAAGAAAGAAGGCGAGAGAAGACAACTAACATGGAACGTTATGGTAGGTACATAACTTCTAATTATAAACTAACTAAATCAAACTTAGATTTATGTTTTCCTGACAATGGTACTTTTAATAAAACTAAAATGCAGTATCTAAGAACTAAGAAGGTAAGAAAATTAAATCTGATTAATGAAATAGTTATAATGATTAGTATATTGAAACTTTTAAAAGACAAAGAATGTACTGTAAAGGGGTTAAAAGTCACCAATGATAAATTGTTGCAGCAAGTGAAAGAACTTAAAAATACAGTTAAAGCATGTAATACAATTCCAACTGTTCCTCTGCATTCAGCCAGTTTCAAATAAGCATGCTACAGTGTGTGTGTGTGTGTGTGTGTGTGTGTGTGTGTGTGTGTGTGTGTGTGTGTGTGTGTGTGTGTGTGTGTGTGTGTGTGGGGGGGGGGGGGGTCCTCAGGGGAAGATGATCAGCTTTCTTTCTTCTCACATCGAAGGAATGACCAGGTTCCCCACTCATCCCAACAAGACATAGGTCAGGCTGTCACTCCATGGAAAACTGTATCTATACATGTCACTCCTTCTGCACCTCCACACTCAACATTACCGTCAGCTCAACCTGAACCTTCTAGCGTTGTCTATCCCACCACTTCGTTCTCTTGGTCAGACCATGAAGAGGTAGAATATTCAGGTAGTAAGGTACATTTTACTCATCAAAGAACAAGATAGGCTAACAGGCAGGAAGAGCAGATGGATGATTCTTTATATCCCCTCAGAGAAGTACCAACTCTGGATGGTACTGTGGCATTAGTCCACAGACCTTGGACACTTACTGACTTGCATTCTATAGTTCAAAACTTTTCCTAAAATTAGACAGGATCCACAAAAGTTTAAAGATGAATTAAACGTTGTTATTCAAATATATGAACCTACTCTGGCAGAGACAGTTGTTAAAAGCCACTGTTTCACCTGATATACAAGAAAAATTAAAAGACAGAGCTGTCTTGGCTCCAGTACAGGACCCAAATTATTCAACTGCTGAAGGGAAAAGTTCATTAACAGAAAGAGAAAACTCTTACAAGTAATTCTGACTGTCTTATCAAACAAAACTGGGATAAAATGACTGCATGTAAGCAAAGCAAAGGAGAAATACCAGCTGATTATTTTAGCAGACTTAGGGAAGTCTTTAAGTACATACTGGTATTGTAGATGCAATGGTAACTACTAAAGCAGCTTTTAATTCTGCTTTTGTACATGGACTTTTACCTAATGTGCAGACATTGGTAAAATAATCA
This sequence comes from Protopterus annectens, assembly GCF_019279795.1. Taxonomy (NCBI): domain Eukaryota; kingdom Metazoa; phylum Chordata; order Ceratodontiformes; family Protopteridae; genus Protopterus; species Protopterus annectens. The sequence goes on along the minus strand of NC_056742.1, from coordinate 340,470,820 downwards.
GGTCACTTGGCAGGAGGAGGAAATAGATAAGTAATAAAATTTGCAGAGCACTACATGGACCAAGTAGATGAGAAAAGATGCAGAAGATAAACTCATACAATTACAAATACAGAGTTTTGAAAGAAGGGGTAGAGATGAGGGCAGAGGTAGGTAAGGTAGACAGGGTAGAGGAAGAGTAATGAATGATCTGAAGTAGTTTACTTCATTTGATCTTTAACCTGTGGGTACTGGATCCGTATCGGATCCAAACCGGCAATTTCACTAGCATCTGCTCTGAGCTCCAAGCTCCTCCCCCTACCCATAATACACCACCACCACCTTCCAACCCCCAGATCTCATTTGCCGCTGCTAGCCATAAGCATCATGATTCTGAGCTCCGAGTTGTAAGTTGTTTTTTTTTTGTATTATTAGTGTTTTTTCAGTGTAGTCTTGTCAGTGTAGGTTCTCTCTCTTCCTCCCCTCACTGATACGTTGAGTTTTAGCCATTTTGTTTAGTTTTTACGTAGTTAGATAGTTTTGTGTATAGCTGCCCCCCCCTTCAGCGTTCTGTGTGCCTTCTGAGTGTGTGGTGAGTGAGTGTGTTGTAGAGAAATAGTTTTTCTTTAACTTGCTTCAGATTTCTCTAAAAAATCTTTGTGTTGGGACATGGCTGATCATAAGCCAGTCTTTAAGGGGTGCACTGAGTGTGGCCACACATTGTCACCTGCTAATGGCCACACTCTTTGCGTGATGTGTTTGGGTGCAGCCCATTTGACCACTGATTATGCTATTTGTGCGGGTTTTAACCTACACCCCATCAAGGATAGACAGGCCAACTTAGCCTTGAAAGGCCTTTTACCTTCTACGGAGGCGGCTGCCTCCTCTTCTGCTTTGGTCAAAGCGGTTGCTGTGGCCACCTCTCCTTCTTCTCTTGCCCTTCACTCTCCTCCCTCCCACGCTGGGACTCACCCTCCCACTTCTAAGCCTGTGGAAGCGGAGCGCACAAAAGGCAGAGAGAAGGAGAGAGAGCACTGGTCAGGGAAGAGAAAGAGGTCCCCAGAACTTTCAGCTCCATCAGGAACTCTAGCTAAGAGTCAGTCTAGGCACTGTGACTCTTCTCGGCTCTGATCTCCCAGATTTTTCCCGGAGCCAAAGGAGCCATGACCACCATTTAGAGCCTCGGTTCCTCGACCCACCAGGTCGGAGTCCGTGGCTTCATCGCGGTCCACCCGCAGCCTTTCAGAAGTTGACATGGATAAAATGATGCAGAGGTTCATTCGCACACAAATTCAGATGGGAGTCGTGCCAGCCCCCTCTCTCTGTGGAGCTGGGGGGAGCTTGCTTCCCTTCTTCACACCAATATCTCTTTCTCTGATCTGACCCCCGGTTTCAGAGTACATGGATCCGAGGATGGCCTTAGTCAGGGGGTCAGTGCTGACGGTACCTGTCTCCTCAAAGCCGTCAGCTGCCTGGAGCGTGTCAGATCCGGCCAGTTTGGATCTGAGTGGCTCTCAGAGCCACAGCCTGGGTGTCATATCTGAGGGAGTAGAACTTTTTCCATCGGCTCTGATGTTGTCTGTCCAAGTCCCCCCCCCCCCCCAGAGCTCCATCCACTTCAGGCCAGACTCCAATTCTCACATTGGATTCGGGGAGAGCGGTTCCCTCACTGGTGGCCCAGGAAGCTCGTTCTCCCTCGGCGTTCGATGTGGTGGAAAGGGTTCTTTCCACTGGATCAAGGCCCTTGACTATTTCTTCGGACCCCGCCTCGACTCCCTCTGTTTTGTGTTCGAATCCCATAATTTTACCTGAGGGACAGCCTGTGCTCGAGAAGCCCCAGGTGGTTCCCCCTGAGGAACAAGTGGCTTGTGAGTTCCCCCTGGAGAACGCCACTGGAGACATACCTCGCAAGCATATGTGCAAGAGGAGGCACTTGGACTCCCCCCGAGTCCCACACTGAGGACACGGATTTGGATGACGGGGAAGGTTCCCCCAGATCCCCTCCTGAGGATGTCTCCTTTGGAGACATCATGGAAATCCTATGCCAGCAGGGAGGTTGGTCCACCCCACAACCTTACTCGGATAAGTCCGTGTTCCTGGAGGCTTTTGTCATGGCCCCATCTACTTCCTGGGTGTTCCCTTCTGCAGATCCCTTGGTGGATTTGGTCACCTCGCGGGCTTGGAAGGAGCAGGACATCATGGAACCAATCCTCAAATGCCTAGACAAAATTTTGAGACCCCCCCCCCCCAGACAGACCAGTGTGGAATAAAGGGTCCCTGGTAGATGCTATGGTGGTAGCAACAGCCACCAAAAAAGAAGTTGCCCAGGAGAGTTCCTCGGTTCATCCCCCTGACCATGAGTCTAGGATGATGGACCGCCTAGGGAAGCAGGTTTGTACTTCAGCGACTTTTTCCATCAGGGAGCTGAACTATCTGGCCTACTGGACTACAGTGTGACCTGGTTAAGGAACTGGCTGAGACTCCCCCAAAGTCCATGTCGCAGGAGGACAGAGACACGTTCTCCGTGAGGATGGTGACTTTGACAGTGGTTTCCAACACTTCCATGCGACTCCTCTCACATGCTACTGAAGGAGCGGCTAGGGCAGTGTCCATGAGGTGTAATGCCTGGTTCAGATTATGTCAGTTCACAGAACCCTTCAAGGTGTCTTTTGTGAACGCCCCTTATGACGGTTCTACCCTCTTTGGTAAGACCGTCCAAGACACCTTGGTCCAGATTGCAAGGGCAAAAGAAGATGTGGTTCCAGAATTCTCAGTATTCCAGGGACACTCAGGGCTCTTCTTCCCCTAGAGGCAGAGGGAGACAGGATAGACACCGGCCCAGAGGCAGAGGGGGTCCGAGGAGCTTTGGGTCTCGAGAACCTTTCTCAGACAGGCCCGACCAGCAACCCTGAAGGGTTGCCTGACTGCTCTGCTCTGGAGGCAGTCAGGGGTCAACTGTCATTGCACCTGACAGCATGGGAGTCCATATCATCACATTGGGTGTTTCAGATAATTTCCAGAGGATACTCAATCCCATTTGTAGTTCCTCCCAAACCTCTCAAACACCTTCCGGATGTACGACCTGCACAGAGGGAGGCAGCAACACTAGAAATCTCCAAGCTGCTAGAGAAACGAGCCATCGAACCCATTCCCCCCAGATCAGTTCGAATCGGGCATCTACTCCAGGTTCTTTTTGGTGCCAAAGAAAATGGGGGACTTAAGGCCCATTCTGGACCTATCTACTCTGAACCTGTCAGTTGCCAAAGAGAAGTTCCGGATGGCCACGTTACAGTCCATCATGCAGTACCTGCAAGAGAGCGACTGGATGTGCTCGTTAGACCTCCAGGATGCTTACTATCACATAAAGGTGCACAGAAGCTCCAGGAGGTTCCTCCACTTCCAGCTAGGAGCCAATCATTACCAATTTCGAGCCCTACCCTTTGGTCTCACCATAGCCCCCAGGGTTGCTTTATGGAACAATTGGCTATTTATATGAATAAAACTGAGTCTGGTTGGACCTTGTTTGGTTGGTTGGGTAAGATATTTGGAAATGTTGCTATCAGCATAATGAAAAGTATAATTATTTTTATCATAATTGTGCTTTTTCATAGCTCTTACAGACTGTGTCATTAAACGTCTATTAGTGAACTGTTTTATTAGGAAAAGTGCACATGCAATGATTGTCATGCCAAGACAAAAGTACCGTAGGGCTTATATTTTTGACAAAAACGTGGTTCAAAATAGTCTGGGATTGTGATGTTTTATAGCATCAGAAGGAGAAACTAATATGGATGTATTATTTTTTATGTCTGTTAATGCTTATATTTTTATACACACCTAGCTTAAAGTACTGCAACAGTTTCAACTACATGTTTCACTTATAAGCTAAGAAGAACAGCTTGACTTTGTTAGAGGTGATTAGGGCTTAGCAAACAGATGGCAAATGTTTCTTGTAACCATTTAGCCTTGAAAGAAAGTTGGGTATTCTGTAGGAGAGAAGTCTGCTGAAAAGGAACACATTAACCTGTCAAAAGCAAAGCAATAAAGCATAAGAAATGTTCTCCTATAGGCATACGTTTTTATCTGGTTAATCCTCACAGCCTTGGAAACATGTTTATGTGTAATCAAAAGTTTGTATGAAGTAATCTATTCTTTTTACTAAATTTAAGCTATAAAAGGAGTTGCATCTAGGTATACAGCTGAATTTCTTTATATGTAGAGATATTCCAGGTATCGATACTTTATAATAAAATGTGTTTGTAATCAGAATCTTTAACTGCCTGTGTTTGGGATTAAACAGCTACATTATACTGTCCCATTAACAAGTATTCATTCATACATTCATGAGTCTCCTCAAATTATCTATGGTATGATCCCTTTTATTATCATTAAGGGTAATATATAAAATTATTGACCATGGGATGGATAAGGCCAATCTCTAACCAAATGGGATAGGTTAATGTAAGCATAAAAGGGAAATTGGCTAGGCTTAAGATGGCCTGCAAGGGCAGATAATGTAGTACTTACCAAATATATACATGTGTGTGTGTGTGTGTGTGTGTGTGTGTGTGTGTGTGTGTGTGTGTGTGTGTGTGTGTGTGTGTGTATATATATATATATATATATATACATATATGTATGTGTGTGTGTGTGTGTGTGTGTGTGTATATATATATATATATATATATATATATATATATATATAATGTATGTATAGAGAGGGAGAGATGGATTCACTTCAGAATCTCGAAATTCCGAAACATGGAATTTCAATATGATTGAGACCATATAATTGATAGTTCAGAATATTGAAATTCCAAAACAAATAAAAAACAATTTAAGCCCCCTGCACCCCCACACCCCCACTACTTAAATATTCAAACTCCAAGATCGCACTACAGCGAGGAAAAGGGAAATCTCCCATTCCGCACTGCATGTAGATCTCCGTTCACAATGTCGGGATTCCGAAAGTTCGATCATATGGTCTCGGCCATATGAAATTCAATCTTTCAGGATTTCGGCATTGTGAAGTATTCCCATATAGATAGATAGATATAGATATACGTATATTGCTTTTATAAACAGAAAATTGCTAGAATAACATCGTTTGTGTCCATATACATTTTCTGTATGATATGAAGTCAGAAACTCAAATAAATATCATTATGTAGTGACTTCAAGCCTCAGTGATTTGCCAGGAAAAAAACATAATTTTTTGAGAAACAGACCAGAAACATGAGGCAAAAAATCTGGGCAGTCGAGATGTATGAACTTCAAGGACCTTGTCACCAGCATTAAAGAAGTAAATACTAGACCTTTAGGGTTTTTTTATTGAATACTTAAGAAAAACACACAAATAACAATTCACAAGAGAGACAATAAATGCTATCATAAACCTGGAGATAATGACAAATATTACAGGAATGTACTGGGTACTAGCATGTCCTAACAGAGGATTGACTTAGAAGAACACTAAAAGAAAAATAGTAAAATCAGCCTAGTCATACATAATGGTGTATCTTACATGATCTTTTACATCCAGTTCAAATTCAGGATTGGTTAACCACAGACAGCAGTTGCTTAGAACCTTTAAGACTCTCCCAAGCTTTAAAACTTCTTCCTTAACTTCCATAATGCACCAAATCAACATTTATTTCCAGATTCCATTTCTCACATGCAAATAGGTATTGAGATATGCTCACAGACTGTCTTCTTTGCCAGGTTTCAAGTGTTAACTTTTTTTTGGAATTTTTTCACTAATAAAGTCAACTCTTACCATTTAAACATTTCCAATTACTGAGAGTAAACATCGACTTTTATCCTTTCTACCCTTTTTCCCTTAGTTGCATCATTTGAGCGGTAAGTCCAATGACCACTTTCTTAAAAAAAAGGGTTTTAGAGTTTGTTGTTAGTAGTTAGTGCAGTGTTAGTATTGATAGTGAAGCCTTGATGGTTATATTTTCCATATTATTAACCTTTTTGTGTCAGCTTTTTGCTGTTCTGTTGTTGGCTGTATGATATGGATAAACAGGAGAAGCCTGAGAAGAGATTCAGTAAGTGTGACAAATGTAGCCACAAAATCCCACCCCAGGACACCATGGCTTCTGTATGGTTTACCTAGGGCCACATCACTTAATTACAGACTGCTGTATTTGCAAGGCGTTTGGGTCACATTGTTTAGCAGGTCATCATAACAAGTTAATTTTAAAGGGTTTTCCCCCAGATCCTTCTTCTGATAAAACAAAGAAGGATAAAAACATAGAGAAAAGAATAGAGACTCGGAGCTTACTAAAAGGAAAGTGGATGATGCCAACCCTTCCTCGGATCTAAAGACTGGAGCTGACCACTACTGCTACTGCTACTTCATCTTCTTCTTCTTCTTCTGTAGTTAAACAGTCTTCTTCTCGGGCTGAACTGGCTATGGAACCAATAACTGTAATCCAGAACAAGTCCCAGAGGCTTTCAGCAACTAGCCAGTCTACTGAAAGGAAACTGCCTCACTTTATTTCTTGGCCTCCTTACACTACATCCATCCTATATGTCAGGTCCTTCAGAAGCACCAGAGATGTGGATTGGGAAAGCATGATGAGAGCCTTTTTGAAAGCATATTGAAATTTGTGTCATTACGTCCACTTCTGTCTCTAGGAAGGATCAGGTTGTCGCCTCATCTGCCTTTTTTGCTCCTTCCCTGGTCCATGTTTCGGCATTAGCAGTTTTGAAACCAAGACATCTCCCAGAACTTGTGCATCCGGAGTCAACCTGCACTGTTATCTCTACATCAGATGTTACCCATTCAGTTCATTTGATATCAAGATATTCAATGTTGACTGCATCTCAGGATCACTCATTCTTCTGCTCCATATTCGGCACCAACCCATTTATTGTTTTTTATGTCTGCGACATTCGCCTTTAGTGCATCACCAACAATTTCCTCCTCAAAGCACTCTGAGTCATCAGTGTCGGTAATTTCTTCCTTGGTGCCACTTCCACTTCGGTGGCAGACCTCTCAACTGTACCAAATTCCTTGGTATTTCACTGTTTTGAGGGCAAAATAATGGGGTGCCACGAATTCCCAAGTCGCCCTTCAAATCCCAATTTATTCTGTGGAAAGCTTAAAAGAAAGTTGTTTCTGGTTTCCTGCAAACAAAACAGAAGCTGTCTGGTGAGAAAACTCCCTCCAGAGTTTACTGTTCTGGATAACATGTTAAACATTTTACTTACATTACTACTTCCATTATAGCAACCTGAACCTGATGAGAGATAATATCAGTTATGTACAACTTTAGTTTATAACCTGCTGCGCCGGTGAAATAACATACAAGTGAAGAACAGGAAAAATGGCTGGGGGGGGGGGGGTTGAAAGTCAGAGCTTGAAAGGCCAAAACACACAGAGTAACTATACCTAAGAAGCATTACCCATCACTGGTATTCATAACACACACAACCTCTGTACCAGGAAGAAGTATTACCCGGTGTTCATAATACACACAGCCACAGTAACAAAAGAGAGTTACCCAACACTGACATTCATAAAACACAGAACCGCTGTACCAAAAAAGCATTACCCAACATCGGCATTCATTCGGTGACCATGTGACTCCATGTCACATTAGATTTAGTATCATTAAAGAAGTGCTGAACCAGTTCATATATTTATGGATGAGACAGCCCCATTATTCTAAAATTATTTATTCATTATATTAACACTTGGCATACAACAGTTTGAAAATAACTATAGCCTGTTACTATACTATGCGAGTCGTGATAGATACACAAAAAATATTAGAAAGAGCACAAATGCTGTTCGGAACTCTATACAGTCACTGTATCCAAATAGTTTCCTGATCAGTGTTCTACTTTTAAATATCAGTACAGTCACTAGCTGGCTTACAACTGTTACTGATCTTGTCATTTTCATTCAGATTCTCAGTATATCTTATGAATAAACTATTTATTCTAATTGCACACCAAGTAACTTAGAAAAATCCAGGCAATACTCATGATCAGAAACATGAACTTATTTTCCCTTAGAAGATACTAGAATAGCCTTCTCAGTATCCAAGTTAGGAAATTTGTAACATACCTCTCAACTGTACAGATGTTCGCAGATTGTCCAGATTTTTGCCTGATATTTTGGTCGTTTTTTCATAAAAGTGTGGTTTTCTGGCAAATTAGATGCAAGTTACTAATGACTGAAGTTAGAAAATAATGACAGACATTTGAGTTTCAGACTTCTTACCTTTCAGAAAATTTATGCTAATGCAAAACCTGTTATTCGATCAACTTTGTAAGTTTGTAAGACCAATATTCAAACATTGTTCCTATTTTGGTCGTTTTTTCATAAAAGTGTGGTTTTCTGGCAAATTAGATGCAAGTTACTAATGACTGAAGTTAGAAAATAATGACAGACATTTGAGTTTCAGACTTCTTACCTTTCAGAAAATTTATGCTAATGCAAAACCTGTTATTCGATCAACTTTGTAAGTTTGTAAGACCAATATTCAAACATTGTTCCTATTTTTGGGCCTTTGTCCCATTTTATTAATGGATTTCTTGCTCTAAGAGGTTGACAGGTATGAGTACAACTTCCTTATAAATGTTTATGTCAAGTAACATCGACTACCTTCTGCTTCTATGATAACCATATTATGTTTGAGCCATGGACATAGTATAATCTATGACAATGTGAGTATCCTAATAGAGTTGTTTGCTGTTGCAGTTTACTTCCAGCAACTCTTGAGTCATTCTTACCCAACCCCCACCTTTTCTCAAAACAAAAAGATTTTTGGCAGACCCATTGAAGTAAATTCTCTTTCTGTTGTTTCATTTGCTGTAATTCTTCAGCACTTTGTTTATTCACTGGCACAAGAAAGATGAAAGATGTAAGCAGTTTATATTTAAGTCCTGTTGACTATAACTGAGTATTTTTAAATGAGAATGAACAAGTAGCAATCTGCTGACTCAATGAATCTACATTTCTTAAAAGAATATCTTTCATAGTTTGTACCACTCTTAATACTTGCCCATTACTATGATGATTTGTAGGACTCAACATAAAGAGTGCTTTAATTCCTATTGTTTCTCAGAAAGTACCAAACTCCTGGCTTACATACTGAAGAACACTATTAGAAATCAATTCTTTAAGTATTCCTAGCCTTATAAAGAAAGATTTCAGACAGTAAGTGCAGACTGGCTTGTTGTGTTTTGTAACTGTATGACAGAGTTCTCAACAAATTGCTCATATGTGCACCTTTAGTGTGTCGCTAAATAAGAATGATGTTAAGTTGTCAATCTCGCCTTCATTCTTGCTGGATGGGTTCGGAGCCGATCCTCGGCTCCGACTCGGCACTTGCTTTAGCTCGAGAACTCCTTTTACCAGCTCGAGGCAACCCTATATCCCATGATGCAAGGCGGAACTACCCCAGATCTCGTTTGCCGCTTAGCGAAAGAGGTCTCCTTTGCCAGCTGAGGTAAGTTTTTTCTTGTAAAAGAAGAAAAAGTTTAGTTAGGGGTTTATTTTTTCCCTTAGTGTTAGTTTAGCCTGTACTTAGTTACAGCCCACCCTATTCCCTTCCTTTTAAACTTTTATAAATAGTTTTCTGTTTAAAATTTTTAGTCAGGCCTAGTTCCCCAAGTTATTCCCTTCCTGTGTGTCTGTGTAAGGGATTAATTGGTGTGTTTGTGGGGACTGTTTGTGTTTCCCTTCTAGGATGTCAAAAGAAGGCAAGGTCTCAGGCTTCAGAAGTGTGACCAGTGCTGTCAGAAAATGTCTCTGACAGACGGTCACACTTCTTGTGTTTATTGCCTGGGGCCTTTGCACCTGCAGGACTCCTGTGCGTTGTGCCATGCTTTTAGCCAGAGAGTCCTGCAGGAAAGGAGGAACAAATTAATCCTCCGAGGTTTACTTAAACCTGAAGGTTCTCCTCCTAAGTCAGCGGCAGGAAAACCTCTTAAGCCACCGAAGGTTCAGGCTACAGTGTCCAAGCCTCCGCGGGTGGCTCCGGGTCCGTCGGAGCGGATATCGGCTGCGGCTGGAGTCGATACTTCTTCTGTTAGAGTAGTGGGTTCGGTGCCGACCGGCTCCGATACCCTGACTACTGTGGCCTTGTCGGCTCCGGCTGGAGCCGACACTTTATCCAGCATCGGGCGGGGTATCCTCGGCTCCATCTGGTTCAAGGGACTTCGGCTCCGATGGCTTCGACCGTAAGAGATCCCGGTCCCCTTCTATACTAAGTATTCACTCGGCTCCGGGGTCTCCTCTTTTGTCGGAGCGGAGCCATCGGAGCCGGTCTTCGAGATCTTCCAGGCTGTCTGACCACGATTTGGAGAGGGTGGTAAGCAGGCTGTTGAAGTCTCAGGCACTGGCCCAAATGCTCCATAGCCCGTCTCAACAGACTTGGCTATAGCCCCGATTCTTGAGATTCCTCCTCCGACTCCACACCAGAGTTCGGAGCCGGAGCTTCTTGGGACAGCGACTGTTTTGATGCCGGAGCCGATACATCCTTCGGCTCCGTCGTCTTTGGCTCCGATCTCCTCCTTGAGACCTTCCTTGGAGGGATCCGGTCGTCGGGTTTCCACTGTCGGCTCCGAGGGGGCTAGTGGCATCGGACCCTTGTCCGACCCCACTCTCCCTCTCGGGGCTTCGGCTTTGGTAAGCTCGGCGCCGACATCGGCCTCGGAGCCTTCTCTCTCCTTGGAGCCGACCATTCCCATTTCTTCGGAGCGGGTGTATTCCGGTCTCCCGGGAAGAGGAGCCTTTGAGGTGATGAGGAGTGTCCTGGCCTCTGAGCCTGGTCAACGGTCTATCCCTCTAGCTCCTCCCTCATCAGTGCCTGCAGATGCCTCTTGCCAGCCTCTTGCTCTCAGGCCCAGGGATCCATCGCCCCAGGTTTCCCCACTGGGAATTTCCTCCTCTTCCGAGGTTTCTCCTGATCCTGCAGGGGAACCCCCTCGGAAGAGGACGTGTAAGAGGAAACACACAGACTCCCCTGAGTCTACTACATCTGATACCGACTTAGATGAGTCGGAGGGTTCCCCACGGTCCCCCTCTGAGGATGTCTCCTTTTCAGACATCCTTGAGCTCCTCAAACAGAGGGGGAATTGGCCCTCCATTGACCCCTCCGAGGATGAGTCGGTATACCTGGAGGCTTTTGGATCCCGACCCTCCACCTCCTGGGTGTCTCCGCCTTTCGACCCACTCATGCAGGTAGTGGCTCCGAAGGCGTGGGCGGCTCCAGATTCTGTGGAACCTGTCCCCAGGAGACCATCCAAGTTCATCACGGCCCCTTCGGATAAACAGTTCCTGTCCAAAGGTGTCTCTGTGGATGCTATGGTGGTGGCGGCCACTAAGAAGGAACTGGCGGATCCTTCAGTGCCTGTCCATCCTCCTAATAAGGATTCTAGGACCATGGACAGGTATGGAAAGCGGATGTTTTCTTCAGCGACCTTTGCTATGCGTTCGCTGAATTACCTTTGTCACTTCACCAGGCTTCAACGAGATATTCTCAAGGAACTGGGAGAAGTTGTCCAGGATCCTTCTGCTGCTGGGGCTCAGGAAAAGATTGCCTCACAGCTTGCTATCCTGAATTCCATATCTAACTCCTCTATGCGGCTCATATCTTATGCAGCCGATGGAGCGAGCAGGGCCGCAGGCACAGGGGTTGCTCTTAGACGCCAAGCCTGGATGCGGCTGTGTAATTTTCGGACCCCTTTAAGGCGTCCTTCACCAACACCCCTTTGACGGTTCCCCTTTGTTGCGGCCTCAGGTCTAGGATACTTGGACCACATGTGAGCAGGACGGTAAAACTCTTTCTGCCGTTGGAGTCAGTTTTCCACTCCTTCTAGACCATACCCCAAGGGTCAGAAAGGGGGGAAGATGTGGTTCCGTAAAGCCCAAGGAGCTACACCGGACACACGTGGTCAGTTTACCCCCAGAGGCAGAGGGGGTAACAATAATAGACGCCCTAGAGGCAGGGGGTCCTCAGAACCAGGGCAACAGGGAGTCTCTTCCTGAGAAGCCCTTTCAGCATCCCTGAGGTGTTGCCCGACTGTCCACCCTTGGAGGCAGTCGGGGGAAGAATTTCGCTGTACCCAGTAGCCTGGCAATCCCTACAGTAGCCTGGCAATCCCTATCCCAAGAGAAGTGGGTACAGTCGATCATATCCGAGGGTTACAAAATTCCCTTGAAGGTTTCCGTACCTCTACAATCCCTTCCAGACATCTCACCCGGTCAAAGGGATTTGGCAAGACAGGAAGTTTCAAAACTCCTGGAAAAAAGAGCCATCCAGACAGTGCCGGCAGACCAAGTAGGATCCGGCTTCTACTCAAGATTCTTTTTGGTCCCCAAAAGGACGGGAGATTGGAGACCAATTCTAGACCTAAGCAGACTAAACAAGTCTGTCAAAAGGCAAGATTCGGATGGTCACGCTGCAATCCATTCTGCCCTTTCTGGGCAAGGACAACTGGATGTGCTCTATAGACCTTCAAGATGCGTACTATCACATAAAGATTCACAGGCGCTCCAGAAGGTTTCTCCGCTTTCGGCTGGGAGCCAGTCATTACCAATTCAGAGCACTGCCCTTTGGCCTCACTTCAGCCCCAGAGTGTTCACCAAATGCATGGCAGTGGTCACAGCTCACCTGAGACGTCGAGGATTCCAGGTGTTTCCTTATTTGGACGACTGGCTCCTCTCCGCCACCTCCAAGCATCAGCTTCTTCGGTCCAGAGACTACACCCTACAGCTTTGCAAGAGACTAGGAATTTCGTAAATTTGAAAAATCCTCTCTGCTGCCTTGCCAATCGATCACCTTTATAGGCAGAGTTAAATACCGTCAAAATGTTAGCCAGGCTAACAGATCAAAGGATTCTGGACATCCAGAAATTTGTTCAGCTTCTGTTACTAAGCAACAAGATCAAAGCCAGGTTTGTCTTGAAAGTTCTAGGCCTAATGGCTGCGGCCATTGTTCTTCTTCCACTGGCTCGCTTCCACATGCGTCTCCTGCAGTGGATGTTATTCACGCAGTGGTCGTACCACGATCTGCCCATGAGACACGATATCTTGGTAACACAGTCGTGCAGGGCTCATCTACGATGGTGGATATCTTCCCCTCTTCTTCATCAGGGCCGACCCTTTGTTCCCCCTCCTCCAGTTGCCACAGTCACCACGGATGCCTCCTGATCGGGTGGGGGCATTATCAGGGCAGGATGGTCCACGGGACGTGGCAACCCATAGAATACCACCTGCACATAAATGTCCTGGAGATGAGAGCAGTGCTTTTGATGTTGCAAGCCCTCGACGACTTTCTTCCCACGGGGACTATTGCAGTACAGACGGACAACATGTCCGTGGTCTGGTACATCAACAAACAGGGCGGAACCAGGTCCTATCCCTTATGTCGAAGCTCTCAGACTTTGGCAATGGGCGATCTCTTCTCAACGGTTTCTGATAGCAACGCACATCCCGGCAGGTCCAACCTATTGGCGGACAGGCTAAGCAGATCTATTCTGATGCCTCACGGTGGTCTCTCAATCAATCTGTAGTGGATCAGATTTTTCTGAAGTGGGGCACCCCTTGTTGCGATCTTTTCGCTACCCCTCAAAACAGCAAGTGCCCAGATTACTTCACACTTTTCCCCCTTCCAGGCCAACCCTTGAGAGACTCTCTAACCCAGGATTGGCCTCGGGGACTTCTTTATGCTTTTCCTCCCTTTCCATTGATTCCACAAGTCATTCAGAAAGCCACCGTTTTGAGAGCCAAATTGATCCTCATTGCTCCATATTGGCCTCGACAAATTTGGTTTCCGTCTCTACATCATCATCTTCTGGTGCAGCCCTGGCATCTGGACCCAGTTCCAGATCTTTTGATCCACCAGTCGGGTCAGCAGCACTGGGCCATTCATTCTCTCAACCTCACTGCTTGGTTGCTCCACTTCCTTCCCTAGCCAGGCTACCAATGATTTCTGACTCAGTCAGAGACATTTTAGTGTCTTCTTTAAAGTCGTCCACTAGAACTATTTATGCTAGCAAGTGACGACGTTTTTCGATTTGGGCAACCGCCAGAAATATTGATCCTTTTACCGCTCCTGTACATTCTGTTTTGGATTTCCTGGCGGAGGTTTTTCATTCAGGATCTTCGTCATCTACAGTCAAAGTACAACTGGCTGCTATTTCCAAGTATCATGTTGGCTTGCATGACAATAACATCATGTCTCATAGGTTATGCAAGGCCTTTTTAAGAGGAGTTTTTCTCCTAAAACCGCCTGTGAAACATCCTCCTCCGCAATGGGATCTAAACTTAATGTTGGCATCCCTAATTCTACCTCCTTTCGAACCGTCTGCTACGTGTTCTTTAAAGTTATTGACGTGGAAAACTATATTTTTGCTGGCTGTTACTTCTGCAAGAAGAGTTTCTGAGATTCAGGCCTTGTGTATTCGTTCTCCTTATCTGGTTTTTCATAAGGATAGGGTTTCGCTTAGAACTAACCCTTCCTTTCTTCCCAAGGTTGTATCACAAACCAATATTAACCAATCTATTGATCTGCCAGTTTTCTTTCCTAACTATTCTGACAGAGCTGAACAGAAGCTGCATTTTTTGGATGTTCATCGTCAGCTCAGGTACTACTTGCATAGGACTAAACAAATTAGAAAATCAGACCAATTGTTTGTCTCCTATGCAGAAAACAGGTTAGGTCTTCCAGTTTCTAAAGTGACCTTATCTAGATGGTTGACTTCCACCATTTCCTATGTGTACTCTCTAAGGGGCAAACAACTATCTTCTAAGCCAAAAGCACATTCGACCAGGAGTCTATCCACTTCGGTAGCCTTTCAGGATAGACTTCCCATTGACACTATTTGTGCAGCAGCTACTTGGGCCATGCCTCATACCTTTGTGTCTCATTACAAGTTGGATTTGGCCTCCAGAGATAGGGCCAGTTTTGGTTCCACAGTTCTCAAGAGTCTGTTCCATTGAGCCACCCGGGATACAGGTGCTAGGGACGCGGTGCCATCCAGCAAGAATGAAGGCGAGATTGACAACTTAACATTTAGAAGTTATGTACCTACCATAACGTTCCATGTTAGTTGTCTTCTCTCGCCTTCTTTCTTCGTCCCTCCCTCCTTCCCCCTGGCCTGGACAGATCTTGGAGAGTTCCTATTAGATTGCTTCCTCTGGAGCATTGTTATGAGGACTTCTTTTAGGAACCATGGTTCCTAATTATGTTAGGATAGTCTTTAGCAGGGTCAGTTAGCTGCCAAACGAGATCTGAGGTAGTTCCGCCTTGCATCATGGGATATAGGGTTGCCTCGAGCTGGTAAAAGGAGTTCTCGAGCTAAAGCAAGTGCCGAGTCGGAGCCGAGGATCGGCTCCGAACCCATCCAGCAAGAAAGAAGGCGAGAGAAGACAACTAACATGGAACATTATGGTAGGTACATAACTTCTAATTCTATAGTGGACTGACATCCTGTCCAGAATAGCTCTCATTGCCTTGTGCCTGTTAGTTATGGAGTAGCACTGGCATCCCCTTGACTAGCTGTAATAGGATCACAAGTTATCAAAAATGGATGGATGGATATCCAAACACAGAAGTGTAGGCTTTTATACTGTAAATTGTTAGCTTTTATTTTAGCCAATGTGATAAAGAAATATTGGGATGTATGAGTTCATTCTGCTTTTGATTCTTGAATATGTCAAAGACTTCATTTTTTTTCTAATTGCTTTGTCTATACAGACATATCAGGATATTACAAGATATCACAAGATCATTCTTTGAACTTGCTCATGCGTAATGTGAATTGTGTATCTTAAGCAGCATAGGCTCATATAGCTGAGTAAAAATAATTATTCTCTCACCCCTAAATAGCAGTCTTTTACTATACGACAATTCATCTTGATAGGGAAAGTATGGTTTGCTGACAGAGAGTGTAGTGACATCAGATTTTTAGGTCACCCTATCGTATTAGTATTATGCAGCAGTTCTGTTGGGGAGGGACTTAACTGGGCACATTGCACTGTTAGCCAGTGGATCATCATGCCTTCTCTGTGGAGTTGCTTATTGGAGCTGAAAAGAATAGGAAGCTGGCAGAAGAGTTACAAAAGGGTGCCGGTGGTAGGGGAGCGAGTTGAGTGACAGATGGCGGCTAGCATCAGCTGTCTGTGGAGCAGAGGCCCATTTCCTTTTTTCAGCTGTTCTTTGACAAGTGCACTCATAGTTCTCCCATAAGTGAGCAGCAGTGTCGGTGCTGGAATGATCAGTGTATTTCCCTTCTGACGTGAACTTTTGTTACTCGTCACTCAACATCCAGAAGTGTACCCGAAGATGCTTCCTTATCCTTACTTGCAGGTGAAAATGTCAACAAGACTTTCCTTCAAATTATTGTACAGAGCGTAAAACAGTGAGAAAGTTTTATAAAAGTGCTTATGTGATGTGTGTGTGTGTTTACGTGCAAACTAGCGGCTGGATGCGGTTGACAATGTTACTGACAAATTCAGCAGGTTCTTTATCTGAACCATCTGATGAAGTCTCTTTTGCGGGATGAAAGCACTTATCATTGGTGAATTTTTATTTTAATAAGGTTCTTTATCTGCCATTTCAAAACATTTGGAGAAAGTGGTTTGTATTGTTTGAGGTTTTGTATTTTTTTTTTTTATTTAAATGCCGTGACATTATTACATTGGTTGTGTCAACGTATTTCCTTGCTTTGTTGTAACTATGTAGTAGTAGAGGAAACAGATGTAGTGTAGTTTAAGACACTAGGCTGCACTGCTGAAGGCAGCACTGTTTTATTTTAGTCCGATATGTTAATGTTACTACATTGTCTGCTTAGTGCTTACTTATTGTTAACTGGTGCAGACCAAACTCAAAGCAACTGTTATATTCTTTACATATCTATACTGCAGTTTGTTTCTTAGGAACCAGAAGGGCAAGATATTAAATTCAGTGCAACTACAGCCAGAAATGTAAACTGAGTTTAGTCTTTTGTAAATATGCATAGCTAAGTTTCATGGCAAGTACAATGTAGTAGACCTGATATGGAGACGTAGCTCTGAATCTCTCAGAGCAAGAAATCTATGCAAAGCCAAAAGTAATGATGGGACAAAGGCCCAAAATAGGGAGAGAGAGATTTTAAATATTGCACCTGTAAACTCAGATAGTTGCTAGAATAATTATGTGCTTTCAGGCAGATATGAAGTCTGAAATTCAACTGTCCAGAATTATTTATTATTATTTAGTGACTTTAATCTATCTTCATGCTGACATCCCACAATTTTATTAGAGTGGGCAGGGTTACATGATTATGAATGCAAGTTATATGTTAATATGCATCCAGATGTTTGGCCAGTTGTACCTACTTCTGATGGGCCTTTGTCCAGATTTTTGATGTTTTCAGTTTGAGAGGAATGTTCGGTGGGAATGGATGCAGTGACAGATCTGACCACTCTGGTAGTGGCAGACAAGGAGTTTGTGTTCAAATTCAGAGACAAGATGACTGTTTCTCCCTTTTAGGCTTCTACACAGCCTCCAGTAGTGCTAAATCCAATCCTGGATGCCTGGCAGTCTGTACTTCAGCTCATTTATCAAGCCTCCCAAGTTCAGAACAGAGAGGATACCTCAAGCAGCCTGCATAGATTCACTCTGGGTTCTCTGAGGAGTCAAATTCTTCCCTTAATGGTCCTAGAAAGAGGAAATGCAAAGAGGCACAGAATCCTAGGCTGTCTCTCTCACATCCAATGCTGACTTGAATAATTATGAGGGTTCCCCCCCAGTCCTCTCCAGAAGAGACCACATTTAGCAAGATCTAAGAATTGACGAGTAGAAGTGATCTTGGCCTACAGACCCACCATCTCAGGATTAGATGTCTATTGTTCTACACACCTTACCTCTTCATTGGTCCCTTCTGCTGACCATCTGAAAGATTTGGTCTTCAGCAGGGCATGGCAAGACCCTGATTCCAAGGAAACCCTCCCAAGACACACTAGTCATTGGTGACTCCATAGTCAGACACACTGACGTCCCGCTCACCAGACTGAGTAAGGAAAAGGTCACAGTAAGCTGCCTGTCGGGCGCTAGAATCCGCCACATAACGCAAGCACTCAGGTCTCTCAACAGCAGGTACAAGTACGACTCAATCATTGTCCACGCTGGTGTAAACGACCTGAGACGTACCTCCTTGGACTACATGAAAAGAGACATAGAGGAGCTCTCTGATTATGTAGCCCAAGCAGGTATGACCCTGACCTTGAGCAGTATCCTACCTTCACCAAGAATGATGCCACAATACAGAGATAAGATGATCAGCTTTAACAATTGGCTTAAACTCTGGTGTCATTCAAAGGGGATCCAATGTCTGTCTGCCTGGGATGACATGCTGGACAAGCCACGCTGCCAAGGGATGGCTTGCACCTGTCACCCTGGGATTCGGATTTTGCAAAGGCTCTTGCCACCCCATAGTGCCTTTTTAGCCAAGGCTCAAATTCTAAACCTACCACCCTAGAACACAACAAAGAAAAAAACTAAGGGTAATGCTGCTCAATGCCAGAAGTCTCAACCTCAAGATGCACGCACTCGAGGCCCTTCTCAGTATGGAGAACATCGATGTCTGTGCTGTGACAGAAACCTGGTTCAAGGCTCCTGAGAGCACACCAGCACTATCAGGTTTTACCTCATATCATGCGTTCCGGCCCCAAAATCCGGACAATACCAAGAAAGGAGGGGGGGTATCCATATTCATCAAGGACACCCACACCTCAAGATTGGTGGCAACGCCGCGATGCATCGGAAACCATCCAGGTGCAATTAACCATAGGCAAGACTGCTCTGCAATTTGTAGCATGTTACAGGCCACCCTCGCAAACTCAGGAACCTCACATGGCCTTCCTGAAAACACTGGAGGGGATAAATGTATCTCCGAACACCATCATACTAGGTGACTTCAACTACCCTAATATAGACTGGGAACACTACTCAAGCCCAAACACTCTAGCCCAAAAGTTCCTGGAATTCATAAACTCAAATGCCATGGAACAACTAGTCACCATCCCCACAAGAGGAGAAAACATACTTGATCTCATCATCACGAACATGGGAGCACAATGTTCAACACCGGAAGTATACCCCTCACTGGTGAGATCAGATCACAAACTAATCTCGCTGGAGGTCCTCATCCTGCCCCCACCCAAAATTAAAAAGACCACAGTAAAGAACTTCTCGAAAGCCGACTTCACACTTCTAAAGACTAGTGTGGTCTCCTTTAAGGCCCCTGAGCCGGTAAACATTACTCAAACAGCTGAATCACTTACAAATGCCTTCTACCAGCACCTGCAGGGCTGCATGGATCAGGCAATCCCAAGCAAAACAAAGACTCTTTGTACCAAAGGCAAGCGTCCAGTCTGGTGGACCCCAGCCATAAACAAACTCTACAACAAAAGGAGAAAGCTACTACAAGATAGAGCAAAATCCTTAAAAGGTAAGACACCACTGATCACTATAAGTAAAAAGCTAAGAGCTCTCATAAAATCATCCAAAGCTAATTTTGAGAAAAAAATAGCTAAGGACTCTAAAGACAACCATAAGGCATTCTTTAGCTATGTCAGAAACCTAGGAGGAAACTCCCAGATATGCTCAGAATTAGTTCAAAATGATGTGAAGATTACTGATCCTACAGACATTGCCAACATACTGGCTGACAGGTTCAGTGCAAACTTCTCCCCTCCCCCCTAAAGGAGAGATATCTATACCAAATGATTGTAGCCCCCAAACATCTCTAACGCCCAGGTGAGAACTGCTCTCTCCAAGGCAAAGAACACAGCATCCTTGGGACCTGATGGTGTCCCCGGCTGTGTGCTCCATGAACTCAACGAGGAATTAAACCCACAGTTAGGACAGCTGTTTAATCTTAGTCTCACCTCCGGATCATTGCCCAGGAGTGGCGCAGCGACTGTGGTCCCACTCCACAAAGGCGGTGCCTCCACCGACCCTGGAAATTACCGTCCCATTAGCTTGACAAGCCTTATCTGCAAAGCCATGGAGAGGATCATAATGGATCTCATAAATAAAGACATAGGGAATTTGCAGACTTTGGATCCAACCCAGTTTGGCTTTGTCAAAGGCAGATCATGCCTTTTAAACTTGGTTGACTTTTGAAACAGTCACCAAGGCCATTGTGAGGAAAGGCAGTCCATACAGCCTACCTAGACCTGGCGAAGGCTTTCGATACAATACCCCACTCGGGTATCATTGAAAAACTCATCAACTTAAATGTAAACCCATACATTACAAGATGGGTTGCAAACTGGCTGAGTGACAGAACCCACAGGGTCAGAGTTGCTGGCGCCATGTCAGACTCAAAGCCTGTCACAAGTGGTGTCCCACAGGGCTCAGTCCTGGGCCCACTCTTGTTTGGCATCTACTTTTCTGAAGTACAAGCAAACACAGGAGGGTTATGGCTGACAAAGTTTGCAGATGACTGCAAACTGGGCGCCGTAGTCGAAAACACATCCGACACAGATATCCTTCAGAAGGGTCTCACAGAAACGGATAACTGGTGCCAGAGCCATGGCCAAAAGTTAAATGCCAAGAAATGCATAGTCATACCCTTCGGGAAAAACAAGGTTACCCCTAGCTACCATATAGGTGGCAATCCTCGAAGTTATCAGGGACCTGGGAACCCAGGTTGACAGTAGCCTTTCATTCGACACTCATATTGCTAAAGTAGTTAGGAAGACCTTCTACATTGCCCACCTTATCATGAAGGGATACACATCTAGATCAAGGGAGGTCATAGTCTCCCTATACTCATCACTCATCAGACCAATGATTGAGTACAATGCCCCATTCGGAATGTATCTGACCCGACACTTGCAGCAGCTGGAGAGGCCACAAAGTTCCTCACCAAAAGGATAAAGGGTCTCAAAAATCTGTCTTATGCTGCCCAACTGAAAGAACTCCAGTTATATTCAGTTGCTTACGCTGCTCACAGGTGCCCTGTGCCTCACATACAAGGCGATGTCACACCCAGATTTGATGAAGATGCTTCATCTCAAAATATCTCGGTCCCTCAGAGCCACAAGGCGGAGACTTAAACCTCGACACGGTTATTAATAGGACTTGCTGGAGGGATAGATTCATCACCCAAAGACTCCCTATGCTGTGGAACAAAATCCCGGTTTATGTGAGGCAGAGCACCTCGCTGGCCTTGTTCAAGAGGAACCTTGACCAATGGATGGGAGATCGCAGATACACCCCAGGGGTTACCTCAGTGTCACTGCTCGACAGAGGCACAGCAAAATAATGGGCATAGTTTCTCCAAACTAAAGGGGTGGCGTAAGCCACAAAACTATGGGCTAGGCTTGTAAATGCCCTCGGGCAGATAGGCTAGTATGAACCTATGAACCTATGAACCTATAAGATAACCCAATAATAGTTTCCATCCTCCTAAGGATAGGCAGCATTGGTCCAAGGGACCTCTGGTGAACTCCTTGATCATAACAGCAGCCACCAAGCTAGAGCTGTCCAATAATGCAGCTGCTGTCCATCTACCCAAGAAGGAGTCTAGGGTGATGTATAGAATGGGAAAGTGCATATATGCTTCTGGCAGTTTTGCCTGGGGGGCATTAAATTATGCTACACATTAACTGCTTCCAAAGAGATTTAGTGAAACAAGCTTTAGATGCTTTGCCAAGGGGACCCACACCAGAATCCAGGAAATATTTAGAGACTATAGTGGAGACATTGATGAATGTCACCCACCTCTTCATGCGGCTTATACATAATGCTGCTCATGGGCACAGGTGTTACCACAAGACTTTTTTGTCTGTCTTTGTCTTTGTGACTTTGCAAACAATTTCAAAGTATTCTTTCCAAATGCCCCTTGTAATGTTACATATTTATTTGGTCCTGCTGTGAATGAGAAATCGCTGATGTGCAAGCAGGAAGGCAAGACTGTTGTTTGCTATGAAGGCAAAATTTGACATCCCTCAAATATCCTATAACAGAAATCAGAAGGGCTCTAAATCCCCATGGTTCAGTAAACTCCAGCATTAGCCTTTTGATTCTGCTTCAGACAGAGATGGCCCTTTCAATGGACACTAGCCCAGAGGTTGCAGAAGTTCATAGAATCAAGGATTCCAGGAGCCCTCTTTGGGTTCATAGGTAGGTACTAGGCTATCGGCCCAAGGGCCTACATAAGCCTAGCCAACAAGGTTCCCTGGCTTACGCCACCCAAGAAAGTTATTTTCCTGTGCCACTGTCGAGCAGAGACACAGAAGTGATCCCGGGGTGTAGTTCCTATTTCCCATCCACTCATCAAGATTTTTCTTGAAGAGTGCTAATGAAGAACTTTGCTTGACAGATGGGTAGCCTTTTCCAGAGTATGGGAAGTCTCTGGGACAGGAATCTATCCCTCCAGCATGTCCTGTTTATTGTGGTGACAAGGTTTAGGTCCCTAGAGTGTGTAGCTCGGAGGGATTGGGATTTCTTTAGGTGTAGCATGTCCAACAGCACTGGGTTTGACATACCTTTATATGTTAGGCAGAGATCACCTTGGAGTAGGCGATATGCTACAGAGTAAAGCTGGAATTTTTTGAAGCGGTCAGTGTAGGGCATTTGTTTGAGGCCAATAATCCTCTTTGTGAGGTACTTCTGTGGCCTTTCCAGCTGCTGCAGATGTCTTGAGAGGTACATTCCAAAAAGGGCGTTATACTCTATAATGGGTCTAATGAGTGTCGAGTAGAGGGGAACAATGACCTCTTTTTTCCTGGATGAGAACCCTTTTATGATGAGGTGTGCCACGTAGAAGGACTTCCTGACTACTGTACCGATGTGACTATCAAAGGAGAGACTATGTCCACCTAGGTCCCAAGGTCTCTTATTACGCATTCGGTGTTAAGTAGATTTCTGCCTATTGGTAGTTCATGGGTACAGAGTTTTTACCAAAGGGGATAACACTGCACTTTTTGGCATTGAGCATGAGGCCATGGCTCTGACACCACGCATCTGTCTCAGCGAGGCTCTTCTGTACGATGTTCACATCATTTGGGGACTTGACTATGGTTCCTAGTTTGCAGTCATCTGCGAACTTCATTAGCCAGAGGCCTTCTGTGTTAGCCTGTACTTCAGAGAAGTAGACACCAAACAGGAGAGGTCCCAGGACGGAACCTGTGGTACTCCACTTGTCACTGCTTTGAGGTCAGATTTGGAGTCTGCAACTTTTACAGTGTGGGTTCTGTTAGTGAGCCAGTTGGCAACCCGTCTTGTGATATAGCGATTTATACCGAGTTTAGTGAGTTTAGCTATACTTCCAGAATGGGGGATGGTGTCGAAAGCCTTGGCAAGGTCAAGATAGGCTGTGTGAACCACCTTACCCTCATCTACGGCTTTGGTGACTGCCTCAAAGAAGACGATTAGGTTCAGGAGGCATGATCTGCCTTTCACAAACCCAAAATGGGTGGGATCCAGAGTTTGGAGGGAACCAATGTCTTTCTTTATGAGTTTCATGATGATACGTTCCATGGCCTTGCAGACCAGGCTCATCAGGCTAATTGGTCGATAGTTCCTGGGATCAGTGGTGGCTCCCCCTTTGTGGAGTGGGATAACTGTTGCTGTGCACCATTCAGTGGGCACAAAGCCTGATGTGAGGCTATTATTGAACATGGTGCTTAAGTGGGGAGCCAGTTCGTTCTGAAGTTCATGTAAAACGCAGCCTGGGATGTTGTCCGGTCCCATGGATGCTGTGTTTTTGGCTTTAGAGAGTGCAGCTTTTACCTGCGTAGTTGTGATTACATGGACTCTGCATTCTTTCTGTATAGATATGGGCCCTTTAGGGGGTGAGAGGGGGGTAAAGTTAGCACTGAACCTATCTGCCAGGACGTTGGCAATATCAGTTGGTTCTGTAATTTTCTTGCCTTTGTGCTGTACCTCAGAGCAGATCTGGGTGTTGCCATCGAGATTCTTGACATAGCTATAGAATGCTTTGTGGTTGTCCTTGGAATTAGTGGCAATTTTGTTTTCGTAGCTAGGTTTGGAGGATCTTTTAAGGGATCCCAGCTTCTTACTGAGGCTGACCAGGGGAGCTCCTCCACTCATGAGATTTTACTCTCTTTTGCAACAGTTTCTTCCTTCTGTTGTACAGTTTATTTATGGCAGGGGACCAGCAGATTGGCTTCCTTTTTTTGGAGAATAGCATCTTGGTTCTGTTTGGGATAGCACGATCCATGCACTCGTGTAAGTGCTTATAGAGTGCATTTGTGTTGGATTCAGCAGTTGTAACTGTATTGTCCATCTGCATGGGTGTCATGAAGTTCACCACTTCTGTCTTAAGAAGCATGAAGTTGGCTTTGGAGAAATTTTTTACTGTGGTTTCCTTAATGAGGGGTGGGGGCGGGATGTGGATATCAAGGGTGATTAGCTTATGGTCGGATCGGACCAACGAGGAGTTGACTTCAGGTGTGGAACACCGGTCACTCATGTTGGTAATGACTAAGTCTAGGATATTGTTGCCCCTGGTGGGGGTGTGGATAAGTTGATTCAGGGCATTGGAGTTTATGAATTCCAGAAAGCGTTGAGCTAAGGAGTTGGTACACGCGTAGTTTTCCCACTTAATGGTGGGGTAGTTGAAGTCGCCCATTAGTAGGGTGTTTGGTTGAACCCTAATATTTTCCAGTACATCAAGAAAAGAGGAGTGGGAATCCTGGGGCATGGTGGGGGATCTGTAGCGAGCTACAATTTGGATTGCAGTTTTGCCCAGAGTTAGTTGCACTTGGATAACCTCGGATGTGTTATGCTGAGCAACTAGCCTGGAGGTGTGGATATCCTTAATGAATATGGACACACCTCCGCCTTTGGTGTTTCGGTCCAGGTTACATGGCCGAAAAGTGTGGTATGAGTTATAGCCTGGTAGTGCAGGGGTGCTCTCTGGAGCCTTGAACCAGGTCTTAATCACTGCACAGATATCGATGTTCTCCATTTTAAGGAGTGCCTTGAGTGAGTGCATTTTGAGATTTAGACTTCTAGCATTGAGTAGCATTACCCTCAGTTTTTGCTTGCCTGTTCCTGTTATGGTGGTGAATTTGTTATTTGAACCTTGCCTAAAAAAGGCACTATAGGGGCAGCAAGAGCCTTAGCCAGTATCCAGAATCCTAGGGGTGACAGGTGCAGGCCATCTGTGGCAAAGCATCATGGTCTGTTGACCATGTCATCCCAAGCAGAAAGCAGACAGATACTGGATCCCCTTAGAATGACACCAAAAGCTTAACCAGTTGTTGAAGTCAATCATTTTGTCCTTGTACTGCAGTATCATTCTGGGCGATGGCAGAATGCTACTCAGGGCTAGGGTCATACCTGCCTAGACCACAAGAGTGGAGAACTCTTCCATGTCTCTTTTCATGTAGTCAGGGGAGGTACGTCTCAGGTCATTCACACCAACATGGACAATGACAGAGTCATATTTGTACTTGTTGTGGAGTGACCTGAGTGCGTGGGTTATGTGGCGGATCCTGGCACCTGGCAGGCAGCTGACAGTAACCTTCTCCTTGTTTAGCCTGGTGAGTGGGACATCAGTGTGCCTGACTATAGAGTCACCTATGACTAGTGTGTTGGGTACATTGTTTTGCCTTATTGGCTGTGGTTGAGTGGCACACTGAGTCTGTGGGCTATGTGTCATTTGGGTTATGTTGTGGGATGGAGGTTGCTTGTGTTTCTGCTTTGGAGGTCTCTGTTGCTTAGACAGATTATTATTGAGAGCCTCCGCAAATATTTTTGTGTTACTATTTGTGGATTTTGGTGGTGTAGATTTAGTGAGACTATATGATGAGTGTGGTGTGGTGCAAATGTATACCTTCTCCTCATGACTGTCAAGTTCAGTCTTGGTTGAAGAGAGCTTTACCTCCAGTTTGGCTAGATAAGTGCATCTCTCACAGGTTGTAGTGTTGGGTGGTAGGAGGTGTGGGTTGCCTGTGTACATGAGGCAATTTCTACATTTCCTCAAGAATCCCAGATGTGTACATGAGGCAATTTCTACATTGCCTCAAGATGCCCAGATTCATCAGATAGACAGGAGAGAACACTGGGAGCTGACCCTTGGACATGCCTGAATAAAAAAACTATTTTCCTCCAGATAAGTGAGGAAAGTGAGTACAAGAGCTGTTTTTTTCTAAGCACATGAGAAAAGTAAGTACAAAAACTGTTTTCCTGTAGATAATGAGGAAGATTGAGTGCTATAGTAATTAGTAGCTTATTTAGTGCTTACAAGTTCTGAACAAGTGCTGACCATGAATAAGCAAATTTAAGTGCAAAAACTAAGAATCTGTATCTGCGCTAGACGAGTTACAGGACGGGAACAAGTGCAAATGTAGGCTTTCAAATCAGAAAGTTGAGAGAGAGGGAAGAGATTTCCCAAACGGCCAATAACTACCATTTCTGGACCAGAACCACTCCTTATGTGGTAGATAGGTTACCAAGTGCTTACCACTCCCACTGATAAGCTAGAAGGCTTCCCTCCAACCAGGGTTGCCAGACATCCCTATTTGGGCGGGACTGTCCCGAGATCAGCAGCCTGATCCCGAGTCCCGCCCTGCCGGTTTAAATCCCGGGCAGCCTCCGCTTTGTTTTTGTTTTTTTTTTTATTGGCCCGTATACCGGCATACGGGCCAATCAAAAATCGCTAAACACGGAGCTTCTTGTGTTTAATGCGGAAGTTCCGCATTAAACAAAGCTCCGTGTTTAGCGATTTTTGATTGGCCCATATGCCGATATACGGGCCAATCAAAACATCGCAAAACAGAGCTACTTCTGTTTAATGCGGAACTGCGATGTTCCGCATTGAACAGAAGTAGCTCCATGTTTAGCGATTTTTGATTGGCCCGTATACCGGTATACAGGCCAGTCAAAACATTGCAAAACAGAGCTACTTCTGTTTAATGCGGAACATCGCAGTTCCGCATTAAACAGAAGTAGCTCCATGTTTAGCGATTTTTGACTGACCCGTATACCGGTATACAGGCCAATCAAAAAAATTGCAAAACAGAGCTACTTCTGTGTAATGCAGAACTGCGATGTTTCGCATTAAACAGAAGTAGCTCTGTGTTTATTTATTTTTGATTGGCCTGGGCCAATCAAAAAAAAAATAAAGACAGAGCTAAAGACGTGGAAGACCTTTTTTTTTTTTTTTTAACTTCACTTACAGTGAAAGACTTTTTTTTTTTTAGTCTTGCTAAGCACCGTTTTTTTTGTCTCTACCTGGCCAGTTGGAAATCTGGCAACCCTGCCTCCAACACAAAAAGGCTTGTGGGGCTCAGAAGCTTACATACAGTCCTGGATACAGCAAATCTGTATATGGAACAGTAGTTACAGGAAAGGTAGGAAACAGGCTTACAATTTTTTTTTTTTTTTTTTTTACAGAAAAGTAGCAAAGACAGTAGTAAAAACAATTCACATGCAGTACAAGCTAGCACACTTGAGTATGTAGTAATATTAGACCAAACACAGTTTAAAAATGCAATTAAATTAAAAAGGACTAAACGCAAGTGCATTAAGAGTTTATTAGGTAGAATGTGGTAAAGAGATGGGACTGGGGGAGTGTCCCAGATCAAATTTACAGTGGGGCGGGCAACTGCAAAAGCCACCAAATTTAAACTACAAACCAAAAATAGGGAGGGTGGAACAAAACAGTTTCAACAGTGATCTAAGCAACAACTAAAAGTACAAACTCTGAAACCCAAAAAATATACTCAGCTCTGTATATTTGCAGGTCAGTCTCAGAACAGTGAGACAACAGTTTCAACAGAGATCTAAGCAACAATTAACAAACTCTATAACCAAAAAAATATATACTCAGCTCTGTATATTTGCAGATAGTTTAGAAGACAGTCTCAGAATACAGGTTCCAGCAATTAAATGCAGGCTGTTACTAACAAGTCAAATTAAGCGATCCTTGAGTTAGATAACACACAAGCTGTAAAAGCTAGTTATACCAACTGAAAACACGGCAGAAAATGGGGGGGGGGCAATTTCAACAGAGATCTAAGCAACAACTAACAGTACAAAGTACAAACAAGCAAGCAGTACCAATGCCCATAAAGACTTGCCAAACTGTTACTCAGTGGAAGCAGTTGGGGTCATTTATCTCTCCACTCACCTGCATTGATGATAGTCACACAGGATTCTTGTGTGAGAATGATAATATCTACTAGCTATATGATACCCTTTTCTCATAACCCCCAATCACATCTGCTTGCAGACATTCTATCCATCCAACAAAAAAGCACCAAGAAGCATATTTGTTTCCTTTAGAAAAAAGTGACATCCAACAAGAACAAGGAAATCAGGTATCAGTTGTCTAAATGTTAATGCCAAAAAGACCCCATTCAGAATGTTTGTGATGCAGTTGATTTTGCCTAGTCCAAAAACAAACAACTGGATGCACTCAGTAGATCTCCAGGATAACTACCTCCATATAGATAGCAAAGACATCCAGGGGGTTTCTACACCTCTGTCTATTAGCCATTCATTATTAGTTCAGCACCCTACCCTTCAGTCTGACCACATTGTCTGGTATTCACCAAGTGCACGTCAGTATCCACAGCCCACCTGACAGTAAGAGGATCCATGTTTTCCCATATTTGGACATTTTGGCTCTTCACTCAGGGAGTCTCTTATTAAAGCCAGAGACTACTTGTTTCAGCTTTGCCTGTCTGTAGATATCTCTGTAAACTACAAAAAATCAAGTCTTCCTCCAGCAGAGTCCACAGTGTTTATCAAGTGCCATCTGGACACAACAACTCGTACCATCATCCTTCCAACAGGAAAAATACAGACAACGCCTCCTGCACCACTTGTCTCTACCTGCACTCTTTGTACTGTAAGTACTGTGTTTGATGGCCTCAGGTACAGTCATGGCTCCTCATGCATGCTTCTACAAGTACATATTACAGTGGTTACTCACGGGTCTAGTGATCTCAGTTCCATACTGCCCTGCAACTACCATAATCATAACTGTGCTGTGCAAGGCTCAATTAAAATGGTGGCATACCTCTCCCACAATCTCAATATAGAATCCTTTTGTTCTTCCTGCAGTGGTGACAATTACCACTGATGCTTCCTCTTTGGGGTATGAAGGGGGGATTTCGATGAGATAGAGACTAATCTTCACATAATTATCCTGGAAATGAAAGTGGTCCTCCTGGTTTTGTTGTGAATTCCAGGACTGTCTCCCTCTAAGAGTGATTTCCATTCAGTCAGCCTTCATATCCATAGTATGGTATTTAAAAAAGCAAGGAGGAACCAAGTCCTATCCCTTTTGCTAAGAGGCCATGGGGTTTTGGCAATGGTCAATTGCTTTGCATCACTTTCTGATTGCAGTGCATATTCCCATGATAGCCAAACATCTTGTGGACAGGCTCAGCAGGTTCATCCTGATGCCATATGAATGGCCTCAGTCCACTGGTAGTTCATCAGATATTTGACCTATAAGGTCAACTTTGCTGCAGTCGCTTTGTACTCCTGACCAACACCAAGTGCAGCAACTACTTCCTTCTAGCTCCTTCAGAAGAACAGTCCCTGAGAGATACTTTGGTTGGACAGTAGTCCACTGGACTCTTATATACCATTCCCCCTTGTCCTCTAATATCCAGAATCGTACAGGAAGCAGCATGGAAAGCCACAGTAATCCTCATTGCCCCATGCTGGCCATTGGAAATGTGGTTTCCCTTGCTTAGGCTTCACTTAATAAAGAGTCTGTGGCTTCTAGATCCCATTCAGGATCTTCTGTCACATTCATCCATTCAACTTCACCTGGACTTACTCAATCTGGAATTAACCACTTGGTTTCTCCAGTTCCTATGATGCCCAAGGGCTCTTTGTTATATCAGAGTGTGGTTTGCATCCTTTCTGCATCTCAGAAAGAATCTACTTGCAGAGTATACAAGCGCAAATGGAGACTCTTCTCCTTATGAGCTACCAATCAGGGCAATGACAATGACTCTTTTTCTACTTCCATTCCTGAAATCCTTCAGTTCATTTCAGACTCATTTGATGAAGGTTACAATTACTCCACAATGGAAATACGTATATCATCTATATCCAACTTCCACATCATCACCACTGACTGTCATTCTTTTGCTTCTCATAAGTAGTGTAAAAGCTTTTTGAATGGAAACTTTCTTTTACGGCATCCTATAAAGGACCCAATTACACCTTGGGACCTAGTTTTATCTTAAAAACATTGATTACATGTCCCTTTTGAGCCAGCATCTTCAGCATATCTAAAGTTCCTGTCTTGGAAAACTCAGTTTTTGGTGGTAGTTACGTGTACTAGGAGAGTTTCAGAATTACAGGCATCTTCCAGCCCTCCTTACTTAATTTTCCATAAAGAGAGAATTTCTTTCTAACATACTCCTTTCTTTATTCCCAAGATTGCCTCAGAGTAATTTTAATTAATCTATTCATTTGCCTGTCTTCTTTCCTAACCATTGTAACCAGAGAGAGTACATTCTTCCACCTTAGATTCATAGACTCATAGGTTCATAGACATTCATAGACAGCTGAGATTCTATCGTCACAGGACAAAAGTATTCAAAAAAGGCAAACAATTGTTCATCTCCTCTCCTAACAAACTGAAGCAGAAAGTGTGTAAAGTAACATAATTCAGATGGTTATCAGATTACATTTCTTTTGCTTATACCTCACAGTACAAATCTTTGCCAACCAAATCAAAACTAATTCTACAAGGTCACTCTCCATTTCAATATTTTTTTCAGAAATTCCACTGTGAATAAAATGTGAGCTGCAGGGACTTGGTCTACATTGCATACCATTACCAGACACTATAAGCTAGACATATTGTCCAGATCCAGGGCTTCCTTCAGAGTGTCAGTCCTAAAGGTTATTCTGTCATGATGCCATCCAGGGTTACAGGTAGCTTAGGAGTCTGATGCATTACAGGTAGATTAGGATTCTGAACTATCAGTCGAATCAGACAGACAGGATGAATAGCATATGGAAGTTATATACTTATAAAAATGCATCCTTTTGTCCAAGTTGGTCTGATACACCATCCCTCCTTCCATTCCCCCATCCATTTGGCTTTTTCCTGAAGGACCTGGCAGATCTTCGTGAAGCTTTCCTGCTGGTCTAGCTTATACTTCTGTTTGAGTCATTGCCTTCTCAGTCAGCAAACTTGATCTGAGGAAAGTTAGCACTTGGGGTATTATTGGTAGGAAATAACAGAGCCCAAGGTTTAGAGCACTAGCAAGGCCAAATTGGATCTGACTTGGCTCAGTACCCATTAGCTGTTTTGGATGCAGTAGGATGAAGGGATCCAGTGTTATGGTAAGTATATAACTTCCATTTCAGAGAGGGTACCAGCAACTTTCATAACTTGGGATCTGTTGGATAGAGAATTTGCAATCCAGCAGACAATGTAGGGGTTTGATTTAAACTTTCTTTTTCAATAATACTGGGGTGGAGGATAGTGTCAGAGACCTTCACCAGGTCATGATAAGCAGCATACATGGAGTGATCAGTACCCACAGCCTCTGTAACCTTTTCAAAGAAGATTACTGTTTTCAGGAGACAGGACCTGCTCTTCACAAAGTCAGACTGACTGGGGTCTAGATAATTTAAGATGTCCTTTCATATCACTATTGTAGTATTGATTGCACTAAGATCCCCTGCCAAGAGCAGCCCGACGTCCGGCCAGTATACCAAAGCCTAGGGACATCGTACGTCACACGTATGCTCCCTGCTCATGGTGCAGGGCATAAAGGTGATGTACAGACATCCAAACCTCAGAACTTCTTTGCCGACAGTCCAAATGCTATCTCTGATCATCGGTCTGAATGTTGTTTCATTTGCTGGTTACCAAGTCATTTCCAGATAAACGCCCCATTGGGTTTTTTTCCTTCTTATCTTCTCCTTTTGTTGTTGTTGGATTACATTTCATCCAGAAAGGGGAAATGCCAGTGTCGGAGACAGATGCTCCATAAGGACCATCACGAGCAGTGTTTATTTTCCTTAGGTGTTTCTCACAACCATACTTGTCCTGTTTGTCAGGTGTTTGTCTCTAAAACTCTGTGTGGTCATCTCTTCTCTTTAGCTATTTACCTAGAGAACCAATGTCTTAAATTGTTGACTCAGGGTACAATTGTGGAAGCATCCTGGCCCAAGGGTCAGCTGTCTCTGGAGAAGAAGACCAAGAAGGCTTGGTCGGATTCTTCTGCTGTGCCACCACCCCCCGGTGACACCTGTCTTGAGGCTGGTGAAATCCTGGAGGATCCCCTGGTTCTTCAGTCAGATTCCTCTGCCACAATTGTTTCAATGACCAGCATGGATCCAGCTTCTCACACATCCTTGGAGGCACCACAGATGTCCATTTCAGATGTTCATGGGAACTGCGACTGACTATATCCAAAGGGCTTAGGGGTGTTCCTCAGATTCTTGTTAGGTAAGATCCCCACTATGCTGATTGAGTGTTGAGAGGGGTCCAAACAGCCTAAGATGTTTAAGGATGATGTATGTCCTTTTGGAAAAGAAACAAAAGACTATGCATATTCCCCATTTTATAAAAGATCCTCAAAGTGAATGGCAGGATTTCACACACAGTTCAGTTACTGCTGTTATGGATGTAAAGCTCCTGAAGGAAGTCACTGTTTCTGCCTCCCCTGCCTTGGTCTTCCATTCCCCTAGGGAGCATGTTTCTTCTTATGAGGAAGTAGATTCTGATAAGGAGCCTTTTGACTATTCCTCCCAGATTCCCTCTCCCTTTGATTATGGTTCCAGGGAAGAGGATTCCATTAGTCCAGATTCTCCCTTTGAGAGTTCCATTGGGGATACTATTTCCCATATGACTGAATTTTTTAAGTGGGACTGTACCCAGGTTACTGATGTTCAGAAGAGGTATTATGAACTTGTTCAAATGAAGTCTCCCAAACCCTCTGCTGTTCCTCCTGTTCTTACTGCCTTGTTGGACACTTTCTGCAGCTTTTCCGGCTTCTGATTCTCAACCCCCTGCTCCTAAGAAACCTGATAGGTTTTATAAGGTGCCCAATGATTGTTAATTTTTTACAGGTGTCCCTTGGCTGACCCATTTGTTATTTCTGTTTTGTTTGATAAGCCTTCCAAGCTTTTGCCCTCTACTAAACTGCTTCCTTCTGACAAAGACAGCAGAGAGTTGAAGAGACTGAGCAAAAAGGTGAACACTGCTACTACTCTGGCCTTTTGGGCTGTGAATTACCAGATCCATATGACCAGGTATATTTTAGCCCTTCTTTCTCAGGCTTTTCAGGTTATTTCAGATGTTCCACAGTCTGAAGGGAAAGCTTTGGACCTTTCTTTGTTGGGGTCTTCTTCTCAGGTGGTCCACCATTCCATTAAGTGCAGTTATAATGCAGCTTATCCTTCTTCTAGAGCTGTTGCCATTAGCTGTGTCTTGAGGTACTATTCCTAGCTTCACCTTCAGCCCTTGCCTGATGATATTAAGGCTAAATTGATGAATGCTGTTCTTGACAATAAACATTTCTTTGGGTTCTACTGCAGCTCAGCATTTTAAGTGTCTTCAAGAGAAAGGTAAGGTCATACAGGAATTGAAACACATTTTTGTTTCTCCTATTCCTAAATTTTAGAGGAATTATCCTTCTAAACCTGCCTTTGTCCATAGACAGTCTCGCCTTCCTTCCAAGGGTAAAAAATGTTTTAGGTGGGCTCCTCCTGCTAAGTCTACTCAAACTCATACTACTCAGAAGACTTTTTTTCCAGACAAGCCAAGTTCTATCTATCTTCTTCCCTCCCTTCTACGTCAGGTTCCTTTATCTCTTCATCTTTCCCTGTCCCTTCACAATTGGTTAAGGATCACTCAGGATTCTTGGGTTCTATCCATCATTCATCAGGGGTATGTCATGTTGTGGAAAACTCCTTCCTCCTTTTTTGGGCATTCCTCAACCTCCTCAGGAACAGCTGCCCTTTTTCCAGAGGTGCTCCAGAGTCTGTTGTCTCAGGCACTATCCAAGCAGCGTCTGCTTCTCAAAGGGGGAAAGGGTTCTATTCAAGGATATTTTTGGTCCCCAGGAAAGAAGACACCTGGAGACCCATCCTGGATCTTTCATGACCCATTTGAATGTTGTCTCTCCATACCCTGTTTCTTCTTCTCCTCAAGCTTTCTTAGTGTCTCTGGATCTCAAGGATGTCTATCTTCACATCCCTATTCATCCCCTTTTCAGGAAGGTTTTGCCTTTCTCTGTTTCTTCCTTGCATTTTCAGTTCTTTGCTTTGCCCTTTGGCCTTTCTACAGTTCCAAGGGTCAAATGCCTTGCTCCTATGATTGCCTTTTGCAGGATGAGGGGGGATTCAAAATATTCCCTTTTTTAATGACCTGCTCATTTAGGCTTCTTCTCTGGCAACTCTGCTCCAGCACCTTCATTATGCTGTTTGCCTCCTGCAAAGTCTGGGATTTACTGTGAATTTCCAAAAGTCCTTCCTTACACCTTCTCAGGAATATGTTTTTTTAGGCTGCAGGCTCCAGACCATTTCTATGCTGGCATCCCTGCCACCTCCCAAGGATCTGACACTAATTCCTTATTTTCAGTCTCTTCTAACTAGAATTTTGGTGGTGGATCTACCAGCTGTCTCTCAATCCTGGTCTTCCTTTTCAGCCACAAATACCCTTTCAGGAACTGTTTTCAGATGCTTCAGACATGGGGTGAGGTGATTTCTTCAGGTCTCTGAAGGTTCGGGGCCTTTGGTCAGTTCATCAGAGGGCAGACCATATCAGTCTCTACAAGATGAGAGCACTCCTTCTTGCCCATCAGGCCTTCCATTCTCTGTTTCTCCCAGGTCCTCTCAAGATCTTTACAGACAATACCATAGTAATGTAGTACATCAACAAGCAAGGGGAGACACAGTCTTACTTCCTAAGCAGACTAGCTCTTCAGGTTTGGGATCTAGCTGTCCACTATCAGGACATTCTTCAGGCAGTTTATATCCCCTTGGAGCAGAACATAGTGGCAGACTGAGGAGGTCCATAATGCAGGCTCACAAGTGGATGCTTCACAGAGCTGTGTTTCTGGCCATTGTTCACTAGTGGGGTACTCTTCAAGTAGGTCTTTTTGCCTCCCCTCTGAACAGACAACTTCCTGTCTTTTGCACCACCTTCCCCTCTTCTACACCAGAGTCCCAAGTCCTCTGCCTTGAAAGGTGGACACCATCTCTTTCTCCTGGAAGGGGATTTTTTTTATGTCTTCCTTCCTCTTCCTCTTATACCGAAGTTTTGTTCAAGATAGAATAAGATTCTCCAAAAATCTTGTTGGTGACCCTCTTTTGGCCCAGACAGCATTGTTTTCCTCTCACTTGACCAAGGGCAATCACCACAAGTTGCCATCATAGGGTGAACCTACTCACACAAGACAAGGGGTCTGTCATCCATCCTCCCTTACCCACTCTTCAACTGACAGTGTGGGCAATAGGGTTTTGATCCCTTTTAGACACCTTTTTATCTGATGATGTGCTTTGGGGTCTGCAGGCGGCCAGGAACTCCACTACCAGAAAATCTTTTTGTCCAAATGAAAGATAGTTTCTGTCTGGTGCCTTGCTTGTAACCTGAATCCACTTTCTGTGGAAGTTCCTTTGGTTCTGTCTTACTTGTGTGAATTGCTCAGTGCTGGGTTGGCATACTCTTCAGTTAAAGCCCACCTTTCAGCTACTTCTGCTTGTCTACCTTTGACTCCTCCTTTGGCTTCTAGGTTTGAAGTCAACAATTTCTTAAAGGCATCCTTCATATTAGGGCCCCCTGTTAGCCTATTCCTCCTTCCTGGGACCTTAATTTTGTTTTTGAAAAATTGATTCAGGCTCCTTTTGAACCTGCAGCTTCAGCTTCCCTACAGCATTGTACTTAGAAGACCGTTCTTCTTTTGTTCCCAGCCTTCAGCTAGAAGGGTGTCTGAGCTTCAGGCCCTTATGGCTGCATCACCTTTTTTAGTTTTCCACAGGGACAGGGTGTCTCTTTGTACTAATCCTTCTTATATCAGTGGTGGTTAATGAGTTGTCTCTTAATCAATATATTCATTTGCCCACTTTTTTCCCTTTTCTGCAGTCTGCTAGTGAGAAGGTTCTTCATAACTTGGATTTGTATAGACAACTGAGATATTATTTGGATAAGACTTAAGCCATTGGTAAATCTTGGCAACTTTTTGTTTTGTTTCATCCTAGGTCTTTAGGTTTGGCGGTTTCTAAGCAAACCATTTCATCTGATATTGTCAATTTTTCATCCTCTCCTCATATGTGAGTTCGGATCCTAATCCTCAGATCCGACTCGGCCATTAGCAAGCTTGTGACAACCAAAAATCTCTTGGGTACCTCCCCCTTACCCACAATGCATCTGTCCCCATTACCTCAGATCTCATTTTCCACTTTGTGAAGGCATGGTCGTTCCAATAGCTCCTGGGTCAGGTTGCAATTTTCTTCATTTTCTATAAATATCTTCATATCTTGATAAAATTTTTGATAGAATAACCATTTCTATACTGCCTCTACCTACTTCTCTGTCCTACTAGTTAGTTCTTACAGTTTCTTTTCTTGACTTATCTTCCCCCTTCTTTTCCACCAGTAACCATTTTTTCAGAAGTTAATTTCTTCCCCTTTTTTACCTTTATGGTTTTTCTTCCATACTATTGTTAGTAGGGTTTTCAAAAACTTTCTCTAGTCCTCTGGTGTGAGAGTTGTGTGTGTGTGTGTGTGTGTGTGTGTGTGTGTGTGTGTGTGTGTGTGTGTGTGTGTGTGTGTGTGTGTGTGTGTGTGTGTGTGTGTGTGTGTGTGTGTGTGTGTGTGTGTTTGTGTGTGTGTGTGTGTGTGTGTGTGTGTGTGTGTGTGTGTGTGTGTGTGTGTGTGTGTGTGTGTGTATCTGTGTGTGGGGGGTATCCCTTCTCTATTATGGCAGAGAAGCAATATAAATATCCAGCAGGCTTCAAGAAGTGCACCAAATGTAAGCACAAAATTCCTCTCAGGGACTCATATCCTTTATGTGTGTACTGTCTTGGGCCTGAACACTTACAGGATGACTAACCAAGCTTTGATGGATTGAAGAAATAAGCTCATTTTAAGAGGAATGTTGCCTTCAGCCTTTGACGAAGCCGTTTCTGAAGCAACTTCTTCCCCTAAGACTAACTCGACTCATTCAAGTCCTGCTTTGTTCTCATCCTCTAAGACTTCAACAAGGCCAAGAAAAGGCCATCTTAGGTGCCAACTGATATTTCAGAGCTGAAGTTTAAGAAATCAAATCTTCCTCCTCTGGGGAGTCTCAGATCCGATTGGAGCTGTCCACTCTGAACATTATTTCATTGGATCCGGCTTCTTCAGTGCTGACCTCATCTGACAAGGATGGGTCTGATCCATTGGGGTTGGATCTGACATTCAGTCCTTTCAAACCAATACTAAACTTACCAAGGACAAGGTACTGTCCTTCATATGATCCAGTATCTTTGAGGACACCGTCCCCTTTTCTGTCAAGGCTGAGATCCCCTTCTGCTATGTCTTTCTGTTTGATCAGGAGTATTTCAGAAGTGGAGCAGATGGCACAGAAGATCTTATGGGCGCAGAATTCCCCTTTGACCGCAGCCCTTTTGGCTCCAGGTCTACCCAAATCAACCACTCCTCCACTTCATCCTCCTCCGACTTCTGGGCAACATTTGGAGGCCACAGATCCGTTATACCTGGTGACTTTGAGTTTGGATTGTAGGTTGCTACCTTATTCAGATCAGACTTCAGCTTGGAGCTTACCAGCATTTTCAGAGCTGGAGAGCTCTCGAGCTCAAAGTGAGCTTCTTGTACCTTGAGTTCAGTTAACCCCAGATTGTCAGAGTAGTTGACGGACTTCAGGGAATCTGCAACAGCAGGCTCGGCTCTGGCTTCAGCCCAGGGTGAGCTGTCTCCTGGACTGAGGGGATCTCTGTCCTGAAAGCATGGCTTCTTGGGTCCGGAGTCCTCGCTCTTCCAGGAGCAGTCAGCCTTTCAAACTTCGGAGAGGGCTATGGCTGCCTCACCACCAACAAAGTCACCTCTCCCTTCAGATCCATTATCCTAGTCAGACACTCAGTGCTCTTCTTCATACCATCTCACTCTACGGGGGCAGCAGGAACCTAGTGCCAGGATACCAATCAGGGGTACCCCCAATTCTTGTGATACCTCCCCAGACTATCCCAGTGAGGAGGTTCCCTCAGAGGAGGTTATGCTAGAGGAAACATATAGACTCCATGGAGGAGTCAGCCACTGAAGACATCGACCTCCATGAAGGTGAGGGTTCCCCACGGTCACCTCCAAAGATGTTTCCTTTGGGGAGATTGTAGAAATTCTCAAGCACAGGGGTGACTGGAAGTCCAGTGGCCCCTTGTCTGAGGAGTCGGTGTACCTGGCCGTCTTCTGTTCCTATCCTTCTACCTCCTAGGTGACTCCACCCACCGGTGAGCTTATAGACTTAATCTTATGGCAGGCATGGAAGACCCCAGATTCCATCGAGTCTGTTCTCCAGAGACTAAATAAGTTCATTACCTCTCCTCCAGATAAAGGTTTTTGGACTAAGGGGGTTACAGTAGATGCCATGGTCATGGCAGCAGAGACCAAGAAGCAGCTTTCTGATGAGAGTTCTATTATCCATTCTCCGAATAAAGATTCTAGGATGGTGGATAGATGTGGGAAGCACAGCTTCTCTTCAGTGATATTTACACTACGTTCACTAAATTACTTATTTCACTAGGCTAGAAAGGGATCTGATCAATGAACTCTTAGAAACCCTTCAAGGAACAGTAGCTGAGGGAGCCAAGAAAAGGTAGTTTCCAAGTTAGCCATCTTTCATTCAGTTGCCAACTCTTTCATGCGACTTATTGCACATGCTGCAGAAGGAACCAGCAGATCAGTGGGTTTCAATATCTCCATGAGGAGGCATGCCTGGATGCACCTTTGCAATATTGCTGAGCCTTTTAAATCTTTGTTCATCAGCACTCCGTTTGATGGTACCTCTCTTTTTGGGACCATAGTCAAGGATATGCTATCCAGGTGGGAGAAGGACTGTAAGACCCTTTCTGCTGTGGGCATATGTTTTTCAGCTCCTCAGAACCTTATCCTAAAGGCCAGAGAGGTAGTGGGGAAATGTGGTTCCAAACATCTCAAGAGTCTTATCAGGACACACGTGGAGAGTTTTCCCCCAGAGGCAGAGGGGGAAACAATAGTGGAAGACTTTGCCATTGGAGCAGAGGAGGTCTGCAGAACCAGGGTTCCCAGGAACCATTCTTCAGGAACCCTTTAGCGCTCCTGAAAGGAGGCCTGATTGTCTGCCTCTGCAGGCAATTGGGGGTCATCTATCCCTGCAGTCGAGAGCCTGGCAGAACATAACTTCTGATGCATGGGTGTAGAGGATAATATCCAGGGGTTATCAAATTCCCTTCTCCCAACAACCTCTTCCCACCAAAACCGTCCCAGACGTTCCACTTAGTCAAAGGGATCAAACAGTTTCACAAATTCTGAATCTGCTAGAAAAAAAGAGTCATCCAAGAGGTCCACCCAGACCAGAGAAGATTCACAACTTACTCAAAGTTCTTTTTAGTGCAAAAGAAAACAGGGGACTGGAGACTGATTCTGATCTTAGCAGATTAAACAAATCAGTCCATCACAGAAAGTTCCAAATGGTCATGATATAGTCCATCCTTCCATTCTTGGAAAAGAATGATTGGATGTGCTCTGTAGATCTTCAGGATACGTATTACCATATAAAGATGGACAGATGCTCCAGAAGGTAGCTGCACTTCCAGTAGGGAGCCAGTCGTTACCAGTTCAGAGTGCTGCCCTTTGGTCTCACTACCTCCCACAGAGTGTTCACCAAATGTATGACAGTGGTTGCAGCTCACCTGAGATGACAAGGATTCCGAGTGTTTCCATACTTAGACGACTGGCACATTTCCGCCCCGACCAGGCATCTACTCATCTACGCAAGAGACTCTGTTCTTCATCTATGCTCACAATTATGCATAACAATAAATCACCAAAAATCTCATCTGGAACCTGCTCAAATGATAGAGTTTATAGGAACCCTGTTAGACACAACCATGATGATTGCCAAACTTCCCCCTTCCAGAGTACTAATGGCCAAAAGACAGACTGCAAGAGTGATCATAAACAACAGAGTACCTGCCCATTATGTTCTTCATGCCTTAGGATCCATGGCTGCAGCGATTGTGTTAGTCCCACTGGCCAAGTTTCACATGTGGATTTTGCAGTGGCTTCTAGCTTCGAAGTGGTCAATAATGCATCAACCTATGTCCTGTCAGATTCTCATCACAGAAACATGCAAAAAAGATCTCTCATGGTGGATTCATTCTCAGAAGGTGACATAAGGCCGACCCTTTCTTCCCCCTCTTCCACAGACTACGGTGACCATGGACGCTTCCCAGATAGGGTGGTGGAGGCATTACCTGGGGAAGACTGTTTAAGGTACCTGGTGCACAGACAAGGCGAAGCACTACATAAACGTCCTGGCTGTCCAGTCAGACAACATGTTAGTGGTATGGTGCATAAACAAACAAAGTGGGACCAGATCCTACCCTCTATGTCAAGAAGTACTCAGGGTATAGCAATGGACGATCTCACCCAACCGCTTTTTGTCAGCAACGCATATTCCAGGGAGATCCAACATCATAGCCAACAAACTGAGCAGAGCCATTCTTATCCCACACTAGTGGTCCCACAATCAGAATGTGGTAGACCACATTTTCCACAGATGGGGGCCAACATTTCTGCTATCATTTCTCCTCTCCCCTCAGCAACAAATGCAGCAACTACTTTGCCTTGATTCCCCCTCAGGAGCAAACCCCAAGGGATGCCGTGACACACAATTGGCCCCCCGGACTTCTGTATGCCTTTCCCCCAAATCCATTGATCCCAGAGTTCCTTCAGAAAGCCAAAAGGTTGAAGAGGACAATTATCCTTATCGCCCCATATTGGCCTCAGCAGATCTGGTTTCCCTTTCTATGGCCTCATCTTCAAAAGAAACCCTGGATTCTGGACCCTTCTTCAGACCTGTTGTCACATCCAACAGAAACAACTTATCCCAACCTTTGCAATCTCAAGCTGACAGCTTAGTTTCTCCAGTTCCGCTGATTGCCAGACAATCTATGCTTTCCTCCCCAGTCCGTCATATCTTGATGTCATCCCATCTGCCCTCAACACAGAAACTTTGTAGAATCAAATGGAAGAGGTTTGTCTTTTGGACACAGCAACATGACATAGATCCCATCACAGCCCCTGTTCACTTCACTTTGGATTTCCTAGCCCATCTTTTCAGTAATGGGGCAGCAGCATCTACCATTAAAGTACATTTAGCAGCCTTTTCAGATTTCCATGTTGGATATGACAATTCCTCCATGAACTCGCACAAACTCTGCAAAGCATTTTTAAAAGGGACCTTCTTGTTAAAACCTCCTTACAAGGACCCTTCTCCTCCTTGGGATTTTAATCTGGTCTTGTGTCTCATTATTCAGCACCCCCTTTGAATCAGCAGCAACTTGTGACCTTAACTATCTTTCATGGAAAACACTATTTTTGGTGACTATCACATCAGCAGGATGGGTTCTTAACTTCAAGCCCTGTCTTCTGAACCTCCGTATATAATATTCCATAAGGATAGAGTCTCATTGTGTACCACCCCTCCTTCTTGCCCAAAGTTGTCTCTCAAACAAATCTTAATCAGGCTATTCAGTTGCTTGTTTTCTTTCCTAATTTTAGAGGGGAATGTATTCTGCATTTGTTGGATGTTCATAGACAGTTACGTTTCTATTTGCATAGAACCAAAGAATTTCAGAAGACAAAGCAGTAGTTTGTTGCATTTGCAGGGCCTAGAATAGGCCTTCCATTTACCACAGTTACCTTATCCAAGTGGATTTCTAGTTGCATTTCCTTTATTTATTCTCTAAAAAGCATGAAACCTGACAGTGTCAGTCAGGCCCATTCAACCAGAGCAGTGTCCACATTGGCAGTCTCAGTCCAATGCTTCCTTGATGATATTTGTGCAACTGCTACTTGGGCAGACCATCATACTTTTATTACTCATTACAGATTAGATTTGGTCTTCAGGGGAAGGGCTTCCTTTGGCATGATGGTTCTGAGGAGTATTCTCCCATGAGCCCACCCAGGATAAAGGTAGCTAGGGACTCTGGCCTACATGTGAGGAGGGGATAAAAATATTGACAATATCAGATAAAGAAGTTATGTCCTCACTATAACGTTCCATCTGTATTGTCGAATTTTCATCTCTCCTCACAATCCCATACTCCAGCCCCCATCCATAGTCACCTGATTGAACGGGAGAACCATGTCTAGAGCTACATTTTTTTTCTATTGGTTCCATAAATTGCTTCACTTAAGGCCCTCTGTATATTGAATTCTAACCCTTCTCTTCTGACTAATATAGTTATAGCAAACAAGATCTGAGGTAATGGGGACAGATGCATTGTTGGTAAGGGAGAGGTACCCAAGAGCTTTTTGTTTGGTTGCCACAAGCTTGCTAATGGATGAGTCGGATCCTAAGACTCGGATCTGAACCCACATGTGAGGAGAGATGAAAAATCGACAATACAGATGGAACATTATAGTGAGTACATAACTTCTTTTTCCTGGATCTCAAAAGGCCATTTCTTTTTGTTACTCTTTTCATAGGAAAAGCCTCTCCTCTTCTGTTAAGGCTCAATCTACCAGGACTGTGGCTTCTACTAGTGCTTTTTTCAAAGGATTGGATACCAGTTCCATTCTTGAGCCAGTTAGATTTCTGTGCATACTTTCATCAAACATTATAAGTTGGATATGGTTTCCAGAGCTAGAGCCAGATTTGACAGGGCTATCCTGCATGGCTTTTTTGAGGGCTGTGCCGGATCTTCCTCCTCCCTATTTTCTTCTTGAGCTTTTGTAATCTCGCTAGTGTAAAAACACAAAAGGAAAAATCTAGCAAAGCTAGACTTTCCACTATGTGATACCTTAAACCTCTTGTATCAGAGGCAACATGGGATATATGCAAATTACCCCTTAAGGATATCAGGTGCTTCAGCTAAATGGCAATTCTGAATGTCCATGACTTTTTCTTTCACGTTTACTTTTAAGTCTATTTATGGACAATTTCAGGACAATAAAGCCAAACCTTGGCCTGAAATTGTCCAAAAATAGACTTAAAAGTCTAAAAGTAAAAGTAAAAGTCATGGATATTCAGAATTACCATTTAGCTGAAGCACCTGATATCCTTAAATGGTAATTTGCATATATCCCATGTTGCCTCTGATACAAGAAGTTTAAGGTATCACACAGTGGAAAATCTAGCTTTGCTAGATTTTTCTTTTGTATTTTTTTAACCAATTGTTTTTTCTGTGTGACCTTTTTAATCTCCCTAGTGTAATGA
Organism: Protopterus annectens; assembly: GCF_019279795.1. Taxonomy (NCBI): domain Eukaryota; kingdom Metazoa; phylum Chordata; order Ceratodontiformes; family Protopteridae; genus Protopterus; species Protopterus annectens. The sequence goes on along the minus strand of NC_056742.1, from coordinate 340,427,440 downwards.
ATACTGCAGCAGTCATACGAAAGGATATACAGTGGATATAAAAAGTTTACACACCCCTGTTAAAATGCCAGGTTTTTGTGATATAAAAAAATGAGACCACAATAAATCATTTCAGACCTATAACTTGTGCAATTCAGTTAAGAACAAACAAAGCTATTAGGGGAAAAAATATAAAAAATTAAAAAACGTACAATAAGCTGGTTGCATAAGTGTGCACACCTTTAAACTAATACTTTGAAGCATCTTTTGATTTAATTACAGTATTCAGTCTTCTTGGGTAAGAGTCTATCAGCATGGCACATCTTGACTTGGCAATATTTGCCCATTCTTCCTCGCAAAACTGCTCAAAATCTGTCATATTGTGAGGGCATCTCTTGTGCACAGCTCTCTTCAGGTCACCCCACAGATTTTCTACTGGATTTAGGTCTCGGCTCTGGCTGGTCATTCCAAAACTTTAATTTTCTTCTGGTGAAGCCACTCTTTTGTTGATTTGGATGTATGCTTGGGGTAATTGCCAGGTTGAAAGGTGAAATTCCTCTTCATCTTCAGCTTTCTAGCAGATGCCTAAAGGTTTTGGGCCAAAAGTGACTGGTATTTGGAGCTGTTCATAATGCCCTCCACCTTGACTAAAGCCCCAGTTCCAGCTGAAGAAAAGTAAACCCAAAGCATGATACTGCCACCACCATGCTTCATCATGGGGATGGTGTTCTTTTGGTGATGCGAAGCGTTTTTGCACCAAACGTACCTTTTGGAATTGTGGCCAAAAATTTCAACCTTGGTCTCATCAGACCATAACACATTTCCCACATGTAAAATAAGTCACACTGCTGCTGCACAGACCAAATCCACTTTATTGTTGTACAAACCACACCAACGTGGAAATTTTCATGGCAAACACGAAGAACTTTGTGTTTGACATGAAAAGTTCCGTGTTGGTGTGGTTTGTACAACAATAAAGTGGATTTGGCCTGTGCAGCAGCAGTGTGACTTATTTTACATTTGTTGTTCCTGACACTGCTTTGGGTTCCGTATTTTCATTTTATATATTTTCCCACATGCTTTTGGGAGACTTGATGTATTGTTTTGCAAATTTTAGCTGGGCCTGGATGTTTTTGCTGTGTAAGAAAAGGCTTCCCTCTTGCAACCCTACCCCATAGCCCAGACATATGGAGAATACGGGAGCTTGCTGTCACATGTAGTACATGACCAGTACTTGCAAGAAATTCCTGCAGCTCTTTCAGTGTTGCTGTAGGTCTCTTGGCAGCCTCCCTGACCAGGTTTCATCTTATCTTTTTATCAATTTTGGAGGGACGTCCAGTTCTTTGCAATGTCACTGTTGTACCATATTTTCTCCACTTTTTGATGACTGTCTTCACTGTGTTCCATGGTATATCCAATGCTGTGGAAATTTTTTTGTATCCTTCTCCTGACTGATAACTTTCAACAATGAGATCCCTTTGATGATTTGTAAGCTCTCTGTGAACCATGGCTTTTGCTGTAGTAGGCAACTGAGTAGATGTCAGGAAAATCCTACTAGGACAGCTGAACTTTATTTGGGGTTAATCAGAGTCTCTTTAATTGATGGCAGGTGTGTACCCAAGAAGACTGAATGCTGTAATTAAATCAAAATTTGCTTCAACAAAGTATTAGTTTAAGGGTGTGCACACTTACGCAACCAGCTTATTGTACATTTTTTATTTTTTTATATTTTTCCCCAACAGATTTGTTTGTTTTTCCATTGAATTGTACAGGTTATAGGTCACATTAAAGGTGGGAAAAGTTTTGAAATGATTTATTGTAGTCTCTTTTTTTATATTACAAAAACCTGGTATTTTAACAGGGGTGTGCAAACTTTTTATATCCACTGTAGTATAGTTATGTAAAATCTTAGCATAACAGTAGATGTCCTTTCCTTCACTGTTGTAGTATTTACTCCCTTCCCCTGCCATTTTCTTTTCTTTTTCTCCTTCTGGATGCATGTGTTCCTTCTTGAATTCCTTAGACTGTTGTTCCTCCTGGGGCTCTTCAATTCTGAGGTTTGGATGTCTATATGTCACCTTTATGTCCTACTCTGTGAGTGGAGAGAATACGTGTGACATATGAAGTCCCTATAACAATTTAAGGCTTTGATATACTGCCCAGATATCAGGTTGCTTTGGCAGGAGATCCTTGTGTAATGAATACTGCAACAGTAAAGGAAAGGACATCTTTCTGCTGTTATGGTAAGATTTTACACAACTGTACTTTGTCTTTGTCCACATAGCTTTGTATATAAAGTTGCTGAGACTGATGGGGATGTAATTACCCAGGTCTGTAGAGGGGCTGCTACTGTATATATGTCACAGTGGTTGCTTTCCACGGATCAGGTTCAAAATCTGTGGATAGGTTGAGATTGAACAGTTTAAGTAGAGGCTCGGCTAGTCCATATTTGGTGCTGATGAGAATGCTGCCTTGTATGTTATTGGCCCTATGTGTCACTCTCCCATTCTGGATACAGTAGAAGAGTCTTCGTTGGTTCTGTTCAAGCAGCTTTATTTCATACAAACATATTATTACTTAAGGTTACTGACTTTAACTTATATACAAACTAGCAACTGCATTCATGCATGCTATCACTGTGACTGCTCTTACAAAATGGCCCAATGGAGTGCATGTGTGTGGGATTTTATATGTGCACATATAGTCTTGACATGCTTCTTAAAGATACAGTGCACATCACTTGTACTCCGATCTACATCCTCCCTTTTCGAGAAATAGATCATACAACACTATGAGTCTACTGGCATGCAGAAATCACACGTAAGTCTTTGTCATGCATGCATTATACAATGCTAAATACACAGATATATACAGTGAAGTCCACATTGCTGCGTATTTCACACTAGGTTTTGATACTCTCCCAGATTGTGTCATGTAAAATTCTGAATGAGACTTAGCAGCTGGAACTGTCTCTGCAAAATGTTTGACCGGTGGAATGTTCCGATCATTTTCTGGAATGGAATCCGAATTTTGAACACATTCTGGTATGAGTACAGTGTCTAATTCACTCTTAGATTTGAAGTCTGCATCACAGAAACAATGTTGTGATGGTAATGGTGATTCTGGTACAGGAAGATATCTACGATTCCTCCTATATTCCACACCTTCAGAGTCTACCAGGTAGGATCTTGGTTCAGCACAGATGCTTGTAATCTGTCCTGTTCATTTCTTACCATCTCTCCTTCCCTCAGTGGACAAAGTAATCTGCTCAATCAGTCATAACTAGATTTCTGGATATTGTGCTTCTTAAACAACTGAGCATTGATGGTTTTATTGTTTTTAGGTTTAGGCTTCAACAGACTGGAATTAATGGGTAGCGTAGTTCTAGTTTGCCTGGAAAGTAGTCTTTGAGCGAGTGAGCCAAGAATATCGTCACGGGGTATGTTACTGAGATTAAGTAAATTCAAGAAGACATCGATGTTGTCACGCTTTGACCGTTCAGGTAATTGCTTTGCACTCTGTACTGCACGTTCAGCTAGACCATTGGACTGAGGATATTCAGGACTACTAGTGACATGTACAAAGTCCCATTCTTTTGCAAATTTCTGAAACAACTGGCTAGTAAATTGAGTACCATTGTCAGAAAGAATGTTGTGTGGACTACCATGAACTGTAAAATGATGTTTCAACTTAGTAATAACAGCAGTGGAAGTGAGGTTAGGTAGTAGATCAATCTCAAACCAATTTGAACAAGAGTCTACCAAAACCAAACAGTGTTGATTGTTCCACTCAAAGATATCAGTTGCAACAACTGACGAAGGTAGTTCAGGAATTGGACTTAGCTGAAGTGGTTCTGTTTGCAAATGCGGTCTAGTACTATGGCATACTGAACAAGAAGAAAGTACTTTATCAATGTTGTTTGGTAAAGAAGGCCAAAACACTAATTCTCTGGCTCTTCTCTTAGTGGATGTGGATCCTGGGTGACCATGATGCAAAATCTGGATATACTCTTGTTGTAAGGAAGCAGGAACAGCAATTTTAGGACCTTTGAGAATAAATGCCATCTTCCCTCAACAATTCATCTCTGTAAGGAAAGTAGGTTTGCACTTTAGATGGCACACTAGATTGCTTTGATGACCATCCAACATTAATGTAGTGATTGAGCTTCTGTAAAATTGGATCAGTGTGAGTGTGATCTCTTAACTCATCAAGTCTAGTGGTGGAAAAATTACACACTGACAACACATCACAGTCAAAATTCTCTGCATCAAGCTGTTCTGTGATATTTCTAGGCGATCAGGATAAGGTATCAGCCAGATAAAGAAATTTGCCTTTTGTGTAGAGCATTTTGAAATTGTACTTCTGCAATTTGAGCATCATTCTCTGTAATCTCGCTGGAGCTGAATGTATAGGCTTCTTTAAAATAGTAACTAGAGGTTGGTGGTCAGTTTCAATCTGAATAGCTTGACCATAAATATAATCATGAAACTTTGAACACGCAAATACTATTGCCAAAAATTCTTTCTCAGTTTGAGCATACTGCATCTCAGTTTGGGTAAGTGTTCTAGATGCCTAGGCCACTGGTCTGCCCTCTTGAAGTATGACTGCACCAAGACCAAATGTTGAAGCATCACAGGAAAAAGTAACTGGTTTGCTCACATCATAGTATCTTAATGTAGGTGGGGTGGCAATTTATTGCTTAAGATCTTCAAATGCCTTCTGGTGCTGTTCCAACCATGGCCATGCAACATTTTTGCGCATTAGCTCTCTTAAAGGTGCTGTTAACTCACTCAAGCCTGGTATAAACTTGCCTAAATAGTTGAACATGCCATGAAAATGATGTAGAGCTTGTAGCTTGTACATTATCTGGTGCTGACATTTCAAGAATAGCAGTTTGCTTGGTCGGGTCTGCTCTCATGCCTGTACTTGTGAACAAATGACCAACGTAGATAACTTCTGGAAGTCTGAATTTACACTTCAGATGATTGAGCTTCAAGTTTATTTCACGTACTCTATCTAGAACTTTGTTTAGGTTTCTGTCATGCTCTGCTTCACCATTGCCTCCAACCAATAAATTATCTACTATTATGGCACAAGATTAACCCGAAAAAAATTTGCTCCATAACATGCTGAAAGACTTCACTTGCAGAATTTATTCCAAATGTGATCCTTAGGAATCTGTATCTGCCAAACGGAGTACCAAAAGTAGTTAGAAGTGAAGATTTGCAATCAAGCATCACTTGCCAAAATTAACTCTTTGCATCCAAGACAGAGAAAACAGTGGCATTCGATATTAGAGCTGCAATATCTTCGACTATGTGCATTGGATGATACAGTCTCTTTAGTGCTTTGTTCAGATCTCTTGGGCCAGTGCATATTCTGATTTCTTCTGAGCCTTTTTTGTGAGCTGCTACCATGGACAATACCCATTCAGTTGGTTCTGTGACTGAACAAATCACATATTGCTGCACCATTTTTATCCAGCTGAGCTTTAACTCTATCCTGCATTGCTATCGGAACTCTTCTTGCTGGTCTGACCTCTGGGTCTAACTTCATGGAATACACAACTGGAAGTTTGCCTAACTTGTCATTGAAAACATCAGCATATTCTGAGAAAAAGGGTTCTGAAAAATTAGAACTTGGAAATGCACTTACATGATGCACTTCTTTAGCAAAAGAAAGCAGATTCATTCTCAGAATATCTTTGAGACCCAGTAAAGATTGCACTGGCCTTCTGACTACATAGAATAACAAATTGTAACAGTTCTTGGCCAAATAACATGAAAGCATCACTGAACCTTCGGTTTGAATTTCTTCACCTCCATAAGCAACAAGTCTCCCACTACTGGCTACATTGAGTTGTTTGTAAGTTCTCACTTTAGCAAATATGTTTGCTGATATAACATTACACTTTGAACCAGTGTCTCCTTTAAGCTGTTTGGATTTTCCATTAATCCAGACACCAAAAAATACTTTGGTCCTTGCTAATAAATTCACTGCATCATTTTTTTCATCAAGCACAGATACACCATCCACATAGAAAGCTGACTCCTTCGACTCTATTTGATCAACTTGCTTCTTTGTGTGATGTTTCTTTACAACTGTGTAAGGCTTACTCGATTTACAAAACTTTTGGAAGTGGTTCCATTTTTTGCACTTATGACATTGCTGACCAAATGCTAAGCACTTCTCTCTTTTAGAATCATGATTTGAACCACAATTGTGACAGTTAACAATAAAGTTAGACTTGGGTTTTGCTGATTCATGCTGGTACTGCACTGAGCTGGAACTTGCTCCATTTTTAGAATTTTCTGGAAAGCTGCCTGTCTTCCTTGGAAACCCTGTAGTTGCCATGTGCTTGGGCTTGCTTTTGTTTGCTACGTGTTGCATGCTGTCTTCATTTGTTCTAGAGCCAACTGAAAGCATGTTCTTGTCACTTGCAAGCATAATTGTGTGATTTTCTGTCACCTCATGGATTTGACAAAATCTCTGTGGCTTTGCTCAACGTTAAATCACTGTCATGAAGTAAATTCTTCCTCATAGCAGCACTGTTAATACCACACACAAGCTTGTCCTTTATCAGCTGATCTTTTAAGTCACCACACCGACATGTTTTAGCTCTAGTTCTCAGGTCAGTTATATAAGGTGCAAATATTTCCCCTGGTTTCCGATCTCTCATGTAAAACAAATGCCTCTCTAATGTAATATTTGTCTTGGGGTTACACATTTATTTGAACTTGCACTTCAAACCCTCGGTGTCTTCCCTTGATTCAACTTGCACAACAATATGACAGTTTTCACTTCTCCCTCATATACTGCAGGTGCACACACAAAGGAACGCTCTGTTTCTATGACCTCTGACCCAGGTAGGTTTAATGAAATGAATGCCCTGGTGCGTACATCTCTATCTGCATAAGCTGCTTGTATAAAAATATTGTATTCTTGCTCAAATATTCTCCAATTTTCTGCAATATTCTGATCAAATACAAGTGATAGGGGCTTTGGAAATCTGTCTGCCATATTAACACATACCAGTGAAGGGTTTTGTGAATAAGCACAAACATGCATATATGCCAGAAACTTATGCCAGTATTTGTAACTTTGTCCAATGGTTTTGTGCTTTTGAATTTATACCTTTTGAGCTTTTCAAAATAATGCTAATTGACCAACTCGTAGTACCACTGAATAACTAGACTTTGTGAAATAAACTTCTTGGGCACTTTAATACTCTTGTAATATCATTTGAACGGCTAAATGTTAAAGTCATTTATCATCATTTTAAGAAACAACTTTACGATGCGAATGAATAACTCTCGGGCACTGTAATACTTTTGTAATGCTGTCTTTTGCAATAAATCACCTCTTATTAGTGTAAGAAACATATCAAATAACTGCACGATGTGAATAAATCGGACATCTCTTGCCTTAAACTTTTCGAAGTAATTGCACTTTGCGAATAACTGTATACAGCACACTGAAATGTCCCCAAAATGGCAGTACCTTGCTAGGCAATTCTCTACAATGCAGGAAATACTCTACAATGGTGGTACTTTGTGACTAGACACACCCATCACAAGAAACTTTTTGAAATGGCCATACTCTGACTGCATTTCACAAAATAGTTGCACTTTGGACACAGTAAACCTTTCAAAATACATGCACAGTAATAAGCACACGCTGTAAGCACTTTTACATACTTTGAGATACTTCGAATAACTTTAGTCATGCCCTTGATACAATTTGAAGTCATAGGGCCGGATTTACGAAAGCTTGCATGGAGTTGTAGAGTAGTGTAAGACGTCAAACAGGCAATATGTCTGCCGTGCGATCCAGGAACAGCCGGCAGGGATGTGCACGAGAGCTGCTAAAACCACTCTTGCACAGATAGCGTCATGGTATGCAAATAACCTCATTTGCTGGTGAAAGCTATGCAAATGAGGTAAATTTGCGATCCAGAAAACACAAACCTGTCCGTGCAAGATTAGTGTTATCTGCAGAAATGTACTCCGTTGGTAACAGAGTACCGTTCTGCAAATAGCTAAACGGAGCTATGACAGCTCCAAATAAAGGATGCATACAGTTGAGGAAGCATGCCAATGGCCAGATATAAGGCCATTGGCATTTACAAATGTTTAAAAATATAAAAATCTAACTTTTTTCCCCCGATCTCCGATGTTTAAGCATAGCGCAGCACCGCGCAAACGTGTGGCGCTTATAAAAACGAGAAAATAATTAAACAAAGTCAAAAATAGGCATTTTCACTAAAAAGCTTATTCTGCCATGCAGGTGAATGGCAGGCTGAAGACAACATGGCCACTGAGTAGTGGTTGCTAAGGGGGGGGGCTCAGTGTCAGAGATGTAACCATGCATTAGTAGGCAATCCTATGCAAATGAGGATAAGGATAGTGAATCCCAATTTTCCCCAGCATGTGAGCCATGTCCCATGAGTGTAAGAGTAGGAGTAGTTGAGTAGTAGAGTAGAATATAGGTCACATCATGAGGGGGGTGTGTCTGACAGGCTGTAAGGTAATTGGAGCACAGTGGCTTATGTTTGCTTTGAGTTGCTCAGGATTGCAAGAGGTGTGCCTACAGTTCTCCTATTTGAAAACCTCAAACCAAAGGTGCACAATTTTAGAAGATAGGAAACTCCTTGCAAACATGCACACAGCGTGTGAGTGAGTGTGCGTGCATTTGCACTTGTTTGCGCGGCTCTTACCCCCGGGCGGAAACAGAAAGGCAAAAGGAAGGAAAATAAGTTGTAGGAAGTTAACCAAGGAGAACTAGCAAAGCTGTCAGGTGAAATATATCAGAAGCAGCCAATTACACAGGCAGCAGACTAGCCCAGCCCAGCCCAGCCCAGCCCAGCACCTTAAACTATGCAAACAGCATTCCCCCCTGTTTTTTCCCAAGAACTCTGCAACACTGCAGTATACAAACAGGGAAAGCTTAAAAAGCTTAAGTCAGACAAAATGTTAGGGGCTGCTCTTGCTATCATAAACCAACATGTGCAAGGTGCTGAGGGTGGTGATGTTGTGAATGCTGCTGAGCAACCCACAGTGAGGAGACGGAGAAGAGTGTACAAACCCAGGGTAACCTACCAGGGGCTACATGAGCTGGAGATTGTGGAGTGCTATAGGGTGGACAGAAACCTCCTACAGCAAATTGTTGAGCTGTGCCGGCCACGCCTCACACACATAACCAACAGAGGGGAACCCATTCCATCGGATACCAAGGTATGTGTTGGCATAAGAATACTAGCTACAGGTACCTTGCAAAGACCAACTGGTGATATAATGGGGATTTCACAGGCATCAGCGTCCAGGGTACTCCACCAGTTCCTGGATGCCATGTCAGCACATGCCAGTGAGCACATATATTTCCCCAATTCCCATGAGGCATTGGCCAGCAATATGCATCTTTTCCACCAAATAGCAGAATACCCTGAGGTAGTGGGTGCAATAGACTGCACGCACATATGCATCAAAGCACCACCCGGTGAGCGGGGTAGGGTCTACATCAACTGCAAGGGCTTCCCCTCCATCAACTGCCAGGTTGTGTGCGATGCCCAGGGCATAATAATGAATATGTGTGCTGGCTGCCTTGGAAGTTATCACGATTCCCACATCTGGCATCTGACGCAGCTGTACCAGAGATTTGCTAATGGGGTCATCCCTGATGGTCATCTAGTGGGGGATGCTGGATATGCACTGGAGCCGTGGCTGATGACACCCATCAGAAATGCACACACCTGAGCAAGAACTCCATAATGAGGCACACGCACAAACAAGAAACATAATTGAGCGTGTGTTTGGGATGCTCAAGTCACGGTTCCGGTACCTGGATACATCTGGTGGAGCCTTGCAGTACTCACCAACTACATGTACCCAAATTGTTATGGTATGTGACATGCTACACAATATGATCCTATGGAAACAGCTGCAACAGGAACAGCATGGGGCAGGGCCAAACAGCCCCTCACCATTGCCAAGGCCTGCATAGGCACAGCGTGACTCGGAGGAGGAGCAACCTGAGCCTGCCCCAGTAGGCAGAAGGAGGCGTGCCCAGTATGCCCTGGCCTTGGCCAAGAGGCAATGCATAGCACATACACTGACTCAGTAGGAACCTTGGAAATAACACCTCTCTGACTCGCACATACAGTAAAAGGGATGCCTAACTTGACACTACCTGTTTTCAAACATGTAAAGGGAGTGTACTATGTGCATCTGACATAGGCAGCCCTGCAGCACCACCTGAGGCATGAGTGCCCTATTTTAAGCAATATAAAGCACTGCTAAGCACATTTTACCAGTACTGAGCATATTTAAATTGAATTGCATGTAGATGTGCACTGAACTAACCAGCACAACGTTGGGCAATGTTGGGCAAAGTCGGGTAAACACGCTCACACCTGCTTTACTGTTCCTTAACCAGTCAGGTCTGCCCAGCAGGAAAATTAAAAGCAGTGACAGGGCTCGAACTCAGGATACTGTGCACTATAGTCATAGTACTGAACCACTAAGCCATGACAGTATTTCACTGGCACAGACACAACTTAAGTCACACACACATACCAGTTGGGGGGGGGGTCACATACCTAACAGTCACAGCCAGCAGGACAATTGTAGACACACGCAAACACAAACAAATGCTGTATCATGCCCTCTGAAGAGGCATATGATTAACCTCCCCCCAGGCCTATGCAGACAGATAACAGCAGGCCAGGCAGTGTGATGTGGGTTGGGTCGGCTATGAAGTCACAAACTAATATGCGTGTAATTGGAAGCTAAGGTCTGTAGTACAGTGGTATGCCTCAAGCCAGTACAATAGGCAACAGTGCAGACTGAAATGGAGTACCTGACATAGCAGTGCAGGCCTAACAAATGTGTATAAGTGTCAGGTGTACCCCTCATCCTATGTACACCCACAGTAACAATCAGGTGTGTCCCCCCGGGTGGAAATGTACAAATAATAGCTGTCCCCCCGTATGTAGAAATGTTGATAAGTCTATGCAAATTGAATCATGGAAGCCCTGCAGGCACAGCGTGCTTCCTGTCGATGTACAACACAAAGATGAGCCCTGAAGTAAAAAACAACTTGATTTTTCACATACATATAGTATATATGCCCATAGTGGGCATGCTGACACACCTAAACAAATTTAGCAAATTTCAGTCAGCAACATACTGAAAGGTCATACTGGGCATGCTCACCCACTTAGGCCATGTCTGAGTACAGCAGTGGGCCACACATATCTGGCAGTTGCAGTTCTTACTCCAGACACTTGTCACTATTCACCAGTCCTGCCTTGCACACACAGTGATATGAAAACAGACCCATATAATATATTGGACCACTGTCGTAATAAAACTATGTACTCTTCTTCTTCTGGCTTTTCCCAGTTAGGGGTCGCCACAGTGGATCACCTGTCCGCTCATGATTGGCAGTGGAGTTTTACAGTGTCAAGTTGCCAGCCCAGCACCCAACCTTCCACAGAAGGCACACACACATGCACGCAATCATGCCTAGGACCAATTTAGAGTATCCAATCCACCTACAGCATGTCTTTGGGATGTGGGAGGAAACCGGAGCACCCGGAGGAAACCCACGCGACCACAGGGAGGACATGCAGACTCCGCACAGAAGGCACCCCAGCATCAAACCAGAGAACCTCTTGCTGTGAGGCGGCAATACTAACCGCTGCACCACTGTGGCCGCCCAATCAAACTATGTACTACAAGTACTTAAGCTGTTCAAAGAAAGTGAAAATCCAAAAAAGATCAATAAATCTTCGATCAGTATCATCAAGAAACAATGAGCACTCCTAACATTATCCAAGCCATGTTCTGGCAAAAATATTGCCAAAGAGTCCATAGAGAACCATGAAGCTTTCTTTAGCTATGTCATAAATATCAATGTAAACTCATATATGTTCTGAGTCACTGCAAAGTGTAAATGAATACATGTACATGACTGACATTGCGAACATCTTGTCAGACAGGTTCATACATATTTACTCCCTCTCACTGACAAAAGGGCCCATTACCATACCTGGAGATTGTGAAAAGCCAGAAATCACATATACAATGGTTAAACAGCTCTATCCAAACCTAAAAACACTGTGTCTATGGGATGACATGGTGTCCCTGGCTATGTCATATGTGAACTCCAAAACAAACAGACCCTGCACCTGAACAGTCTGTTGAGACTCACACTCTGTGCAGAATGTGAAACTGTTGAATGGGTTAAAGCAGCATTTGGTACACTCCACAAGTATTGGTGCACAACAGACCATGGGAACTATTGTCTTAAAAGCCTAATAAGCCTGATCTGCAAGGCCATGGAGTCCATCATTATGGAACTCATAAACAGAGCTATTGGGAGCCTACAAACACCCAACCCTACCCATTTTGGTTTGGTCAGGGGCAGATCATGGTCCCTAAACCTGCTAGACAGTATTCAAGGCAGTTACCCAGGACATACATCAATGAAATGAGCTCCACATGGCCTACATGGACCTTGAAAAGCCCTTTTCCAACATCCCACACACATATCCACAAAATCAACAACCTGTGCATAAACACGTATGTCATCTGATGGATTGTCAACTGGGGCACAGATAGATCCCACAAGGTAAGAAGTGTGGTCTCCCTGTTGGACTGTAAGCTGGTAACAACTGGTGTCCCCCATGGCTCAGTCCTGGGACCCCTCCTGTCTGGTGTATACTTTTCAGTCAAACACATAAGGGCTATGGTTAGCAAAGTTTGTGGATGACTGCAAAAAGGTTGTCATAATCGATGTTTGGGACAACAGAGACATCCTTAAAAAGGGTCTCAGTCAGACAGATGTGGGGTCAAGATTATGGCCTCAAGCTACAGTCATACAAATACCACATAGGTGCCAACACCCTAAATATGGAGGTAATAATAAGGGATCTATGGACACATGTGGATCATAAAGGGTTAGAAAATCATGCTGTGTGTTCTCACAAATTGCCAAGGTCTTTGCATGTAGGTCAAAGCAGGTTCCCTCTACTCATCAGACCCATCAGAGAGTATCATGGCACACTTGCGATGAATCTGACTAGGCACCTTCATCAGCTGGAAAGACCACTGAAGTACCTCAACAAGAAGATTACTGGCCTCAAACAGTTGCCCCATGCAACAAGACTGAAGTTAACTCAATCTGTACTCTGTTGCATACTGTCTACTCAGGCGATGTCTGCCCAACAGACAGGTCCATGTCCAATGCAGAACTGATGTACATGCTCTATCTGAAGTAAACCCAAGCTCACTGCACCACATGCTCTAGGGATATCATCATCACAACAATAAACAGAACATGTTGGAGGGATACATTACTAACTCACAGACTTCCCTTGTTTTGGAACAGGCTCCCAACCTACATTAAGATGAGTCCCTCACTGACACTCTTCCAGAGGAGCCTTGATGAATGTATGTGAAACTGAACTGTTACACCATGGATCACTTTATCAGCTCTACTACACAGAGGCCTAGGGAACTAACCCCATGTGTGGTGATAGCTGCATACTCTGGCCATACTAATATATGCCTTCAGGCAGATAGCCTATTACCTACATATGTACCTATATATATGTAGGGGGAACACAGTATAATAAGCCAAAGATGGATGGGCAGAGATGTGTGTAAGAGGGTGACCATGACAGGGAGCCATCCAGGACTGTCCCACCCAGCACACATCCCAATGGCACAAAAGACATGAGGTGCACATCTCACCCACTGTACATAATAGCCACTAGTATCTGTAATCATTACAGTGTATGTGGTGCATGTGCCTGCTGTACAACATGACTGTACAATGAAGTACACATCTACTATCTGTAGACATGTACTTGTCACATAGGTTCATAGGTATGCAGTAGACTATCTTCACAAAGGCATATATTAGCCTAGGCAAGTTGAGCAGCTTTCACCACCACATTGGGTAGTCTCCTAAGCCCTAGTTCTAATAGTCAGTACCCTAAGCCCCTTTCTAGTGGGGCTGCTGATGTGATGCCTGGCGTGAATTGTCTGTTTCCCATCCACTCATCAAGGTTCCTATTGAACAGTGTCAGCGAGGGGCTCTGTCTCATGTACATTGGGACTCTGTTCCACAGTAAGGTAAGTGTCTGGGATGGTACTCTATCCCACCAGCATGTTGTATTCATTGCTGTGGTGAGGCTCATATCCCTGGAGTGTGTAGTGCGACTCAATTTTGTTATCCGTAGATGGAGCTTGTTCAACAGTTATGTGTTGGACATGGCTCTGTATGTTAGGCAGAGTGTGCCTTTGAGTAGGCGGTACACAACAGAGAACAGATTTAGTTTTACCAGTTGTGTTGCATAACACAACTGTTTGAGGCCAGTAATCCTCTTGGTGAGGTACCTCTGTGGTCTCTCCAGATGCTTAGTCAAGTACATCCAAAATGGTGCATTGTACTCAATGATGGGTCTGATGACTTAAGAGTAGAGGGCCACCACTACCTCTTTTGATCTTGATGCAAACCCTTTGTTGATTAGGTGGGCCACATAGGATTTCCTAATCACTTTGGCAACATGGTTGTCAAAGGAAAGATGACTATCTACTTGTGTCCCCAGATCCCTTATTAGCTTGTCAGTTTTAGGGGGTAACACCTATCTGGTAGTTTGTGGGTACTTTGTTTTCCCCAAAGGGAATTACTATGCATTCTTTCACATTGAGCTTGAGGCCATGATTCTGACACCACACATCTGTCTCATAGAGTCCCTTCTGGAGAATATTTGTGTCATCCGGGGAATCTATTATGGCAAACACTTTACACTTCCCAGCAAAATTAGTCAACCACAACCCTCCTGTGTTGGCATGTACTTTTGAGAAGTCTATACCAAACAGGAGGGACCCCAGGACTGGACCCTGGGGGACACCAGTTGTTACCGGTGTAGAGTCTGACATGTAGCCAGCAACTCTTAATTTGTGGGATCTATCTGTGAGCCAGTTTGCAATCCATCTTGTGATGTATGGATTCATCCCCAGGTTGGTGAGTTCATCTATGATACCTGACTGGGGAATGGTGTCAAAGGCCTTAGCGAGGTATAGATAGGCTGTGTGGAGCTCAGTTCAATCATCTGTAGCCTGGGTAACTGTCTCAAAGAAATCCACCCAGTTCAGGTGGCGTGATCTGCATTTGACGAAGCCAAACTGGGTGTGCTCAACTGTGTGAAGGTTCCCAATGTCTTTATTGTTGACTTCCATTATGATTGGCTCCATTGTTTTGCAGATCAGACTCGTCAGGCTCATAGAGCATGAATGCCAAGGGTCTTTTGTGGCCCCACCCCTGTGGAGTGGGAAGAATGTTGCTGTGCAACATTCTATGGGTACATATCCTGTAGAGAGGATGTAGAGAGAGGTGTAGGTATCCTTGATAAATATGGATACATCCCCACCCTATTTGCTATGATCCAGGTTCTGATGCTGGAAGGTATAGAATGAGTAGTATCCTGGTAGTGCTGGTGTGCTCTCTGGAGCCTTGAACTAGGTTTCTGTTACTGCACAGATATCAATATTCTCCATACTGAGAAGTGCCTCGAGTGTGTGCATTTGGAGGCTGAGACTTCTGGTAATGAGTAGCATTTAGTTCACTTTGTGGTTATTTGTGTTGGCTACGGGGTTTGGTTTGTCCTGAGTGACCAGTGTTCCACACCTGAAGTCAACGCCTCATTGGTCCGATCCGACCATAAGCTAATTACCCTACATATCCGCATTCTGCCCCCACTCCCCATTAAAACCATGTTAAAATATTTCTCCAAAGCCAACTTCATGCTTCTTAAGACAGAAGTGGTGAACTTCATGACACCCATGCAGAGGGACAATACAGTTACAACTACTGAATCCTACACAATTGCACTTTATAAGCACTTACATGAGTGCATGGATCGTGCTATCCCAAACAGAACCAAGACACTATCCTCCAAGAAAAGGAAGCCAGTCTGGTGGTCCTCTGCCATAAACAAACTGTACAACAGAAGGAAGAAACTGTTGCAAAAGAGGGTAAATTCCCATGAGTGGAGAAGCTCCCTGGTCAGCCTCAGTAAGAAGCTGCAATCCCTGATAAAATCCTCCGAAGCTAGTTACGAAAACAAAATCGCCACTGATTCTAAAGACAACCACAAAGCATTCTATAGCTATGTCAAGAATCTCAATGGCAACACTCAGATCTGCTCTGAGTTACAGCACAATGGCACTAAATATACAGACCCAACTGATATTGCCAACATCCTGGCAGATAGGTTCAGTGCTAACTTTACGCCCCTCTCAACCATGAAAGAGCCCATCTCTATACCGGAAGAATGCAAAGTTGCTGTCATCACGGCTGCACAGGTAAAAACCACACTCTCCAAAGCCAGGAACACAGCATCCATGGGACCAGACAACATCCCAGGCTGCGTTCTACATGAACTACAGAACGAACTGGCACCACACCTAAGAACCCATAGCCTCACCTCAGGCTTTGTGCCTGCTGAATGGTGCACAGCGACGGCTATCTCACTACACAAGGGGGGGAGTCACCACGGACCCTGGGAACTAGCACCCCATTAGCCTGATGAGCCTGGTCTGCAAGGCCATGGAACATATCATCATGGAACTTATAAACAAAGACATTGGTAATCTCCAAACTCTGAACCACAACCAGTTTGGGTTTGTAAAAGGCAGATCATGTCTCCTAAACCTGATAGACTTCTTTGAAGCAGTCACCAAAGCCATAGACAAGGGTAAGGTGGTTAACACAGCCTATCTAGATCTTGCCAAGGCTTTCAACACCATCCCCCACTCTGGAATTATAGATAAACTCACTAAAGTAGGTATAAATCCCTATGTCACAAGATGGGTTGCCAACTGGCTCACTGACAGAACCCACACTGTGAAAGTAGCAGACTCCAAATCAGACTTCAGACCAGTGACAAGAGGAGTACCACAGGGTTCAGTCCTGTGTCCTGTCTTGTTTGGTATCTACTTCCCTGAAGTACAGGCTAACACAGAAGGTCTTTGGTAATGAAGTTCGCAGATGACTGCAAACTAGGAGCCATAATCAAAAATATTAACGATGTGGACATCCTACAAAAGGGCCTCACTGAGACAGATGCCTGGTGTCAAAGCCATGGCCTCAAGCTCAGTGCCAAAAAGTGCATTGTCATCCCCTTTGGTAAAGAAAACTGTACCCATGAACTACAACATAGGCGGTAGTATACTTAACACCAAAAGTGTAATAAGAGACCTTGGGACACAAGTGGACAGTAGTCTCTCCTTTGATAATCACATCACCACAGTAGTCAGGAAATCCTTCTATGTGGCACACCTCATCACAAAAGGTTTCTCATGCAGAAAAAGAGGTCATTGTTCCCCTCTACTCATCACTCATTAGATCCATTATAGAGTACAATGCCCCTTTTGGTATGTACCTCACAAGCCATCAACAACAACTGGAAAGGCCACAGAAATACCTCACAAAGAGGATTACCGGCCTCAAACAATGCCCTACACAGACCGTCTCAAAACACTCCAGCTTTACTCTGTCGCATATTGCCTATTCAGAGGTGATCTCTGCCTAACATACAAAGCTATGTCAAACACAGAGCTGTTGGACATGCTCCACTTAAAGAAATCCCAATCCCTCCGAGCTACACGCTCTAGGGACCTAAACCTTGTCACCACAATAAACAGAACATGCGGGAGGGATAGATTCCTGTCCCAGAGATTTCCCATACTCCAGAATAAACTACCTATCTATATCAAACAAAGCTCCTCATTAGCACTCTTCAAGAAAAATCTTGATGATTGGATGGGAAATAGGAAATTCACCCCGGGGATTGCTTCTGTGTCTCTGCTCAACAGTGGCACAGTAAAATAAATTTCTTGGGTGGCAAAAGCCAGGGTACCTTTTTGGCTGGGCTTGTATAGGCCCCAGGGCCAATAGCCTAGTACCTACCTATGAACCTTTGAGCCTTGCCTAAAAAGGTAATATGGGGACAGCAAGAGCCTTGGCCAGTATTCAGAAGTATAGGGGTGCAGGTGCAAACCATCTGCAGTGAAGCAACAAGGCTTGTCTGTCATGTCATCACAGGCAGACAAAGACTGGATCCCCTTTGAATGACACCAGAAGCTCAGCCAATTGTTGAAGTGTATCGTCTTTCTGTTATATTGCAGTATCATGTAGGTGAAGGTAAGATGCTACTCAAGGTCAGGGTCATACCAGCCTGGGCTACATGGTCATAGAGCTACTATATATCTCTTGTCATGTTGTCCTGGGAGGTATGTCTCAGATCATTCACACTGACATGTACAAAGAATACGTCATATATGTACCTGTTCTGGAGTGATGTAAGTCCTTGTGTTATGTGGCGGATCACAGCTCCTGACAGATAACTGACAGTAACCTTCCCCTTGTCCAGCCGAGTAAGTGGAACATCTGTGTGCCTGACTATGAAGTCACCTATTACTAGTGTGTTGGGTATGTTGTTTTGCCTTAAGGCCTGTTATGAGGCACACTGCTTTGGTGTATTATGTGTTTTCTGGCGTGTGCTTGGAGGTGCATGTTGCTTGCTTGTCTACTTAGGAGGACACACTCTCTTTTTCAGATTAATATTTGTATTCTCCGAGTATGGTAATGTGTATTTATGTGTGTGTTTTGCTGGTGCTTATATTGTAGGTCTATGTGAGACAGTTGGTGTTGTGGTTGTATGACCCTACTCCTCCTGACTGTATTGTCCAGTATTGGGTTGACAGAGCTTAGCCACTGGTTTGACCCTGTGTGTGCCAGCATGTGATGCATCAACCCATATATGATATGGTCATGGCCTATGCAGAGAATACACTCACAATATACCTAGTATGATAAGCATGTTGAGGTTAGCAAATGTGAAAAAAACCTTTGGGCAAACTGTCAGCAAGTAATATCTGTATTGCACCATGTAACTCCATATTGCTTGCTGAAGTGTAAAGACGTACTTAGTTTGTATTAAGAACCCTGCACTTGACAACTGTGTGTGTGTGTCTGTCTCTGCCTGGGGAGAGAGCAACCTTTTTGGAGACTACTCACACCCCTTAAAAGTCGTATACTCATCTTTGTCAAGTCTGATGATGTCATCATCCTACAAATATACCTGTGGAAAGGTGCAATCCCAGTAATGTGTATAGCGTGTTGTGTAAATGTGTACTGCTGTAGTATCATAATGTAGGTAGGTAGGGGTTTGAATCCTGCACTTGCCAACTGTGAGTGTGTGTGTCTCCCTGGGGAGGCACAACCTTTTTGGAGACTACTCACACCCCTTAAAAGTGGTATACTCATCTTTGTCAAGTCTGATGATGTCACCATCCTACAAATATACCTGTGGAAAGGTGAAATCCCAGTAATGTGTATAGTCCGTTGTGTAAATGTGTACTGCTGTAGTATCATAATGTAGTTGGGTAGAGGTTTGAATCCTGCACTTGCCAACTGTGTGTGTCTTCCTGGGAAGGAGCAACCTTTTTGGAGAATACTCACACCCCTTAAAAGTAGTATACTCATCTTTGTCAAGTCTGGTGATGTCACCATCCTACAAATATACCTATGGAAAGGTGAAATCTAAGTAATGTGTATAGCGCATCATGTAAATGCATACTGTTGTAGTATCATAATGTACTTAGGAAGGAGTTTGAATCTCGCACTTGCTGACTGTGTGTGTGTGTGTTCCAGGTGTGTGAGTGTGTGACACCGTTGGTCAATGTGGAGTGGGTTTTGATTTTTCCAGTGTATGACATATCACAATGACAACTGTATGTGCTTTACACATGTAAGGTAGCTGTGGGGCAAAGCCATATACATACATGTGACCTCAATTATTTCATAGGTGGGTACTCTGCTTTCTCCACGAACGCATCTGTTATCTTTGCCAGAGCATGCTGGCACTTTCCAGACCTTAGGTCACTTTTGTATGCTAGTGACAAGCTTAGCCACTGCAGTGATCTTTGGGCTACATCTTCTGTTTCACATCCACTCATCACGGTTTCTATCGAAGAGTGTGAGTGAGGGTTTATGCTTGAGGTATATTTGAATCCTGTTCCAAAACAAGCAAAGTCTGGCAAAGATGACTAATCATTATAGGTGTGCAACAACCTCTGTGGATCTGCATGCATACCCTTTATTGCTTATGTGCTCCACAGAGGGATTTCCAAAACCCTTTGGTAATGTGATTATCAAAGGAGAGATGACTAAACACATGGCTATATGTATCTATTAGTACCTATTCCACATTTTGGGGGCTACTACCTATGTTGTACTCTGGGGATACTTTGTTTTCTAAAAGTGGATAACTATGCTTTCTTTGGCTTATAGCTTTACAGCATGAGTTTGACAACAGGTATCTGTCTCTATGATACCCTTTTGGAGGATGTGTGTGTCATCTGGAGAATAAAGTATAGCCCACAGTATGCATTTTCATCAAATGTGGGCAGACATATCCCTACTGTGTTTGCTTGTACCTAAGAAAGCTATATGCCAAACAGGAGTGGTCCCAGGACTGAGTGCAGGTGAATACCACTTGTTACTGGCATAGAATTGTACATGGAGGCTGCGAATGTTACTGTGTGTCCTACATATGTGCGTCAATTGTCAGTCCATCATCGAACAATCGTTTATGGTCATTCTGTTGAGGTTAGGTATAATACCAGAATGTGGGATGGGTATGAATTGCTGGTGAGCTATAGCTTGACTGTGTGGACCTCCCCTCCCTCTCCTATAGCCTTGTTAACTGGCTTGAAGTCTACTAGGTGTAGGAGCCATGATCTGGCCTTTAGAGAACCTAAGTGGGTATGGTGTAGTGTTTGTAAGTTCATAATGTCTCTGTTAATGAGTTCCATAATGCTGTGCTCCATAGCCTTCTCGATAACACTTGTCTGGCTTATAGGGTGAAAGTTTCCAGGATCCGTTGTAGTTCTACCCTTAATCAATTTATGTTAACATTTGCACTTGGTGTGACAAGGGTGGACAGGTTTAGGAATAAGTATATTAGAGGGTCAGCCCAGGTTTGAAGGTTAGTAGACCAAGCCAGATAGGCAGGATTTAGTTGGTTTGTACATGTGCTGAGGAGGGATGCAGAGCATATTGTGAAATATATGCTAAGGATGAAGCCACCAGGTAACAGGAAAAGAGGAATGCCTAAGATGAAGTTTATGGCTGTGGTGAGAGAGGACATGCAGGTGGATGATGTGACAGCGCAAGATGCAGAGGGCAGGAAGAAATGGAAACAGATGATCTACTGTGGCGACCCCTAATGGGAGCATCCGAAAGGAAGAAGAAGAAGATGTAGCTCAACCCTTGTGGACTGTGAACACCATTACCGTGCGTCATTCCACAAGTATGTAACCTGTATAGAGGCTGCATCTGGACAGAGTGTTTAGGTGAGTGGTGACTTCATATTTTAGCTTGTGTATGACACAGCCAGGGACACTGTCCAGTACCATTATCACTGTGGTTTGGACTTTGGTAAAGAGATGTTTTAACTAGAGTGTCTGTGAATGATCAGGTTTTACATTCTTCAGGTCTGGAAATGTGGCCCTTGTGTAACGACAGGTTGGTGAAATCCGCATTCAAACTGTCTGACAAGAAATTGGTAATGTCAGTCAGATAAGTGTACTTTGTGACCATTTACATTAACTGTGACCCGATCTGAGATTTCCCCTGTAGATTATACACAACACTAAAGAAAACTTTAGTGTTGTGTTTTGAATCCTTGCCATTTTGCATTTTGAAGCTTGCCTTGTATGTTTATTGAGGGATTGTATTTTCCCAATGATACTGACCAGAGAGGTTATCCCTTCTTGGTATGTAACTCTTTTTTGGTACAACTTCACACCTTCTATTATATACTTAGTTTATGGCAGGGGTCCATGAGACTAATGCACTTTTACTGTAGAAGTGAGGATTTCTTGTGTTTGTGATAGCACGGTCCATGCAACCCTGTAGGTGAAGAGCGTGCATTACTAAAGGATTATGCAGCTGGGACAGTGTTAACCTTAGTAATGCAAACCAATGACAGATAGCAACAACAGCATCACCCACAGCACAGTGTCAACCCGTGTCATACACACACATGCGTACTCAAGTTCCAAAACGTGTGTAGTACAATGCATACTGGCCACCAATAGAAACTATGGAGTGTTAACACTGGCCAATACAGGGCATGTCACCCTGCCCATGTGTCCAATATGCATGTACATGCAGACCGTGCACCTCCACCATGTTCACAAATGGACACCTGCAAACCTGTGTTGCACACTCACCACACTTACTGTCCACTGTATAACGCATGCTGACACAACTACACACATCAGCCAACTGGCACATGGGCAAACAAAACACAATTGGAATAAACACTGGTGAAAACAATACAGCATTACTAATTACAGCTTTAATGCATCATGCCTGCTCAGCTACACCTACAAGGATATCATTACACTTTACTGCTGACAACATGCTACACATCCAACCATTGCTATACTTTATTAAAGTCACCCTGTGCATCAGCACCATGTTAGCCTGTTCCTGCATCAATGTTACAGATGACAGGAGGTGGCACAGGTTTCATCATATGCACAAGGTGTGTTGTTGGTTTGCCAGAGGCCTACACTGAGCCATACAATCAACATGTGTGTGTGAGTGAGTGTGTGAGGGCCATGAGTACTGTTATGGGCCAGTGTTGATGCAATGTGTGCGGGAATGTGTTTACCCTAGGTTTCTGGTTTATGTGTGTGTGTCTGCATGCACACAGTTCCACCATGTGGCTGCCATATACGGGGATTTGTGAGACAGCTACAGACTGTATCTGGCAGGCTTTACAGATCATTGTCTCTGGCCACGGATATGGAACCTGTGACTGGCAGGGGTGCTACAGACAGTATCAGGTACTAATCCAGATTGGGTACTATCCAAAGAGGTTGACATATGTCCACTGTATCCAGGTCCCTGCTGGGACTGGCCAGAGCTACGTGCACATGGTCTGCTAGGACGGTCTATTGACAACCCCCCCAACATTGCTGGGGCTGGTAGTGGCACTACGGGAGCAGCTGTGACTTGCTGGACGCCCACGGCGACCTCCAGCTGCTAATGTTGCTGGCATACATCCATGTCCACATCTCAACCATCCCGCACTCTCCTGACACATGGACATGACATTGTGGAGGACATCCAATGTCTCACCCCAACGTCTATCAATGACCTCAGTGTAGTTACGTATGGCACCTGCTAGGTCATGGATACTGTCATTTACAGAGGTGTAATGAGCCCTCTGTGCCCTTAGCCCCTGTCTGGTGTACCGCTCCATTCATGTCTGTGTTTCCATTACAGCCTGGAACATGCGTGTGGTAGAAAGAGGTGTGGCACATCTGCCAGGGGCATGATGGCCAGCAGTGCTCTGAAGAGAACCCCTGGGCATCTGCCTATGTGCTACCATTCCAGACATCTGGCTATGGCTGCTGTGTCCTGATACATGTGCCATAGATACCACACTGTCCTGGCCAGTGCCAGCTGTACACTGTCCCTCAGCTAAGGGCAATGGTGATGATGGATGTACAGGCAGTATGACTGTGTGCATGGATGGGGTGGAGACTTGTGTACTGTCAATTGGTGGCCCAACAACAGACCCTGACAAACCTGCCTGTGCCTCAGCACACCTATCCTCATCATCACTGTCTGTCTCAGTGACATCAGGTTCCCTGCTGTACCGAACCAGCCCCACCTTGGCACCCGTGAGAGGAAAACAGGAAATACGCTTTAAGACCTGAACATGACTTCAGACCACATGCGCACATGCACACAGACAAAACTACACTCCTCTCTAAAGCAGACACACACAACACCAGCAATCACAGAACATACACAGTAGCAGGTGATGGTGGGGTACAGTAACACAAGCAAAACAGTCATATCACACGTCAGCATACAGGACGTGTTGCTCAACAGCATGCAGTGCAAGTGTAGTCAGTCCTTGTTACTAACAGTATACATGGCTTTGATGCTGATTACAGCCTCTGTGTCTTTAGCAAATTGTGGACACATTTTTAGCACATGCATGGTGAGTATTCACACAACATCATCAGTGGTGCATGGATAATTGATGAAATACCATTCGGCCATGTACGGTACTTATGGTGAGTGTAGCTCATATTGTGGACATGCCAGTGTCATCCATGACATGGCATGCTAAAACACAATTGCATATTTAAACACTACACATACCCAATATGTGTCATATGTCCTAGCCACTCAATAGCATCACAAGACATATATGTGTCAGTTGTGCAAATGGTGATTGGTATGCATACTGTTTAGAGGTGCATATGTGTTCACACACGCATCATTATGGTGTGTAGCAATGACAGCTATGTGTAGTACTGTGGTTTCTATAACTGGATGGGGTATAATACCATAGTTCATCATCATGAAGCTTCGGGTGGTCACTCAAGGCTACAAATGTTTCACAAACCAGCACTAATCATGCTGTGCCAGAACTGTACTACCTTGGCTAAATTCACCATTTCACAACCAGTTGTTACGTGAGTTTGTAAGGAGGCCAATAAGGAGCATTCCCTGACATGAATATGTAGTGTGTTGCAGAGTGTTTAAATGCCCCAGGATAGGCCTCTACCCCTCAGGTATATTATGTGTAATGTGTGGATGAGATTTTGGATACTGGAGTGAGTCTTTACAGAGGGTTTGGGAATCCTTTATGTGTAGCATGTTAAAATGCTCTGTGTATGACATAGATGTGTATGTTATGCGCATGTTGAGTATAAACTGTGCCTATCCAATGGTCACTACAGTCTAGCCACATTTGTTTGAGATGGTCTGGGTATTGCATGTGTTTGAGGCAGCTAATCACATTTGTGAGATGTGCGTGCTCTTACACCAAACATGCAAAGCATGCATTATGGGTAGGTGTGTTACATGTGTACATGGCCTACACCTTAACTATGACATGCACTTTTTATTTACAATAATAAATGTAGATCACACTCACCAGCATCTGTCCGCTGCCTTGATGTCATCCCAGGGGGACCTACATAGAGATGAGACAGTTTGTCAGTGGCCACAACTGTGGCATTGCTACTGTGTGTTTGCAGTCTTACAGTACAACAACAGTTTACATTCACAGGGCTACAGATTATGTTCCAAATGATCAGCATTGCACAACAACAGGCTCCACATCTTTGTACGACACACTCCACATCTCACATATGCATGATCTACCAATACAGGTAACAGTAGTCTACATATATGCCATGTTATCTGCATGCTCCATGTGTGCTTGCTGGGTGGCTCCAACCTCCATCATGGTGTATGTCTGCTGCTGTTGTTGTTGGGCAGGTGCCACCAGGATCAGGAGCAGCTCCTCCACTCTGGTGGGGGGTTGGATATTAACACCACCTCCTGTTGCAAGCTGTTGTCTATGTACATCAGCGGCATGCTGACAGACATGTCTGAGAAGATCACTGCAGTGGTGGCGTACCTGCTCATATGTCTGGTTATGCAGGCCTACCTCATTGACCATGCGGACAACATCTAGCCACATTGCAGTACGCTCCTGCTGGTCCTGGTTGGTTCGTGATAACATGAGACGGTACTGCTGAATCATACTGCTAGTAATGATATCATCTTCAGCACTACTGTAACTGGGGTTCCTGCGATGGGCCATGATCCCTGGAAGACATAAATACAAAAATATGTCTGAGCAAGTCATGTGGCACATTTAACATTATACAGTACAGATATCACTGAACTGCCATATATAGCAACCTGTAAGCGAACCGAGAGTGAAACACTGTAACTGACACATCTGAAGTAGGCAGACTTCATTTGTCTGCAACCTGTGGGTATCGGATCCGACCTCGGATCCGAGCCGGCATTTCAAAAGCTTAGGCTCCGAGCTCCTAGCTCCTCCCTCTACCCATAACCCCTTGCCAAGCCCTGACTGACCTCAGATTTCGTTTGCCGCTTTCAAGTTGCGACGGATTCCTTGAGCTCCTAGTGCAGATAAGTTTTCTGACAGGAAAATTTTGTAAAATTTAACCTTTTTTGATTAATTTAAATAGAAGTGTGTCTGTTAGGCTTTCCTTCCTCTACCTTTTATTTTTTTCTTCCCGGGTTTGCGTAGTTTGAGTGGTTTGTGTGTGTTTAGGCCTGTTAGGGCTAGAGTATGTCTGAAGCCCATAAGGCAGTTTTTTCTAAGTGCACCGAGTGTGGCCATAAGCTGTCCCGGGATGGCCACACTCGTGTTAATGCTTGGGGTTGAACACCTGTCATCTGGTTGTACCATTTGTGCAGGGTTCAACCCCGAGCTTTGAGGGAGCGGATGTCGAAGCTGGTTCTGGCGGGACTTCTCCTCCAGATACCGCCGGCTTCTGCCCTCTACACAGCAAGCAGTTGCTGTGGGCTCTCCTCCACCGGCTGGGACTCAACCTCCCTCTAAGATGCCGGAGGAGAGAGAGTCTTCTAGGGAGAGAAAGAAGGAGAGGCACAGGGAGAGGCACCACAAACGAGAGCTGAAACCTCTAGTTCGGCTCCTCCATCCAAGCGGGCCTCTCCTGTGCCTTCTAGTTTCCTCCTCCTCGGCTCCACTCCCTCGGTTCTCTCCTGGGCCCGAGGAGGAGGAGGCTAGCCCTTCAGCGAGGTCCCCAAGGCTCTCTAGGTCCGCTGTGGCCTCGACTAGATCTACCTTCTCCATGAGTGAAGCAGACATGGACGGATGATGAGGAAATTCATCCAGGCCCAAATGCAAATGGGAGTGCTCTAGCCCCCATCCGGGAGGTGCTTGACCCCTTTTTCGCACCTTTGGCTCCTTCTCCGACCACACCATGGGTTCGGAGCTGTCGGCGCCGGGCAGAGTTGGATCCGGGGTGGGTCGGATCCGATAGGTGGCGCACCTCGGATCCGTCCCATCCCTTGAGTGCTTGGTGCCGGACCCGACCTCTCGAGCCGAGGACCGAGCCTCGGATCCGAGGGAGCTGGTGTGTCTTCGCTCCGTCTAGGTCAGAGCACACGGTCTCGGATCCGACGGTCTGCTCGGCCCGATCCGCAAGGCCGGATCTGAGTGGGGTCGGCTCTCGGGGTTCAGAGAAGCTGGCTCCCCTCGGCCTTCGGCGTAGTGGAAAGGGCACTGTTGAGGACTTCGGACCCCGGTCCCTGCCACGCTCCATCCCGCACTCCCTTGCAGTTGGGCCAGGCTCCCACCAGCCGGTCCCAGGGACAGCCCGCCTCGATGTCCCAAGTAGTTCCCTTGGAACATCCAGCTGCAGAAGAGTACTCCTCGGACAGCCCCAAGAAGTACCTCGAGTAAGTGCAAAGGAGGCACATGGACTCCCGAGTCCGTTACGAAGACACAGACTTGGATGAAGGGAGGGCTCCCAAGGTCACCCCTGAAGACGTATCATTTGGAGACATTATGGAAATGTTGAGGATCGGGGGTGGTCTGCCCCAAGGCCTCCTCAGACGAGTCTGTGTTCTTGGAGGCATTCGAGGCGGCCCATCTACCTCTTGGGTGTCCCCTCCTGCCGACCCTCTGGTGGACCTTATATCCACCAGAGCGTGGAAGGATCCGGACACCGTTGAGCCTGTACCCAAGCGTCCTGACCGTATCCTTTCCTCCGGCGGACCGCACTCACTGGAGAAAAGGCCCCCCAGTAGATGCCATGATGATGGCTGCAGCCACTAAGAGGGAATTGGCCCAGGAGAGTCCCTCTATGCATCCTCCGGGCAAGGAGTCCCACTCGATGGATCGCATTGGGAAGCGAGTTTTCAGTTCAGCAACCTTCTCTTTGAGGCTGAACTACATGGCACACGCCATCAGGATGCAGCGGATTTGATTAAAGAATACGCTGCATCTCCCCAGAGTCCATGTCGGGTGAGGACAAGCAGGTATACTCCACCGAATGGCCACTCTTAGAGCAGTTTCTAACACATCTATGCGGCTACTTTCTCACGCTACCGAGGGAGCCGCTAGAGCCAGCGGAGCAGGCCTAGTCATGAGGCGGCAGGCCTGGCTCTGCCACTGTGATTTCGCAGAGCCCTTCAAGGCGACTTCGAATGCCCCTTTGATGGTTCTGCCTTGTTTGGCAAAACTGTTCGCGAAACATTGGTCCAGAGCGAAGGACGGAAGACGCTGTCTGCCGTCGGAGTCCGCTTCTCAGCTCCCCAGAGGTCCTTCTCGAAGAACCAAAAGGGACAGAAGAAGATGTGGTTCGAAGTCGCAGCAGTCCCAACCTGCTCGGATAACCAGTCCTCCCGTGGCAGAGGAGGACAGGGAGGTCGCCGTCCTAGAGGCAGGGGCTCCTAGAAACTTTGGGTCCAGAGAACCTTTCTCTGATAGGCCCACGCAGCAGCCCTGAAGGGTTGCCTGGCTGTCCGTCTCTGGAGGCAGTCGGGGGGCGCTTTTCGAGGCACCTAACTTCTTGGGAGTCCATCACAACAGACCGTTGGGTGCTTGGCGTGATATCCAGAGGTTATACAATTCCCTGTACAAAGTTCCCAGATCTCGCAGCCTCCCAGATGTTCCACCCGACCAAAGGGAGGCAGCAGCTATCAAAATCGGACAGCTGCTAGAAAAGAGCTATCCAGTCGTCCCCAGATCAAACCGGGTCAGGGTTTTACTCCAGGTTCTTTTAGTGCCAAAGAAAACGGGGACTTAAGACCGATCTTAGATCTTTCCCTGCTGAACCTGCCAGTAACCAAGCAAAAGTTCGGATGGTCACCCTTCAATCTATACTCCCCTCTTGAGGGAGAACGACTGGATGTGCTCCATCGACCTCAAGGACGCTTACCACATTCGCATGGACAGATGGTCCAGGAGGTTTCTTCGCTTCGGCTGGGAGCCAGTCATTATCAGTTCAGGGTCCTCCCTTTGGTCTCACCTCAGCCCCAGGGTGTTCACCAAGGTTCTAGCGGTTGTAGCGCCCACCTGAGGCTCCAGGGATTACAGGTCTTTCCATACCTGGACGACTGGCTCCTGACGGCATCATCAAGGCATCTTCTGTGCTCAGCCAGGGACTACTTCCTTCATATAGCCCCAAGGCTGGGCATCACTATCAACTGGGAGAAATCTTTACTGCACCCCACACAAGTTATAGATTTCATAGGAGGAAGGCTAAACACCAGGTCAATGCGAGCCTTCCTCACCCCAGACAGAATTTCCAACCTGAAGTGTCATGTCGCAGCGGTCCTGCAACCATTTCCGACAGCAGCTTCGGTCCTGAGGGCCCTAGGTTCGATGGCGGCAGCTATCCCGCTTCTTATTCATGCGCCACGCATGCGGGTTCTTCAATGGACCGTTCAGGTTCAGTGGTCCCCTCTCTGTTCCTCTCTCAACACTCCGATAGCGGTCAGCAAAGCATGCAAGGATTCCCTTCTTTGGTGGCTTCGGTCTCCGGAGCCTCTGACAGGGAGACCTTTTTGTGCAGCATTTCCCCGAGCCACAGTGACCACGGACGCTTCTTGCCTCGGGTGGGGGGGGGGCATTCTGCGGGGAAGATTGTCCAAGGCACGTGGAACTCCACAGAGACTTTGTTGCATATAAATGTCCTGGAAATGAGGGCTGTGCTCCTAGCGTTGCAAGCACTTCACAACGTTCTTCCTTCAGGGACTATTGCGATTCAGACAGACAACATGCCGGTAGTCTGGTACATCAACAAACAGGGAGGAACCAGGTCCTATCCCCTTTGTCGAGAGGCCATGAGAGTCTGGGAATGGGCAATTTCCACCAAACGCTTTCTTGTAGCAACGCACATTCCGGGAAAATCCAACATCCTTGCGGACAAACTCAGTCGCACCATTCTTTCCCCTCACGAGTGGTCTCTCAATCCTCAGGTAGTGAAGAAGATTTTTGCTGTTTGGGGGCAACCCTGTTGCGATCTTTTTGCCTCTCACTCAAACGTCAAATGCGACAATTTCTTCGCTCTGCTTCCCCCACCAGGGGAATCCCTGAGAGATGCGCTGGTGCATGCTTGGCCTCCCGGTCTCCTTTATGCCTACCCTCCACTACCTCTGATGCAGAGGCTTCTGCAGAAAGCCAACAGTTTGGGGAGCAGAATGATTCTCATTGCCCCGTTCTGGCCTCGTCAACCCTGGTTCCCCTTTGTATGGTCTCACAAAGTGAATGCACGCTGGATTCTGCATCCGATTCGGATCTCATCTCCCACCCTCTGGGAATTTCGGTCCCCAATCTACGCACCCTGAAATTGACAGCTTGGCTGCTCCAGTTCCATCCTTGATTAGGACTCCGGTATCTCGTCACTGGTCAAGGCCATCCTAGTGGCGGCTCATAAGCCTTCCACTAGGCAGGTTTATCGGAGTAAATGGAAGAGATTCTCTATTTGGGCGGTCCAGAAAAGTTTGGATCCTTTTTCAGCACCTATGTCGGCAGTGCTGGATTTTTAACAGACCTCTTTCATCAAGGGGCAAGTTCTTCCACGATTAAGGTACAATTGGCAGCCATCTCTCATTATCACATTGGTCATGAGACAGCTCCCTCATGACGGCGAAATTGTGCAAAACCTTTCTTAAAGGGATTTTTTGTTGAGGCCTCCAGTCAAAGAGATTGTACCACCTTGGGACCTATCTTTAGTTCTGCAAGCCCTTACTGCTCCTCCCTTCGAGCCTGCAGCTTCTACAGACCTGAAGTACCTTTCCTGGAAGACTGCCTTCTTAGTAGCTATTACTTCAGCCAGAAGAGTGTCTGAACTTCAGGCTCTATCGTCAAGCCTTACCTTTCCTTCTTTCCAGATAGGGTGTGCCTCAGGACCAATCCATCTTTTCTTCCAAAAGTCTCTTCAGAATCTAATATCAACCAATCAATCAACTTACCTGTGCTTTTTCCCAAGTACTCAAACAAAGGAGAATACAAATTGCATTCCTTGGATGTTCATAGACAATTACGATTTTATATTCACAGAACAGCTGGTCACAGGCAATCAGATCAGCTGTTCGTCTCCTTTGCTTTGGGTAAAGCAGTTTCTAAAGTCACACTATCGAGGTGGATTGCTAATTGTATTCTGCAGGCTTATGACACTTCAGGTAGACCTGCTCCTCAGAGGGTTACGGCTCATTCTACTAGGGCAGTCTCCACGTCAGCCGCCTTTAAGTCCCGTGTGTCATTGGATGATATCTGCACGGCAGCTACTTGGGCCTCACCTCATACCTTTATTTCTCATTATAAGGTGGATGTTGTTTCCAGGGAAGAGCATCCTTTGGCTCAGCGGTGCTCGAACATCCTTCCATGACGCCCAAGATTCAGGTAGCTGGGGACTCTGTCCCACAGGTTGCAGACAAATGAAGTCTGCCCACTTCAGATTTAGAAGTTATGTACTCACCATAACGTTCCATCTGAGTAGGTGACTTCATTTGGATGCAACCATCCCCCCCTCCATCCCCCTGACCTTTATACAGCGAGTATTTATGCTTTGTTCAGGTACTGTAGTCAGTATTATATAGGCAAACTCAATCTGAGGTCAGTCAGGGCTTGGCAAGGGGTTATGGGTAGAGGGAGGAGCTAGGAGCTCGGAGCCTAAGCTTTTGAAATGCCGGCTCAGATCCAAGGTCGGATCCGATACCCACAGGTTGCATCCAAATGAAGTCACCTACTCAGATGGAACGTTATGGTGAGTACATAACTTCTAATTATCACTGCTCACCCCACAACTGCTTGAAAGTGCCTTGCTCACTCTCTATCTAATGAAC
This sequence comes from Protopterus annectens, assembly GCF_019279795.1. Lineage (NCBI taxonomy): Eukaryota > Metazoa > Chordata > Ceratodontiformes > Protopteridae > Protopterus > Protopterus annectens. Next base: position 340,395,709 of record NC_056742.1, on the reverse strand, counting down.
CATGTTCTGCACTGCAACAAAATAAAATCACTATATAAGACTATACAAGAGTACCTGGCACACTGTATGCAACACGATGTACCACCTAGCCACAGCAGATATACATCAAGCTGATGTGTAAAGAAATATATCATCCATCACAATCAGTGTAAGGTCCAGTAAATGTATTACTATTATATCACACAACTTGTTAATGCCAAACCCGTGGCCAAAATATGTGCACAATTGGGAATATAGGTCACATACTGCTGTAGTACACTATGAATGTTGCTAGATACGCAGTTATATGTTTTACCACACATATGTCAAAGGACATGTTACAGACATACCCACACACACACATCAGACATAATTATAGGACACAAAGGTATGACAACCCAGATAAGCTTTCAGTGTGTACTATACAGTACTGTGTGTCTGTACTTACACAACCTTAATCTTGAGAAATGTAATCTGTGATGAATACAGGGACCACACAAAACAGTGGATGCAAGCAATGTGGACATACACCATACTTTGCTGTACAGACCCAGAGCTTCAGGTAGTACTACAGTACACACAGGATTTGCATTCAACATCGGTACCAATCAATAATCATAGATGTAGTGCTTTAGCCTCCAATGACACACCCTAGTTAAAACCAAGGGACTTAATCACACTGTATGCAATAGCACTTGTTCTGCCTAGCAACAGAATACACAGCTTTTGCTAGGATCAAAGCAAGGACCCATAATATCATAACATAAACAGTTTCCCACTAAGCTATCCCACAGATACATATCTTTGACATATTCACAAACATATTGACCATCACAGTCAGTCAGCAGTACAGAGAATCTATTGCAACAAGTGGATGTAGGTGTGTATGAGTATATATATATGTATATATATATATATATATACATATATATATATATATATATATATATATATATATATATATATATATATACATACATATACACATCCATTTGCCTACATATACATATATATATGTAGGCGCATGTATATTTCACCTTTCATAGTGAGAATATCAATTATACAAAGTATGTAAGGTGTACAGTAATGTAATACAATCGCACAGTCTTGGGATAAATGCATTGAAAGTGTTCACAGCCCAGGCAGCTTTAGCAGGCCTTACTGGCTTCAACATTGCAAACTGAACAAACCACCCACATTGTTTAACCACCACATATCATATACCAGCACTGTATGCTGTCTTGTTTGTCACACACTAAAACCTACATACAAATATGCGCATACTAACCTTCACAAACATTTGCAATATGTCCCCCTGCTCTATGCACATATACAGATGTGAATATATATGACACATATATATTTCTCTGTATGTGTGTGGCATACACACACAAGGTCCACACTGTTGTAAGTCCCTACATCCACTTGTATTTCAGTGTTGTATTCCTGCATAAGGGTATGCTTCTGAAACTCCTTCCAAAGCTATTTGCACAGTGTGTAATAGCAGCAAGGCTGATATACCTCTGTGTTTCTGCCTCTGCCAGACCTCTCAAGCAATCAGGTACATATTTGAAAAGACTCAGGGAAAAGTCAAGAAAACGTCAGGGACAATCAGGGACACCTTTAAAATATTAGTGCCATTAAGTTGAGACATTGAGAGAATCAGAGCATATGAATTAATATACGATGTGAGAGTGTTCAATCTCGCCGTTTGTTCTTACACCTGGGTTCGGAGACGATCCTCGGCTCCGTGTCAGCCGCTTGGCAAAGCTCTGCATCGAGAAGAAGCTCGAGACCAACCTAACTCCCACAATCCCCCTCTGCCTTTACCTCAGATCTAGTTTGCCGCTGCAACTTTCGCATCATTTTGATGAGCTCGGACCACCTCAAAGCTAAGATTGATTAATTCTTATATTTCTTGTATTATTTTTGGTATAAAACTTTTCTAAAGTTGATTGTGTGTGTGTATGAGTAGTGTATCGAGGGTTTCTCAGTTCCGTATATAATTTTTATATACTTCTTTGAGTTATTCCCTCGGGGCCTACCCCACCCTTTAACTTTTACTGGATTTTACTATTGGATGTGACTTTATTAACAGGATTTGACAGTTTTTACTGGACTTGACAACTTTTACTGGATTGGACATTTTGTACTAGCTATTTCTCTGTTTTCTGGGTTGAATTTGTAAACATGTCAGAAAAAGCTAAATCAGGCTTCAAACGGTGCCAATGTGGACAGAAGATGTCTGTCACAGACAACCATAGTTCCTGTGTCTACTGTCTTGGCCCTGTCCATCTGCAAGAAGACTGCTCCATCTGTCATTCTTTCAGTGGAAGGGTCATGACAGATAGGCGCAGGAAGCTTATGGATAGGGGCCTTTTGAAGCCTGCGTTCCAAGAGGCTCTGGATGCATCAGACCAGGCATCTAAATCCTCGAAGGAATCGAAGACGTCGGAGCCCAAGTCATCGGCTCCGAGCTCTTCGTTCAAAGTTCGATCACCGGTTCCACAGACTTCGGGGCCGAGTGTTGAACTGTTGTCAGTTACCGAGCCTCGAGTCTTGGAACCGGTGACGGAGCTTCCTCCGCCTGCACTTTTGAGGTCGTCTCCGTCTTCGATTCCTTTGACGCGTTCTTCCAGGCCCCTCTCTGACACCGATGTAGACCGTGTGGTGCAGAAATTGATGGAGAATACGGCCTTGTCCAAACTCATCTCTGTCTCCTCCCAGTTGGTGTCAAGACTCGAAGGCCTTCCCTTATCTCCACCTGTTCCTCCTCCGAGGCCTATCCAGTCTTCGGAGCCGGGAGAGGCTGATCTGTTGATTGTGGAGCCCTCGGTGCCGGACCCGTCTTTTTCTCGGTCGGTACCTTTCACCTCGACTCCGTCGGACCCAGTACCGGAGTCTCGGAGCCGAAGATCCATCCTTGGGTCTGGGACCGAGAGTCGGACCAATGTTTCGGTTCCGACTCTCCCTCTCGGGGCTTCAGCTGGGATCGATTCGGCTCCGTCCTCGGGGTCGATGCCTTCGGTGCTTGTCTCGGGGATTCCTCCGACTTCCTCGGAACCGGGGGATACCTCGACTCGGGACCCGGGGGCCTTCGAACTCATGAGGAAGGTGTTGTCTGTTCAGACAACCACTTCAGCAGAAACAGCTTCTCCTTCCCCTAAAGGTCCGTTATCCTCCTCTGCACCCATGGCTACGTCTAAGCGTCGAGCACCAGTGTCTCAGTCACCCCTAGAGGGTGCCCCCTCTTCCTCGGAGGATTCTTCGGATGCCCCCCCCCGAGGAAGTTCCGAGGAAAAGATTGTGTAAGAGGAGAGACTTAGATTCTCCACAAGAATCATTGACATCGGACACTGACTTAGATGAGTCAGAAGGGTCCCCAAAATCACCCTCAGAGGATGTCACCTTTTCTGACATCCTGGAGATCCTAAAACAGAGAGGTGATTGGCAAGCCGTGCCCCCTTCTGAGGATGAGTCAGTCTTGCTGAAGGCATTCGGTGCTCGCCCTTCCTCCTCCTGGGTCACTCCGCCCTTCAATGAGTTGATGGAATTGATTGCTCGAAGGGCGTGGGAGGCACCTGACACAGTGGAGCCAGTCCCTAGAAAGCCTAACAAATATATTACTGCCCCCCAAGATAAGGCTTATCTGACAAAGGGAGTGCCAGTGGACGCTATGGTGGTGGCAGCTGCCACGAAAAAGGAGATGTCTGAATCTTCCTCATCTGTCCATCCGCCTAACAGAGATTCTAGGACTATGGACAGGTATGGGAAGCGCATTTTTAGTTCAGCGGCTTTTTCTATGCGATCCCTGAACTATTTGACCCACTTCACACAGCTACAGAGGGATCTAATCAAAGAGTTGGGAGATACCCTCCAGGGTACTACAGATGCTGCTGTCTCTGAAAAGGTTGCAGCACATCTCAATACCCTTACGTCTATTGCAAATTCGTCCATGAGGCTGATCTCATACGCAGCCAAAGGATCGAGTAGGGCAGCGGCTTCAGCGATTGCTCTTCGTAGACAATCCTGGATGCGCTTATGTTCATTTGCGGAAGCCTTCAAGTCTTCCTTTACTAACGCCCCATTTGATGGTGCCACTCTCTTTGGCCCCAAAGTAAAGGAGACCCTTACCCGGTGTGAGCAAGAGGGAAAGACTCTGTCTGCTGTCGGAGTCCGTTTTTCCACCCCATCCAGACCGTACCCCAAAGGGCAACGTGGTGGAAAAATGTGGTTTCGAAAACCCCAAGGTTCTTTCCCAAGCACACAGGGTGATGCCCCCTCTAGAGGCAGAGGAGGGGGCAGAGGTGGAAGACGTCGCCCTGGCGGCAGAGGGGGTCCGCAAAACCAAGGTGACAGGGATACACTCCCTGGGAAACCTTTCCAGCACTCCTGAGAGGAGGCCCGACTGTCCTGCTCTGGAGGCAGTCGGGGTCGCTAGCTTTATACCCTCAGGCCTGGCAAAATCTTACATCAGTCAATTGGGTAAAAGCATTGTTACCAGAGGCTACAGAATTCCTTCCTATGGCCCCAATTCCACAGAAAAGACTTCTGGATGTGCCGCCCCATCTGCGAGGTCCTGCAGCTATAGAAATTTCAAAGCTGCTAGAAAAAGAGTCATCCAACCAGTCCCAGCGGACCAAAGAGGATTCAGAACTTACTCAAGGTTCTTTTTAGTTCCAAAGAAGACAGGGGACTGGAGGCCAATCCTGGACCTAAGCAAACTCAATACCTTCATCAAGAAAGAAAAGTTCCGGATGGTCACGCTTCAATCGATCCTTCCATTTCTACAGAAGGACAACTGGATGTGCTCAATAGATCTAAAGGACGCATACTACCACATCAAAATGGCCAGGGCGTCCAGGGATCACTTGCGCTTCCGGCTGGGAGCCAGTCATTATCAGTTTCGAGCCCTGCCCTTTGGTCTGACCTCAGCCCCCAGGGTTTTCACCAAATGTATGGCAGTGGTAGCGTCTCACTTGAGACGCCTGGGATTTCAGGTGTTTCCGTATCTGGACGACTGGCTCCTTTCTGCCACCACCGAGTGTCGACTGATTCAGGCCAGGGATTACACGCTACAACTTTGTGTACATCTCGGAATTTCCATAAATTTCGAAAAATCCTTACTACAGCCATCACAGCATATCTCATTCATAGGAGCAGAATTGGATACGCGTTGTTTAATTCTAAGGCTTCCTCCAGAAAGGATAAACTCCCTACACAACCATATATCTCTTCTTCTATCATCCAGAAAATCTCCAGCGAAACTGGTTCTGAAGGTTTTGGGGCTCATGGCAGCTTCTCTCATTGCGATACCCTTGGGAAGACTGCACATGAGAGTTCTTCAATGGCTACTGTTTGCACAATGGTCATTCCAAAAGCTACCTCTGACACACGAAATTCACATCACAAACATATGCAAATCACACCTAGCTTGGTGGCTACGGACTTGCAATCTTTCCAGTGGAAGACCATTTGTGCTACCCACGCCGACAGCAACGGTGACCACGGACGCTTCCCTGATAGGGTGGGGGGGCATCTTTCAGGGACAGACAGTCCAAGGCGAATGGACCAATTTGGAATACAATCTGCACATCAATGTTCTAGAGTTGAGGGCAGTGTTTCTAGCGTTGCAACACTTTGCTCCCCTTCTTCCTCTAGGGACAATTGCAGTTCAGACGGACAACATGTCCGTAGTCTGGTACATAAACAAGCAAGGGGGAACCAAGTCTTATCAACTATGCAGAGAGGCCATGAGAATCTGGCAATGGGCGGAGTCCACAGGTCGCTTTCTGATAGCAATGCACATCCCGGGGTTATCCAACGTCATAGCGGACAGGTTGAGCAGAGCCATCCTGTTACCTCACGAGTGGTCCCTCAAACAGTCAGTTGCGAAGGAAATATTTCGCAAGTGGGGCCAGCCTTCTTGCGATCTGTTTGCGTCTCCAATGAACGCCAAATGCGGGAGCTATTTTGCCCTATTACCCCCTCCAGGGGAAGTCCCCAGGGACGCTCTGGTTCACGATTGGCCCCTGGGTCTCCTGTACGCCTTTCCTCCTGTTCCCCTGATTTCAAAATTTCTACAGAAAGCCAGCAACCTGCAAAGGACAATTATCCTCATTGCCCCATTCTGGCCTCGTCAAATCTGGTTTCCCTCTCTTCTGGCACACCAAATGCGGGAACCCTGGATCCTGGACCCAGAGCCGGATCTACTGACCCATTCATCAGGGGCTCTCCACCCGTCGCTTCTCTCCCTCAGACTAGCAGCTTGGCTGCTCCGCTTCCCTTCTTAGCCAGGTCTGATCTTCTATCCCCAGCAGTTCAGAATATCCTGGTGGCTTCTCATAAAGCTTCCACTACAAAGATCTACACTAGTAAATGGAAGCGTTTTGTGCACTGGGCAACTACACAACAATTGGATCCCGTAATAGCTCCTCTGAATAAGGTCTTGGAGTTTTTAACCAAACTATTCCACCAAGGGGCTTCTCCTGCCACTTTGAGAGTACAATTAGCTGCCATATCGAACTTTCATGTGGGGGAAAGTGGGGCTCCTATTATGGCTCACAGACTTTGTAAGGCCTTTCTGAAAGGATCTTTCCATATTAGACCACCAGTTAGAAGTCCTACTTCACCTTGGAACTTGAACCTTCTCTTGTCACAGCTGATGCTACCACCTTTTGAACCAGCCTCTTCCTGTCCTTTGAAGTTTTTGTCATGGAAGACCCTTTTTCTGGTGGCTATCACATCGGCCAGGCGGGTATCGGAGCTTCAAGCTCTTTCAGTTAAACATCCTTATTTGATCTTTCACCCTGATAGAGTATCTCTTCGCACTAATCCATCCTTTCTTCCCAAAGTTTGCTCCGTTAACAATATTAATCAGTCCACTGAACTCCTCACCTTTTTCAAGAACCATTCCAATAAGTTGGAATATATGTTACACAAGTTAGATGTTCATAGACAACTCAGATTTTACTTGGACAGAACAAAGGATCACAGAAAAACAGACCAGCTCTTTGTAGCCTTCTCAGACAGCAAGAAAGGTATGGCAGTTACAAAACGAACCCTGTCCAAATGGCTTTCTGATTGCATTATTTTTGTTTATACTGCCTCTGAACAAACTTTACCTGTCAAGCCCAAAGGGCACTCTACAAGATCAGTATCTACATCCCTGGCTCATGCAGCCCGCCTGCCGTTAGACACTATTTGTGCGGCTGCCACTTGGTCTAAACCACATACATTCATTTCTCATTACAAAGTAGACAGGATTTCTAGGGACAGGGCAACCTTTGGTTCCACTGTGCTCAGGAACGTTCTCCCCTGAGTTCCTCAGGAACATGGAGCTAGGGACGCTACCCAGGTGTAAGAACAAACGGCGAGATTGAACACTCTCACATATAGAAGTTATGTCCTTACCATAACGTTCCATGTGGAGTGTTCATCTCGCCTTTGTTCTTACATTCCCACCCTCCCACCCTCAGGAAGAACGTCCAGTTTAGGTGTCTGGTTTGTTTCTCCTGCTTCTGCCTTGAGCAGTTGTTATGGCTATGTATTTTTAGCTTAGTTTATTCTTGTTTGGCATGAATGTGTTTGCTCTCTTCTGTTTACTGTTGGTTTGCTTGCAAACTAGATCTGAGGTAAAGGCAGAGGGGGATTGTGGGAGTTAGGTTGGTCTCGAGCTTCTTCTCGATGCAGAGCTTTGCCAAGCGGCCGACACGGAGCCGAGGATCGGCTCCGAACCCAGGTGTAAGAACAAAGGCGAGATGAACACTCCACATGGAACGTTATGGTAAGGACATAACTTCTATTTTTCTGAAGTAAAAAAGGTGTCTAACTCTTAATTATTGTCAGTATTCATTAGGTGTAATTCACCAACGTCCTGGCCAAAGTCAGTAGTATTCGGTGGGATTCAAAGGGACAGAGCTAACATTTGTGTCAAAATCAGGGACAGCCCTGAAAATTAGGGACAGTTGGGAGGTATGGCCTCAGCCCTAAACAGATATGCCAGTGTTTGTCCTGCTGTGATACTGTGTGGGGTTGTAAAATGATGGTGTAACATTATTTCCTGCTAGAATGGCTGCTTCTCTTATCACAGTCATGTAATGTAATCCCACAACAACTGTTGGTTAACATCCACAGAACAAGTTGTGTGGTATGGTATTCCTATTTTTCCTTTACATTCACTCATTCTGATGCATGATATAATTATTTAAGCACCAACTTGATGTATATCTACCGTGGCTTAGTGGTACTTCAAGTTGTCTAGTGTGTGCAAGGTCCGGGGTTCGTGACTTACACAGGTGTTTTATTTTGCTCCTGAGCAGAACAAGGGCCCTCACATATAGAGTGACTAAGGCACTTTTAAGCAGTTGTAAGCGGGTTTGCGTGGGTTTGCACAATGCTGCGCATTGCTTAGCCAAGCGCAAACAAGTGCAAACCCGCTAACTACTGCTTAATAGTGCTTACTCCTGCTCACCCCCGTGCTCATTTCTTTGAAAGAAAAGAAAAATGGGGAGATAGGAAAGTGGTGAAAAAGGGGCACAAAGAGGGAAAGACAGTATGGAAAATAGCTCAGGATGTGTAGGACTGGTGTAGGGAAGGTCCATAGCTGCCCATTTCTTCAAAAGCAACCGCTGTGCATATGCAATAAATTTGGAGGTAGATATGAAACCTTCAACCCCTGAGAGAGGGGTGAGGACAACAAAGTATATTGTAATGCCAATTAAATAACATTTCATGTGTCCAGTGGACATGTGTGCAAAATGGGCAGCTATGTATGGGGCGTAATATTTTTTGGGGAGCAGATTGCCCTTTTTTTTCAGGTGAGAGTGGAATGTGGGGTAGGGGAAGTAGTTATATTTGGGGAGGTAAGTTGACAAGACACATACAGGGGCGGTATATGACACATGTGGTGGGTGAACACCTTTAACAGGGAGGGATGTTTGGAAATCACAAGCCCATGAGCCCCCAGATGGAAGCAGTGGGACTGATGTCCCCACCCATGGGTAGTCACCACTGCATCTTCATAGCCCAGAGGGTGGCTGTGCTTGGGGCTGTGTAGGAGGGGCAGGCTGACCCGGGAGTTGCACTACTCTGGCCTCAAGCTGGCGTAGAGGTTCTGCAACAGAATGTTCAATCTCTCTACGCACCACAGCCCGGACCGTTCGAAGCATGATAGGTGCCCCTCCTCCATCCACGCTTGCATGGGGGGGGCAAGTCCCATCCCCTGCAGCGCTTCCACCAAAAGGTGGCACAGGGCCAACGGAGGAGGAGGTCCCAGGCTGGGCACCAGATCTGCTGGTGCCAGTTGCCATGGCCAGCTGAGGTGGGACAGGTGGGTCCACTGGGACAGGCCTTCCCATACGAACTATGTTTTGGAGAGTTTAATAAAGATATGAGTTAGTAACAGTCAACAGCATCCTAGTTAGTTATAACAGCATGCAGAAGTATTCCCATTAACCCAACACACCAGATTTTCAACAGTTGAAAAGCAAGCATAACACATGCATATATAGAACAATAGTGGACATTACAATAGCATGCAGGTTGAATTGATAGCAACAGGCCACCAATATTGTGGTATTTTAACAGGCACAGGCATAGAAATTAATGCAAATATTTATAAACCAATAGGATATATGTCCCAACAAATGTTTTGAGATTAGACATACCGATTGAGGTGTGGAATTGCATTTTTTATGCACATACAGTAGGGTGGGAAAAGATAGCTCAATTAACAACTTATATATCCTTCTAGTTTTCACTACATTCCTATTAACTGCAGTTATATGTCCCTTACATGTATTATTACACTACTCAATGTCCTTATATTGTGCAATTGGATTTTGCTAGATCATTATATACATGAGCTGTATCTTACATACAAACTGTCCAAGATGCAGATGTTACTGCAACATATTTTGAGAGTTGCTCACACACACTACTGCTAAGATGGTACACTGACAGATCTACTTTCATATAATTATCTAGATATGTTCAGGCGAAAGTATCAGTTATATGTTAAAAGCTCCCTACATTTCTGGCAGCACACTGACATTTCTGTGGAACACAATACCAAGCTACTCATGTGCCAGATTAACTTGTACATGCTGGCCATGAACCAACAGTTGAGGGCTGTACATATGCATACAAGCTACTGGCACTCCCTTCATCCACGTTATATGGGCCTACCCAAGTGTGGGTTGACACTGCTTAATACAACACTACAATTTGTAGAATGCAACAGTACAACAACATATCAAAGAAAATGACACAGACGCACTTTATGAATCATACATTTATTAAAGGATTATTACACCTTTATTTACTGGGTTAAAAGGCTTTTTGAAGGCTCTCTCATTTATTTTATATAGCAGTACATGCAGAATAATTACTAACCTGCCTGATGGCGCAGCCTTTGCAGCCTATCTTCATGGGCTTGCTGGTTCATAGTCCGAACACCTGCAGCTGTGAAGTAAATGCAGTGATATTGAGACATACCTATCCATAGTATATACATGTATAGCAATTCTTAACTACTTAATACAATGGCTACTTACTCAGTACTAGGGCATTACACATTGTACAGGACCCCTGGATCCACTGGTCCAGTTGATCCTCCCTACGTCACTTCAGTTCAGAATAATGGTGCCTGACCTGCTCACCAGTCCAAGGAGCACCAGTGGCACTGGTGAGATCATGGGCAAGACTGTTCCAGGCCTCTGTTTTATATTGGGTACCCTGGTAATGGCCCTGCAAGAATCTTTCCTCATGATTGTGGACAAGGAGTCAAACCATTACTTTGGACTCCTCGATGCCCCAGCGTTGCACTCTAAATCGAGTGCCTTCTCCAGCACCGGCCATGCTGACTGCAGAAGGAAGCTACAACCAGTTATAGCAAGTATTCCTGCCTGTGGAGCTTAAATATGCCTCATTTCCCACACTTATTTGTGATTAGCCAGTTCTGGAAAAACTCAGCTGTAGGCATGCCTGCTTAGCTGATGTTGGCAATGTTTAAAATTCCTTTGATATGTGTCTGTTGAAAGTGCATGTTTATGAAATGCTGTTATGCCTTAGTGGTTAAGTACTGTGACTATAGTGCACAGTATCCTGAGTTTGAGCCCTATCACTGCTTTTTATTTTCCTACTGGGCAGACCTGAATGGTTAAGGTACAGTAAAGGAGGTGTGGCCATGTTTAACCGACTTTGCTCAACTTTGCCCAACGCTTCTCAACGTTGCTCGACGTTGCGCTGGTTAGCGCAGTGCACAGCTACGGGCAAAGACATTGCACTGGTTAACGAGGTGCGCAGCTATGCGCAATTGGATTTAAATATGCTCAATACTGGTAAACTGTGCTTAGCATTACTTTATATTGCTTAAAATAGGGTACTCATGCCTCAGAATGCATAACCATTTCACCTTCATATATATATATATATATATATATATATAATTTGTTCACTACTACATTTAACATTTCAATGCTTTTTACAAAACTTATACATAAAAAATGTCAGGAAATATTTTTGTATACAGATTTCCAACAGAAAATGGAATGTGCAGTAGTGGGACTCGAACCGGGAATGCCTCCTCTTTGTGCGAAGGCTCTAACCACTACGCTATCGCTGTTTTGCTTAATTTGCATATAGTTTTCTTATTATCCTCTTCTGGTGTCTAAGCTGCTAACTGTAGCTAAGCAATGGGCAAACCCGCACAAATACGGGCAGCTATTTTGGATGGGGAAAAAAAAAACTCTTTATTTTTTATTTTGTCAGTTGTTTTTCATATGGGGGAGTGTAGTGTTACATTGTGCACATGTGAGCGGACTCGCTCATCTAACTCGAAATTGCGGTGTTTCTTCATTGCAGGGGCATGGATTTTTGGAGTGCTCGGCAGTCCGACTCGCCCCCTACACTCATCCATGCTCCATGTAAGCTTTAGAATTGAGGCAGCATGCCCTCATTAATATGCATGGCGCCCTGCCGTCATACTCTTAGACTGGCGCTTCCGTGTAAGACTAATCTAGTCTTACACAGAAGATTAGTAAATCCGGGGGATAGTTATGCCAAAACATAGCACTTTGCTAAAACACATGGAGTAAACTTGCTATATTTCTGCTTAATGTGCCTTTTTTTGCCCTTATTATATTTGTTTTGCTTGTTTAAGCCCTTTTCATGCCCAGTGAACTTTTCTTGTACCCGTTTTACTTTAAACATGCCCAGTTTTGCTTGAAACACACTTGTTTTGCTTTATACATGCTCGTTTAGCTTTACTGTGAATTGTTCCATCAAATACGCTTATTTTAAATATTTCCTTTTGGTTAACAAACTTTTCGTGCCTTCTGCTTGCTTAATACTGCAGTTTGTGTACTTGTAATGCCCCTTTTTGTCTTTTATATCAAGTAAATAATTTGTGTTCCTTCTCATTATCTTTGATTCTTTTCAGGCTCTTTTTGTGCTTATTTCACTTATTTTTACCTTCACTGTCATCTCTGCACCTCATGGCTCCAGATTCTATTTTCTTCCATCCCACTTCTGACACCATGTTGCTCTGCCTTTCTGGATACAGTAGAAGAGTCTTTGTAGGTTCTGTTCAAGCAGCTTTATTTTATCCAAGCACATTATTACTTAAGGTTACTGACTTTAACTTATATACAAACTAACAACTGCATTCATGCATGCTATCACTGTGACTGCTCTTACAAAATGGTCCTATGGAGTGCATGTGTCTGGGATTTTATATGTGCATGTGCAGTCTTGACATACTTCTTAAAGATACAGTGCACATCACTTGCACTCTGATCTACACCATGTAAGCATTATATGTGAAGTTGTTCTATCTCACTTTCATTCTCACTGATGGGTTCGGAGCCGGCCAAGTTCAAAAGCTTGAGGTCTTCAACCAGCTCGTAGCCTACTCCCTATCCCATGATGCACTGGTGCTTCCCTCAGATTTCATTTGCCACACCTCTACTACCTTCCAATCCCCAGATCTCGTTTGCCGCAGCTTGCCTGAAGCATCATGATCCTGATCTCCAAGTTTGTGAGTTGGGTTTTTTGATAAGCAATTTTTTTTGTAGTTGAGTGTTAGCTGTTAGTGTAAATTTCCTCTCCTCCTCCCCTCACTGGTGCATCGTGTTTTAGGACTTTTTCTGTAGTTTATCAGTGTTAGTTAGAGTGTGTTGCTTCCCCTCCCCGGTCAGCGTTCTGTGTGCCTTTGAGTGTGTGGTGAGTGGGTCTGAGTAGGAATTAGTTTGTTTTTCTCTTTTTCCTAATGTTGTTGTGTGTGCTGTTTTCTTCTCTAGAGACATGGCTGACTCTAAACCAGTCTTTAAGAGGTGAACTGAGTGTGGCCAAAAATTGTCACCAGCCAATGGCCATACTCTTTGCGTTATGTACTTGGGTGTAGCACATTGTCTCCTCCGGGTCAGGTGAAAGCTCATTCCACTAGGTCAGTGGCTACTTCTGCAGCCTTTTAGTCGAGAGTCTCATTGGCTGATATTTGTTCTGCAGCTACTTGGTCCTCAGCTCATACCTTTATTTCCTCACTACAAATTGGATTTGATTTCTAGAAGGAGAGTATCCTTTTGATCCGCTGTCCTCTAGAATATCCTTCCATGAGGGCCACCCAGGAGTTTAGTAGCTGGGGACTCTGTCCCACAGATTGAAGACCAAATGAAGTAAACTACTTCAGATAAAGAAGTTATGTACTCACCATAATGTTCCATCTGAGTAGTTTTACTTAATTTGTCTTCAACCATCCCTCCTTCCTTCCCTCTGGTTTTACCATATGGACAGTTTATTTGGTTGAAGTTTTAGGTGCGTAAGGTGTTTTTTTCAGGTCGGGCTCTCAGTATAAGTGGCAGCAAACTCGATCTGGGGGTTGGAAGGTAGTGGAGGTGTATTATGGGTAAGGGGAGGAGCTTGGAGCTCGGAGCAGATGTTAGTGAACTTGCCAGCTCAGATTCGATATGGATCTGGTACACACAGGCTGAAGACAAATGAAGTAGAACTACTCAGAAGGAATGTTATGGTGAGTACATAACTTCTTTATTTTTCAAGTTTAATACATTTTTTTCTCAAACTTTCATCTTCTATATAGTTGCCCTTGTTGGTAGGAGCTGGTATCTCCTACCCTTAAGTCACCTATTTTACAATCAGTGGCTTCTTTCATAGCTTCTTCTCGGTCCTCAAGATTCTCTGATAAGGATGTGGATTGTGTGGTGCAGAGGCTTCTGCAGACACTGGTACTAGCATAGATTTTTTCGGGGCCGATCCTTGGGGCTTCGGGCCTGACTGAGACCCAGTCCATTACTTCTGTTCCTCCTCTGATCTGCCTAGAAGTTTCAGAGCCAGAGTGTTCAGAGCTGATTATCGTGGAACCGCTGGAGCCGAAACTTGCTCCATGCCTGTCGGTTCTGATTACTCTGACTTCCTCGGTGCCAATCTTGGAGTCTAAGAGCCGACACTCACCGGTGGGGTTCGGGGAGGATAGTCAAACTGACCTCTCGGTTATGACTTTAGCTCTCAGGGCTTCGGCATGGCTGAGCTTGGCTCCTACCTTGGGCTTGGATCCCACTGCTTTGGTGCCTGGCAGATCACCTGCTTCTTTGGATCCAGGGGTTTCCTCTCATCAGGGCCGGGGGGCTTTCGATGCCATGAGGAGAGTATTGTCCCCTCGGGCATCCACATCATCAGAACCAGCAACCTCCTCCCCCAAAGCGCCTGTGTCTACTTCTGCTTCACTGGTCCCTCAAAAGCATAGAGACCCAGAGCCTCATTGGGTGAGCCCTGCTCTTCCGAGACCTCACCAGAGACAACCACTGAGGAGGTTCCCAGGAAGAGACTTTGCAAGACGAAGCATCTGGACTCCCCGCAGGAATCCGTCACATCAGTTACTAACTTAGATAAGTCAGAAGGGTCCCCACAGTCCCCCTCTGACAATATTTCTTTCGGAGATATCTTAGAAATTCTCAAGCAGAGGGGTGGCTGGAAGCCCATTAACTCTACTGATGATGAGTCAGTTCTCCTGAAGGCTTTCGGGTCTCAACCCTCCACCTCTTGGGTGTCTCTGCCTTTTGATGAGCTGATGGAACTCATCTCTTGAAAGGAGTGGGAGTCCCTGGATACCACGGAACCTGTCCCTCGGAGGCCTAACACATTTATGACTTCCCCCCAGGGCAAGGTTTCCTAACCAAAGGAGTACCCGTTGATGCTATGGTGGTTGCGGCAGCCACCAAGAAAGAGTTGTCAGAGACTTCTAGATCTGTTCATCCTCCTAACAGGAATTCTAGGATCATGGACAGATATGGCAAGCACATGTTTAGTTCAGCGGCCTTTGCTCTTCGATCCCTGAACTATCTCATGCATTTTACTAGACTGCACAGAGATCTCCTTAAAGAGCTGGGAGATACTCTACAGGGTGCAGTAGCTGCAGGAGTTTCAGATGAAGTATCTTCCAAGCTTGCTACCCTAAATTCCCTTGTAAACTCTTCCATGTGCCTTATTTCATACGCGGCTGATGGAATGAGCAGGGCAGCAGGTACAGAAATTGCTCTTAGGAGACATTCCTGGATGCACTTATGTTCCTTTGCGGAGCCCTTCAAGTCATCCTTTGTGAACACCCCTTTTGATGGCTCATCCCTTTTTGGGCTCATAGTGAAGGAAACGCTTACCAGGAGTGAGCAGGATGGAAAGACTCTGTCTGCTGTCAGTCCATTTTTCCACCCCTACCAGACCTTACCCCAAAGGTCAGAAGGGAGGGAAGATGTGGTTCTGTAAAACTCAAGGAGCTTTCCAGGACACTCTTGGTGAATCCCCCCCAGAGGCAGAAGGGGGGTAATAATGAAAGACAACGTCCACATGGCAGAGGTGGTCCACAGAATCAGGGCGACATAGATCAGTTCTTTGGACAGCCCTATCAGCGCTCCTGAAAGGAGGCCCATCTGTCCATCTCTGGAGGCAGTCAGGGGATGCTTATCTTTGTACCCAGACGCCTGGCAAAAAATAACAAAAGATCACTGGGTAGAAAGCATCATATCCAGAGGACACTCCATTCCCTTTGCCACCCCACCACCTCTTGTTAGAAAAATCTCGGATGTCCCACCCAGTCACAGGGAACAAGCAACACAGAGATTCAAAGGTTGCTAGAAAAAAAGAGTTATCCAACCAGTCCCGGCAGACCAGAGAGGATCCGGAACTTACTCAAGGTTCTTTTTAGTTCCAAAGAAAACGGGACTGGAGACCCATTTTGGATCTCAGCAGATTAAACAAATCTGTCAAAAAGACAAAGTTTCGGATGGTCACGCTAATGTCGATACTTCCCTTTCTCAGGAAAGATAACTGGATGTGCTCAATAGATCTCCAGGATGTGTACTACCACATCAAAATGGCCAGGCCATCCAGAGATCATCTGCGCTTTCAGCTGGGAGCCAGCCACTACAAGTTTTGAGTTCTGCCTTTTGGTCTCACTACAACCCCCAGAGTGTTCACCAAATGCATGGCAATAGTCACGGCTCACCTGAGATGTTTAGGATTCCGGGTGTTTCCATACCTAGACAACTGGCTCTTCACCGCCACCACCAGGCATCCACTCATGCAACCTTAAACTTCTGCAGTCAGTTGGGGATTACCATTGCCTTATCACCATCCAGATGTACCATTTTTATAGGAGCAGATATAGATACCATTTCCATGACCATAAAACATCCACCAGAAAGGGTTTCTGTTCTATGAAAACAGGTTCTGAATCTTTTATCAAAAGAAAAAGCCCCAGCTTCATTGGTGTTCAAATTGTTGGAGACAATGTCAGCAGCACTCATTGCGATTCCTTTAGGTCGAATGCATATGGGAATACTGCAATGGCTTCTGTTCACACAATGTTCCTTTCAAGAACTTCCGATGTCTCATCAAATTCTGATAACAAAATCATGCAGGAACGACCTTCGCTGGTGGCTGACATCTCAACAAGTAACAATAGGTTGCCCCTTTGATCTACCCGCTCCCATTGCCACTATGAGCATGGACGCCTCCCTGATAGGGCAGGGGGACATTATCAGGGAAGAACACCCCAAGGCAAGTGGAAACAACACAAGGCTCAAGACTCCCTTCCTCTAGGGACTATTGCAATTCAGACGGACAACATGTCAGTGGTCTGGTACATAAACAAACAAGAAGGAACCAGATCGTACACCCTATGTCAAGAGACCCTGAGAGTATTGCAATGGGCAACTTCCACCCAACACTTTCTGACAGCAACGCACATCCCGGGGAAGTCCAATGTGATAGGAAACAAATTGAGCAGAGTGATTCTATTGCCTCAGAAGTGGTCCCTGAAACAAGAAGTGGTGGAAAAGATATTCCGCAGATGGAACCAGCCTTGCTCCAACCTCTTTGCAACCCCAACGAACATGAAATGCAGCAGCGGTTTTGCCCTAATTCCCCCATGGGAGATTCCCCAAGGGACACGCTTGTACACAGTTGGCCCCGGGTCTTCTATATGCCTTTCCACCTTTTCCACTGATACCCAAAGTTTTACAGAAAGCAAAGACTCGGGGAAGGACCATTATTCTAATAGCCCCTTACTGGTCTCGTCAGATTTGGTTTCCCTTTCTTTAGCCTCATCTATTGGAAGAACGTTGGATCCTGGACCCAGTTCCATATCTTCTGACTCATTCATCAGGGGCTCATCATCCCACACTTTACACCCTCAAATTGACAGCTTGGCTGCTCCAGTTCCAAGAGTTGCCAGGTTTCAAAATCTCTTAGCTGCAGCTCAGCACATTATAATATCCTCCCATAAATCATCTACCAGGAAGTTATACCTTAGTAAATGGAAAAGATTTTCTATATGGGCATCTCAAAACAATATTGACCCATATCTAGCCTCATTTTAATCCATTTTAGAGTTTTTGACCAAACTTTTCAGTGAAGGAGCAGCTGCTGCAACCATTAGGGTTCAGTTAGTAGCAATCTCTAATTTTCACCTTGGTGATCAGGGTTCTAATATCATGTCCCACAGACTCTCAAAAGCTTTTCTTAAGGGCACCGCTCATTTGAGAACCCCCTATTCAGTCCCCAGTTACACCATGGAATCCAAATTTTGTTCTTTCTCGTATAATTTTACCCCCATTCGAACCAGCCTCATCTTGTGATCTGAAATATCTACCATGGAAAACCATTTTCTAGTAGCCATTACTTTACTTCAACTTGAAGGGTTTCTGAGTTACACGCCTTGTCCATTAAACCTTCATATTTAATATTTCACAATGACAGAGTTTCACTTAGGACAAATCCATCTTTTTTACCTAGGGTTTGTTCAGAGACAAATCTCAATCAGACTATAGAATTACGTGTTTATTTCCCTAATTATTGAAGATCAATGTCCTATAGCCAGGGCCTCAGGCATCTTGTAGTTTGCACAGTCTGACATGCACAGTCAAACTTGACTACATGTTTGAGTATGGTGAGGAGCCGTGTGGAAAAAATGAAGATGTCACACCTCATCAAATACAGTGTAGCAGCCGCAGGGTAGGAGTTGTCAGGGGCAAGCATAGGTTAAGGATTCAAGCAGCAATTAGGAGTGGGATTTAGGTTTAGGTAGCAAGGGAGTTTTAGGATTAAGCAGCCAGAAAGAAGTTTAGCATTAGGGAGCCATCAGGGACTTTAGATTTAGGGAGCGGGTGGGGAGTTTAGGGTTAGGGTGTGATCAGAGACTTCACAGTTAGAAAGAAGCAGAGGAGTGCTATGTATGGATAGAGTTAGGGACCAAGTAGGAGTTTTAGGTTTAGAGTTAAAGCTTTGGTAGAGCTATGCAGTTCCGTAGGGTTGAGTTGTGAAAGAGCTAGGTAATTAAGTAGGATTGGATTAGTGTTCTCACACCACACCACATCCTTTGTTGCCCTTTCTCTGGCATTTAGAGGAAGTGGCAGTAAGCAAGTGTATTACAAGCCACTAGCATGTGAGCACTTGGAGTAGACCCCAGCTGGCCTGATTTCTGTATGATTTAGCAGGCAACACCCTACAGAGACACTCACTAAGTTACCTCATGGAAACTTATAAAGAAAGTTGATTTCCCATGTGTCTCTTTTAGCGAGTATAAATAACTTTTACATAAAACTCAGTTACTAGCACAGTTGTTGAAATGGCTAGGTTAGCTGGGTCACTTTTTACCATCCAGCACTGTATCTGTCTCAGATATTGCAATATTATGGATAACTTCAAGGCATCTTTCACCAGTGCATATTTCTTTTTGTGCCCCCAGGTGAAAGAAAAGCTGCAGAGAAGTGACCAGAAGAGAAGATGATTGTAACTATTGGAACAAATTTCTTTTCCACTCAAAGAACCTTTTCAAGTAGCCAAAGGAGCATGCAGAATTAAAGTTTAAAAAGAGCTAGCAGCAGCTCCCTTTTGAAATGTCAACATTTGAAATATTAAGTGTGTTTCAGGACTCGTTTTAGTAAGTCCCAGCATTTCAAATGGTTAACGCTAGCAGCTCCTCTTTGAGCCACATTCTGACAGAAATCATTATGGTTATGAAGATTTCCAGAATAGACACCATCCAAAAGGCAGAGATGGTCCACAAAACCAAGTATTTTGCAGTACTCCTTCAGTGGCGGCTACCATAGATTCCCAGAGGACTTTTCCTACAGTCCCTCTCTGGAAGCACTCTGTGGAAAAAAATCTGACTGGATCTTTATGCATGGCAAGACATCACTTAGGACAAGTGGAGGAGAAATAGTATACATGGGCTAGAACATTCCCTTCATAATCCAGCCAAGGACAGCATCCTTAATTCTTGATGTTCCACCCTGTTAAAGACACACAGCCAGAATGGAGGTAGCAAGCCTCTTATCTAAAACAGTCATCCAGAGATCATATCAAATCAGAGAAATTTGTTTTGCTTCTCAGGAAGACAAAGAACCTCAGACATATATTAGTTATGAGTATGTAAAGAAAATCAAGTTCTTTATGACCATGCTGTAGTCAGTCCTGTCTTGTTTACAGCTAGTTGACTGGATGTGCTGTTTAGATATGCAGGATGATTATTTGCACATCAGGATAGCCAAGGAGTCCCAGAGAGTGCTGTGATTCAGAGTCAGAGCCAGTCACTATCAGTTCTGAGCCCTCACATTTGGTATCATCACAAACCTCAGGATGCTTACCAAATGTATTGCAGGTCTCACCACAAACCTCATGATGCTTACCAAATGTATTGCAGCTCTAGCAGCCTATCTCTGGCTGAAGGGCAATCAAACCTTCATTACCTGGATGACTGGCTCCTGGTAGCTCCTACAAGGGAGTCACTTTCAAAGTAAAGAAAACTTACTCAAACTGTTCAGGTGTCTGAACACAGCACTATTAGAGCTGAAGCTGAACTACCGACTTTACTTAATGCCACCACAATATGAGGAACTATGTAGTCAAGCTTCCACCAGAAAGAATTCAGTTCCACATTCATGCTGTCATGTTGGCTCCCAACCTGAAAGTTGCTATATGCCTTAAGGCCATGGATTTAATGATGGTGACATTTTTTTTTTAGAGATATAGCATGAAAGTACTTCGGTAAACATACAGGTCCAATCAAATTGAAGTCAAACCCTATGTCCCTTCAAATTCGATTACTGAACATTTGCCATCAGTTTCTCCAATGGTGACTTCCAACAAGGCAGTCTTTTGCAGAGCTATTCCATTGTCCTTCCTTCCTCTGATGTGACCATCATAATGAATTTATTTGCCTTGAGGGGAGGGCATTGTTCAGGGCAGGCAGTCCAAGGGGCCTGAGCATTCATAAGAGGCCTGTTGCACATATTCCTGGATACAGGGCAGTCCTCCTGATGTTACAAGTTCTGCAGGACTCCCTCCCCCAGGATACTATTGACATCCACTCTTACGACAAAGCAGTGGTCTGGTACCTCAGCAAGCACTGCAGAAATCTTTCCATTCACCTCAGATAGGAGTCAATGAGGCTGTGGGAATATCCATGTTGACAAACTGCTTTCTGCTTATATTGCATATTTCTGGTCAGGTATACTGCCTGGCAGACAAGCTCAGCCAGTGCTTGCTGATGCCTTATGATTGGTCCCATAGCCAGTCAGCAAAGAATGGTATCTTTCACCTCTGGTGAAGGGCATGCTGTGTCCAATTTGCTTCCTTTCCAAAGCCAAAATGATTCAGATATTTTCCCTAATACCCCAACAGGGATAAACATTCTGGGATGCTTTGGTGCAGCAGAGGCCACTGGGACTTCTTTAAGGTTTCCCTATTTCCCTTCAGAATTAAATTATTGGAGAAAGTGAGGATGGACATGACCAGGATTATCCTCATAGCCCATTTCTGGCTCAGAAAAGTTTTAATTCCCCTGCTTTGCTCTCACCTGTAAAAGACAGCTCTTATCATAAGACCTAATGCACAAGCCAGTGCATTTCTTTGTGCCGGTCCCAAGCCCGGATAAATGGGGAGGGTTGCGTCAGGAAGGGCATCCGGCATAAAACTTCGCCAAATCTTTTCATGCAGTCACCAGTTAATATTTGCATACCGGATCGGTCGAGGCCCGGGTTAACAACGACCGCCACCAGTACTGTTAGCCAACAGGGTGCTGGCAGAAATTGGGCTACTGTTGGCCGAAGGAGGAGAAGAGGCAGAAGGCATGGCCGAAAGCAGGAAGAGAGGAGAAAGGTTAGGACTGTGGTAGTGAGGGTCGGAACTTTGAATGGCAGTATGACTAGTATAGGGAGAGAGCTAGCTGATATGATGGACAGAAGGAAGGATGGTATATTGTGTGTGCAAGAGACCAGATGGAAGGGGAGTAAGGCTAGGTGTATCAGAGGTGGGTTCAAATTGTTTTATCATGGTGTGGATGGGAGGAAAAATGGCGTAGGAGTTATTCTGAAGGAACAGTATGCGAAGAGTGTTTTGGAGGTGAAAAGGGTGTCGGATAGAGTGATGTTTATGAAGCTGGAAATTGATGGTGTAATGATTAATGTTGTTAGTGCATATGC
The DNA here is from genome assembly GCF_019279795.1 of Protopterus annectens. Taxonomy (NCBI): domain Eukaryota; kingdom Metazoa; phylum Chordata; order Ceratodontiformes; family Protopteridae; genus Protopterus; species Protopterus annectens. The sequence continues at coordinate 340,373,735 of NC_056742.1, read as the reverse complement.
TCCACAAGTTGGGTGTGCAATGGATGAGAAAGAAAAATTTTGGAGTGACTTGGATGAAATGGTGATGACTGTACCCAAGGGTGAGAGAGTGGTGATTGGAGCAGATTTAAATGGGCATGTTGGTGAAGGGAACAGTGGGGATGAGGAAGTGATGGGTAGGTGTGGTGTTTAACAAAGGAATGTAGAAGGTCAGATGGTAGTGGATTTTGCGAAAAGGATGGATATGGCTGTGGTGAATGCGTATTTTAACAAGAGGGAGGAGCATAGGGTGACATACAAGAGTGGAGGAAGATGCACACAGGTCGATTATATCTTATGTAGGAGGGCCAGTTTGAAGGAGACTGGAGACTGTAAAGTGGTGGCCGGAGAAAGTGTAGTTAGGCAGCATAGGATGGTGGTTTGTAGGATGATGTTGGTGATCAAGAAGAGGAGGAGGAGTGTGAGGGCAGCACCAAGGATCAAATGGTGGAAATTGAAAAAGGGTAATTGTGAGGGGGAGTTCAGGGATGAGTTAATACAGGCACTGGGTGGCAGTGAAGAGTTACCAAATAGCTGGGTAACTACAGCAGAGCTAGTAAGGGAGATGGCTAGAAAGGTGCTTGGTATCACATCGGGACAGAGGAAGGATGACAAGGAGACATGGTGGTGGAATGTGGAAGTACAGAAGAGTATACAGGCAAAGAGGTTGGCAAAGAAGAAGTGGGATTGTCAGAGATATGAAGAAAGTAGACAGGAGTATAAGGAGATGAGGTGCATAGCAAAGAGAGAGGTGGCGAAGGCTAAGGATAAGGCATATGAAGAGTTGTATGAAAGGTTGGACACTAAGGAGGGCGAAAAGGACCTGTACCGATTGGCTAGACAGAGGGACCGAGCTAGGAAAGATGTGCAGCAGGTAAAGGTGATAAAGGATAATGAGGGAAACGTACTCACAAGCGAGGAGAGTGTGTTGAGGAGATGGAAAGAGTACTTTGAGGGGTTGATGAATGAAGAGAATAAAAGGGAGAGAAGGTTGGATGATGTAGGGATAGTGAATCATGAAGTACAATGGATTAGCAAGGAGGAAGTAAGGATAGCTATGAAGAGAATGAAGGATGGAAAGGCTGTTGGCCCAGATTACATACCTGTGGAAGCATGGAGGTGTTTAGGTGAAATGGCAGTGGAGTTTTTAACCAGATTGTTTAATGAAATCTTGGAAAATGAGAGGATGCCTGAGGAATGGAGAAAAAGTGTTTTGGTACCGATTTTTAAGAATAAGGGTGATGTGCAGAGCTGTAGTAACTACAGAGGGATTAAACTGATCAGTTACAGCATGAAGTTATGGGAAAGAGTAGTGGAAGCTAGGTTAAGAAGGGATGTGATGATTAGTGAACAGCAGTGTGGTTTCATGCCGGGAAAGAGCACTACAGATGCGATGTTTGCTCTGAGAGTGTTGATGGAGAAGTACAGAGAATGTCAGAAGGAGTTGCATTGTGTTTTTGTAGACCTGGAGAAAGCATATGACAGGGTGCCTAGAGAGGAGTTGTGGTATTGTATGAGGAAGTCAGGAGTGTCAGAGAAGTATGTAAGAGTGGTACAGGATATGTACGAGGGTAGTGTGACAGTGGTGAGGTCTGCGGTGGGAGTGACGGATGCGTTTAAGGTGGAGGTGGGGTTACATCAAGGATCAGCTCTGAGCCCTTTCTTATTTGCAATGGTGATGGACAGGTTGACAGACGAGATCAGACAGGAGTCCTCATGGACTATGATGTCTGCAGATGACATTGTGATCTGTAGTGAGAGTAGGGAACAGGTGGAGGAGACCCCGGAGAGATGGAGATATGCTCTAGAGAGAAGAGGAATGAAGGTCAGCAGGACTAAGACAGAATATATGTGTGTGAATGAGAGGGAGGATAGAGGAATGGTGAGGATGCAAGGAGTAGAGGTGGTGAAGGTGGATGAGTTTAAATACTTGGGGTCAATAGTTTAGAGTAACGGTGAGTGGGGAAGAGAGGTGAAGAAGAGAGTACAGGCAGGATGGAGTGGGTGGAGAAAAGTGTCAGGAGTGATTTGTGACAGATGAGTACCTGTAAGAGTGAAAGGGAAGGTCTACAAGAGGTTAGTGAGACCAGCTATGTTATATGGGTTGGAGACAGTGGCATTGACAAAAAGGCAGGAGTTTGAGCTGGATGTGGCAGAGTTAAAGATGTTAAGATTTGCACTGGGTGTGACAAGGGTGGACAGGATTAGGAATAAGTATATTAGAGGGTCAGCCCAGGTTTGAAGGTTTGGAGACAAAGACAGAGAGGCAAGATTACATTGGTTTGGACATGTGCTGAGAAGGGATGCAGAGTATATTGGGAAAAAGATGCTAAGAATGAAGCTACCAGGTAACAGGAAAAGAGGAAGGCCTAAGATAAGGTTTATGGATGTGGTGAGAGAGGACATGCAGGTGGTTGGTGTGACAGAGCAAGATGCAGAGGACAGGAAGAAATGGAAACAGGTGATCCGCTGTGGCGACCCCTAACGGAAACAGCCGAAAGAAGATGATGATGATCATAAGACCTAATGGAGGTGTCCTGCCCCATTAGTTCAGCAGGCCTCACTTGGACCTTCAGTCTGTCAGAGTAAGCCCATGGTGTCTCCAGTTCCCCTAATGGCTGGAGACCCATTTTTCCATTATAGAGTGGTTCATATCTATACCCTGCCCCAGATATGCTCCACAAGGAAACTACATAGAAGGAAAGAGATATATTCTTCACGTATGCTATGCTCAGTTATTCAGTAACTTTGAAAAAGGAAAAGTGCGTGTTCTTATAAAGATAGTTAACCTTCTAAGCTTACTTGACAAAGTTTTGAATTACACTATAGATGTAGTGGAGGCCGCAGTGAAAATGAACACAGCAATTTATAAAGATTTCTGATGGCCTGTTTCACACTTTTGTACATTAGAACTCTGCACAAGACTATGGATTTGAAAAGATGTGTGATTACCAGTATCATTAATCAAGGACCTGATGCTACCCAGCAATGGAAAAAAAGTAAAATTTGCAAAACTTTTTAAGCTTCAGAGTTTGTATTGCATACCTAAGTTAAACATTTCCAGACTTCCAAGATGGCTGCACACTGATCAAAAGCTTAATTTTAGCTCTCCCAGTGGGAAATCAAAAACAGAGAAAGAGAAGTGTCATTGAAACTGCTATTTGGGTAAAATTCAGTTATTGGCTAATAAGTACACTGCCTGGATGCCAGCAAAGAAGAAGTCTGGAGAATCTTAAAGAAAGTCATCCAGAAAAGGTGAAAAATACATTGGCTGAGTAGAACCCTGTAGCTATTCAGTAAAAAGCAGTTCAAGCTTCAGCTTTGGTTTAAGAGATGGCTGCCAGTAATGTAAAGGAAAAATGAATTACTTGTAGTCAGACATTATTAAAATATGAAATGTTGAAGGAATATATCAACTCAAGTAACAAAAGGCTGAAAAAATAAGAAGTTTTAACTAGCTATTCAGAACTCATAGAACTGCAAAAATCATAAGATGAAATGAAGAAATGGCTGACGAGTTGTGAGGCTTTCCAAGAACTGTTTTAAAAAAATAAAGTTGGAAGAGAAACACACACAGAGAAAACCCGAGAATCTGATGTTGTCCTTTTCATTCATTCCTCAACTGATAGGTTTCGGATTCAACTTGGAACTGACTTGGCTGCTTCTATCAAATCCTCAGATCCAAAACTCTCAATCTCTTCCCTTTACCCATAATGCCCTGCCAACCTAACATACCTCAGATGTCATTTCCCGCCATTCAGCTCCAGACACGGATCCTGTTGCTCTCAAGCTTTTGGGAGTTTTTTTCCTGATAAAATCGTGAGTTAAGCTTAAAAAACTTCTATTACCTGCATTAATTTCATTTTCTCCTACTTCCCTTGCTATCTTACTAGTTTTCTCTGGCATTTGTTTCTATATAGTTGCTACTGATTTCTTGGTACTTTTAAAAGTTCTATATTTTAGATGATTCTTCATTACTCATTAGAGTATTCCTTGCACTAGCATTGTTGGCAGTAGTTCTTTCTCCATTTCTTCCTTTCTTCCTTTATAAAAAAAAAACTTTAAATTATTAGATCTGATGTCAATTTTCATTCATTCCTCAACTCTTGGGTTTGGATCTGATCCTCAGATCTGACCCGGCTGCTTCTACTAGTTTGTGGATCACTGAAAGCTCTCGAGCTCCTGCCTTTCCCATAATGCCCTAGTCCCTAACTTACCTCAGGTCTTATTTGCCACCTTAGCGTATAGACGTGGCCGTTGTTCAGCTCTCAGGTGACAGTGAGTTTTGATAACTTTTGATATCGTATTTCTTCCTTTATGTCTTATATCTATTTTTTATATATCTTCCCGATTGTTATAACATTTCCTCCCTTCTCCCTTTTGAAGTACGTAAGTACTCCTGTTTCCTTTGCCATCATTGGTAGTTTCCTTTCAGTACCTTTGGGTACTTCTATTGTTACCTTAGTCGGTTTACTTCTGATTATTTAAATTTAAAAAAATCTTTATCTTTTTTTGCTATTGATTTGGTGTAGTTTCTGACTCTTCTACCTTTTCGTTAAAATGTCACAGAAACCCTTGGGTTTCAAAAAAATGTACTGCCTGTAGCCACAAAATATCACTGTCTGATGCACACTCAGAGTGCTTATACTGCCTAGGCCCATCACACCTTTATGAAAGCTGTGACATTTGTAAGGATTTTAACCCTAGGGCCATCATTGACCATAAAAATAAGCTTATTCTCAGAGGCTTGCTACCTCTAAATTTTCTGCTTCACCAGCATCATCTGGGGCTCATCCCCCTAAAAAATCTGAAAAGGGATAGTCCAGGAAACACTCTGTGGAGAATACCACCGCATCATCTCCGATTTCAGGACCTCCTTTAAAAATATCTAAATATTTGGATTCGAAGATTCGAAAAGTTGCCTCGGATCTGATCACCACTCTTGGGACTGGATCCGATCATGTCTAGGCTGCCATCCCACGTCTTGGAGCATTTTCCAAGACATCACCATTCAAGGCCCTCCTCCACAGCATCCTGACCGAAGCCGATGTGGACAGGATGATGTGGAAGTTCTCAATGCAGATACAAATGGGGGTTCTCCCTGCTCCGACCCCCTCGGGCCCGGAGACGTTAGTTAGTATAACCCTCTCCACCTTGCTTGCTCCTTCTTGGATCCGACTTCTGGTATCTGAATAGTCAGATCCAAAGGTTCTGAAGTCATTCACATCGACCGGAGATATTGGTATCTTTGATTCTGGTGGCATCTCTGAGTGGACCGGCTCTGAGTGCCTCAGAGCCAGATGACTCTTGCAGCCACAGCATTAATGCTGGATCTGAGGTGTTGGAGTTGACTCCGAAGCTGTTGGAGCCATCTCTACTCCTCGGAGCTAGCTTGGGTATGACTCTCTCTTTGAGTGCTCTGCCTTCAGAGACGAAGGAGCTTACATTCCGTAAGCATGTTCTTTCAAAGCCATTGGCTTCCTTCTCTCCTAAGCACTCAGTATTCAAGGTAGTGGAACAAGCTTTTTCTATCCTTAGATCTTGAACTTCTCTACCTTCTTTGGGTCCGACCACCCTAACCCATTCGTCTCTGTGTCTTGAGCCTCAATCATCTTTACCACAGGGACAGCCAGCTCAACACTATCAGGGTATACTTATTTCTTCCAACACTTCTCCGGAACATTCCAGAAAAGAAGTTCCCAGGAAGCAAAAGTGCAAAAGGAGGCATATAGACTCTCCTCAAGAATCAGTCACTGAAGATTCCGATTTTGATGAAGGGGAAGGGTCCCAGAGATCACCATTTGATGACGACTCATTTGGAAACATTCTGGAACTCCTAAAGCAAAGGGGTGGTTGGTCTGCTAACATCCCTTCTCAAGAGGAGTTGTATTCTTGGGGCTTTTTGGTGCTGGCCGTATACCTCCTGGGTGACTCTGCCCAACGATCAGCTCATTGATTTGGTCTCTCAGTAGGCATGGAAGGAGCCTGATACTATTGAACCAATACCCAAGAAACCAGAGAAGATCCTGGCAACACCTAAGGAAAGAATCCTTTGGAGCAAAGGAGTACCAGTTGATACCATGGTCGTAGCGGCAGCCATCAAGAAGGAACAGAGACTCCTATCAGAGACTGTAGGGCATTGGACAGATTTGGGAAGCATGTTTATGCTTCAGCGACCTTTGCCCTTCATTTCCTGAACTACCTGGCACACTTCACAAGACTACAGAGGGATTTGATTAAAGTATTTACCAAATCCCTCTCTGAGACTATTCCCTTTGAGGCAGAGAGCATTATTGCCTCACAGGTGGCTTCCTTTCAGTCTGTTTTCAATTCATCCATGAGGCTTATCTCTCATGTAGCAGAAAGTACCTCATGGGTGGTGGGTTCAGGTATTTCCATCAGGAGGCACACCTGGATGTACTTGTGCGACTTTGCAGAACCCTTCAGAGCTTCCTTCATCAATGCTTCCTTTGATGGAAGTTCCCTGTTTGGCCCCAAAGTGAAAGACACAATCTCCAGGTGTGAGCAGGAAGGTAAAACACTGTGAGCTGTGGGAGTATGTTTTTCGACCCCTCAACGAACTTCTAGGAATCAGTGAGGAGTTCGAAAGATGTGGTTCAAGAAATCCCAATGTCCCTTCCAAGATCCACATGGAGGTAGTTCCTCTAGAGACAGATGGGGGAACTATAATGGAAGATGTCACCCTAGTGGCAGAGGGGGTCTGCAATACCAAGGACTGAGGGATTTCTTCTCTGAGAGATCCTACCAGCACTGCTGAAAAGAGGCCCGACTATCCATCTCTGGAGGAGGTCAGGTGTCGTTTATCTCTGCACTAGAGAACCTGGTCAAAATCACAGAAGATTCATGGGTGCAGAAGATAATATCCAGAGGCTATATCATATTTTTTCATCCACCTCCTCTGGTTTCAAATAAAATCCCTGTTATTTCACCCAGTCAGAGGGAGGCAGCAGCACTGGAAATAGACAAGCTGTTACAACAGAGTCATTAAAGAATCATTCAAGAGGACCCCCAGACCAGAGAGAGTCTGGAACTTACTCATGATTCTTTTTAGTGCCAAAAAAAACAGCAGAGTGGAGACTAGTTTTGGATCTGAGCAATCTAAATCAGTTAGTTCAATATACAAAGTTGTAAATAATTATGGTCCAGTCCATTGTGCGTTTTATGCACCAGGATGATTGGATGTGCTCAACAGATCTCCAGTGTGCGTGCTATCATATCAAAATGAATAGATGCTCCAGAAGATATCTGCACTTCTGGATTGGAGCCAGTCATTACCAGTTCAGAGCTCTGTCCTTTGGTCTCACTAGAGCCCCCAAAATGTTCACCAAGTGTATGGCAGTAATGACAGCTCACTTGAGACTGCAAGGGTTCTGAATGTTTCTGTATCTAGACGACTAGCTCATCACCACTCTGACCAGATACCAATTGATACAAGACTGAGATTATGTACACCAAATTTGCTCCCATCTGGGTATTTCAATCAATCACAACAAATCTCATCCGGAACCAATTCAGACATTAGAATTTGTCACTGCTTCTTTCAACATGACCACGCAAACAGCACCTCTCCCTCTGATAAGAGTTCAGACTATTCAGTTTCAGGTCAGGAAAATCATCCAAAACTCTTCACTCTTAGCCCAATTAATCCTTCAAGCTTTATGGTCCATGCCAGTGGCACTCATCCTTGTACCATTGTCAAGATTACCATATAAAAATACTTGAATGGACATTAGCTACTCAATGGTCCATTGTTTACCATCGGCTGTCCAGTCAGATAAAAATAACTCAGGCTTGCATAGACTATCTCCTGTGGTGAATACACTCCAGTCAAGTGCAAGAAGGATGTCCCTTTGTTCTCTTCCAACCCAATGCCATAATGTCAACAGATGTCTCCTAGATTAGATGAGGGGGCACTTCCTGGGAAGGACAGTCCAAGGCACATGGTCCCCTGAAGAGGCCGACACACGTCATTGTCTTGGAAAAGAGAGCTGTCCTCCTAACATTGCAGGCCTTCAATGACACTCTCCCCACTGGGACTATTGTGATTCAAACAGCCAATATATTAGTGGTCTGGTACATCAACAAACAGGGAGGAACCAGATCTTACCACCTGTGTCAAGAAGTTTTAAAAGTGTGGCAATGGTCGATCTCATCCAGTCGATTTCTGATAGCAATGCACATTCTGTGGAAGTCCAACATGATTGCAAACAAGTTGAGCAGGTGTATTCTAATGCCTAAGGAGTGGTCTGTCAACATGAATATGGCAGAGAGGATTTTCCATCAATGGAGTCAACTGTGCTGCAACCTTTTAACATCTCCTCTCAACAAGTGCAGCAGGTTCTTTGCCTTCATCCCCTCACCAGGGAAGTTACCAAGAGATGCTCTACTTCATGAATGGCATGACAGTCTCCTTTATGCCTATCTCCGGATAGCCCTCATCCCCCAATTTCTTTAGAAAGCATCCCAGTTGAAGAGCACAGTAATTCTCATTGCCCCTTATTGGCCTTGTCAGATTTGGTTTCCCTTTCTTTGACCTCATCTTCTTTGTCCCCCTTGGAATCGTGGATTCAAATCCAGACCTTCAGTCTCATCTGACAGACTCGATTCATCTTGACATTCCGGGCCTTAAATTGACTGCATGGCTTCTCCAATTCCATTGATTGCTAGACAGCCCAGGCTGTCCTCACCGGTGCATCATGTTTTATCATCTCACAAAGCTTCCACATTAAAAGTCTGTAAAAATAAACGAAAAAGATATGCATGTTTTTTCTCCAACAAACATATTTATTAAATTATCACATGTGACATGGGCAATCTTACATTTATATAAATAAAATACAAACAAAAAGACACCACTTTAGTTGCAAACATTATACATCACAGAAACCATTGAAACAACTGTAGTTGCAAACATTATACATCATTTAAAATCTATCCAGTCATCGTCAGTTAAGCATTATATGGCTCATTCAAATCCTGACTCTTAAACCTTGTTCCTTCTTTGCATATATTGTTCGCACAATTCCCATTTTTCCTATGTAGTTTACACCTTCCCTTTTCTAAAGATCCCAATTCCAGTTGTTTTTATCTCTGTGACTATATTCTCTATGTCTAGTAAAGTTGGTCTAGACTTTGATTCCCATTTTCTAGTAAGTGCTTTTTTGGCAGCCACCATAATTAGACTCAGCAAGACTTTACCATATCCAGGCAGTTCTGATTCTACATCATTGTATCATAGCTCAGAAAAATCATCTCCCTAGTCAATCACCCAACATCTCCTACAGTGTGGTCTGCAGGGAATCCCTAAAGTCTGTCAGCTCATTACACTCAAAAAAATATGCTCCTAGCAACCTTTTTCTTGCCCATCACACTTCCAATATTTGCTATCCACCTGAGGAAAAATTCTTTGGAGTCTATTTGGGGTATAAATATACCTTTGTAAACACTTCCAGGCAAAGATCCTAAATCTTCTAGACTTTGTTGCATTATCCAGTCTCTCTTCCCAATCCTTTCTAAGCTCCTCTGATTGATTCTTATAATTATCATGCAATATTTTATATGCTTTACTAATTATTCCTTTTTTTAACTGCAGCCTCTGTTCTAGATTCAATTAAAACTCTAGCAGTGCTGGTCATTCATTTAGGACGCCTATTTATTTCTCTTTGCCTATACTCTGATTTCAATCCTTGATAGAGAAGGCAATCTCTAGCCTGCAGTCCAAATAAATTCTTGGCCTCTTCTCATTCTATTACCTTTCTTTTTCTAGTTATTTGCTGTTCCTTTGCCAGTTTTCTCCAATAAATTCCAGCCCCTCGTTGCCTATTATTTATATCCATAACCACACTTATCTCTATCGGCAGAACCTCTTTTCTCCTTTCTCGTGCTGGTTTAGTTCTTAGAATGATCCCTGCTATTTTATGACTATAATACACTGTACGATTTTCATTGTTCTCCTTAGGAATCTGCATTCAAAATCCCAGTCTCACCTTATTTCTTGAGTTCCCCTCTGTATCATCATCATTCCTTTCCACTTTGAATTATAGTTTTCTGCTTGTGCTCTGCATAAGAGCCTTAACTGTGTTGCTCTAAAATACCCCCTCAAATTGTGTAATCGTAGTCTGACTTGTTATATTGGAAGTATCAGCTTATCCCACTTGACCGTTGCTGTCTTCCCTTCAAAGATAAAATCCTTCACCTCTTTTTTTTTTTTTTTATTTCTATCCATAGCTTCTCCTCTAGTTGATAAAAATATGCCTGACCTGTGTATAAGACTAAAGGGACTAAAACATTTTAATTGCTTGTATCTTATTATCCATATCCATATAACAAAGCTTCCAGTTTCTCAGTTTTTTGTTTTATCTTCTGTTTAGTCTCTTCCCACATATCCTTAGCTGCCACAACAGAGTGATTTCTAATCCATAGTCCTAAATACTTAATTTTATCATGTCCCCATAAATATGGATATTGCTAGACCAGTTTGTGTGTGGGTACATAATTTACTGCTATTGCCCTTGTTTTAGCTTCATTAATTTTGTATCCCAACAAGATCTGAAACTATCTTATTCCACAACACTGTAATATCCCTTTCTGGTTTTGTCATGTATAAAGTAATATCATCTGCAAATAGAGCCAGCTTTTCTTGACTACCATACCAATTATATCCTTGAATTTCTGAGTCCCTTATTTTGTTTGCCAGTCGTTCTAAATGTAATGCAAACAGCAAAGGGGAAAGCGCACAACCCTGCCTGGTTCCTGAACTCAAGCTGAAGTTATCAGAGAAGATGTCACCCACTTTAATTTTTGCCTCTGATCCATCATATATACTCCTAATTATCCTTATAATTGTTTCAGGGAATGCAAAAGCTTCCATTGCCCTGCTCATGAAGTCCCAGTCTACTCTGTCAAATGCTTTCTCTACATCAAGATCCACCAGTAACATTGGTATTTTCTTACATTCTGCTTCCCTGTAGATCATCAGTGTTCTGTTAATATTGTCAAATGTTTGCCTCCCCTCCACAAAACCACACTGATACATATCTATCAATTTTGGTATCACTTTTGCTATTCTTTTAGCCATTATAGACATAAACACTTTATAATCATGGTTTAGCATTGAAATGGGCTTGTATGAAGCTGGATCTGATGGATCGTTACCCTCTTTAGGTATTACCATTACCACCGCCTTCTTCCAGGATGCTGGTACTTCTCCTCCTCTTAAAATACTGTTAAATAGAACTTTCCAGATATTTATCAGTTTTTTCCCTCTTAGCTACTCCTGGGGACTTTCCTGTAGATTGGTTATACATAGCCGTTTTTATCTCATCTCTTCCAATCTTAACTGTTAGCAATTGAGCCTCATCTACCTCTAACTTTGGCATATTTAATTATTCCATAAACATGTCCATTTGTACTTTATCTTGATTTCCATATTTCTCTGCTTTATACAAACTTTTATAAAATGTCTGAAATATTTCTAATACTTCTGCAGGATTTCTTATCTTCCTTGTTATAAGCTCCTTAAGCTTTGTGACTGTCCTTTGCTCGTTCTGTTGCCTCAGTTGTTGTGCTAAAGTTTTTGTGCTCTAGAATTACTGTCAAAAAGCAGTTGCTTAAGAGCAATTTTTCTAAATTCGTGCATATTATCAAGGTAATCCCTTATTTTCTGTTTAGCATTCTGCAGTTGCTCCTTTTCTTGTTCTGAGAGATTCCCCCATTTTGTAATACTTTAACATTTGTCAGTCCCTCTAAATAATTCTTGTTATTTCTTAGCCATATCTCCTTTTTCTTTATTTCCACCCTAGTTTAAAACTCAACTTTAATTTTATCCCACTCCCTAGCTATATTTTCAAAATAAAATTCTGTCTTCCCTAGTAGCTCCTGAATTCATTCCAAAACTTATCCGTAAATTCCTGTCTTTTTCGCTGATAGGTGGGAAAGCACCAGTGTCTCATTTTTATTTCATTACCTTGCATTTTTATTTTAGTTATTATTGGGGCATGATGTGAAATAGTTATTGGGTGTGTTTTATGACTTTCAATTAAATGCACATGTCCCTGTGAGATATAAATTCTGTCTAGCCTAGCCCAGCCCAGTTTTCTATCTTGGAGAATAATATGTAAATTCACTCTGAACTCCTAGTACTGAATTCACTTGTTCCATGCCAATTATTGTCATAAATTTCTTCAAAAATGTACCTTTCTTTGTTATATCTTCCCATCTAGTCCCCCAGACACATCTTTACTGTTGCAAACCAAATTCCAGTCTCCATCTGTAAGTAATTTGCTGAAAGCTGATTATTTGTCCCAGAATTTTCTTAAGCTCCATTATAGCAGTTTTAGGTGGAATGTAAATGCATGCCAGTGTATTCCTCCTTCCCCTTTACTGGTAGCCCCTTAGTACAATATATCTTCCATTATTACCTTTTTTCCTCTTCTGTCACTATTGGGACTCGTATTGCAATTAATATATGTAGTCTTTTCCTGTGCCCCAGATATTCCACTGAATAACCATCCCAAAAACCTTTCTTTGTCAAATTCACATGCTCAGTTCTTTCCAGGTGTGTCTCCCGTGGCATAGCTATTTGCACTGTACAGTTTTTAATATAGTTCACTATTCTTTCTTTTTTCATATCTACGTGTAAGACATTCAGATTTAAAGACATTCCATAAGGCATAATTTTTATATAGTTATTATTACCACTTTTTATGTATAACAGATTTTTTGTTAAATGTCTACTTCCAACTTTTATATTACATGCATATACTGTTCAGCAGGTTAGTCTTTTATATAGTTGTTTCTTGACGTATCCATTTGAGCCTATGCCACATCTTACATAACTTTTTTTGGGTTTTTTGAAAGCCCTCAAACAGAACAGGCAAACCCCCAACCCCCCCAAAAAACTATTAACTTAATAATAACACACAAAACTATGTACATCTTCAAATACTGAATTTTTTGCTTTCTAAAAAGAACAACATTTCTAAGTTGATAGCCAGACAGACGGGCTAGAGTTAACCAAAAAGAAAGGCTTCATCATGCTAAGACATGTAGTATAGCCTATGCTATTAGTAAGTGCTAGTTGATTATGTCTATCTTTATAGCTCTCCCAGCTGAGAAAACACTTGAATGCCTTCAGTAAACACTTTCTCCCAGCCATTTCTCTTTATCAAATTGTCTTCTAGTGACATGCAAACCAGACACAAAACTGCTAAGTGTACCTTGTTTACCAGAATAAAGCCTTATAATATTCAATATTCTTTTCCTTTACATACTTTGTAATAAACTTGTTACTGGATAACACTCTGGGTCTTAACTCAGTGATTTCCCTATCCAAGCATGGGAAAAGCACACTGATTTTTCTTTTGTCGTACTCTCATAACCAGACCTTTCCTCACTCCCCCACTTCTCCTGTCTCCCTCTTATTTTACATTGCAGTGCCTACATTTCTTAAAACTGAACAAAGAAAACAAGAGAAGAAGGGAGAATAAGAAAAAAAAACAAAAACACATGTTTATATTATTATCCCCATTGCATTTAAAAAAAACTGAGAAAACTTTTTCAAGTCTAATTGGTTTTGTCTTATCTTTAAAGCCCTCTCAGCTGGGAAAACCCCTTATTGCTTTCAGAGAACACTTTTTTATCGTTGTTGGTAGTTTCTTTCCTTTCCTAACTTTTTTCCCTGTTTCTTCACCCAAAAAGAAAAAAAAGCTTTTCTATCTTTAGTATTTTTACATCTTTCTCTAGTTGGACAACAATGGCTGACAAGCCAACTGGATTTAAAAAGTGCATTTCCTGTGGGCATAAGTTTCCCAACTCAGATGCCACAGAGAATGTGTGTAATGTTTAGGCCCCACACACTTGGATGCAGATTATTCCATCTGCTCTGGATTTATCTCTATAGCCTTGACTGATTGGGAGAATAAATTAATCTTGAGTGTTCTTTTTCCTTCTTCCTCTACTTCTTCAGTTGCTGGGGCTCAAACACCTACCAAAACAACTGACAAGGATTAGTCAGAGTCTGCTACTAGGGAAAATGAGTCCTATAAGTAGTCTCCAGACCATTCTTCCTTGTCGGATCCTTCATTGGCTCCTCCTCCTATGATGCTTAAATGTCAGATCTGACTACCTCAGATCCAGTTGTTTCAAAACCTAGATCTCTTCAGATCAATACTCCTCCACTCCTTTCAGATCTAGTTTCTTCATGGCTCTCTTCTCATTTTCTGGAGGCATCTACATGTAAGCACGGAAGACTCTTGGATCCGAAGTGTCAAAGCTGGATCGGTGGATTGGAATTGACTCCAAAGATTTCAGAGCCATATCTTCCCCTATGAGTCTCTGTGCTGGATGGCTCAGTCCAACTCCCTTCTCAAGTGGAGTGCTGGTGGGGGTTGCAGGTTCCAAAGGTTCAAGAATTTCTTGCTCTTTTGCTATCAACTTTTGTGTCCCCTGGGCATTCTGTCTTTGAGGTTTGGAGAGGGCTTTCTGTCTGTCTAGAGAAGGGAAATCCCTACTCCCTTGGATAAGACCTCTTTGGCTCACCCAGTTCTGTGCTCTAAGCCTCATCCATCCATTTCACAGGGACATCCAGCCCGAACTAGTCTACAGTCTGTCCATCAGAGTATTGTCATCTCTTCTGATACTTCCCCAGAACACCCCACTGAGGAAGTCCTTCGGAAGAGAACATGTAAGGCAGCTGAATTCCTCTCAGGAATCTTTTTTAGAGCACACCAATTATGATGAGGGGGAGGGGTCTTCCAGATATAAACCTGAAGATGTCTCCTTGGGAGACACCCTGGAGCTCCTGAAAGAAAAAGGAGGAATTGGTTTTCCTGGAGCTTTTCAGTGTGGCTGTCTACTTTTTGGGTGATCTTCCTGCTGACAAGCTCATAGATCTTGTTTCTCACTGGGTGTGGAAGGACACAGGTAATGTTGAGCTCATTCCAGAAAGACCAGATAAAATTCTAGACCCCCCCCCAAGGACCAGGCACACTGGAGCAAGTGAGTCCCAATCGATGGCATGGTCATGGCTAGAGCCACTAGGAAAGAACTGGCAAAACAAAGTTCCTCTGTCCATCCCCATAACAGGGAGTCCAGGGCTTTGGGCAGATTTGAAAAGTGCCTGTACACCTCAGATACCTTTGCCGTCAGGTCCCTAAATTACTCGGCACATTTTACGAGGTTACAAAGAGATCTGAGCAAGGAGCTGGCCAAATCTCGTTCTGGGTCCGTGTCTGCTGAGGATGGAAATAGGATCACCTCGCAACTGGTCACCATCCAGTCTATTTCAAATATGTCCATGAGGTTAATCTCCCATGTAGCTGAAGGTAGCTTACAGGTGGCAGGGTTGGGCATAGCCATAAGGTGACATGCCTGGATGTGACTATGTGATTGTGCAGAGTCCTTTAAGTTTTCGTTCATCAGTGTACCTTTTGATGGATCTTTTTTGTACAGCCCCAAGGTAAAGGACACACTGTCCAGATGTGAGCAAGAGGAAAAGAACCTGTCTGTTGTGGGGGTATGTTTTCAACTCCTCAAAGACCTTTTTGCAGGAATCAACAAGGACATAGAAAAACGTGGTTTAGAAAATCCCTGGGACCCTTTCAAGACTCATGTGGAGATAGTTCACCCAGAGGCGGGGGTTGGGGGTGACTCAAATGGAAGATACTGCTCTTGTGACAGAGGTGGCCCACAGAACCAGGGCTTCAGGGATTCCTTATCAGATAAGCTGTATCAGTGATCCTGAAAAGGGTCCAAGCAGTTCCCCTCTGGAAGCAAGTGGGGGACATTTATCTCTCCACTAGAGAGCCTGGGTGTCAATAACAAAAGATTCCTGAGTGCAGAGAATCATATCCAGAGGTTATATTATGCCATTTTTCTTTGACCCCCCCCCCCCCCCAACCAGTGTGAAAAAGATTATATACTACTATAAGGAGCAAAACAAAAAAACTATACCACCAAGACAATGAACAGCCCAACCTTTTATTACTTAGCGCCTCGGCTATGCAGCCTTCGAAGAGTAAAATAACATAAAAAATATCAGATTTATATACACAAAATTAACAAGTCACACCCACTGCAATTAATCAATTAAATTAAATTACATACTTCCAATCACATTCCTTATTTAACCCTAAGGGTTCCAAAGTATTAAACTTAAAAAATATATAATATTTCCTTTTTACATAACTTAACATCCAAATTCATTAATTCCCCCAAAGATATCTCAACCTTTTCCAAGACACAACAAGTAATATGATTAGGGTTACAATTATGAAATTCAGAAAAATAACTACCAAGGGGGCTATCAATTCTAGCATTTTTTATGTCTTTTAGATGTTCTTGAAAGCGAACTTTAAAGCTTCTGCTCATCTCGCCAATGTAAAATTTATTACAACTACATGTAAGAACATATATAACCCCACATGTTACAATTAAAATTGCTCCTAACCAAAAATTGATGTCCATTAATATACTTAAAGCCACTGATCACATTTTTACATATGGAACATTTATTACATGGTATAGTGCCTTTAAATATAGGGATCTCAACACTCATATTCATTTTAGGTAGTTCAAACTGATTATGCACAACTATGTCTCTAAGATTTCTAGCCCTCTTATAAGAAATTTTAACCTTTGTGGCAACAACTTACTTAGCTCCTTGTCTCTAAGCAACATAGGCCAAAATTGACGAGCTGTATTAACTATTTTATTACTGATAACATTATAGGTAGTTACAAAAAAAAATATTACTCAAATTCTATTTCTTATTAAGTACACATTCAGCAGAAGTATGATAAAAATTATCATTAAGTCAAGAATTCATTCTACCCCTCATATTTTCAATCCTCACATTATTTTCGGCATTGGGCCACCTTAAATTCATAACCCTAGCCTTTGCTTTTTTAACAATTTCCATCTTATAACCTCTATTTAGGAACATATTTTCTGATTCCAAAATTTCTTGCATGAAGATTTCGTCCCTATTACATAATCTATGTATCCTTAAAAATTCATTATAAGGTAGAATCTTTATTAGATGGTTTGGATGGCAGCTACTGCCATATAAAAAACTGTTTTTTAAATGTAAACTTATTATGTAGCCCAGTATTCAATTGGCTAAGCTTACTATCTAAAAAAATAACTTCTACTCCAAGCTAAATGCCATCAGATTGTAGACCCATATTATTAGTTTGTAAGTCTTCCACAAAATGAGTAGCTTCCTCCATAGAACCATCACATAAAAAATAAGGTCATCAATAAACCTTGAATAAAGCAAAACCTGAGTTTTATAAAAATTATGGTGATATATCTTATCAGACTCAAATATACCCATTACCAGGTTTGCATACATGGGGGCAAAAGCTGCCTCCATTGTGGTACCCTGCAGTTGATGAAAAACTTCCCCATTAAATGTGAAAAAATTGTGCATTAAACAAAAAAACACTAAATCAATCACAAAATAAGACATAGGAGAGTAGCCCAAAAAATGGAGCAGAGCTTGGGCAGCAACCTCATGCCTGATGTTGGTATACAAGCTTTTCACATCCATGTATAACTAATACATAGAACTGCTCCATTCAAAACCCTTTATTTTGGTTAAAAAATCTTGACTATCTCTTATATATGAGGGTAATCTCAAAACATATTTTCTCAAATACTCGTCAAAAAGTGCTAAAGGGTTTCAAAAAATATTTTTCAGCAGATGCAATAGGTCTTCCAGTCAAATTTTCAAGGCCTTTATGTGTCTTAGGTAAACAGTAGAAGACAGCCAATTTGCTATTTTCTACACTAAACTTTGTTAACACATCACTGGCAGAAAATTAACCCAAGTGCTTTCCCTTTTCCAATAACAGCAACTATTCATCAATGGCTTTAAGATATCTATCTATACTACATTTCTCATAAACCTCAACATCATTTAAGTGCATGTAACACATATCTAAATACTGTACATAATTTAGAATCACTATTTGATTACCTTTGTCTGATGGCTTTACAACAAAGTTTTTATCTTTGCAAAATTTACAAATTTCCATCCATTGCAGTCTATCTAAATTAAAATGAACATCAGATTTATTGTACATCAATGCATCATAATGTTTTTCTATTTCAAAACTGATAGTAGAAATATAGCTCTGTATACTTGTATTAGTATATGGAGGAATAAAGTGACTATTAACTTTAATTGCATTAGTATCCAATTCTATATATGCATTAGCAGCACTGTATTCATTAACAGCATTGCATTCAGTTTCATTCTCATCAAATTTATCTACAAAAGAAGAATTACATGAATAAAAAGAATCTTCCAAGGTTGTATCAAAACATCCATCGTTAACAACATTATAATTATTTTTACTAAAAAAACTTTTAAGATGTAACTTTCTACCTAATAAAAAAAAATCTCCTTTTTAAGAATGTGCAACCTGGGCAAAGCAGTGGGTATGAACTTTAAACCTAAACACAACACAGATTTAACCACATCAGATACTTCACTGTTAGATACATTCAGTAATAAAACATCATTTGCAACAAATTGTCTGTTAATTCCATCTTTTTTTCTTATTAAATTGTCCTTTGTAGTTACCAGCATTATTCTTCCACTGTCCCCAGTCATTCCTATTTCGTTTTCCGTGGAATTTTGAGTTGAATTTATTATTTGTCTGCTGGTTATCATTCTGAAATCTCTGTTGAAATTCTGAAGTATTAGCAGCTTCTGGTAATGCTGGAAAATGTCCTCGTTGTTCATTAGCATCAGAGACACTTTGTTCTGCTCCTTCAGGCAAAATGGAGGAAACGGTTGATGAGGCGGAACTATTATTTAAACTACTATTGTTGCTGTTATTAGAAAAGGAATGCTTGCTATTATGTTTGTAAAGGAATTTTTTTAAATTTATTTTTATTTTACATTTGTTGACCAGGCTAGTCCAGCTGGATACATTTCCATTTTCAGCAGAGGCCCGGGGAGAAAAGCTCCTCGAGAGTACAGAACAATATTTTACTTAAATCAAAAAATAAAACAATTCAAAGTTTAACAGGTGGAAGTTCATATCCCCACCTCTAAGTAATATTCCCTGTTGAAGGCTGATTATTTTTCCCAACATCTTCATAAGCTCTCTAATAGCAGTTTTTGATAGAATATAAAATATGCCAGCATAATTCTCATCCCTTGCCAAAAGCCCCTTACTACCACAAATCTCCCATAATTGCTTTTTTAGCCTTTCTTCTATCACTATATGAGAGTATATAGCAATCATATTATTAATTCCCTTTTCCTTTAGCCATGATAATCTGCTTAATATTAATCCTGACATCTTTCTTTTTCAAATACACATGTTCATTTCTATCCAACTGTATCTATTTGCATCTTGCGTTTCTTAATTTAATTTAATACTATTTCCTTGATGTCTTTATGTGAAAGGCCATTTACATCCCATGATATTATAGACAGAGTAACTATTATGACAAATGCTATTGTTCCAAGTCTTACACGCAACATTTTTTGAATGTGTATGTCTAGCTTTTTGTCTTACATGCACACAGTAATGTTTGGCAGCCTGATCTTTTATGCAGCTTTTTTTCTTCTCACCTCCATTTGAACCTATGTCACATTTCCTAAAAGTTTTTGCTTTAATGAAAACCATCAAAGAAAAAATGAAATACATTTTCAAAACACCATCATCCCAATTAACTTTGAAGAAACACAGAAAATTGTATACTTTTAACAAATGAAGTATACACCTCCAGGTAGAATTGACAGCTACAACCACAGCGATAACCTAATCTAAAATGAATGTTACCCAAGCTAAGGTGCATGTTATGCATGTGTTCTCACTTATACTACTTGCAGTTCCTTTCTTATCTCTACTCCCATTTCAGATGTGAAGAACAGCTTGCATGCTTTCAGAAAACATTATTTTTTAGCACAAAGAAGGAAAGCCTGTTCTAATTTATAATCTTTAGTGTCTCTATTAATTTTAGAGCTTTTACGCTCCACAAGACTTGCTTCAAGTTCTTGTAAAACACTATTAATGTCATTAAGAATATCATCTAATTTAGAACAGGAAACAAGTTTTTGTAGTTCCATACTCACAGTTACAATTTCTTCCTTTAGTTGCTGTTTTTTAAGGTGGTCCCAATCAATTAATATACGGATCCACTCCAATGAACAGTTATTAGCTGCTGCAATCCACCTTTTACGAAAAACTAAATCTTCAGGGTTCTTTAAGTCAAACGGTATAGTGGGTGACTGGTTCGCTCATAGCCCCCTAGGAGAAATATTCAAGTCCAAATATCGCTGTAGGTAAGAGATATTAGTTTCCTTACAAAGCAAGCGCTCTAGTTTATCTCTTAAATTGCAGGCTTCTGCAGGCAAGGAAGAAATAGAAGTTACACCGACACCATCAAACAGATTCAGACAATGCAAATTACATTCACCCAGAAAACTATTCCACACAGGGGTAGTAGTAACTGCTCCACCCAGATCAGCAAAAGACATATTGGGTCTGTTAGGCTCACCATCATTGGACCTTGAATTCTTGTCCAACGATTGAGTAACATATTGTGCCATAGTCCTCTGGCCTTGATCCAAATAGTCTTCTCTAAATACCCATGGTATATTGTTGGCAGGGTCCGTAGCCATAAATAAATTATATACTACTATAAGGAGCAAAACAAAAAAACTATACCACCAAGACAACGAACAGTCCAACCTTTTATTACTTAGTGCCTTGGCTGTGCAGCCTTCAAAGAGTAAAACAACATACAAAATATCAGATTTATATACACATAAAATTAACAAGTCGCACCCACTACAATTAATCAATTAAATTAGATTACATACTTCCAGTCACATTCCTTATTTAACCCTAAGGGTTCCAAAGTATTAAATTTTAAAATATATATTTCCTTTTTACATGACTTAACATCCAAATTCACTAATTCCCCCAAAGATATCTCAACCTTTTTTAAGACACAACCAGTAATGTGATTAGGGTTACAATTATGAAATTCAGAAAAATGACTACCAAGGGGGCTATCAATTCTAGCATTTTTTTATGTTTCTTAGATGTTCTTGAAAGCGAACTTTAAAGTTTCTGCTTGTCTCGCCAATGTAAAATTTATTACAACTACATCTAAGAGCATATATAACCCCACATGTGTTACAATTAAAATTGCCCCTAACTAAAAGAGGTGGCCCACAGAACCAGGGCTTCAGGGATTCCTTATCAGATAAGCTGTATCAGTGCTCCTGAAAAGGTTCCAAGCAGTTCCCGTCTGGAAGCAGGTGGGGGACATTTATCTCTCCACCAGAGAGCTGGGTGTCAATAACAAAAGATTCCTGAGTGCAGAGAATCATATCCAGAGGTTATATTATGCCATTTTCTTTGACCACCCCACCCCCCACCCAACCAGTGTGAAAAAGATCCCTGATACTGTACCCTGTCTGAGTGAAGCAGCGACTCTAGATATAAAAAAATTGCTATAAAAGAGTCATCCAAGTGGTCCCCCCAGACCAGAAAGGATCTGGAGCTTACTCAAGATTCTTCTTGGTGCCAAAAAAAGATAGCGGACTGGAGACCAATTTTGGATCTTAGCAAATTAAATCAGTTCATACAATATTCAAAGTTTTGGATGGCTATGGTTCAGTCCACTTTGCCTCTGCTGTGAAATAACTATTGGATGTGCTTGATAGATCTTCTGAATACATACTATTACATCAAAATGAACAGGAGCCCCAGAGGATACCTGCACTTCCAACTCATTACCAGTTCAGAGCCCTGCCCTTTGATCCCACCACAGCTCCTGAGGTGTTCCCCAAATGCATGGCAGTGGTAGCAGCTCACTTCAGACTGCTGGGCTTCTGAGTGTTTCCATACCTATACAACTAGCTCCTAACTGCCCCCAACCAAGCATCGATTTCTACAGGCAAGAGACTACTTTCTCCAGTTATGCATCCATCTAGGAATCACGGTCAATTATATTAAATCACAACTCATGCCCAACTAGAGTCTGGAGTTCATTGGTGCTCATATGGACAGTCAGTCAGATAGCCTGTCTTCCTTCTACTCAAATACAGACTCTGAGATCCCAAATCAAGAAAGTGATGCAAAATTCTTCTCTTCCGGCTCGATTAATCTTACAAGCCCTGGGATTCATGGCAGCAACTGTCACCCTCATTCCTCTGGTTAGGTTTCACATGGGAATTCTTCAGTGGACACTTTCAGTCCAGTGGTCCATTCTTTGTCATCTGTTAACAGTTCCAGTTAAGATGACACAAACATGCAAAAGATGTCTTCCTTGATGGATTCATTCAAGCAACTGGTGCCATCTTCCTTGAATTTTTAGCTTCAGTTTTAATGAAGGAGTTCGCTTTTCAACTATTAAAGTTCATTTGGCTCCCATTTCTAAATTCCACCTGGGCAAAAATGACTCTACCTTAGGCTCTTCTAAGCTATGCAAAGCCTTTCTCAAGGGAGCAGTTTTACTAAGACCACTGTTAAAGGACCCTGCTCCTCCTTGGCATTTAACTATAACTTGACACAATCTCCCTTTCAACATTCAGCCAAAGCAGATCTTAAATTTTTGTCTTGAAAAAAAACGTTTTTCTGGTCGCTATCACATCAGCTAGATGAGTATCTGAACTCCAGACTCTGTCTTCTAAACCTCCATACCTGTTTTTTTTTTTTTTTACCAAGACTGGGTGTCCTTGTGAAAAAATCCATCTTTTTTGCCTAAGATAGCTTCTGAGTCCAACATAAACCAGGTCATAATCTACCAGTTTTCTTTCCTGACTTTTCAAATAAGGGAGAGTATATGCTCCTCCTTTGGAATTTGCATAGACAACTGTGCTTTTATCGCCACAGAACCAAAGACTTCAGGAAATCTGATCAGTTGTTTGTTTCCTTTTCTCTTAACACATAAATATATATATATATATATATATATATATATATATATATATATATATGTGTGTGTGTGTGTGTGTGTGTGTGTGTGTGTGTGTGTGTGTGTGGCTTAATTGGCCAATTGTGTATTAGACCTACTGCTGTCTAGTTGACCACATTTAGACAGGAAGCCAATCAACAGGTGTGCAAGACTGCTCAAATCTAGTGTTTGGGAAATTTACACTTACCCCATGTTTTTGCAATCTTGGAGTTAGTATATATAATTAACAGGAACGTGGCGGGCACAGCCCCCCACATTGAGGTTGCAGGAAGCTTTACCCCTGTAATTTTTGTTTTCATTTTTAAAAATTATAAATTTGCATGCACTGTAGTTGTTTTTTGGTTTATGTGTACTGGCATGTCAACATTGTCATTTTTGACATTGACATTATGCCAGTCAACTAAGAGTGTTTTTGTTTATTATTAGTGCATCCATCCATATATACATGTGGGAACACTTTTTAATCCCGAAATTCTGAAATACCGAATTTCAGAATCCCAAGATTATAAAGCCGAAAGCTTAAAACTCCGAAACCCCAGAAGTGTAAATTTCAAAATCCTGAAGTATGGAGATTTTGAAGTAGCACTTCTGGTGTTGCGCTGTGTGAAGGGATAGCTGGAAGTTCAGGTAAATATTTATGTTTAAGGGTTTTGGTTAGGGGCTATAGTTTGTGTCAGTGTGTTTGGTTACTGTGATCTGTGTGTGCGAGGGGAATGTAGCTTGTATGGTGGTGTTTTTGTGTGTTCGTCTGTGTAGTGCGACCATGGAGTTAGTATATTTAAGTAGGGAGGGGTGTGAGGGGGCACAGCTCCCCCACATGGGTGGTGCATGGGGGCTTGCCCCCCTGCTTGTATGTAGAGTAGGTTTGAGTGTTTGTATGTTGGGGGAAGGTGTGTGTGTGTGTGTGTGTGTGTGTGTGTGTGTGTGTGTGTGTGTGTGTGTGTGTGTGTGTGTGTGTGTGTGGTGTATAGTTAGTGTAGTGTTCACAATTTTAAAATTCGTGCTTCTGGAGTTTCGGGATTGTCAGGTTTCGACTTTATAATCTCGACATTCTGAAATTCAGTATTTCAGGATTTCGGGATTATAAAGTGAATCCATATATGTATATACAGTGGATATAAAAAGATCTGAAGTAGTTACTTCATTTGCTCTGCAACCTGCCGGCAGCTTACCAAGCTCCAAGATCCGAGCTCCTAGCTCCTCCCCCCTACCCATAATCCCCTGCTACCAACCACATTACCTCAGATCGTTTTTTGCCATGGCTGAAGAAGCTTTACTTTTGAAGAGCTCCTGGCTGGGTGAGATCGTTTTCAATCTTTTTCAAAGAAAAAGTCAAAATTGAGTGTGTGTGTTAGTAAAAACCTTCTATCCCCTTGTTTATGTCAGTTTTTTTAAATTTTACTGGTATAGCAGTTAGTTTTTTCTTGTCACTCCCCCTCCCTCCTTAGCGTTTGGGTGTGTGTGTGACTGGTTCAACATGGCAGAAGGGCCTAAGGCCATTTTTTCCAAATGTACTGAGTGTGGCCACAAGCTTTCCCCAGCTGATGGCCACACTCAGTGTGTTTTGTGCCTGGGGGCAGCCCATCTCTCAGAGGCCTGCCAGATCTGTGAGGCCTTTAACCCCCGGGCACTTCGGGATAGAAAGAACAAGCTGATCCTGGTGGGAAAGCTCCCCCAGGAATCAGCTTATCTGAAGTAGGAGATTCATTTGTCTGCAACCTGTGGGTTATGGATCCGATATCGGATCCGAACCGGCATGGTTTACCAGCTATGGATCCAAGCTCTCAGCTCCTCCCCTCACCCATAATGCCCTGCTCTACCCTCATGACCTCAGATCTCGTTTGCCGCGCATGGTGACCGGATTGTTTCTCAAGCTCTCCAGCTAAGTGCTAGTTTTCAGTCTTTAAATTGTAAAATTTAAGATTTTTTCTTAGTTATTTGTGTGAAAGTGTAGGTTTCCCCTTTGGTATATTTACTTTTTTTAGAGTTTAATCTAAAAGTTATATCCCTCCCCTCGCTGTTGGCGTAGTGTGTGTGTGTTGGGCCTGTGAGTGATTTTGTGTTTCTTTAGTTACTTTTTAGTTATAGTAACTACTGTTGTAGATTGGGATGTCTGAGCAACCCAAGTCTATTTTTTCTAAATGCTCCGAGTGTGGCCATAAGCTTTCCCCAGCTGATGGCCACACTCGGTGTGTTAGATGCCTGGGGGTTGAACACCTCACATCTGGATGTTCCATTTGGGCAGGGTTCAACCCCAGGGCATTGAAGGAGCGGAGGTCCAAGCTTGTTTTGGCGGGCCTTTTACCACGGTTATTCCTTCTGCGGCTCCCCCTCCTTCTCCTGGGACTCAACCTCCCGTTTCTGGTTCGGAGGAGAGGGATGCTAAGAAAAGGGACCGGAGGGAGAAGCACCATAAGCGGCGGGCCGAGACCTCTGTTTCGGCCCCGCCAGCCAAGCGGGCTTCTCCCCCGGCTCCGTTGTCGGCTCCATTGTCGGCTCGGTCTCCTCCTCCTCGGCTCCAGTCTCCAGTGTGCTTTTCACCGGGACCTGAGGAGGAGGAGACCCGATCTCCGTCGAGGCTATCGAGGAGGCACTCCAGGCCTACCTCGGTAGCCTCGTCGAGATCTACGTATAGCCTTTCGGATGCTGATCTGGACCGGATGATGAGAAGGTTCATCCAGGCCCAGATGCAGATGGGAGTGCTCTTGCCTCTTCCCCCTCTGGGGGGGAGCTCAACACCCTTTTTCAAACCGATTGCTCCTTCTCCGACCCGCTACCCGGGCTCGGAGCAGCTGGAGCCGAGCAGCTTCGGAGCCGGGGGTGGGTCGGCACGATAGTACTTTGTACATCGGATCCGACCCTGCCCTCGAGTGCATCGGATCCGACCTCTCGGAGCCTGGATCCGAGCCTCGGATCCGGGGGGATCAGTGCTCTTTCGGCGCCGTCTGTGTCGGAGCGCACTGTCCCTTCGGATCCGAGCGCTTCGGCGCCGGCTCCGATCCACTCTTCGGATCCGAGGGGGAGCCGATTGTCGGATCCTTTGGTCGAGGTCGGCTCCCCTTCGGCGTTTGATGTAGTGGAGAGGGCCCTGTTGAGGGTCTCCGGACCCCCGGCACTTGTTTCGCTCCGTCCCGCTTCCTCTGCACTGGGTCAGGCTTCCACCATCCGGCCCTTGGGACAGCCCGCTTCTGTGCCCCAAGCTGCTCCACTGGAACAGGTTGCTGCTTGCGAGGAATCCTCTGACAGCCCCCCAGAGGATGTTCCTCGCAAGCATACGTGCAAAAGGAGGCACATTGACTCCCCCGAGTCTCTCACGGAAGACACGGACTTGGAGGAAGGGGAAGGCTCCCCACGGTCACCCCCGAGGATGTCTCATTTGGGGACATCATGGAAATGCTCCGTATAAGAGGGGGGTGGTCTGCCCCCAAGTCTTCCTCGGATGAGTCCGTGTTCTTGGAGGCATTTGAAGCGGGCCCGTCTACCTCTTGGGTGTCCCCTCCTGCCGACCCCCTGGTGGACCTCATTACCACCAGGGCGTGGAAGGAACCGGACACTGTGGAGCCAATCCCTAAGAGGCCCGATAGGATCCTCAGCCCACCGTCCGACCGTGCCCATTAGAGTAAGGGGCCTCCGGTAGATGCCATGTTGACGGCGGCGGCCACCAAGAGGGAACTTGCTCAGGAGAGTCCCTCAGTCCATCCCCCGAGCAAGGAGTCTCGGATGATGGACCGCTTGGGGAAGCGGATGTTTAGTTCAGTGACCTTCTCGGTAAGGGCGCTGAACTACCTGGCACATGTCATTAGGATGCAGCGAGATCTCATTAAAGAATACGCTGCATCTCCCCCAGAGTCCATGTCGGAGGAGGACAAGATGCTGCACTCCACCCGCATGGCCACTCTTAGATCAATTACTAATACCTCTATGCGGCTACTCTCCCATGCTACGGAAGGCGCCGCTAGAGCCGCAGGGGCAGGCCTAGTCACTAGACGTCAGGCCTGGCTCTGTCACTGAGATTTTTCTGAGCCCTTCAAAGCGTCGTTTGCGAACGCCCCCTTTGATGGTTCTGCCCTCTTTGGCAAAACCATTCGCGACACTTTGACCCAGAGCGAGAAGGACGGGAAGACGCTGTCTGCCGTCGGAATCCGCTTCTCTGCACCCTAGAGGCCCTACTCTAGGAACCAAAAGGGTCAGAAGAAGATGTGGTTCCGGAAGTCGCAGCAATCCCAGCCTGCTCCGGACAACCAGTCCTTCCGTGGCAGAGGAGGACAGGGAGGACGCCGCCCTAGAGGCAGAGGGGCTCCCAGGAACTTCGGGTCCAGAGAACCTTTCTCTGAACGGCCCACGCAGCAACCCTGAGGGGTTGCCCGGCTGCTCCACTCTGGAGGCAGTCGGGGACGTTTTTTGGGGCACCTAGCGGCATGGGAGTCCATAACATCAGACCGCTGGGTTCTCCAAATCATATCCAGAGGATACCGCATCCCTTTTCTTCACTTACCAAAGTTGAAGTCCCTCCCAGACGTTCCACCCGGTCAACGGGAGGCCGCTTTGGCAGAAATTGGCCATCTGCTAAAGAAAAGAGCCATCCAGCCCGTCCCCCAGACCAGATCGGATCAGGATTCTACTCCAGGTTCTTTTTAGTGCCAAAAAAGTTGAGGGCTCTAAGGCCAATTCTAGACCTTTCTCTCTTGCTCCTGGCAGTCCGCAAGGAAAAATTCAATGGTCACTCTGCAATCTATTCTCCCCTTCTGGGAGAAAATCACTGGATGTGCTCTATAGACCTCAAAGATGCGTACTACCACATCCTGATGGACAGTCGCGCCAGGAGGTTCCTCCGCTTCCGGCTGGGAGCCAGTCACTACCAGTTCCGGGTCCTTCCCTTTGGTCTCACCACAGCCCCCAGGGTGTTCACCAAAGTATTAGCAGTGGTAGCGGCCCACCTGAGGCTTCAGGGGGTACAGGTCTTCCCCTACCTGGACGACTGGCTTCTTACCGCCCCAACAAGGCATCTACTAGTATTGGCGCGAGACTCCTTTCTCCATCTTGCTCCCTTTCTGGGCATTACAATAAATACGAAGAAATCCAACCTGGCGCCCACACAGCTCTTAGATTTCATAGGGGCCAGGTTAGACACAAGGAGTTTAAAAGCCTTCCTCACTGCGGACAGAGTTCAAAATCTGCAGCTCCAGGTGCGGGCCATTCTCCACTCAAGTTCTGTTCCGGCGGAGTTGGTCCTGAGGGCTCTAGGGTCCATGGCGTCTGCTATAGCACTTCTTCCTCTTGCCAGGCTCAATATGCGCATCCTCCAGTGGACTCTCTTAGTACAATGGTCATACCTTGCTCTCCCTATGCATCACCCCATTGCGATCAGCAAGGCTTGCAAGCGGTCCCTCCTGTGGTGGATTCATTCCCCGGATCTCCACGGAGGCCGCCCATTTTGTGCTTCTCCCCCTCTCGCCACGGTGACCACGGACGCCTCCCGCCTTGGGTGGGGGGGGCATTTTGCGGGCCGGACCGTCCAAGGCACGTGGAACGATTCAGAGACCTTTCTGCATATCAACGTTCTAGAGATGAGAGCAGTGCTCTTAGCGTTGCTAGCACTTCAGGACTTTCTTCCCTTGGGAACAATTGCGATTCAATCGGACAACATGTCGGTTGTCTGGTACATCAACAAGCAAGGGGGAACAAGGTCTTACCCCCTTTGTCGAGAAGCCATGAGAGTTTGGGAATGGGCAATCTCCACCAACCGCTTTCTAATAGCAACGCACATTCTGGGTCGGTCCAACATCCTGGCGGACAAGCTCAGTTGCACCATTCTGACCCCTTACGAGTGGTCTCTCAATTTTCAAGTAGCGGAACGCATATTCACACGATGGGGAACTCCTTCATGCGATCTTTTTGCCTCTCCCTCAAACACCAAGTGCGACAGTTTTTTCGCTCTGATACCCCCTCCAGGAGGTTCTCCAAGAGACGCTCTGGTGCATGCTTGGCCACCCGGTCTTCTGTACGCTTATCCACCCTTGCCTCTGATGCTCCAAGTTCTTCAGAAAGCCTCTCGGGTGGGTTGCAGAATGATTCTCATTGCTCTGTTTTGGCCTCGACAGATCTGGTTCCCCTTTCTAAGGTCTCACTCGGTGAATCCTCCTTGGATTCTAGATCCCACTCCGGATCTGATATCCCACCCATCCTGCATATCTCCTCCGAACCTGGACAACCTGAAGCTGACCGCTTGGCTGCTCCAGTTCCACTCTTGATCAGGACTCCCGGTATTTCGTCCCCTGTTAAGGCTATCCTGGTGGCAGCTCATAAACCATCCACTAGGAAAGTCTACCGCAGCAAGTGGAAGTGGTTTTCTTTGTGGGCGGAGCGGCAAGGCCTGAATCCCTTCACGGTTCCTCTCCCTTTAGTGCTTGACTTTCTAACCTCTCTTTTTAACGATGGTGCCAGCAGTTCCACAGTCAAAGTACAACTGGCGGCAATTTCTCATTATCACATTGGTCATGACTCTAGTCCACTTATGTCAGCCAAGTTGTGTAAAATTTTCCTTAAAGGTACTTTCCTTCTCAGGCCCCCTGTGAAACAAGCAGTTCCTCCTTGGGACCTCTCCTTAGTTCTCCAGGCCTTGACCGCCCTCCCCTTCGAACCAGCGGCTACGGTGGATCTCAAATTCTTGTCTTTCAAGACAGCCTTTTTAGTAGCCATTACATCGGCCAAGAGAGTTTCAGAGCTCCAAGCATTATCAGCTAAACCTCCTTATTTGGTATTTCATCCGGACCGTGTTTACCTCAGGACCAACCCGTCCTTTCTTCCTAAAGTAGCTTCTGAAGCAAACATTAATCAATCCATTAACCTCCCTGTTTTCTTTCCTAAATATGAAAACAAAGGTGAATACAAGCTTCACTCCTTAGATGTTCACAGGCAACTTAGATTTTATCTAAACAGAACGGCTGGTCATAGGCAATCCGACCAGTTGTTTATTTCCTTTGCTAAATTTAATTTGGGCAAGCCAATTTCTAAAGTTTCTCTGTCTCGCTGGATTTCACAGTGTATCTTATTGGCTTATCAAGCTTCAGGAAGGCCCGCACCGGAGGGTGTACACGCCCATTCAACCCGGTCAGTATCTACCTCGGCAGCCTTTAAGGCTAGCATTCCTCTAGATGATATTTGTGCAGCAGCCACGTGGGCTTCATCTCATACTTTTATTTCCCACTATAAGTTGGATCTTGCATCTAGGGGTAGAGCATCATTTGGCTCTGCGGTGCTCCAGAATATCCTTCCATGATGGCCGCCCAAGATTCAGGTAGCTGGGGACTCTGTCCCACAGGTTGCAGACAAATGAATCTCCTACTTCAGATTTAGAAGTTATGTACTCACCATAACGTTCCATCTGAGTAGGTGTATTCATTTGTCTGCAACCATCCCGCCCTCCTATCCCCCTGGCCTTTCAGTTTCCTGCATATTATGTGTTACCCTTTTCAGGGTGTTCTTGCTGTTGGCAAACTCGATCTGAGGTCATGAGGGTAGAGCAGGGCATTATGGGTGAGGGGAGGAGCTGAGAGCTTGGATCCATAGCTGGTAAACCATGCCGGTTCGGATCCGATATCGGATCCATAACCCACAGGTTGCAGACAAATGAATACACCTACTCAGATGGAACGTTATGGTGAGTACATAACTTCTAATTTCTTCCTGTCCTGTTCAGGCTCCGGCTGCCTCAGCAGCCTCGTCGCCCTCTGTTCCCCCAGCTCTACCCGGGACTCAACCTCCCACTTCGGGTTTGAGCTCTGGGGAAACTAGTGCCTCCTCAACTAAGGAGAAGAGGCACAAGAATAAGGAGGGACATAGATCCCATAAAAGGCAGACCGAGTCTCACCCCTCGGCTCCGCCAGCTAAAATAACTAAGTCTCCTTCGGGGGTTTCCGGATCCTTCTCCTCTCGGCTCCGTTCGCCTAGCTTCTCGCCGGAGCCAGAAGAGGAAGATCGGTCTCCCTCGAGGTCGTCAAGGCGGCCCTTACGGCCCGCCTCGACTACTTCTTCCAGGTCAACTGAAAGCATCTCCGAAGCGGATATGGATCGGATGATGCGTCGGTTCTTACAGACCCAAATGCAGATGGGGTGCTCTTGCCTCCCCCCCTCTGGGGGGGAGCGCGGCCCCTATGTTTGCCCCGATCACTCCTTCTCCGACTCGCTTTCAGATCTCGGAGTCATCAGATCCATGCCCATTCGGACCCAGGTAATTGTCGGCGCCGATAGCGCTTGTCTCTTTGATGCCGACTATGCCCTCGAGCTTGTCAGATCCGAGCTCTCGGGGCCGAGGGCTGAGCATCGGATCTGAGGGAGTTGTATCTTCGGAGCTGTTGGGTTCGGAGCGCTCCTCTCTCTCTCGGCACCGACTGCTTCGGCTCCGACCCTGATCCCTTCCTCGGAGCCGAGGAGATTGCTCTCAGAGGCTGGCGAGGGTGAATCTCCTTCGGCTTTTGAGGTAGTGGAGAGGGTACTGTCGAGATCCTCCAGATCCCCGGTTCGGGCTATGGATCCACCCGTACCCCCACTGTATGAGGGTCTGTCTTCCATCATCTGACCATCGGGACAGCCTGCCCAAGCCCTCCAGTTAGTTCCAGTTGAGGAACAACAACCCGTGGACGAGCCCTGTTCAGATAGCCCCACCGAGGAGGTTCCTCGGAAACGTCGGTGTAAAAGGAGGCACCTGGACTCCCCCAAGTCCGTTACCACGGACACAGACTTAGATGATAGGGAGGGTTCCCCAAGGTCACCCCCTGAAGATGTCTCCTTTGGAGACATCATGGAAATGTTGCGTATTAGAGGGGGGGGGGTCTGCCCAAAAACCTTCCCTTGATGAGTCCATGTTCCTGGAGGCATTTGAGGCAGGCCCATCTTCTTCTTGGGTGTCCCCTCCAGCCGACCCCCTTGTGGACTTAATTACCACCAGGGCGTGGAAGGAGCCCGACACCGTGGAGCCAATATTTAGGCGTCCCGACAAAATACTGAGCCCCCCCACAGATAAGCAATCGTGGGCCAAAGGATCCCCTGTTGATGCCATGTTGGTGGCGGCAGCCACCAAGAAAGCGCTTGCTCAGGAGAGTTCTCTGGTCCACCTGCCAGATAAAGAATCTTGAGCGTTGGACCGGATTGGGAAGCGGATGTTTGCTTCAGCGACCTTTTCTATAAGGGCGCTGAACTATATGGCACATACCATCAGGCTACAGCGAGACTTGATCAAGGAGTACACTGCAGCTCCCCCAGAGTCCATGTTGGTCGGAGACAGGAATGTGTTTACGACACGAATGGCCACTCTGAAATCCATCTCCAATACGTCTATGCGGCTCCTCTCTCATGCTTCGGAGGGAGCCGCTAGAGCCAGCAGAGCAGGGATCGTCTTGCGACATCACGCCTGGCTCCGTCTTTGCGAATTCGCGGATACCTTCAAGGCATCCTTCGTGAACGCCCCCTTTGACGGTTCTGCTCTTTTCGGCAAGACCGTTCGACTGTCTGCCGTCGAAGTCCACTTCTCTAGTCCCCAAAGATCCTTCTCCAGGAATCAGAGGGGACAAAAGAAGCTGTGGTTCCGCAAGCCTCAGCAATCCTATCCAGCTGCGGACCACTTGTCCTCTAGAAGCAGAGGAGGACAAGGTGGACGCCGGCCCAGAGGCAGAGGGGGGGCCGCGTAATTTCGGGTCTAGAGAACCTTTCTCGGAAAGACCTGCGCAACAGCCCTGAGGGCTTGCCTGACTGTCCCTCTCTGGAGGCAGTCGGGGGGCAGTTGACGGAGCACCTGTCAAACTGGGAGTCCCTTACAACCGATCGATGGGTGCGCCGTATCATTTCCAGAGGTTACTTCATTCCCTTCCTAAATCTTCCCCCCAAAACCAGACACCTCCCCGATGTACCACCCGATCAGAGGGAGGCGGCGGCCCTAGAAATTTTAAAGCTGCTAAGAAAAAGAGCCACCCTGCCCGACCCCCAGATCAGTCCGGATTGGGTTATTACTCAAGGTTCTTTTTGGTGCCAAAGAAAACGGGGGACCTCAGACCCATCTTAGACCTTTCCGCTCTGAACCTGTTTATACCCAAGGAGAAGTTCCGGATGGTCACTCTTCAATCTATCCTCCCCCTTTATGCGGGAGAACGAATGGATGTGCTCCATAGACCTCAAGGATGCGTACTACCACATTTTAATGGACAGACGATCCAGGAGGTTTCTCCGCTTCCGGCTCGGAGCCAGTCATTATCAATTCAGGGTTCTTCCATTCGGCCTCACTTCAGCCCCCAGAATGTTCACCAAAGTCATGGCGGTGATTGCGGCCCACCTGAGACTTCAGGGCGTTCAGGTCTTCCCGTACCTAGACAACTGGCTCCTTACCGCGACCAACAGGCATCAGCTCTCAGTAGCGAGAGATTACGCACTGACTCTTGCCCACAACCTAGGCATTTCAGTAAACCTGCAGAAGTCCTGCCTGTGCCCCACTCGAGCCCTGGAATTCATAGGGGCCAGGTTGGATACTCGAATCTCTCGAGCTACCCTAACAGTAGTCAGACTGAACAGCTTGTCTTATCAGGTGTTCGCCCTTCTACAAAATCCTTCTCCTCCAGCGGAGTTAGTCCTGAGGGCACTAGGCTCTATGGCAGCCGCGATCGGTCTTTCCCTCCATGCCCGCCTGCGAATGCGGATATTGCAATGGACCCTTCAAGTCCAATGGTCCCTCTTGCTCCACCCGCTGAACACGCCCATACCACTGAGCAGAGTTTGCAGGGACTCCCTTCTTTGGTGGTTGCATGCGCGGGAACTCAGAGAAGGGAGGCCCTTTGTGATTCCCCTGGTCGAAGCCATGTTGACCACGGACGCTTCTCGCCTCAGGTGGGGGGGGGCATTGTTCAGGCAGATCCGTTCAAGGCACGTGGACTCCCCTAGAGACCGCATTGCATATCAGTGCCCTAGAGATGAGGGTGGTGCTTTTGGAGTTGCAAGCCCTCTACGACCTTCTTCCCCTGGGGACTATTGCGATCCAGACAGACAACATGTCGATAGTCTGGTACATAAACAAACAGGGAGGAACCAGATCTTACCCACTGTGTCGAGAGGCCATGAGTGATTGAGAATGGGCGATCTCCACCAACCGCTTTCTGGTAGCAACGCACATCCCGGGACGATCCAACATATTAGCGGACAAGTTAAGTCGGGTGCTCCTCACTCCGTACGAGTGGTCTCTGAATCCATCTGTTGCGAGACAGATCTTCCACAAATGGGGTCAACCTTGCTGCGATCTTTTTGCTTCTCCTTTAAACACAAAATGCAGCAAGTACTTCGCAATAATTCCCCCCAGAGGGGAAACCCCCAGAGACGCTCTAGTCCATGCTTGGCCTCCCGGGCTCCTTTATGTTTATCCTCCCCTTCCTCTCATGATGAAGTTCATTCAGAAAGCCTGTCGGTTGGGGAGCAGAGTTATCCTCATAGCCCCATTCTGGCCTCGGCAGATCTAGTTCCCCTTTCTGCGGTCTCACAGTGTGGCTCCTCCGTGGATTCTGGATCCCAGTCCAGAACTGATTTCTCATCCCGCGGATTGCCCAACACCCAACCTGGTCAGCCTCAAGCTTGCGGCTTGGCTGATCCAGTT
This sequence comes from Protopterus annectens, assembly GCF_019279795.1. Classification (NCBI taxonomy): domain Eukaryota; kingdom Metazoa; phylum Chordata; order Ceratodontiformes; family Protopteridae; genus Protopterus; species Protopterus annectens. The sequence goes on along the minus strand of NC_056742.1, from coordinate 340,339,117 downwards.
CCATTGATGGCTAGGACTCCCGGTATCTCATCTCCCGTTAAGGCCATTCTGGTTGCGGCTCATAAGCCATCTACCAGAAAACTTTACAACAGTAAGTGGAAACGTTTTTCCATTTGGGCCGAAGATAAGGGCTTGGACCCATTTACTGTCCCTATCCCGACCATCCTAGACTTCCTCTCATTAATCTTTCATCAGGGAGCAAGCGCTTCTACAGTTAAGGTACAATTAGCGGCCATCTCCCATTTTCATGTGGGCGATGGCATAGGTTCCTTAGCTTCTACAAAGTTGTGCAAAACCTTCTTACGAGGCATCTTTCTTTTAAATCCACCAATAAAGTCTGTGGTTCCCCCATGGGACCTCACTCTAGTCTTGCAAGCCTTAACAAGTCTACCTTTTGAACCTGCGGCCTCAATTCCGTTGAAGTTCTTGTCATGGAAAACAGCCTTCTTAGTGGCCATTACTTCGGCCAAAAGGGTTTCAGATTTACAAGCCTTGTGTATGAAGCCTCCTTACCTTATCTTTCACAAAGATAGAGTGTCCCTCAGGACTAACTCGTCTTTCTTACCTAAGGTTGCTTCAGAAGCAAATATAAATCAATCAATAAACTTACCAGTGTTTTTTCCCACTTTTCAGAACAAGGGAGAATACACATTACACAAATTGGATGTACACAGACAGCTGCGTTTCTACTTGCATATGACTAGAGAATTTCGCAAGTCGGACCAGTTATTTGTCTCGTATGCAAAATCAGCCATGGGTAAAGCCATTTCCAAAGTTACTGTGGCAAATTGGATTTGTCAGTGTATTATTCAGGGGTATATATCGTCTGGCAAACCAGCCCCGGTTAATATCCGTGCTCATTCTACAAGATCTGTAGCCACTTCAACAGCCTTCTGGTCCAGGGTTTCAGTGGACGACATATGTTCAGCGGCTACTTGGTCCACTTCTCATACGTTCATTTCTCATTATAAATTAGATCTGATTTCGAGAAGCAGGGCTTCTTTTGGCTCCGCGGTGCTTCGGAATATCCTTCCGTAAGGACCACCCAGGTTCTTATAAGTAGCTGGGGACTCTGTCCCACAGGTTGCAGAGCAAATGAAGTAACTACTTTAGATAAAGAAGTTATGTACTCACCATAAAGTTCCATCTGAGTAGGTACTTCATTTGTCTGCAACCGACCCCCCCCCCTGCCATCCCCCGAACCTTCGGGATTTTCTGATCACCTTTGCAGTTGATTTTTTCATGTTTACAGGTTGGTAAGGCAAAAAAAAAACGATCTGAGGTAATGTGGTTGGTAGCAGGGGATTATGGGTAGGGGGAGGAGCTAGGAGCTCGGATCTTGGAGCTTGGTAAGCTGCCGGCTCAGATCCGAAGTCGGATCCGATACCCACAGGTTGCAGACAAATGAAGTACCTACTCAGATGGAACGTTATGGTGAGTACATAGCTTCTTTTTTACACACCCTTGTTAAAATGCCAGGTTTTTGTAATATAAAAAAAAATGAGACCGCAATAAATCATTTGAAAACTGTTTTCAGCTTTAATGTGACCTATAACCTGTAGAATTCAGTTGAAAAACAAATCTGTTAGGGGAAAAAATGTAAAAAAATAAAAGACATACAATAAGCTGGTTGCAAAAGTGTGCACACCCTTAAACTAATACTTTGTTGAAGCACCTTTTGATTTAACTACAGCATTCAGTCTTCTTGGATAGGAGTCTATCAGCATGGCACATCTTGACTTGGCAATATTTGCCCACTCTTCCTTGCAAAAGCACTCCAAGTCTGTCAGATTGTGAGGGTGCCTCTTGTGCACAGCCCTCTTTAGGTCACCCCACAGATTTTCTATTGGACTTATGCCTGGGCTCTGGCTGGGCCATTCCAAAACTTTAATTTTCTTCTGGTGAAGCCATTCTTTTGTTGATTTGGATGTATGCTTGGGGTCATTGTTGTGTTGAAAAGTGAAATTCATCTTCATCTTCAGTTTTCTAGCAAATGACTGAAGGTTTTGGGCCGAAAGTGACTGGTATTTGGAACTGTTCATAATTCCCTCCACCTTGACTAAAGCCCCAGTTCCAGCTGAAGAAAAGCAACCCCAAAGCATGATACTGGCACCACCATGCTTCACCATGGGGATGGTGTTCTTTTGGTGATGCAAAGTGTTGTTTTTGCGCCAAACATACCTTTTGGAATTGTGGCCAAAAAGTTCAACCTTGGTCTCATCAGATCATAACACATTTTCCCACATGTTTTTGGGAGACTTGTATGGTTTTGCAGATTTGAACTTGGTCTCTATGTTTTTCTGTGTAAGATAAGGCTTCTGTCTTGCAACCCTACCCTATAGCCCAGATATATGGAGAATGCGGGAGATTCTTGTCACATGTAGTACACAACCAGCACTTGCCAGAAATTCCTGCAACTCCTTAATGTGTTGCTGTAAGTCTCTTGGCAGCCTCCATGACCAATTTTCGTCTTGTCTTTTCATCAATTTTGGAGGGACATTCAGTTTTTGCAACGTCACTGTTGTCCCGTATTTTCTCCACATTTTGGTGACTATCCTCACTGTTTTCCATGGTACATCCAATGTTGTGGAAATTTTTTTGTACCGTTCTCCTGACTGATACCTTTCAGCAATGAGATCGCTTTGATGCTTTGTAACCTCTGCGAACCATGGCTTTTGCTATAGCAGGCAACTGAATAAACATCAGAAAAATCCTACTAGGACAGCTGAACTTTACTTGGAGTTAATCAGCGTCTCTTTAACTGATGGCAGATATGTACCTAAGAAGACTGAATGCTGCCCCTAACAGATTTGTTTGTTTTTCAATTGAATTGTACAGGTTATAGGTCACATTAAAGGTGGGAAAAGTTTTGAAATGATTTATTGTGGTCTCATTTTTTTATATCACAAAAACCTGGCATTTTAACAGGGGTATGTAAACTTTTTATATCCACTGTATCTATACATTTATATATGTGTGTGTGTGTGTGTGTGTGTGTGTGTGTGTGTATGTGAATACGTGATTACAGAACTAGGCATAGCTCCTCGTGGTCCCCTGCAGAGTTCCTAAGCCAGCAGAGAGCAGAAAAAGCAACTTTCTTGATCATAAGTATTTTTTAAACTTTTTAGTTTGCATTTTTCGATCTTTTGAGCTTTTCGACTACTGTTTGTGCCTATATTACTGTTTTATTACCTTATTTTCCTGTTTTTGTGAGCTTATATTGTTGATTGCACTTGTGGGCTAAAGTATTGCTTAAAAGTAACAAACAGGCTAATACACTCAAGTGTACCAGCCTTTGATAGCAATTTAGTCGAAAACAAAGCATTTACTGCATTTTTTCTGTCTGTTTGCAAAAAAAAACAAAAAACAAAAAATATTTCTCCTTTCCTAAACTTTCCTAGCTAGTTGTTCCAGTGATCAGATTTTGCTGATTCCCTGGGCTTTGTATTTGGTTTCTGTGTTTCTCCATTTTCTTGTGTGGCCAGAGGTAGTTTCTTTACTCACCAGTGGGAGTGGGGAGTACTGAGCTGCTTGTTTGTCCTCAGAGGAGTGGTTAGAAGCAGCAACTAGTAATTCGTCGGCCATTTTGGGTCATTTCCTGTTTTTTCCAGCCCCCTGCTATAAAGCACGCTTTGGCAGGCTTTTCTGGCATTAGAGAACTAGGCATAGCTCCTCGTGGTCCCCTGCAGAGTTCCTAAGCCAGCAGAGAGCAGAAAAAGCAACTTTCTTGATCATAAGTATTTTTTAAACTTTTTAGTTTGCATTTTTTGATCTTTTGAGCTTTTCGACTACTGTTTGTGCCTATATTACTGTTTTATTGCCTTATTTTCCTGTTTTTGTGAGCTTATATTGTTGATTGCACTTGTGGGCTAAAGTATTGCTTAAAAGTAACAAACAGGCTAATACACTCAAGTGTACCAGCCTTTGATAGCAATTTAGTCGAAAACAAAGCATTTACTGCATTTTTTTCTGTTTGCAAAAAAAAAAAAAAAAATATTTCTCCTTTCCTAAACTTTCCTAGCTAGTTGTTCCAGTGATCAGATTTTGCTGATCCCTGGGCTTTGTATTTGGTTTCTGTGTTCCTCCATTTTCTTGTGTGGCCAGAGGTAGTTTCTTTACTCACCAGTGGGAGTGGGGAGTACTGAGCTGCTTGTTTGTCCTCAGAGGAGTGGTTAGAAGCAGCAACTAGTAATTCGTCGGCCATTTTGGGTCATTTCCTGTTTTTTCCAGCCCCTGCTATAAAGCACGCTTTGGCAGGCTTTTCTGGCATTAGAGAACTAGGCATAGCTCCTCGTGGTCCCCTGCAGAGTTCCTAAGCCAGCAGAGAGCAGAAAAAGCAGCTTTCTTGATCATAAGTATTTTTTAAACTTTTTAGTTTGCATTTTTCGATCTTTTGAGCTTTTTGACTACTGTTTGTGCCTATATTACTGTTTTATTACCTTATTTTCCTGTTTTTGTGAGTTTATATTGTTGATTGCACTTGTGGGCTAAAGTATTGCTTAAAAGTAACAAACAGGCTAATACACTGAAGTGTACCAGCCTTTGATAGCAATTTAGTTGAAAACAAAGCATTTACTGCATTTTTTTCTGTCTGTTTGCAAAAAAAACAAAAAAATATTTCTCCTTTCCTAAACTTTCCTAGCTAGTTGTTCCAGTGATCAGATTTTGCTGATCCCTGGGCTTTGTATTTGGTTTCTGTGTTCCTCCATTTTCTTGTGTGGCCAGAGGTAGTTTCTTTACTCACCAGTGGGAGTGGGGAGTACTGAGCTGCTTGTTTGTCCTCAGAGGAGTGGTTAGAAGCAGCAACTAGTAATTCGTCGGCCATTTTGGGTCATTTCCTGTTTTTCCAGCCCCCTGCTATAAAGCACGCTTTGGCAGGCTTTTCTGGCATTAGAGAACTAGGCATAGCTCCTCGTGGTCCCCTGCAGAGTTTCTAAGCCAGCAGAGAGCAGAAAAAGCAACTTTCTTGATCATAAGTATTTTTTAAACTTTTTAGTTTGCATTTTTTGATCTTTTGAGCTTTTTGAATACTGTTTGTGCCTATATTACTGTTTTATTACCTTATTTTCCTGTTTTTGTGAGCTTATATTGTTGATTGCACTTGTGGGCTAAAGTATTGCTTAAAAGTAACAAACAGGCTAATACACTGAAGTGTACCAGCCTTTGATAGCAATTTAGTCGAAAACAAAGCATTTACTGCATTTTTTCTGTCTTTTGCAAAAAAAACAAAAAAAAAAAAAATATTTCTCCTTTCCTAAACTTTCCTAGCTAGTTGTTCCAGTGATCAGATTTTGCTGATCCCTGGGCTTTGTATTTGGTTTCTGTGTTCCTCCATTTTCTTGTGTGGCCAGAAGTAGTTTCTTTACTCACCAGTGGGAGTGGGGAGTACTGAGCTGCTTGTTTGTCCTCAGAGGAGTGGTTAGAAGCAGCAACTAGTAATTTGTCGGCCATTTTGGGTCATTTCCTGTTTTTTCCAGCCCCCTGCTATAAAGCACGCTTTGGCAGGCTTTTCTGGCACTAGAGAACTAGGCATAGCTCCTCATGGTCCCCTGCAGAGTTCGTAAGCCAGCAGAGAGCAGAAAAAGCAACTTTCTTGATCATAAGTATTTTTAAACTTTTTAGTTTGCATTTTTCGATCTTTTGAGCTTTTCGACTACTGTTTGTGCCTATATTACTGTTTTATTACCTTATTTTCCTGTTTTTGTGAGCTTATATTGTTGATTGCACTTGTGGGCTAAAGTATTGCTTAAAAGTAACAAACAGGCTAATACACTGAAGTGTACCAGCCTTTGATAGCAATTTAGTCGAAAACAAAGCATTTACTGCATTTTTTCTGTCTGTTTGCAAAAACAAAAAAAAACAAAACATATTTCTCCTTTCCTAAACTTTCCTAGCTAGTTGTTCCAGTGATCAGATTTTGCTGATCCCTGGGCTTTGTATTTGGTTTCTGTGTTCCTCCATTTTCTTGTGTGGCCAGAGGTAGTTTCTTTACTCACCAGTGGGAGTGGGGAGTACTGAGCTGCTTGTTTGTCCTCAGAGGAGTGGTTAGAAGCAGCAACTAGTAATTTGTCGGCCATTTTGGGTCATTTCCTGTTTTTTCCAGCCCCCTGCTATAAAGCACGCTTTGGCAGGCTTTTCTGGCATTAGAGAACTAGGCATAGCTCCTCATGGTCCCCTGCAGAGTTTCTAAGCCAGCAGAGAGCAGAAAAAGCAACTTTCTTGATCATAAGTATTTTTGAAACTTTTTAGTTTGCATTTTTCGATCTTTTGAGCTTTTCGACTACTGTTTGTGCCTATATTACTGTTTTATTACCTTATTTTCCTGTTTTTGTGAGCTTATATTGTTGATTGCACTTGTGGGCTAAAGTATTGCTTAAAAGTAACAAACAGGCTAATACACTCAAGTGTACCAGCCTTTGATAGCAATTTAGTCGAAAACAAAGCATTTACTGCATTTTTTTTTGTCTGTTTGCAAAAAAAACTAAAAAAACAAAAAAATATTTCTCCTTTCCTAAACTTTCCTAGCTAGTTGTTCCAGTGATCAGATTTTGCTGATCCCTGGGCTTTGTATTTGGTTTCTGTGTTCCTCCATTTTCTTGTGTGGCCAGAGGTAGTTTCTTTACTCACCAGTGGGAGTGGGGAGTACTGAGCTGCTTGTTTGTCCTCAGAGGAGTGGTTAGAAGCAGCAACTAGTAATTTGTCGGCCATTTTGGGTCATTTCCTGTTTTTTCCAGCCCCCTGCTATAAAGCACGCTTTGGCAGGCTTTTCTGGCATTAGAGAACTAGGCATAGCTCCTCGTGGTCCCCTGCAGAGTTCCTAAGCCAGCAGAGAGCAGAAAAAGCAACTTTCTTGATCATCAGTATTTTCTAAACTTTTTAGTTTGCATTTTTCGATCTTTTGAGCTTTTCGACTACTGTTTGTGCCTATATTACTGTTTTATTACCTTATTTTCCTGTTTTTGTGAGCTTATATTGTTGATTGCACTTGTGGGCTAAAGTATTGCTTAAAAGTAACAAACAGGCTAATACACTGAAGTGTACAAGCCTTTGATAGCAATTTAGTCGAAAACAAAGCATTTACTGCATTTTTTTCTGTCTGTTTGCAAAAAAAAACACAAAAATATTTCTCCTTTCCTAAACTTTCCTAGCTAGTTGTTCCAGTGATCAGATTTTGCTGATCCCTGGGCTTTGTATTTGGTTTCTGTGTTCCTCCATTTTCTTGTGTGGCCAGAGGTAGTTTCTTTACTCACCAGTGGGAGTGGGGAGTACTGAGCTGCTTGTTTGTCCTCAGAGGAGTGGTTAGAAGCAGCAACTAGTAATTCGTCGGCCATTTTGGGTCATTTCCTGTTTTTTTCCAGCCCCCTGCTATAAAGCACGATTTGGCAGGCTTTTCTGGCATTAGAGAACTAGGCATAGCTCCTCGTGGTCCCCTGCAGAGTTCCTAAGCCAGCAGAGAGCAGAAAAAGCAACTTTCTTGATCATAAGTATTTTTAAACTTTTTAGTTTGCATTTTTCGATCTTTTGAGCTTTTCGACTACTGTTTGTGCCTATATTACTGTTTTATTACCCTATTTTCCTGTTTTTGTGAGCTTATATTGTTGATTGCACTTGTGGGCTAAAGTATTGCTTAAAAGTAACAAACAGGCTAATACACTCAAGTGTACCAGCCTTTGATAGCAATTTAGTCGAAAACAAAGCATTTACTGCATTTTTAGCTGTCTGTTTGCAAAAAAAAACAAAACAAAAATATTTCTCCTTTCCTAAACTTTCCTAGCTAGTTGTTCCAGTGATCAGATTTTGCTGATCCCTGGGCTTTGTATTTGGTTTCTGTGTTCCTCCATTTTCTTGTGTGGCCAGAGGTAGTTTCTTTACTCACCAGTGGGAGTGGGGAGTACTGAGCTGCTTGTTTGTCCTCAGAGGAGTGGTTAGAAGCAGCAACTAGTAATTTGTCGGCCATTTTGGGTCATTTCCTGTTTTTCCAAACCCTGCTATAAAGCACGCTTTGGCAGGCTTTTCTGGCATTAGAGAACTAGGCATAGCTCCTCGTGGTCCCCTGCAGAGTTCCTAAGCCAGCAGAGAGCAGAAAAAGCAACTTTCTTGATCATAAGTATTTTTTTAAACTTTTATTTTGCATTTTTCGATCTTTTGAGCTTTTCGACTACTGTTTGTGCCTATATTACTGTTTTATTACCTTATTTTCCTGTTTTTGTGAGCTTATATTGTTGATTGCACTTGTGGGCTAAAGTATTGCTTAAAAGTAACAAACAGGCTAATACACTGAAGTGTACCAGCCTTTGATAGCAATTTAGTCGAAAACAAAACATTTACTGCATTTTTTTCTGTCTGTTTGGAAAAAAAAACAAAAAATATTTCTCCTTTCCTAAACTTTCCTAGCTAGTTGTTCCAGTGATCAGATTTTGCTGATCCCTGGGCTTTGTATTTGGTTTCTGTGTTCTTCCATTTTCTTGTGTGGCCAGAGGCAGTTTCTTTACTCACCAGTGGGAGTGGGGAGTACTGAGCTACTTGTTTGTCCTCAGAGGAGTGGTTAGAAGCAGCAACTAGTAATTCGTCGGCCATTTTGGGTAATTTCCTGTTTTTTCCAGCCCCCTGCTATAAAGCACGCTTTGGCAGGCTTTTCTGGCATTAGAGAACTAGGCATAGCTCCTCATTGTCCCCTGCAGAGTTCCTAAGCCAGCAGAGAGCAGAAAAAGCAACTTTCTTGATCATAAGTATTTTTTAAACTTTTTAGTTTGCATTTTTCGATCTTTTGAGCTTTTCGACTACTGTTTGTGCCTATATTACTGTTTTATTACCTTATTTTCCTGTTTTTGTGAGCTTATATTGTTGATTGCACTTTTGGGCTAAAGTATTGCTTAAAAGTAACAAACAGGCTAATACACTCAAGTGTACCAGCCTTTGATAGCAATTTAGTCGAAAACAAAGCATTTACTGCATTTTTTTCTGTCTGTTTGCAAAAAACAAAAACAAAAATATTTCTCCTTTCCTAAACTTTCCTAGCTAGTTGTTCCAGTGATCAGATTTTGCTGATCCCTGGGCTTTGTATTTGGTTTCTGTGTTCCTCCATTTTCTTGTGTGGCCAGAGGTAGTTTCTTTACTCACCAGTGGGAGTGGGGAGTACTGAGCTGCTTGTTTGTCCTCAGAGGAGTGGTTAGAAGCAGCAACTAGTAATTTGTCGGCCATTTTGGGTCATTTCCTGTTTTTCCAGCACCCTGCTATAAAGCACGCTTTGGCAGGCTTTTCTGGCATTAGAGAACTAGGCATAGCTCCTCGTGGTCCCCTGCAGAGTTCCTAAGCCAGCAGAGAGCAGAAAAAGCAACTTTCTTGATCATAAGTATTTTTTAAACTTTTTAGTTTGCATTTTCGATCTTTTGAGCTTTTCGACTACTGTTTGTGCCTATATTACTGTTTTATTACCTTATTTTCCTGTTTTTGTGAGCTTATATTGTTGATTGCACTTGTGGGCTAAAGTATTGCTTAAAAGTAACAAACAGGCTAATACACTCAAGTGTACCAGCCTTTGATAGCAATTTAGTCGAAAACAAAGCATTTACTGCATTTTTTTCTGTCTGTTTGCAAAAAACAAAAAAAAAAAATATTTCTCCTTTCCTAAACTTTCCTAGCTAGTTGTTCCAGTGATCAGATTTTGCTGATCCCTGGGCTTTGTATTTGGTTTCTGTGTTCCTCCATTTTCTTGTGTGGCCAGAGGTAGTTTCTTTACTCACCAGTGGGAGTGGGGAGTACTGAGCTGCTTGTTTGTCCTCAGAGGAGTGGTTAGAAGCAGCAACTAGTAATTAGTCGGCCATTTTGGGTCATTTCCTGTGTTTTCCAGCCCCTGCTATAAAGCACGCTTTGGCAGGCTTTTCTGGCATTAGAGAACTAGGCATAGCTCCTCGTGGTCCCCTGCAGAGTTCCTAAGCCAGCAGAGAGCAGAAAAAGCAACTTTCTTGATCATAAGTATTTTTTAAACTTTTTAGTTTGCATTTTCGATCTTTTGAGCTTTTCGACTACTGTTTGTGCCTATATTACTGTTTTATTACCTTATTTTCCTGTTTTTGTGAGCTTATATTGTTGATTGCACTTGTGGGCTAAAGTATTGCTTAAAAGTAACAAACAGGCTAATACACTCAAGTGTACCAGCCTTTGATAGCAATTTAGTCGAAAACAAAGCATTTACTGCATTTTTTTTTGTCTGTTTGCAAAAAAACAAAAAAAGCAAGAAAATATTTCTCCTTTCCTAAACTTTCCTAGCTAGTTGTTCCAGTGATCAGATTTTGCTGATCCCTGGGCTTTGTATTTGGTTTCTGTGTTCCTCCATTTTCTTGTGTGGCCAGAGGTAGTTTCTTTACCCACCAGTGGGAGTGGGGAGTACTGAGCTGCTTGTTTGTCCTCAGAGGAGTGGTTAGAAGCAGCAACTAGTAATTCGTCGGCCATTTTGGGTCATTTCCTGTTTTTCCAGCCCCTGCTATAAAGCACGCTTTGGCAGGCTTTTCTGGCATTAGAGAACTAGGCATAGCTCCTCATGGTCCCCTGCAGAGTTCCTAAGCCAGCAGAGAGTAGAAAAAGCAACTTTCTTGATCATAAGTATTTTTTAAACTTTTTAGTTTGCATTTTTCGATCTTTTGAGCTTTTCGACTACTGTTTGTGCCTATATTACTGTTTTATTACCTTATTTTCCTGTTTTGTGAGCTTATATTGTTGATTGCACTTGTGGGCTAAAGTATTGCTTAAAAGTAACAAACAGGCTAATACACTCAAGTGTACCAGCCTTTGATAGCAATTTAGTCGAAAACAAAGCATTTACTGCATTTTTTCTGTCTGTTTGCAAAAAAACAAAAAAAACAAAAATATTTCTCCTTTCCTAAACTTTCCTAGCTAGTTGTTCCAGTGATCAGATTTTGCTGATCCCTGGGCTTTGTATTTGGTTTCTGTGTTCCTCCATTTTCTTGTGTGGCCAGAGGTAGTTTCTTTACTCACCAGTGGGAGTGGGGAGTACTGAGCTGCTTGTTTGTCCTCAGAGGAGTGGTTAGAAGCAGCAACTAGTAATTTGTCGACCATTTTGGGTCATTTCCTGTTTTTTCCAGCCCCCTGCTATAAAGCAGCGTTAGCTACTTTAGCGATTTAGCATGATTTAGCGCGGAACTGCTACCGTTGCACACTAGGGCAGCGCCGGTTAATCAGATTTAAACTATTAGGGCTACCTAAAGTCCACTCTTCAAATTTTCCCTTAAAACCACCTTCCACAAAGTATACTACTGTTCTATTTAGTGTATCCTACAACTATAAATTATCTCTACTTGACTCCCAAGTAGACTATTCTCTATCTGTATAGCGAAGCACTTGCTCCTACAGTACTTATCACCTCGATACAGCACTCTTGTTATAGAAAGTACCCCAAAAAAGCAAACCCCATTTCTCGGTCACCCACATCCCCCAGAACCTTTTCTTAAGTTTTTCTGTCTATTCCTTCTAGCATGTCGAGGGATCAGTTGCTAATGTCCTCTCCTGCTCAGCTGGTGAATCTGGGAATATTGAGGCAATGTTACAATTGCCTCATGTACCTGAACAACCCTCTCCTCCTCCCACAAAACACAAATACATGCGAGAGATGCAACTATACGGCCAAACTGGAGGCTGAGCTCTCTCAACATAGGACTGGTATGACCAGACAGGAGGAGAAGGTAACCACACACACTATAGACCCAGTCTCACATAATACCATCACAACCTCAAATCATACACATAAACACACAAAGACATACTCGAGGCTCTGATCAAAAATCTACCAAAACAGCAGAGGCCACCAAAGCAGACACCCAAACAACTACCACCTCAGAACACAACACCTGCAACACATAGACCACACAGTCAGAGTGTCAAGCAGTCACAGCCCTTAAGGCCAAACACAATGCCAGACACACTAGTCATTGGTGACTCCATAGTCAGACATACTGATGTCCCGCTCACCAGACTGAGTAAGGAGAAGGTCACAGTAAGCTGCCTGTCGGGTGCTAGAATCCGCCACATAACGCATGCACTCAGGTCTCTCAACAGCAGGTACAAGTACGACTCAATCATTGTCCACGCTGGTGTTAATGACCTGAGACGTACCTCCTTGGACTACATGAAAAGAGACATAGAGGAGCTCTCTGATTATGTAGCCCAAGCAGGTATGACCCTGACCTTGAGCAATATCCTACCTTCACCAAGAATGATGCCACAATACAGAGATAAGATGATCAGCTTTAACAATTGGCTTAAACTCTGGTGTCATTCAAAGGGGATCCAATGTCTGTCTGCCTGGGATGACATGCTGGACAAGCCACGCTGCTTAAAGGGCGGCTTGCACTTGTCACCCTGGGATTCCGGATTTTGGCAAAGGCTCTTGCCACCCCCATAGTGCCTTTTTTAGGCAAGGCTCAAATTCTAAACCTACCACCCTAGAATAAAACAAAGAAAAAAAACTAAGGGTAATGCTTCTCAATGCCAGAAGTCTCAACCTCAAGATGCCTTTTCGAGGCCCTTCTCAGTATGGAGAACATCGATGTCTGTGCTGTGACAGAAACCTGGTTCAAGGCTCCTGAGAGCACCCCAGCACTATCAGGTTTTACCTCATATCATGCGTTCCGGCCCCAAAACCCAGACAATACCAAGAAAGGAGGAGTGGTATCCATATTCATCAAGGACACCCACACCTCAAGATTGGTGGCATCGCACGATGCATTGGAAACCATCCAGGTGCAATTAACCATAGGCAAGACTGCTCTGCAATTTGTAGCATGTCACAGGCCACCCTCACAAACTCAGGAACCTCATATGGCCTTCCTGAAAACACTGGAGGGAATAAATGTATCTCCGAACACCATCATACTAGGTGACTTCAACTACCCTAATATAGACTGGGAACACTACTCAAGCCCAAACACTCTAGCCCAAAAGTTCCTGGAATTCATAAACTCAAATGCCATGGAACAACTAGTCACCATCCCCACAAGAGGAGAAAACATACTTGATCTCATCATCACGAACATGGGAGCACAATGTTCAACGCTGGAAGTATACCCCTCACTGGTGAGATCTGATCACAAACTAATCTCGCTGGAGGTCCTCATCCGCCCCACCCAAAATGAAAAAGACCACAGTAAAGAACTTCTCGAAGCCGACTTCACACTTCTAAAGACTAGTGTGGTCTCCTTTAAGGCCCCTGAGCGGCGGTTAACATTACTCAAACCGCTGAATCACTTACAAATGCCTTCTACCAGCACCTGCAGGCTGCATGGATCAGGCAATCCCAAGCAAAACAAAGACTCTTTGTACCAAAGGCAAGCGTCCAGTCTGGTGGACCCCAGCCATAAACAAACTCTACAACAAAGGAGAAAGCTACTACAAGATAGAGCAAAATCCTTAAAAGGTAAGACACCGCTGATCACTATAAGTAAAAAGCTAAGAGCTCTCATAAAATCATCCAAAGCTAATTTTGAGAAAAAAATAGCTAAGGACTGTAAAGACAACCATAAGGCATTCTTTAGCTATGTCAGAAACCTAGGAGGAAACTCCCAGATATGCTCAGAATTAGTTCAAAATGATGTGAAGATTACTGATCCTACAGACATTGCCAACATACTGGTTGACAGGTTCAGTGCAAACTTCTCTCCCCCCTCCCCCCCTAAAGGAGAGATATCTATACCAAATGATTGTAGCCCACCAAACATCTCTAACGCCCAGGTGAGAACTGCTCTCTCCAAGGCAAAGAACACAGCATCCATGGGACCTGATGGTGTCCCCGGCTGTGTGCTCCATGAACTCAACGAGGAATTAAACCCACAGTTAGGACAGCTGTTTAATCTTAGTCTCACCTCCGGATACGTACCCAGGGAGTGGCGCACAGCGACTGTGGTACCACTCCACAAAGGCGGTGCCTCCACCGACCCTGGAAATTACCGTCCCATTAGCTTGACAAGCCTTATCTGCAAAGCCATGGAGAGGATCATAATGGATCTCTTAAATAAAGACATTGGGAACTTGCAGACTTTGGATCCAACCCAGTTTGGCTTTGTCAAACGCAGATCATGCCTTTTAAACTTGGTTGACTTTTTCGAAACAGTCACCAAGGCCATTGACGAGGGAAAGGCAGTCCATACAGCCTACCTAGACCAGGCGAAGGCTTTTGATACAATACCTCACTCGGGTATCATTGAAAAACTCATCAACTTAAATGTAAACCCATACATTACAAGATGGGTTGCAAACTGGCTGAGTGACAGAACCCACAGGGTCAGAGTTGCTGGTGCCATGTCAGACTCAAAGCCTGTCACAAGTGGTGTCCCACAGGGCTCAGTCCTGGGCCCACTCTTGTTTGGCATCTACTTTTCTGAAGTACAAGCAAACACAGGAGGGTTATGGCTGACAAAGTTTGCAGATGACTGCAAACTGGGCCGTAGTTGAAAACACATCCAACACAGATATCCTTCAGAAGGGTCTCACAGAAACGGATAACTGGTGCCAGAGCCATGGCCTAAAGTTAAATGCCAAGAAATGCATAGTCATACCCTTCGGGAACAATAAGGTTACCCCTAGCTACCATATAGGTGGCAATCCCCTGAACACAGAAGAAGTTATTAGGGACTTGGGAACCCAGGTTGACAGTAGCCTTTCATTCGACACTCATATTGCTAAAGTAGTTAGGAAGACCTTCTACATTGCCCACCTTATCATGAAGGGATTCACATCTAGATCAAGGGAAGTCATAGTCTCCCTATACTCATCACTCATCAGACCAATGATCGAGTACAATGCCCCATTCGGAATGTATCTGACCCGACACTTGCAGCAGCTGGAGAGGCCACAAAAGTTCCTCACCAAAAGGATAAAGGGTCTTAAAAATCTGTCTTATGCTGCCCGACTGAAAGAACTCCAGTTATATTCAGTTGCTTACCGCTTGCTCAGAGGTGACCTATGCCTGACATACAAGGCCATGTCAAACCCAGATTTGATGAACATGCTTCATCTCAAAAAATCTAGATCCCTCAGAGCCACAAGGACGGGAGACTTAAACCTCGACACGGTAATTAATAGGACGTGCTGGAGGGATAGATTCATCACCCAAAGACTCCCTATGCTGTGGAACAAAATCCCGGTTTATGTGAGGCAGAGCACCTCGCTGGCCTTGTTCAAGAGGAATCTTAACCAATGGATGGGAGATCGCAGATACACCCCAGGGGTTACCTCAGTGTCACTGCTCGACAGAGGCACAGCAAAATAATGGGCATAGTTTCTCGAAACTAAAGGGGTGGCGTAAGCCACAAAACTATGAGCTAGGCTTATAAATGCCCTCGGGCAGATAGCCTAGTATGAACCTATGAGCCTATGACACACACACACACACACACACACACACACACACACACACACACACACACACACACACACACACACACACACATATTTTCTTCTGGTTTAATATTGGTAATCTCGATCTGGAAAAGGTAGCAAGAGCAGTGGGTTATGTTTAGGGACTCACTCCCTTATTCCCTCCTAACTTATAAAAAACCCAACCCCAAACTCCCCCCACCTTACATATCTGAAGAACAGGTCCTCAAAGCCCCATCCAAGGCAAAGAACACGACCTCTATGGGACCTGATGACATCCCAAGCTTTTAAACAGGCTAAAACATGAATTAGCATCACCTTTTCAATCATAGACCAACCACAGGCTTATTCCTGCAGAATGGAAAACAACTACAGTTATTCCTCTCTACAAAGGAGGCCTAGCAACACAACCAGGGAATTACAGACCTGTAAGCCGGACAAACATTATCTATAAGGCCATGGAACGTATTATTATGGATGTGATGAAAGGGGATACTGCCAGCACAGCTGTCTGGAATTTTATAAATATACATCATTTGTAAATATCAGCATGATTTATATAAAATGCTTCTCTTACAACTGTATTAGAACTGTTTGTCATGTGCATATCAAACTGGTCTGTACAGACGTTTGTTAAAAAGATAAATTATAAAGTGTTTGTGCTTAAAATGTAACCACGGTGTGCCCTACTGGAAAAGAACAGAAATGTGCATGCACTATTGTAACTGTTTAAATTTATATATTTTAACAGTGGAAACTGGAATACGAGAGGTTAACTTCAGAAAATTGGCTAAAATTATATTACTTTATGGTTATGCAATAAAATATGGTATCTTTCAGTTTTCGAGGCAGCCAGAGACACAGAGTCTGCGCTGATAAGCTTTCTGTATTGTCTTCAGAGTGAACTAATTACTAGTTTTCAAAGCATGAAACAATGTAATTGTTTTATGACTTCCAGCATCTGTCAAAGATCTGAGATCTATGTATTTTTACAGGTAAATGCTAAATACTGCTAGCTTCTAGCTGTGGGGGTTTCACCTGGGATAGAGTCAGATGACAAGAAATGATGTCATTCTGCAAGTTACACCAACAGTAATATTTGAGATATTAATCTTAGAAGTCTGATAGAGAGACAGTGCATTCTGGATTCTGCCTTGGACCTGACAAGAAACATTCACCACAATATCTGCCTTGCTCTAATGGAGTAAGTTTCTAGGGAACAGTATAATTCTCTTAGATACAGACAGAAATATAGTGAAGCCTAGTTTAAATATTTTTCTTTATTTATTTGAGACTGTCCTGCAATGTTGTTTTAAATATTTCCTGTGGTTTTGAACTCTGATGTCACTGTGAATATATACTGAGTATTTGCTTGTTCTTTTATTATTTATTATTAAATATATTTAAACCTGTCATTGTGGCTGATCTGTGTTGAAATATTTAAGTTTTGAGAGTACAGGCATATTTATTTGGTGACACTGTGTGGGCCACTCCTAATAGCCTTGCTCTTGGTCAAACTACCATTTGTATTAATATTAATATTGCACAGTAAGATTGGACACCCTTTCTTAAGGGTTTTAATGTAGCTGATAAGGAATTGACTGGTGGCAGTGGTAACTACCTTATAGTCTGGGCAGAAGGTGGCATAGCTAGTAAACCTGTGGCAGCCTCTCCAAGATGTTTGTGTGTGTGTGTGTGTGTGTGTGTGTGTGTGTGTGTGTGTGTGTGTGTGTGTGTGTGTGTGTGTGTGTGTGTGTGTGTGTGTGTGTGTGTGTGTGTGTGTGTGTGTGTGTGTGTGTGTGTGTGTGTGTGTGTGTGTAAATTAAACCTCAAAGAGTGTGTGTGTCAGCTACTTGAGCAGGGATCAAAGCACTGGTTGGACAGAAAGGGTGCTGGTAGGTCTTCTCTTGGTCACTCAGCTGAGATCTCAACTCTATAGCTGTGCCAGTGAGGAGTCTTATTGAAGATCTGGAGAAAGAAGGAGAAACCAGCCCTGGACTGACTGGGGTCTCTGTGGGCTCTTAAGGGAAATTGCACTTGAATGCAGAGAGCTACATTTGGAAATACTGTGTGTATACTTGTTATCCTTCCTTTCTATTTCTCCAAATCTTTTGGGTTTCTAATACCATGATGGGAATGGACCCCATTCTTAAGTCAACATACGATTAAAGTTCATGAAATTAGTATTGTTTCAGTCTTTGATGTCAGCCAAAAGTGCTCTTTGCAGCACCCACCATGTGCCCAGTAATGACTCCTTCTGCAATTTGTACAGGGTTACATGTATTGGTAACATATCTAAATACGATTGTAGATTCTTTTTTATAAGACCCATTGCTCCTACTACTATTGAAACTGTCTGGGTATCTTTTTTCTCCACATTGCTCTCATTTCTGCCTGTAAATCCTGGTATTTTATGACTTTGTGTCTCTCCATACGCAGGACACTGTAGTCACTGGGTGTTGTGATTTTAATGATAAATGCTTCTACTTTTCTTGGACCACTGTAGCCAGTTTTATAGCATCTAGCTTTTGAACTGTTGGTAATGATGATCCCATGTGATATAAACTTCATAATTTTCTATGATGCTGTGTGGTTCATGTTTCCAGTGTTTTTCAGCCACTTCGATACCAAAATGTTTGCACAATCCCCAGTGCGACAGTCTCGCCACATTATTATGCCTTTCAGTATACAGTCGTTCTGCCATTAGTGTGTCACAACCAGCAACAAGGTGTGCTACTGTTTCCAATTTGGTTTTACAAAATCTACATTTGTCTGTTTCTCCCACATGTTCAGTGGTCTTTGTAAACCAGCGTCAGACTGATGGGGGATATTAGCAGCTATCTGTTTTTGTTGCATAGTCTGCTTGTGTGGTATCACTTCTTGTGTGTGTGAGTGTGTTTAGCCTGCTTTTATTAAGGCTTGCCTGTATTTGCTATTGAGAAAATTTAATGTTGTTTTTTGCGTGTTAACAGTAGATATTTTCTGTTTCTACTATGGCTGATCAAAATAAACATCCCAAATCTGTGTTTAAAAAGTGCCCAAAGTGTGGCCAGAAAATGTCAGTCACAGACAGCCACGTCAACTGTGTTTATTGTCTAGGGGCTCTGCATTTGCAAGACAATTGTGCCATTTGTCATTCCTTTTCCTCTAGGGTCCTGCAGGAAAGGAAGAAGAAACTAATTGATAGAGACTTGTTGAAGCCTTCTTTTCAGGAAGCTTTGAGTGACCAGGAAGGTTCCAGTTGGTCTTCAAAGTCTTCCAAGACTTTGCACTCAAAAAAAATCTAAGAAGTCATCGACTTCAGCTCCATTGCCTTCGGACCCGACAGTCATTTCCTTTTGGAGCCGGTCCCCAGTCCTCCAATCGATACCACCCTCAGTACGATCGTATCAATCTTCTATCAGCCTGTCAGATCCGGACTTGGATCGTGTGGTACAGAAGCTGTTGTCGGCACCAGCATTAGCCAAAATGATATCGGCTTCGACCAAAATGGCCATTGCATCGACTATTACTATTCCTCCTCTGAGCCATGCTGGTCCTTTGGAGCCAGAGGAGGTGGACCCGATGTTAGTGGAACCCTGGGAGTCAACGCCTGCTCCAGTGTCTTCGGCTCCATGTACTCTGGCATCCTCAGTGCCTATTGAAGACTCTAGGAGCCGACACTCTCTGGTCAGGTCCGGGGAGGACAGTCGAACCGACTTGTCAATTCCAACTTTGCCTCTCGGGGCCTTGGCTCAGTTGAGCTTGGCTCCTACCTCGGGCTCGGAGCCCACTGTCCTAGTGCCGGGGGTGTTGAAGGTTTCCTCGGATCCATCGGCTCCCTCACATTGGAGCAGAAATGCGTTCGATGCCATGAGGAGAGACATGTCTCCCAGGACATCCTCGACCTCAGGTCTGCCCTCCTCCTCCTCCCCAAAAGTGCCTGTGTCTGCTTCTGCATCACACGTCCTGACCAATCGTAGAGACCCAGAGCCTCAGGAAGCCCCAATGGATGGCCCCTGCTCTTCCGAGACCTCACCAGAGGCCCCCACTGATGAGGTTCCCAGGAAGAGATTATGCAAGAGGAAGCACCTAGACTCCCCATCGGAGTCTCTCACAATGGATACTGACTTAGATGAGGTCCCCACGGTCCCCCTTTGAGGATATCTCATTCGCTGAGATTCTTGAGATCCTTAGGCAGAGGGGTGACTGGCAGTCCAAAGACCCTACTGAGGATGAGTCAGTTCTCCTGAAGGCTTTCGGGTCTCAGCCCTCCACCTCTTGGGTGACTCCGCCCTTCGATGAGTTGATGCCGCTGGTCTCACCAAGTGGGTGTGAGTCTCCGGATACTATGGAGCCTGTCCCTAGGAGGCCTAATAAGTTTATTTCTGCCCCGCTGGATAAAGCATATTTAACTAAAGGTGTTCCGGTTGATGCCATGGTGGTGGCGGCAGCCACCAAGAAGGAAATGTCTGAGACTTCCTCGTCTATCCATCCTCCTAATAGAGACTCCAGAATTATTGATAGATATGGGAAGCGCATGTTCAGTTCAGTGACCTTTGCTCTCCGTTCACTGAACTACTTAACCCACTTCACTAGATTACAAAGAGATCTCCTTCAGGAGTTGGGAGATACTCTTCAGGGTACAGTGGCTGCAGGAGCCTCCAACAAAGCTGCTGCCCAGCTTGCTACCCTTAATTCTATTGTTAACTCATCCATGCGTCTCATATCCTTTGCAGCTGATGGAATGAGTAGGGCAGCGGGTACAGGAATCGCTCTTAAGAGACATTCCTGGATGCGCTTGTGCTCCTTCGTGGAGTCCTTCAAGTCATCTTTCGTGAACACTCCCTTTGATGGCTCATGCCTTTTCAGGCCTAAAGTGAAGGAAACCTTAACCAGGTGTGAAAAGGACAGAAAGACTGTCTGCCATCGGGGTCCGTTTTTCCACCCCTACCCGACCCTATCCCAAAGGTCAATGGGGAGGAAAAAATGTGGTTCAGAAAATCCCAAGGAGCCTTTCAGGACACACATGGTGAACCCTCCTCCAGGGGCAGAGGAGGGGATAGTAATGGAAGACGCTGCCCTCACGGCAGAGGGGGTCCGCAACACCAGGGTGACAGAGATCACTTCTCTGGAAAGCCCTACCAGTGCTCCTGAGAGGAGGCCCGACTGTCCTGCTCTGGAGGCAGTAGGGGGTCACTTGTCTTTGTACCCAGATGCCTGGCTCAAAATAACAAAAGACAGCTGGGTACAAAGTATCATTTCCAGAGGGTATTTCATTCGTTTCGCCACACCCCCTCCAATCGTAAGAAAAATCCCGGATGTTCCACCCAGTTACAGGGAATAGGCAATTTTAGAGGTCCAAACATTGCTAATAGAAAGAGTCATCCAACCAGTCCCAGCAGACCAAACAGGATCCGGAACTTACTCAAGATTCTTTTTGGTTCCAAAGAAGACAGGGGACTGGAGACCCATCTTGGGCCTCAGCAGACTGAACCAATACATAAAGAAAGAGAAGTTTCAAATGGTCACGCTTCAGTCTATACTTCCCTTTTTAGGAAAGACAATTGGATGTGCTCGATAGCTCTCAAGGTTGTGTACTACCACATAAAATTGCCAGACCATCCAGGGATCACCTGCGCTTCCGGCTGGGAGCCAAACATTACCAGTTTTGAGCCCTGCCCTTTGGTCTCACTACAGTCCCCAAAGTGTTCACCAAATGCATGGCAGTGGTCACGGCTCACCTGGGATGTCTAGGATTCCAGGTGTTTCCGTACCTAGACGATTGGCTCCTTACCGCCACCACCAGGCATCAACTCATTCAGGCCAGGGAGTCCACTCTGTCACTCTGCAATCATCTTGGCATTACAATCAACTCAGAAAAATCTGCCTTGCTGCCATCGCAGCATATAATTTTTATCAGAGCAGAGTTGGACACCACCACCACCACCACTCTAAGACTTCCATTAGAAAGAGTCATTTTAATTTGTAAACATGTCAGCATCCTGTTATCAAAACACAAAGCACCAGCATCAGAAGTCATGAAAGTATTAGGCATGATGGCAGCAGCAATTCTAGCCTTACCACTTGCTCAGATGCACATGCGGGTTCTTCAATGGCTGTTGTTCACTCAATGGTCTTACCAGGAGCTACCCATGGATCACACTATAATGATCACAAATTCTTGCAAGAAGGACCTGCAGTGGTGGTTGCCCTCACTCCATGTCATGATAGGACTCCCATTTGTGCTACCTCCTCCAGCAGCCTTTGTGACCACAGACACTTCCCTGATAGGGTGGGGGGCATTTTCAGGCAAAGACTGTCCAAGGCACATGGACTGACCAAGAGACACATCTGCATATCAATGTCCTAGAGATGAGGGCAGTACTTTTAGCACTGCAGTACTTCCAGGACTCACTTCCTCCGGACACGATTGTGATTCAGACAGACAACATGTCGGTGGTCTGGTATTTGAACAAACAAGGAGGAACCAGGTCTTACTTCCTTTGTCAAGAGGCTGTCAGAGTTTGGCAGTGGGCTGTTTCCACCCTGCGTTTTCTGTTGGTAATGCACATCCTGGGGAGATCCAATGTGATAGCAGACAAACTGAGCAGGGCAGTCTTGTTGCCCCATTTGTGGTCCCTTAAGAAAGAAGTTACGGACAGGATATTCCGCAGATGGGGCCAGCCTTGTTGCAACCTTTTTGCCAGTCACATGAACACGAAATGCAGAAGCTGTTTTGCCCTGATTCCACCTCCAGGGGAAGCCCCAAGGGACCCACTCATACACAATTGGCCTCCGGGTCTCCTCTATACATTTCCACCAATCCCGTTGATACCCAAGGTTTTACAGAAAGCAAAATCCCTGGGAAGGACCATCATTCTTATAGCCCCTTATTGGCCTTGTCAGATTTGGTTCCCCTTCCTTCGACTTCATCTTGTGGAGGATCCTTGGATCCTGGACCCAGTTGCAGACCTTCTGACACATCCGTCGGGGGATCTTCATCCTTCTTTGTAGTTCCTGAAGCTGACAGCTTGGCTGCTCCAGTTCCCATCATAGCCAGGTTCCATAACCTTTCCAATGAGACAAAACAGATCCTTTTGTCTTCTCATAAATCTTCTACCAGAAAGCTATATGTAAGCAAATGGAAGAAATTCCCTATATGGGCCTCTAAAAATAATATTGATCCTTACCAAGCTCCTATGGCTTCCATATTAGAATTCTTGACTATGATTTTCAATAAAGGAGCTGCAACAGTTCAGGTTCAATTGGTTGCTATCTCTAATTTTCATCTTGGATTTGAAGGTCTGAATCTCATGTCTCACAAGTTATCCAAAGCATTTCTCAAAGGGACTTTTCATATTAGTCCACCTGTGAAATCTCCCTATTCTCCATGGAATCTAAATGTTTTGCTCTCATGCATATTTCTTCTGCCATTTGAACCAGCTTCCTCTTGTGATCTCAAATTTTTGTCTTGGAAGACCATCTTTCTGGTAGCTATCACTTCTGCCCGTAGAGTGTCAGAGCTTCAGGCTTTATCCATCAAGCCTCCCTATTTGGTATTTCATGCGGACAGAGTTTCATTTAGAAGAAACTTCTCATTCTTGCCCAAAGTTTGCACTGAAACCAATCTCAACCAAATTATTGATTTGCCAGTGTTCTTCCCCAACCATTCAAACAATTTAGAGTACATGCTGCACAAACTTGATGTTCACAGACAGCTCAGGTTTTATTTGGATAGAACAAAAGATTTCAGGAAATCAGACCAGCTTTTTGTTTCATTCTCAGACTCCAGAAAATGGAGACCAGTGGCTAAAACAACACTGTTTAAATGGTTATCTGATTATATCACTTTTGCCTATTCAGCTGCCAATATGCCTTTGCAACACAAGATTAAAGCTGACTCAACCAGAGCAGTTTCTACATCATCAGCTTTTTCTGCCAGACTTCCCATTAATAACATTAGTGCAGCAGCCACTTAGTCAAAACCTCATACCTTTATCACTCATTACAAAGTTGACAAGGCCTCCAGGGACAGGGCCTCCTTTGGATCCATGGTCCAGAGAAATATACTCCCGTGAGCCACCTGAGATTCCTGGTGCTTGGGATGCTACCCATCAGTAAAGAATGAATGGCGAGATTGAACAACTTCACATAAAGAAGTTATGTACTTAGCATAATGTTCCATGTGAGTTGTTCATCTCACCTTCATTCTTATGTCCCTCCCTCCTTCCCCCTCCTGGGCTGATAGATGACCGAGATGCTGGATCCATCCTGGTTACTCAAACCTTCTCTTCCTTTCTCTAGGAATGTAACAATGACATAAGGTATTAGTATATGTAGCAAACAAGACCTGAGGTAATTCACAGGTGCATCATGGGATAGGGACTTGACCTCGAGCTATTTGAAGACCTCGAGCTTTGCAATTGGCCGTATCAGAGCCGAGGGATCGGCTCCAAACCCATCAGTAAAGAATGAAGGCGAGATGAACAACTCATATGGAACGTTATGGTAAGTACATAACTTCTTTTTTTCCACTGCTGCAGTTTTCCTGCTTTAAATGTTGCTTTTGTACATTTATCAAGGCGAAATGACATTCTAGTATCATCTGAAAAAGTTGTGACAACCTGAAGCTGTGCTTTCAGTTCCTCATCTGATGAGCTATACAGTTTTAAATCATCGACAAAGAGAAGATGAGAAGTCATTAGACTTTGTTGTTTTTTAGGAGCCAAATTGTAGTCATGGCCTAAGCTATTAAGTAAACAGCTTAATAGGTTAATGGTAAGGCAGAATAGCAACGATGACAAGAGAGTTACCCTGGGATATTTAAAACTCTAATTTTTTTTAAAGTTTTAAATCCTCCTTTGAATTTGTATCCCTGGGATAATAATATGTCCTTTATCATGGCTTAATTGCAAAGTGGTCTACCATTGTTAATGTAGTCAATCAGTGTAGGGTGTATCTTATACATTTTTAAGCACTCATCTGAAGTTGTTAATCTTCTTCCTATTCATCACTGATGGGTTTGGTTCCGAGCCCTTGGAACCGAGTCGGCCTAATACCAAGCTTGCGTACGCCAAAAACTTTAGAGCTAAGCTGCTACCCACAATGCCCTTCTCCTAGTTACCTCAGATCTCATTTGCCACACAGCCATATAGCAGTATTTCACCGAGCTCTCCAGCTAAGTGTTGTATTTTTTTTTCAAAATTTACAGTATTTTTAAGTTTTTTTGTCTTAAAAACTCTTCTATATCTTCTTATCTTAACCAGTTCTACCCACGGGTATCCTTTTCTTACCATTGTTGGTAAATGCCCTTCTTTATCTTTGTGGTATTCTTAATACCATTGTTGGTATTTTTCTCTTTTCCTTCCTTTCTCTTTCATTTTTTGGATTGTTCAATCGATATACTTAGTATGTCTGAAAAGAAAGAGACTTTGGGGTTTAAGCATTGCGCTTCCTGCAATGGTAAACTCCCCAATAGTGACCTGCATGATGATTGTGTATATTGCCTGAGGGTTTCCCACTTATCTGTGAAACCTCCCTGTCAGATTTATGTCAGTTTCAGTCAGCGGACGCTGAATGAAAGAAAAAATAAACTTATTTTGAAAGGCCTGCTTTCTTCACCTTTTTCTCAGGCTTTTTCTGCATCGGAGGTCTCAACCTCTCCATCAAAGGACAAAAAAAATCCTCATTCTGACCCCTCCTCACCGGTGGGCGATAGGGGCAAGTCTCATAAGCATAAGGCCCACAAGTCTTACACGAAGCACAAGATCGCCTCCTCGGCTCTGACCACCTCAATTCCGAGTTCTGCTCCAGTGGTCTCTGCAGATATTTCAATGACTTCCATATCGGCACTGCCCTCTGCACTGACTGCTACAGTTCCAAGTGTGATTTCAGCTCCATCCTTATTGCCTACTATTACCTCTGCACCGACGTCACCCATCTCCGTTCTGAGATCGGTACCAACCACTTCTTCGGAGCTGATAATGACTTCTACTCCAGCTATTCCCTTGGCTCTGAGCCCTTTCTCAGCACTGATTTTTGCCTGTTTCGTAACTGGACTCCACGGTGCCGACTTTTTCTACACCACGGACCCAGTACTCCCCGTCTTTGGATCCTTTTTCAGGACAATCCTTTAGCCCCCTTTTTGGACCGACCTGACTCCCCCTCAGGAGTGTCGGAGGGGTCCACCAGGAGTCTATCTGAATTGGATGTGGTGCGCCTGTTTAATCAGCTGCGGATAGCCAGAGGGATTACAGATTTTCCTAAAATCCATCCCACTCTGGGTTTTGGGTCCATTCCCCCCACGACTTCCATGTATTCTCCTCCCTTGGACCCTTTGGTTCCGAGGGCTATAGCTCCGACGTCTTTGGGGGGAATCCTCTCCTCGGCGCCGACAGTGACCTTCTCTGAGGCTTCTAGACCCCATTGGTTTTCGGTTCTTTCGGAACCACCCCTTCCTCAATCTCATGCTTGGGGGGGGTGGGACCCTCTGCTCCAGGTACGGTTCCAGTTGTTTCATCGGTTCTGTCTTCAGATCTGGGGGTAACACCCACCCTGGTTTTGCTTGAGGCTCCGTCCCCAGGAGCAGGCTGCACGGAGTGGAGTGTGACCCCGGTTCTGAGATTGTCTTCCTCGGTTCCAGGCTCCCATTCTTCTTCGGGCGGGTCTGCCTTCCAGGTGATGGAGAGGGTGCTTGCTTCGGGAAGTGCTCCTCCTACGTCGGACCTTCCCCCTGCTCCTTCTGAGCTGCAGCTATCACAGGCCACCTCCCCAGGACACCAAGAGCGCAAGCCTCAGGAAACCCCTGTACAGGGTAACCTCCTTTCTGAGTCTTCTTCAGACGCTCCTACTGAAGAACCACCTCGGAAATGGATGTGTAAGAGAAAATACAATGAGTCCCCGGAGGAGTCCCTCACTGAGGATACAGACTACAATGATGTGGAAGGGTCCCCACAGTCACCCCCTGATGATGTCTCCTTTGGAGACATCCTGGAAATTTTGAGGTAGAGGGGTGACTGGAAGCCCTCCAAACCTTCCTCGGAGGAATCCGTATTCCTGCAGGCCTTCTGCTCTCGGCCCTCTACTTTTTGGGTGACCCCCCCTGCCGATGAATTAGTCCAGCTCATCATGCAGCAGGCATGGAAGAACCCTGATACCGTTGAGACCATTCCCCGGAGACCAGACAAGATACTTTCCCCTCCAGAGGCAGAGCCCCATTGGTCTAGAGGCTTACCAGTAGATGCTATGGTGGTGGCGGCTGCCACAAAAAAGGACCTTGCGGAGGAAAGTCCTATTGTCCATCCACCCAACAGAGAGTCCCAGGCAGTGGACAGATCAGGGAAGCGAGTTTTTGCTTCAGTGACCTTTACTGTCAGATCTCTGAATTATTTGGCACATTTTACGAGGCTCCAAAGAGATCTCATCTCTGAACTCTCTGGAACTCTTGCCGGTCAAGTTTCTGACAGGGCACGTGATAAAGTTGCTTCTCTGCTTGCTACTTTAGAGTCGATCTCTAACTCGTCCATGGGGTTGCTGTCTCACGCAACGAAAGGGGCATCTAGAGCTGCGGGTTCAGGTGTAGTTATGAGACGTCACACCTGGATGTGCATTTGTGACCTCGCGGACTCTTTCTGTGGTGTTGCACCAGCATGGAAGAAAAGATTAATTCTTTATCTGAAGCAGTTATTAACCTAACCGCTTTAGTTCACAAATTGATGCAACGAATGGGTGATTTACATGTGGGAGACCCGGGAGGACAGATTTCGACTTTTGGATCTAAAAATCAATTTCCCGGTGTCGGAACTCAGGTTGCACAGCCCTCTACTTCTGGGCACAACAGTCAGCTTTTCGGTGCTTACTCAGTGCTGAATAATGATGATGAAATTCCACCAGGACAACGTACAGGAGTCTCGGTGTCAACGGAAGACAGTACTACTGGTTCAGGAAGTAATTTCTTGAACCCTTCAGCCGGTCCAAGTAATTCTGTGACGGATTCATTTAACATCATGCTTACTACTTGGATTAAAGAGCGTTCTGCCTTTCAGGTGGGTTTCAACAGGCAGGAAAGTGAATTTGATACTTTGGACAAACAACTTAAGTCGTTTCAGGACATGGTTCTGAAATACAGAAAATACCAACTGGAATGTGAATATTTATGAGAAAGTATCAAAACTGAAAGGATACCTAAAGGGCTTCGTTCATGGAAGTATCCAGCTGGCCTTGTCAACAACTCAGAATTACATCGTGAGTTAATTGTTTTATTTAACAGACAGGGTTGTGAACGTTTGCAGATTTTAGTTAAACATTATGAGAAACAAATCATTGATTTACAAAAATCCATTGAAACTTTGGATTTGTCTAATAAAAAAGACTTGTTATTTGACATTAAAAGGGAACAGTATAAAGCGATTTTTGTTAAAACTGACCAGGTTTTATATGATCTCAAAGCCAAAAGAGCTAAGAAATTTACCAGAGACCAACAAGATTATGCTAAGGGTGTAGCATACCCATGTCCACCAGGTGTTTATCACACTGGTGAGGTAAGTGAGTCTATTAATTTAGACAATGTCAATGGGTCTGGTTTAGATGTTACTGATGTTCAGGAGAATTTGCACAATACCCCCCCCTTTAGAACAGCCCCCGCTGAGGAGATCAGAGAGATTAATGAATCGGGGGGGGGGGGGCAACCAGAATACCGGTCAACAATTTTCAACATATCAGGCCAATTACTCCCACCCCCACCAAACTTGGTACAGAGGGAAGGGGAGATCAGGGTGGAGACAGGAGTACTGGAATTAAATATGGACTCCGGTGTCAAGATTGTCTACAACATCCTGGGTGGCTTTAAAATATTCAACTATAGTCATGTTGTTGTCACTGAAGCCTAGGGCAATCTTTTTCAAAAGGGCCTGACATTTGTCCCTGCACAAAAGGGCAAGATTGATCAAATTCTTGTTCAACTTAAACTATATTTAAGGAAACTCAATTTTAATATTATTTTTGGTAATGAACAACAGACTTCATTGACACAGGTTAATAAGAGACCCAGTGTTTTTAACCCACCACTACATCCTTTTATTTTGGTTTTTGAGAAACTGTGTGAGGATGAAATCAGGAGAATCATGTCCGGTCATCTGAAATGCCCTGTTAACTTGACGTGTGATGAGTTTCATTTATTACAAGAGATTAGAGGTGACACTTCGATATGTATCATGCAACCAGACAAGGATGGTGGTCTGGTTGTCATGAGTCAAAATGATTATATTAACAAAATTTTAGCTATTTTGTTTACTGATGTTTATGTGGAAATTTCTTTAAATGAGTTAAATGGTGCATTGCACCGGCTTGATTTGTTTTTGGAGGATCTGGTTCTTAATAACCAGATTTCCTTGGGTGTCTTAGAGTATCTTAAAGTTCAGTTTCCTAGAACACCCACAGTATTTGGTCTTCTGTAGGTCCATAAATGTTTGGAAGATCCCCCATTGAGGTAAATTGTAGATGCTAAGGGTTCCAATACCTTTTTTATTGCCAAATATATTGACCAGGAGACAAAAGTTGTGTTTAAAAACTATTCTTTTTTACTCAAAGATTCATGGGATTTTCTTTCTGTTGTCGATGACACTTTGTACATGGATGACATCATTTTTGTATGTATTGATGTCAAGGATCTGTATTTCAGTATTCCCCATGACATTGGTATTGATTGTTTTTTTTTCAGTTTTTAGCCCTTCATTCTGATTTAGGTCATGACAAAAGTGTTTTATTGAGTAGTCTCATGGAAATTGTTTTGCAAAACAATTTCATTAGTTTTGAGGGCCATTTGTTCAAACAAACTCATGGAGTGGCCATGGGTTCTGCTTGTGCACCTGTTTTTGGCAATGTAATGGCATTCTGGGAAATTAATACTGTTTTTAGTTCTGAATACAAAGATTGCTGGTGTCTTTACAGGTATTTCATTGATGATATCATTATTTTATGGCATGACAGTATGGAAAGATTAGAGGAATTTTTTGCATTTATCAATAATTCGACAGAAGTTTTACAGTTCTCTATGTCATGTGACAATGTACAAATCAATTTCCTTGATGTCACTTTGGATAAAAACACTTTACTACACATATTTGAGTCAACCTTATTTAGGAAGCCTACTTATTCAAATTTGTATCTCCACTTTCAAAGTTGGCACCCCATTCATCAAAAGAAGGCCATAGTCATAGGCCAAAGTGTTCAACTAGCCAGAATGGTTAGTAATGAACAGCAATTCTTTGATGAATGTAGTAAATTATTGGACATGTTTCTAAGAGGGCTACCCACAAGATTTTTTGACAGAAATCTTTTCTGAAGTTCAGACAAAGAGGCTGAATAGGTTTTATACCCCCTTATTGGGGAACCCCGTAGTCCACAATTTGAATTTGGGATGTGATTCTTCTAGAACTTTATACAGTAAGGCCCTCATTTTACCTTTCAATTTACAATTTATGGAAATCAATCACATTATTAGGAAGTTTTGGGGGATTTTCAAATGTGATCAAGATATTTTTAATAAATTGGGTGAACAACCCATTAGAGTGTATCAAAAAGACATGTGTTTGAAAAACCTCATTGAAAGGCCTTTGCCATCTTTACCTACTGGCAGAATGTCCAAATGTGGACGTTGTTCACAGTGTAGATTCATTCTTGAAGGTACTGATTGTTTTGTATATGGTTTTGAACAAATCAAACATAAAAGGAGATTTAATTGTAACAGTAAAGGTATTGTTTATGTTGATTTATGCCAGTGTTGTAACTGTTTTTACATTGGCAAAATTATCAGGCAAGTTAGATATAGAATTTATCAACATAAATATGACATCTCTAAAAAGGATGAACATAATGCACTTTATAGGCACATAAAAAAAAATTCTACTCATACTTTCAAATTTTCTGTCATTGGCAATGTAGTCAAAGATCCTAGAGGGGGTCCTCTTGACATTTTTCTTGAATTCTTGGAACTTAGATGGCAGTTAAAATGTAATGCTTCTTGTTTTCCTGGGCTCAATTATGTTATTTCCATTGACAGTTTATTGAAACTAATATCTGTGTATGCTATCTAATTTATATATGTTATTTATATATATATATATATATATATATATATATATATGTATATACATATATATATATATATATATATATATTTTAGTTTTTTATTATTCTAAGGTTTATATATTACATTTATTGTGATTATTTATTTTACAACATTTTGTGTATATATATATATATATATATATATATATATATATATATATATATATACATACATATTTTTCATATACATTTTGCTTTTTTACATCTTAGACTTTAACTGATTAATTGGTTTAATTAATTATGTGATGTTTTCTTTGGTTTCATGGGTATTTATGCTGACTGATTGATTCTTTGGTCTGATGAAGTCCTGCTATATCAGCGGATGAAAGCGCTCAACAATTAAATCATTTGGTTCAACGCTGCTGTTGTTTTTTCAACACACTCTAGCACTGGTGGAGTTTCTAGACATTACAATACACTGGGAAAAATCAAACCTTCATCCTACCGAACAATTGGAATTTATAGGAGCAGTATTCAATACTCAAACAAGCCAAGTCTCTCTCCCTCCTCACAGACTTCAGAGATTAAGATTACAAGTACAAGTGATACTCTGTCAAAGGAAGGTGTCTGCAAGGGAAGCTCTACAGGTTCTGGGGTCTATGGCGGCAGCCATCCCAATTGTCCCCCTGGAAAGATTGCATATGAGACTGTTACAATGGCTCCTTTTGTCCCAGTGGGTATCCAATCTCCATCCTCTAAACTCACAGATCCTCATCACCAATTCCTGCAAGCAAGATCTCCTCTGGTGGATGAAAACAGACGAAAATCTTTGGTGCCGCCCCTTCCAGACTCCCCAATGCCACTGTGACCACGGACGCTTCCCTGATAAGGTGGGGGGGCCACTTCTAGGGAAAGACATTCCAAGGCATGGGGTCCAGCTTGGAAGTCAACTTGCATATTAACGTCCTGGAGTTAAGAGCAGTGCTATTAGCGTTGCAGGCACTTTATCTGCTCCTTCCATCAGGAATGATCGCAATCCAGTTGGACAATATGTCTGTCTTCTGGTACATAAACAAACAGGGAGGGACCAAATCCTACCCCCATGTCGCGAGGCCATGTGAATTTGGCATTGGGCGATAGCTTCCAACCACTTTCTAATTGCAACACATATCCCAGGGAGCTCCAACATGATTGCGTACAGGCTGAGCAGATGCATCCTCTGTCCAGACGAGTGGTCTCTCAACCCAAACGTGACGGCAGAAATTTTCAACTGTTGGGGCCAGCCTTGCTGCAGCGATTTTGCTTCCCCATCAAAGAAAAAATGCAGCAGCTACTTTGCCCTCTTTCCCCTAGACGGGGAATCACAGAGAGACACTTTGACTCACAGTTGGCCTGCGGGTCTCCTCTATGCTTATCCTCTGATTCCTTTGATACCCCTATTTCTAAAGAAAGCAATCCGGTTGAGATGCAAAGTAATCGTCATTGCCCCTTTCTGGCCTCAGCAGGTGTGGTTTCCCTTCCTCCAGCTTCACCTATTACAACCTCCGTGGATCCTGGACACTCATCAGGACCTGATATCTCACCCACAAGGGCTGACTCCCCCAAATCTGTCCACTCTCAAGCTGACAGCTTGGTTTCTCCACTTCCGTTAGTCGCCAGGTAGGAAACCCTCTCCTCACCTGTAAGAGATATTATTCTGGCCTCCCATAAACCATCCACCAGAAAACTCTACAGAGACAAGTGGAAAAGATTCGCTATCTGGTCTAATTGTCAGATGCTAGATCCTTTTTCAACTCCTACAGCTGCTACACTCCAGTATCTTTCTGAGTTTTTGACAATGGGGCATCAGCTTCTACTATTTGAGTCCATTTAGCAGCTATTTCCAATTTCCATAATGATTCGGATGGCATCTCTCTTATCTCCACCTAACTTTGCAAGACCTTTCTCAAAGGAGTTTTTCATAGCAGACCTCCTATCAGGCAATGTGTAGAGACATGGAATCTCTCTCGGGTTCTATAGTCTCTCTCTCTCTAACCCCCTTTGAGCCTGCTGTGACATGTGATCTAAAATTCCTGTCATGGAAATAATCTTTGTCTTTGGTAGCGGTCACATCAGCCAGACGGATATCTGTGCTACAAGCCTTATGCATCAAGAACCTGTATCTAATCTTCCATAAGGACAGAGTATCCCTTCGTACTAACCCATCCTTTCTCCCCAAAGTGGTTTCCGACTTCTCTATTAACCAGTCCATTGAGCTCTATGTGTTTTTCCCAAATTATTCCAACAAGGGAGAATACTGCCTACATTCATTGGACGTACATAGACAACTACGTTTCTACTTGAATAGGACTAAGTCCTTCTGCAAGTCGGACCAACTTTTCATTTCCTTTTCTGGTCCTACAGTGGGATGTGCTGTATCCAAAGTTACTTTATCAAAATGGCTCAGAGATTGCATTACTTTTTCATATTTCCTTACAAATGAATCTAAACCTGTTCAAATCAAAGCTCATTCAACTAAGGCCATCACAACTTCAGTTGCCTTTCACTCCAGGGCTTCCATGGATGACATTTGTGCAGCAGCCATTTGGGCTAAATCCCATACCTTCATCAAGCATTACAAATTGGATTTGGTCTCCAGGGGAAAAGCGGCCTTCGGCTCAATGGTTCTCAGGAATGTTCTTCCATAAGGGCTACCCTGGTTCTCCAAGTAGTTTGGGATTCTGTCCCATCAGTGATGAATAGGAAGAAGATTAACAACTTCAGATAAAGAAGTTATGTCTTACCATAACGTTTCATCTGAGTTGTTGATCTTCTTCCAGTCATCACACCCTCCCACCGTCCCCCACCAAAGGCTCCTGGTGGATCTTCTAGGTCCTTGTGGTGTTTCAGGGTTTTCTGCGCAGAAATGGCCTCTGTTTTCTTCTATATGTTGCATGCAAACTCAATCTGAGGTAATTAGGAGAAGGGCATTGTGGGTATCAGCTTAGGTCGAGAGTTTTTGGTGTACATGAGCTTGATATTAGGCCAACTCAGTTCCGAGGGCTCGGAACCGAACCCATCAGTGATGACTGGAAGAGGATCAGCAACTCAGATGGAATGTTATGGTAAGACATAACTTCTTTTTTTATCCATGAATGTGGGATACTATCATATGCTTTTTTGTAGTCAGCCCATGCCATAATTAGATTCTTCCCCTTTTTACAGTTTTCAGCTATAACTTTATTTAACAACAAATGATCTTTTGTTCCATATGACCTTCTTTTATTGCCCTTTTGTTCTACTGCCATAATTGTTTTTTTTTTAATTGACTATAACCTCTGTTGGCGTCAGTTCCCATGTATACTTTATACGTCATCGGAAGTCAAGTTATTGGTCTATAATTTTTAAGGTAGCTTGCAGGTTCACTTTTAAGTAAGAGCATTGTTTTGCCTGTTATTAGCCAGTGTGGCGTTTGTTTAGGGTGTGCATATAAATAGTTGTTACTCATGGCTAAATCCTTGTGCAAAGATGTTAATACTTTTAACCAAAAGTGAAGTACTGCATCTGGGCCTAGGGTTTTCCAGTTAGAGGATTTTCTTTACTTTGTTTCAATCTCTCTGGCTGTAACTTCATCCCATTTCATGTCCTGTACCTTTAAATGTCTTATTCTTTCTTTTACTTCTTCTATCCATTTAGGATCTTTGTTATGTTCCACAGAATCTTCATAGATACTTCTCCAAAATGTATCTATTTCCTCTTTTTTGATGGTCTTTTAATTCCTTTTACCATATTTCCCAATTCTTTATAAAACTTTTTTGGGTCATAAATAAATTGCTTATTTTGTACTTTTCCCTTATATTTATCTGTGTATCTTCTAAGTTTTTCCACCTGTTTGTTATTTGCAATAGTGCATGATAGATCATGGTGAGTTCTAATACTGTGTATTGCTTTAATCACATCTATTTTTCGTAATATTTTTGTTGATCTATTCCTTCTTCTATAATCTTCTAACAGTGACACTTCTTGTCTTAATTGCTTTATAGTTTTCTCTATTCAATACTTCCATGATGTTATTCAATTTCTCCCCTTCCTTTCCCTCACTATCATGTGTTCTTGTGGTAGAACTTTCAGTTATTAATTTAGCAGCACAGTAATTTATCCTGTTTACTTCTGTTATATCACACAGATCTCTATGGACAGTCCTAATTACTGTATTCACTTGTTTTATCAGACCTCTAACTGTTTGGGTTTTAATGACCTTCTGCAGTCCATTTCTCTCATTGATCTTAATATATCTATCTATGTCCATTAAATCAAGCAACTCTTCTCTTAGCTCATTTTCTTCCAAACTGAAGGCACATCCCTTATTTTCCATTTCCAGCGGGCATTCTATAGAAAGTTTTATAGCACCTTCCTGTGGCATTTTCTCTTCAGCTTCATCCTGTCATCTGTTGCTCTGTCATATGGGAACTCACTGGCGTATCACTCCTCAACATTGACTGCATCAGAGTTTCCACAGTTTTCTGTTCCTTTCCTTGCTGTCTACCTTCAAGTGAACATTTATACTGGTTTCTTGTGGAAAGCTCCAAAATATCTTGATATGGCACCTGACCAATTGGTTCCTTTTCCACTGGTTTACCCTTAATTTGGATATCCATTACTTTATCCTGTTGTGGTGCTTTCTGTATTGGATTTTCTACACTGAATCCTCTTTGCAGGTGCTCCATAACATCAATTTCTATTTCTTTGACTTTTCCATTACTAATCTCTTTTTCTATTTTTCCTCTTAGTCTTCTTATTTTTTGTATTGTAAAGTTTTCCATATCCGGATTCCTTTGCCTGTATTTCTCTTCAAATATATTTGGTGCTGCCCTTTTTGTATTGATTAATTTTGTGTTTTCCTTTGCATAAATATGACACCATATTAAATCTCTTTTCCTTTCTCATGTCCATATTTCTTCTTCTTCAGATGTCTTCTGATCTTCTTGCTTTTCCTTATTCTGAGGACTCAGTCCATCATGCTGTGATGTAGTCTGTGTTGGACATTCTACATTAAATCCTTCAGTTCGCAGGCAGTCCATAATTTCAGCATCTATTTCTTTAACTTCTGCCTTACTAATCTTCTTTTCCACATTCCATTTTAGTGATATTCATTTTTTTTATTGTGAAATGTTCCATATCTGGATGCATTTGCCTGTATTTTTCTTTGAATATATTTGGGGCTGCCTTCTCTATATTAGTTAACATGGCTTTCTCCTTTGTGTAAATATTGCACCATATCAAATTTCTCTTTCTTTCCCATGTCCATATTTTGTTTTTATATTTTTCAAATATCTCTAAGTTTTATTGTTTATATTTTCGCACTTCCTCAGATGCTTCTTTTTCCAAACAGATCAAAGTTTCTTGATCTGTATACTGTTTTTCAAAAACCTGTTGTATTAATGGACGCATATTTTTATTTGAAGCTTCTGACAGTTTTTCCTGCAGAAGTATTTTTCTTTCCTCTAATTTCTCTCTTAATCGTTTTGTATATCTTGTGTCTGGAAATTCTGGGCTTTTTACATAATAGTAAAAATACATAATTTCTTTATTATCCTCAGTAGTCCACTCTGTCATCTTTATGGCTCTTCTTTGGCCAGTCAGTTTTTGTGATTTTTGTGGACTGCTACTTCCTTCTACAATGGGGGGGGGGGGGGGGGCTGGCCCCATTGTAGAAATGTTTCCATATTTTGAGGATTCTCCACTGTCATTTTTACCAGTCCTGGCACCAGTGCGCCTACCAGGATTGGGCACTGTTTTATCCTGGGTCTTGTGCACCCAGCTGTCTTTTTTTGCTTTTGTTTTTGACTTACTTCTGTCCATGATATATGCTATATAAATGCAGTCTATATATCAGTATCACCTTGGTGAGATTTTGTGAAAAACAGGGTCCACCTCGTGAAGGTACTCACCAAGACTTGAGGAAGAATTCAATTTCAGCACTACTAATCTCCTTTGCTTGCTGACTTTTCATCTCTCCATTAGGACCCACAGTGTACATCCCCCCACTGTTGCCAGTGGTGAGGATTGAGGCTCCTTGATTACTGGTCCAGTGGTGGGTCGTCACAATGGACATCACAAATAAAGACATAGGTGACCTCCAAACCCTGAATCATACTCAATTCGGCTTCATGAAGGGCAGATCCTACCTGTTAAATCTGATGGATTTCTTTGAAAGTGTGACCAGGGCCATTGATGAGGGCAAATCTGTGCACACAGCATACCTCGACTTGGCAAAGGCTTTCAACACAATCCCACATTCAGGCATTACCAATAAAATTAGCAAACTGAATGTAAACCCCTTTGTTGTCAGATGGGTTACCAACTGGCTCACAAACCGGACATACACTATCAAAGTGGGTGAGTCCACATCAACTAGCAAACCTGTTACCAGTGGGATGCCTCAGGGGTCAGTGCTGGCCTCCTACTGTTTGGTATACACTGTACTTCTCAGAAGTTCAGGTCAGAACTAAAGGGTTGTGGCTGACCAATTTTGCAGACGACTGCAAACTAGGTGCAATCACTGAATCCCCAAATAATGTCACTATACTCTAGGAGGGTCTCACACAGACCAACAACTGGTGTACCAGTCATGGTCTCAAACTGAATACAAAGAAATGCATCATCATTCCATTCGGCACAAGCAATGTCCCTTCACACTATCAAATCAACAACAATGCTCTAAGTACGCATGAAGTGGTAAAGGACCTGGAATCACAGGTTGACCGTGACCTTAACTTGTAGCACCATGTGTCTACCATTTTAAGGAAAGCTTTCCACATATCTCACTTGATTAGTAAAGGTTTCGTCTTGACAGCAAATCATAACCCCCCCTAAACTCTGCACTTATCTGGCCCATAACTGAGTATAACGCCCCATTCATTATGTACTGTAGTAAGAGCCTGCAGCAATTAGGGAGACCTCAGAGGTTTCTAACAAAACAAAAATCAAGGTCCTCCAGCATGTACCTTACACAGACCGACTAAAGTCCTTGTCATTATACTCCATATCGTATAGACTTCTTAGGGGAGACTTATACCTGGCCTACACAGCAACCCAAGACCCAAACCTAATGAACTTACTGCATATCCATAAATCAAAGGGGTCTAGGGCTACCCATTCAAGGGACTTAAATATGGCCTGTGTCTTAAATAGGACATTCTGGAGGTATAGAATTATCTCCCAGTGACTGCTACGTCTTTGGAACAGGCTACCGATTCATGTGAAAAAGAGCACCTCTATGACACTATTCAAGAGAAACCTGGACAAGTGGATGGGGCACCTTAAATTCTTACTGGGGATAATGCCCACAACCCTCCTGGACATGGGCAGACATCACTAAATGCAATCTGGTGTAATGACTAGTACTTCTACAATATTACATGGGGTTAAAACGGCTACGCTTAAAATGACCTCCGGGTCAATAGCCTAGTAATCTCCTATGATCCTATGATGTGATCTCCACTGTGTAGCTAAGTGCTCCACTACTTCTTTATAAAATAGGGTTCTGTGTAGAGGTTTTTGGTTTGTTTCACCTGATTAAATAACTAGGACTTGTTAACTTATCTTTAACATCAGATGTTGTGTAGTCCAACCTCACCTTCATTTTTACGTATGGGTTCGGAGCCGATCCTCGGCTCCGACTTGGCCAATTTATAAGCTCGAAAACTTCTGGTTGGCTCGTGGCTAAGCAGGTATCCCATAGTGTACCAGTACAAATCCCAGATCTCATTTGCGGCGTCGAGAAGTTCGGTAGTGCTTCTCTTGGCTCTGGCTAAGTATTAACTTTTTTCTTGCTTACATTGTTTAAAATCTTGGTCAAAGATATATTAGTTTAGTGCAATTGTTGTTGCATTAGTATTTGTTAGTGTAGGTTACTAATTCTTAGGTAATTAGCTCCTTTGCACCCTTTGGTGCAAGCGTGGGCCTTGAGCATGTTAATGTTAATGTGCTTTGTGGTATCCTATGTACCAGTTTCTTACTTATGGTTAGTGCGGATAGCTTGATAACGCTAGCAGTTTTTTTCCAGTCTACAATTTTGTAGAGCAGTTTTGGTTTTTGGCGGTTATCCACTGGTGTTCATTCTTATGGTTGTGGAGTTCGTTGTTCGTAACTCCAGATGTTAAGTTGTCTATCTCGCCTTCGTTCTTGCTGGTTGGGATCAGAGCCAATCCTCTGCTCTGACTCGGCCATCTTCAATAGCTCGAGAGCTGTTTACTGGCTCGACGCTACCCCTTATCCCATAATGCCTAGCGATAGCTACCCAGATCTCGTTTGCCGCTTCAGCTGCAAGGTGTCATTTTTCTGGCACAGGCTTGTATAGAGTTTTTTGTGTAACTTTTTCACTAGAATTTAACTTTTCTAGTATTTTATTATTAGCGATAGTTTTGTTTTTGTGATAGATAATTGTTTAGCTTATAGTATCCCTCCTTTTTGTAGAACTCGTTTAACTAGAGAGTTCTTCGCCACCCCTCCCCCCCACCTCTTCTTGTCAGGTTAGCCGTTTAAGTTAGAGGCTTTCCTTCTGCTTTTTTCTTATAGGCTATCTGTTTAAATTAAAGGCTTTTGTATTATCTTTAAAAAAAAAAAAAAAAAAAAAAAAGATTCACCGGCCAAGAGCTCACAGCCTGTGAAATCCCCTAAATCCACCAAGCCGTCAGCTCCAACTTCGGAGCCGTCTTTGGTTCAGGATTTACCTTCTACGTCGGTTCCGGCTGGCACCGACAAGACAATCTCCCCGTTGGCTCCATCAGAGGCTTCAGAGCCGTTGCAGAGCCACAAGAGGCTGAGGTCCCCTTCACTAGAGTCGGTGCATTCGGCTCCTCGGTCTACTTTACTTTAGAGCGATCGTAGTCACCGATCCTCTCACTCCTCTCGATCCTCTAGACTGTCGGATCATGATGTGGAGAGAATGGTCAGTAGGTTGCTAAAGTCGCAGGCACTAGCTAAATTGTTGTCCAGCCCTCCTCAACAGGTATCAACTCCATCCACTTCTCTCGATGTTCCTCCTCCGACTCCAATTAGTTCAGAACTGGAGTTAGTTGGGGTTGTAGTAGTGGAACCGTTGGCTCCGATAACTCTATCCCCTTCGGTTCCGACGTTGGTTCCAATTCCCTCGGTGATACCTTCCATCGAGGGATCTGGGCACCAGGGCTCCCTCGTTGGCTCCGAGGGGGTGAGTGGCATCAGACCCTTGTCCGACCCCATTCTCCCTCTTGGAGCTTCGGCGCAGGTGAGCTCGGCTCCAACATCGGCCTCGGAGCCGTCTCCCTCGGTGCGGAGAAAGATTCCTATTTCTTCGGAACCGGAGCTTTCTCTGCATCATGGCAGGGATGCCTTCGATGTCATGCGGAGTGTGCTGTCCCCTGAGTCAGCT
The DNA here is from genome assembly GCF_019279795.1 of Protopterus annectens. Classification (NCBI taxonomy): domain Eukaryota; kingdom Metazoa; phylum Chordata; order Ceratodontiformes; family Protopteridae; genus Protopterus; species Protopterus annectens. Next base: position 340,299,288 of record NC_056742.1, on the reverse strand, counting down.
CCACTATCAGCCCCACCGGCTCCGTCCCCTGTAGTGCCTGTGCCAACCTCTGCTCCTCCTCCAGACCCTAAGCGTAGGGAACCGATGGTCTAGGACACCCCACTGGGTGTTTCCTCCTCTTCTGAGGCCTCTCCTGATCACTCAGAAGAGCCCCCTCGGAAGAAAAAGTGTAAGAGGAAGCACATTGACTCCCCAAGTTTGTCACTTCTGATACAGACTTAGATGATTCGGAAGGGTCCCCGAGATCCCCCTCTGAAGATGTTTCCTTTTCGGACATCCTAGAAATGCTTAAGCAGTGGGGGAACTGGAATCCCCTAGCCCCTTCTGAGGATGAGTCTGTATTTCTGGATGCCTTCGGTTCCCGACATTCGACATCCTGGGTGTCTCCGCCTTTCAATCCACTTATGACAGTGGTGGCTCGAAAGGCTTGGTCAGATCCGGATACAGTGGAACCAACTCCGAGGAGACCTAGTAAATTCATTACAGCACCCCAGGATAAGCAGTTCCTTTCGAAAGGTGTCCCTGTTGATGCTATGGTGGTAGCAGCAGCCACCAAAAAAGAGTTAGCGGAGACCTCTTTGTCTGTCCATCCCCCTAACAAGGAGTCTAGGATGATGGACAGATATGGGAAGCGAATGTTCGCTTCAGCGACCTTTTCTATGAGGTCACTGAACTGCCTGTGTCATTTTACCCGACTTCAAAGGGATCTCCTTAAAGAGCTCGGAGATACCCTCCAAGATCCAGCAGCTGAGGGAGCACAAGCCAAGGTAGCTTCCCAGCTAGCGATGCTTAATTCTATTGTAACTCCTCCATGAGGCTCATTTCCTATGCAGCTGATGGGGTGAGTAGAGCCGCAGGTACCAGGGTGGCCTTAGGAGGCAGGTGTGGATGCGGCTGTGTAACTTTGCGGAACCCTTTCGAGCGTCCTTCACCAACACTCCCTTTGATGGTTCCTTTCTTTTTGGACCACAGGTGAAAAACACTTTGACTAGGTATGAGCAAGAAGGCAAGACTCTCTCTGCCATGGGAGTCCATTTTACCACTTCTTCTAGACCTTACCTCAAGGGTCAGAAGAGTGGGAAGATGTGGTTCCATAAATCTCAGGTACCTTGCCTGACACACGTAGTGATTTTTCCTCTAGAGGCAGAGGGGGAAACAATAATAATAGACACCACCCTTGTGGCAGAGGGGGTCTGCAGAACCAGGGCAACGGAGAATCCTTTTCTGATAAGCCCTTCCAGCATCTCTGAAGGGTTGCCCGGCTTCTCAACTCTGGAGGCAGTCGGAGGAAGACTTTTGCTGTACCCAATTGCCTGGCAAAGTTTAACACAAGACAGATGGGTACGGTCCGTTATATCCGGAGGTTTCAAAATTCCCTTCCATCAACCCCCTTTACAGTCAAGGAAGACCCTTCCAGATGTTCCACCCAATTTGAAGGAGCAAGCAGCAATAGAAGTTTCAAAACTGCTAGAAAAAAGAGCCATCCAGGAAGTCTTGGCAGACCAGCATGGATCCGGAACTTACTCAAGGTTCTTTTTAGTACCAAAAAAGACAGGGGACTGGGGACCGATTCTGGATCTCAGCAGACTAAACAGGTCTGTGCAAAGAACAAAGTTTCGGATGGTCACGCTACAGTCCATTCTACCCTTTCTGGGTCAGGACAATTGGATGTGCTCGATAGATCTTCAGGACGCGTATTACCATATAAAGATGGACAGGCGCTCCAAGAGATATCTTCGCTTCCGGCTGGGGGCCAGTCATTATCAGTTCAGAGCTCTGCCCTTTGGTCTCACCACAGCCCCCAGAGTGTTCACCAAATGTATGGCAGTGGTCACCGCTCACCTGAGGCATCAAGGATTCCAGGTGTTTCCGTATCTAGATGACTGGCTACTTACTGCTACCACCAGGCATCAACTCATACAAGCATGGGACTACACAATCACAATCTGCTTCCAGCTCGGCATTACAATAAATTTCGAAAAATCTGCCTTGTTGCCCTGTCAATCTATCACTTACATAGGAGCAGACTTAGACACAAGGGATATGTTTGCAAGGCTACCACTAGAAAGGGTGTCCGCAATCTGTCAACAGGTACAGGTTCTGATGCAAAGCAAAAGGATCCAAGTCAGGTACGTCCTTCAAATTCTGGGTTCCATGGCAGCAGCCATTCTCCTAATCCCACTGGCACGCTTTCATATGAGAATTCTTCAGTGGCTTCTGTTTACGCAATGGTCTTTCCAAGAGCTACCCATGACTTACATGATCATGATCACGGATGCATGCAAAAGACATCTTTCTTGGTGGATGGTCTCCCCACTAGTTACTCAGGGCAGACCTTTCATACAACCCCCTCCAGTAGCCACAGTGACGACAGATGCCTCCCTGATAGGGTGGAGGGTATTATCTGGGCAGGACAGTCCAAGGCACATGGCAACCTCATGAGTACCATCTGCACATAAATGTCCTGGAAATGAGAGCCGTGCTCCTGGCGTTGCAAGCCCTTCAAGACTCTCTTCCTTCTGGGACCATTACTATTCAAACGGACATGTCAGTGGTGTGGTACATCAGCAAGCAGGGCGGCTCAACCCATTGCCACTGTGACCATGGATGCCTCCCAGATCGGGTGGGGGGGGGCATTATCTCGGCAGGACTGTCCAAGGTACATGACATGAACATGAGGTTCATTTGCATATCAATGTCCTAGAGATGAGGGTGGTGCTCCTGGCATTGCAAGTACTTCAAGACCTTCTTCCTGTAGGGAGTATTACGATACAAACAGACAACATGTCGGTAATTTGGTATATCAACATACAGGGCAGTACCAGATCTTACCCACTCTGTCAAGAGCCAATGCAAGTTTGGGAATGGGCAATTTCTTCCCAGTGCTTTCTGGTAGCAACGCACATCCCAGGGAAGACCAACGTGATAGCCGACAAGCTCAGTTGGGTGATCCTACTGCCTCATGAGTGGTCTCTGAAACACGAAACAGCGGAGCAGATTTTCCGCAAATGGGGACAGCCTTGCTGCGACCTTTTTGCCAGTCCAGTCAATGCCAAATGCAGCAGCTATTTTTCCCCTCATTCCCCCTGCAGGGGAGACACCCAGAGACGCTCTAGCTCACGATTGGCCCCTGGGTCTTCTGTATGCTTTTCCTCCATTTCCTCTCATTTCCAAAGTGATTCAGAAAGCCAGATGGCTGGGATGCAAGTTAATCCTCATTGCTCCTTACTGGCCTCATCAGGTTTGGTTCCCCTTCCTCGAGCTTCTTCTCCTCGACAATCCTTGGATTCTGGACCCAGCTCCAGATCCTGTGACTCACATGTCAGATTCGCTACATCCCTCGATCCACACCCTCAAATTGACAGCGTGGCTGCTCCAGTTCCATCCCTAGTCAGGCTTCACGATGTATCTGCCTCATTGTCACATATCCTTATGTCCTCCCATAAACCTTCAACTAGGAGACTATATGGCAGTAAATGGAAATGTTTTTCTATTTGGGTACAGAAAATGAATGTAGATCCCTACACTGCTTCTGTCCCTGTAATTTTGGAGCTTTTTCAGCAAGGATCTACCACTGCCACTATCAGAGTTCAGTTGGCGGCTATTTCTCATTTCCATTTAGGATTTCCAGACACCAATTTAATGTCTCATAAGCTATGCAAGACATTTTTGGAAGGAGCCACTCTGTTGAGGTCACCTCTTCAAGATCCTGTGGCTTCTTGGGATTTAAATTTTGTGTTGTCCAAACTGACATCTTCCCCATTTGAACCTTCTCACTCATCCTCATTGAAATTTTTGTCTTGGAAGACTTTGTTTTTGGTGGCTATCACATCAGCTAGATGGGTATTGGAGTTACAAGCCTTATCTGTTAAGCCACCTTATTTGATCTTTCATAAAGACAGGGTCTCACTGCGTACTAACCCCTCCTTTGCTCCCAAAGTTTGTTCTCATGCCACCTTAAATCAATCCATAGAACTCCCAGTTTTCTTCCCTAATCACTGTAAAGAAGCTGAATATCGGATTCAGCAGCTAGACGTTCATAGACAGCTATGTTTTTATTTGCATCAGACCAAGGAGTTTAGGAAATCAGATCAACTATTCATTTCGTTTTCTGGATCTAGATTGGGCTTACCAGTTTCTAAAGTAACACTATCTAATTGGATTTCCAGTTGCATAGCCTTTGCCTACAATTCAGAGGGCAGACCTTTACCCTCCAAGATCAAGGCTCATTCTACCAGGTCTCTTTCTACCTCTGCAGCTTTTCAAGCCAGGGTCCCACTTGATAATATTTGTGCAGCAGCTAAGTGGGCTACCCCTCACACTTTTATTACACATTACAAATTGGATTTAGCTTCCAGGGCTAGAACATCCTTTGGCTCTACTGTGCTCAGGAGTATTTTCCAGTGAGCCACCCAAGAATAAGGCACTAGGGGCGCAGTCCCATACGTAAAAATGAAGGTGAGATTGGACTACACAACATAAAGAAGTTATGTACTCACCATAACGTTCTATGTTGGAAGTCCATCTCACCCTTCATTTTTACCAACCCACCCTCCTGCCCCCTTCCTGGAAGAATCTGGAGGTATTAATAGTTTGGTTATCTTTGATTGGAGACCCTTTAGTATTGGTTTGTCTTTATGATATTTTCTTCTAGTGAGCAGCAAACAAGATCTAGGGTTTGTACTGGTGCACTATGGGATACCTGCTTAGCCACGAGCCAACTAGAAGTCTTCGAGCTTATAAATTGGCCGAGTCAGAGCCGAGAATTGGCTCCAAACCCATACGTAAAAATAAAGGGTGAGATGGACTACCAACATGGAACATTATGCTGAGTACATAACTTCTTTTTTCTTCTTTTCTGTATGTCTGATTGGGCACTTTCTTGACTCTGAATTCAGTGCATCTGCGGGCCTTCTTTTCTTTAGATTTTCTAACTCAGGATGCTCTATATCTATATGATAGTTACTTTTAGCCCATCAAGTAATTTTCTTGATGTAACCTATTCCTGGTACTGTTATTGCTGTGTTTTATTTTTCTGGTGTATGTGTTGTCTGACTGTTTCAAATGCATGTGTCATTTTCTTGAGTCTTGGATGACAAGGGAGAGAAAAGTTTTAAGAAGTGCTCCAAATGTGGGCACAAGACTCCTCTCCAGGATAGTCATAATATGTGTGTCTACTGTCTGGGAATGGATCACTTATCAGCAGACTGACAGATTTCTAAGGCCTTCAGACAAAAGGCTCTCACAGACAGAAAAAGTAAATTAGTGCTAAAAGGTCTTCTTCCTTCGCATTCTCAGGGAGACAAGACTAAGAGGGCAGGGGACAAAATGCAAGTTCTGACAGAAAAAAGAAAAGAATTCAGAAAAAGAAGGCAGATGACAAGGCTACAATTTCGGTATGTAGAATGGTAAAAATTCCTTTGTGTTGTAGATTGAATCCAGAGCCTCCACCTTCTTTGGCTCTGACCATCTTGGAACCTATCCTGACTCTGAATGAGGTGACATCAGACTGTTCTACCAAATCACCTTCAGAGTGAGGGCTGTCTTAGATTGCTTCCATTCTTCTTTCATTATACTTGATCAGGACCCTGTCCCTGAGCTCTTTTAGGAGTGTGTCAAATTCTGATTGAATCACATGAGGAGGCCTTCTCGGGGATGCAGATAGACATGGGTGTCATTCCTTCACCTCTCAGCCTCAAGGGTGGAGAGGCTAGGCCCCTTATCCTGTATCACTTGCTCCTCTTCAGGCCCTCCTCTTAAAACTGGTGTGGTTATAACTGGTGGCTTGGATGGATAGGGTTGCCACCTTTTAAGTGGGCCAAAGTGGGACATGGGTGTGTAGCCAATATGACACTGGCCACACCCTCTACCATGACGTCACCACATGAGTAGTAAAGGAGATGCTGTTATGGTTACAACGGATGGCTGGTGAAGTGGCTAGCTGGCTGCTGGAGTGTCTGGTTGGCTGGCTGCTGGAGTGGCTAGCTGGTTGGTGGGAGTAGCAGCTGGAAGGATGAATGACCGGATGGATGGCTGCAAGAATGGATGCCTGGTTGGATGGATGGCTGGCTGCATGAATGGATGGCTGGCTGTATGAATGGATGGATGACTGACTGAATGGCTGGCTTGATGGCTGGATGGCTGGCTGCATGAATGGATGGATGGCTGAATGAATGGCTGGCTGGCTGCATGAATGGATGGCTGGCTGCATGAATGGATGGATGGCTGGCTGGATGAATGAATGGATGGCTGGCTGGTTGGATGAATGGATGGCTGGCTGGTTGGATGAATGGCTGGCTGGCTGGTTGGATGGATGGATGGATGGATGGATGGATGGATGGATGGATGGATGGATGGATGGATGGATGGATGGCTGACTGGCTGGCTGGATGGCTGGCTGGCTGGTTGGATGAATGGATGGATGGCTGACTGACTGGATGAATGGATGGCTGGCTGGCTGGATGAGTGGATAGCTGGCTGGCTGGATGGATGGCTGACTGGCTGGATGAACGAATGGATTGCTGGCTCATTAGAAAAAAAAAATCTCGGTCATTGTTTTAGCGGTTGTAGAAGCGCTTAAAACAAAGCGCTCCTACAGCCATAATCTTTGCAGGGCTCTTCCTGCCCCGATCCCTACCCCTTTCATAAATTGCAGCCAATTGCTGCAAGAATTAAAGCACCTGGACCAAACAGGCAGCAGTTTTGCCTGCAGGTCTGGGTTAGTGACATCACTGAATTACCATGGAAAAGCCGGACGTAATTGCGGCTTTTCCACGGCAATTCAGTGCGACTGAAAAGCAGGACTTTTCAAGTCCCGCTACTTTACACAGCGGGCAACGGGATGAGGCAGCTCAACCTGTGAGTGTCCCGCTGACAACGGGATGGGTGGCAACCTCATGGATGGAGCATGTCTCTTGCACCAGGTGGTGGCCCTATCTTGACATCACAGTTATTAGATCAGTTGCATTTAATGGCAAGGTTTCTGCAGCCATGTATGACTCTTCTACTTCATCGGACTCCAAGGGCTCTGTCCAGTCTTTGTAGCCACTCCTGGGGGTTCTCGGTTTGGGTTCGGGCTCCTTGGCCTTCAGGGTATCTGGGCCAATTCCTTCCTCCAGTCCATCGATATTGTCAGGTTCACAGACCTTCCCTTCAGTTAATATTGCTCCATCTTTAGGGGGAAGTGGAGTCCAGCCTGAGGGACGTTCTTTGGATCTGGTGAATATTAGATCTACCTTTGAGGTCATGGGAAGGATTATTTAATCTCTTTCTATGTTTGATCAGCAGGCTTCATGGGTTACAGTTCCGCTCATGGACACTTTTGCTACTGCTCCTCAGTGCACAGTTGTGCCCAGTGGTCAGAGTCAAACCTTAGGCTTCAAACAAATGGTGTAGGTACTGTCACAGTCCTTTGAGGATTCAGATAACCCCATCTCATGTTCTGAGAAGAAGAAATTGCAAGAGAAAGCAGCTGGACTCCCCCTTGGAGTCACTACAGACTCAGACTCTGATGAGAGGGTCAGAGCCAGAGAATGTGGTGGCTTCCCCTCAAAGACATCCTGAAAATGTTGTATTTTGTTCTGGATTTCATGTGGGCAGTGAGGCAGGACATCTGCATGAGATGCCTTGTGTGGCTCTGCTTATGTGACTTTGCAGGACCACATGCAGTGGTATGAGCAGGATGAGAAGTTGTCTGCCATGGAAGTGAGATTTGAGAATCCACAGAGGCCATACAATTGGAACCAAAAAGGGCCCCTATAGCTATACTTCCAGAAATGCAAACATCTTCCCTGTGACTGACTTTTTGCTAGGGGTGTTGTAGCAGAGGCTGGCCCTTTAATGGACACAGACCCAGAGGTCATTGAGATCTGCAGAGTCAAGGGATTTCACAGGCCATTTTTGGACCACTAGTAATCGGGTCTATATCAGTTCTGCGAAAATCCATTTCAGCGAATACCTAAAGGGTGACACATATTAATCAAACCGCGAATAGACCGAACGCACTAAACCGTGAAATTTAAAACATCGAACGGTCATAGTCGGCCAACCCCACCACCCACTACATACTACCTACCTAAACAAAATAAATAAATCACATACATACACTAACCAAACCCTACTCCTAACCCTAAAGTAAAGCACCAAAACCCAACTTCTAACACTACACTAAACCCCACATACACAAATATCTATGCACTATCCTTAACCCCTCCCTAACCCTAAGGTCCGTAACTACTGCACACTTCCCCTAAGGAGATATACCCAAACAAAATTTATACACATAAATAAATTTAACAAAACCCTACTTCTAACACTACACTAAACCCCACATACACAACTTTCTATGCACTATCCTTAACCCCTCCCTTACCCTAAGGTCCGTAACTACCGCACACTTCCCCTATGGAGATATACCCTAACAAAATAAATAATACACATAAATACATTTAACAAAACTCTACTTCTAACACTACACTAAATCTTACATACATTACCTGTCTATACACTTACCTTAACCTGCACCCTAACCTAAGGTCCATAACTATCGCACACTTATCGTACGAAGCTATACCGCAGATGGGCCAACCAAAACACTTCGACATTTCAGATTTCGCTATTTTGGACATTCGGCATTTATGTAGTTCGCGCAATACGTGTCGATTATTTCATATTCGCATAAACGGCGTTTCGATCATCTGATAAGGACCCTAGTAATCTTATCCCTAAAGGCCTACCCAACTGCTTCCCTCTGGAGGCATTTATGGGTTGTATATCCCTCTATGCCCCCACATTATTGGCCATCACGTGAAACACCTGAGTGAGAGAGATAAGACCCAGAGGCTATTACATACCCTTTTCTCAGCCTCCTCCCCAATCTCAAGAGCTGCTTCCAGAGATTCCACCCCACCAGCTAAAAGCAGAAGAAAAGGAAGTGCAATTCTTATTGGAGAAGAGAGCCATCCAAGAGATCTCACCAGACCTGCTAGGGTCAGTTCATTACTCAAGATTCTTTTTGTCCGAAGAACAAGGTCCTCAGGCCAATTTTGGATCTCAGCTACATGAATATGCTTGTAAAGAAGACCTTGTTAAGAATAGTTACTGTGCAATCAATTTTATCATGTCTAATAGAGAATGACTAGGTGCAGTGTGTGGACCTTCAGGATACTTACTTACACATCAGGAATGACACAGTTTTTTTTTTTTTTTTTTTTTGCTTCTGAGGAGGATCCAGTCATTATCACTTTGGGACCCTGCCCTTCAGTCTTACCATGGCCTCCAGCTATTCACCATGTTCCTGGCTGCAGTCTCTCACTCCTCTGGGCTAGAGTTTCCCCGTATTTGGATGATTGGCTCCTAGTAGCTCCAATTATGGAATTCCTGCAAGAAGCCAGGGATCATCTTCTCCAGATTTACTTGTCCTTAGGCATCACAGTCAGTGTTGAAAAGTTTTGTCTGTAGCCAACTCAGTGCTTGCAGTTCATTAGCTGCCACCTGGACATGGTTTGACAGATAGTATCCCTACTCCCAGAAAGAATTCAAAGCTGTACAAGGTAATACAGGAACTACTTCAATACCACAAACCCCTAGCCTTCCTGGTCCTAAGAGTTCTAGGTCTAATGGCTTTTTGTATTGTGATGGTTCACTTTGCTTGCTACCACATGAGGGTGTTTCAGTTGTTGCTGGACAGCCAGTGATCCCAAATGACGTCCAGTATCAAATTTCCCATTACTTTAACAGACGCTTGCAGAAATCATCTACGTTGGTAGATGTGATGTCCGTGCACTGGCCAGTAATCAAGGGGCTTCAGTCCTCACCACTAGCACCAGTGAGGGGCGTCCATATTGGGACGATAACAAGTATACACACAGTAAAGTACAATTTCCATTAAGAGCACAAACAGATCACAGTCAGTCTGGGGCTGGTTTCTCCCTTTCTCTCCAGATAACCATTAAGACTCCCCACTAGCACAGCTATAGGGTACAGATCTCAACCGAGTGGTCAAGTCAAAACCTCCAGCACCCTCTCTGTCCAACCAGTGCTTCGTGTCCCTGCCCAAGTAGCTGACACACACACACACACACAAACACACACACACACACACACACACACACACACACACACACACACACACACACACACACACACACACACACACACACACACTTTGAGATATGAATTATATACAAACACACAGACACTCCAGGGGGAAGCTGGCACAGATTCTCCAGCTATGTCCCCTTCTGCCCAGACTATAAGGTAGTACTGACTGCCACCAACCACCCTTATCAGCTACTATAAAGGCCCTTACCAAAGGGTGTCCAGTTCTACTGTGCAATGTTATTATTATCCAACTGGTAAGTGTGACTAAGACTTGAAGGCTATTTAGGAGTGGCCTATACAATGTCACCAAATACATGCAAGTACTCTTAAGAGCATAAATATCTCTACACACAAACCAACCACAGTTAAAAGGTTTAAAATATTTAATAATAAATAATAAAACATAAGATACTACTCCTCAATTCAACACAGTGTTAATAGAGAGTTCGGAAATCACTGGAAAATACTTTGAAACAATATTGTAGGACAGTCTGACATAAATATAGAAAACAGCTAGACTAATCTGGCTATATTTCTATCTATCACTAAGAGAAATACTTAGATCTAAATAACTTTACTTAAAGAGCAAGGCACAGTGCTGGTGAGTTGTTAACAGGACTGAAGACAAATACAAAATGCTAAATCTTTCTCTCTGAGAAAGTCTTAAATTGATAATACCTATTACTGCTGAGTCATTTCAGATTACATAATTCTTGACACTTCTACTTAAATTTCCCAGGCTCACAGAACTTAAAATTTTAACATTTCTTTTTGTAATCTGCACTTGCCAGGAAGCCACAGCAGTAAAAGACACTTTACATGGAAAACCTAGTAATTATCTCTGTCTCAGAACAAAAGAAAGAATTTCCTAGCCCAGACATCCTGTCTCCTAGCTTCACATCAAACAGTCATAAAATGCTTTACTCATCAGCTTTCTTCCAGCAGGGTGCACTGTGGTTACATTTTTGAAGCTCAGAACATAATGCAGTTTTCTTACATTTGTCAAACATGCCTGTGGATCATAATTAATATTTACAAAGACATAGAATTATTTACAGAATTCTATCTAGCGAGGCTGGCAGCCTTCACAGTAGATCTCTTCCCTGTTTTCCCATGCAGGAAAATCCTTCTTCCTCCCTCCTCCAACAGCAGTTGTTAACCACTGATGCGTCTTCCTAGGGTGGGGAGACATTTTCAGATGAGGATGATGTTTGGAATACTTTCGAGGCCAATCTTCACATCATTATATTGGAGATTAGGGTAGTTCTAGCATTTCAGAAACTCCAAGGATTCCTCCTTCAAGGTGTGCTTTCCATCCAAATTGACAGTATGACAGTGGTGTGGTGCATAAACAAGCAGGGAGGGACTTAGTCCTAATCCTGTGTCAGGAAGCAGTGAGTGTGTGACATTGGGCAATGGACTCTTACTACTTTCTAGTGGAAATGCACATCCCTGGGAAATCTAGCTGTATTGTGGACAGGCTAAGCAGGACAAATCTCATACCTTACAAATGGTCTTTGAATCCAACAGTGGCTCAAGCCATTTTCAACTGCTGGGGCAATCCATGCTTAGATCCTTTTGCATCTCAGGGTAGCACCAAGTGCAGCACATATTTTTTCTTGATCCCCCAAGATGGGTAGTCCCCAAGAGGTGCTGTAGTTGAAGAGTGGCCTGTCAGGTTTCTCTTTGCATACTCCAGTGTCCCTGATTCTCAGATTCCTACAGAAAGCCCTATGGTGAAGAGCAGTGGTCATTCTCATTGCCCCTTTCTGGGCCCAACAGCTTTAGTTCCCTGTACTCAGGCTTCTTTTCAGGAAGCCACCCTAAGTGTTAGATCCAGTACTGGATTTTCTATCCCATCTCTCCAGGAAGCCTAAATTGGACCTCCAGAATATAAAACTAACAGTGTGGTTCTTCCATTTCCAGTGATGTCTTTAAATCCTGCATTATCCCATGATTGTTGAAATAATTCGATCCACATTACACAAAGACTCCACTTGGAAGTTTTACCTTAGTACATTGAAGTGATGTTATGTGATCCTATCTCGCCTACATTCTGAACTGATGGGTTCGGAGCCGATCCCTCGGCTCCGACACGGCACGCTTATGCTATAGAGCGAGGCCTCTAATTGGCTGAGCTATCTTTATCCCAGGATGCACCACCACTAATCCCCCAGATCTCGTTTGCCGCTATCAAGCTTAGACGTGGTCTCAACATTGGCTGGGCTAACTACTAGTTATTAGGCTTTTTCCTGTCACAAATTTCCTTTCTTTGAACCCAAAAGCTGTTTTAACAGCTATTGTTGTTATATTAGTGTGTTTGGTGAATTTGTGTTAGTAAATTCGTGATTTTTTTAGTCAGGTTTCCCGTTTCAGTTAGAGGGGCCTTCCCCTGTTACTTTGCTGCTTGTGTAATTTCTTGGGTCAAGTACCCGTTTAAGTTAGAGGGTCTTGACTCTCTCTCTATCTTTCACTCTTTTTTGTCTGTTTACTGTTAGTGTTTAAAAAAAAAAATAAATTTTTAATATATATATATATATATATATATAATTTTTGTTAAAGTTGTATTGAACTGTCTTTAACTAAAAGTTTAGTGTTGTTTTCGCTTATATTGGTTCTTTGGCAAAGCAGTTATGTCGAAAGAACACAAACCCTCCGGGTTTAAGAAATGCACGAGGTGTGGTTTTAAAATGTCCATAACGGACGACCACGCCTCGTGCGTCTATTGCTTAGGTGCTAAGCATTTACAAGAGTCGTATAGTGTGTGCCACGCGTTCTCTTCTAGAGTCTTCCAGGAGAGGAAAAACAAATTAATCCTCAAGGGATTAATCAAGCCTTCCTTCGAGGAGGCTTTATCTTCCTCTCCGTCTCCTTCTAAAAAGAAGAAAGCATCGGCTCCGACCAGTCAGTCGGAACCGACTGCTAAAAAATCCAAGCAGACTTCTCCATCGGCTCCACTGACTTCGGAGCCGAGATCGGAATGGTCTGCCTCGATGCCTCCAGCCTCGACCCCTCTGGTTTCGGAGCCGAGGTCTGGGGCATCGAGAGGCAGGTCACCCTCATCGGCTCCACTGATATTGGAGCCGATCAGGGTTACCGGCTCAGACTCTTCCCCCTCGGAGCCGAAGTCCTTATCGGCACCGAGGGAAATTTCCTTGAAACCTTCCTTGGAGCTGATAGTTGTTGAGTCCTTTCGGAGCCGGTCCCCGAGCCCTTCGGAGCCGATGGAGAAATCGGTTCGGGCCCGATCGGTATCCTCTAGGTCATCCAAGATGTCTGATTCGGACATCGACAGGGTGCTCCTTCGACTCTTCCAGTCTCCGGTGTTCCAAAAGCTTGTTTCAGCTCCAGCCCATTTGGCTTCGGAGCCGATGGTCCACTCCCTTACAGTGGTTCCTCCTCCAACAGCTTCGGCACCGTTGGAGCCGGTGCTGGTGGAACCTGTGGAGGTGTTAGGGTCGGGCCCGACCCTTGCTCCAACTCCGGCTCTTGAGTCGGAGTTCAGTACACGGACTTCTTCCTTCGGCCCTGGGGGGGAGGCTTCGGGATTGATGCTCTCGGTCCTAAGTCTCCCTCTTGGTGCGTCGGTGGCGGGAGTACCGTCCACTGTCTTGGCCACGGAGGTGGGACCCTCCCAGGATTCTGGTGGTCCCGCCTTCAGGGCTATGAGGAGCGCTTTAGCCAAATCTTCCTTGGCTACCTCCACGGTTTCCCCAGCTACCTCCCTGCATACGGAGACTGGGTCGTTGGCAGTCCCCCTGTCTTTAGACAGCGGAGTCCCCGGGCCTCAGGTTACCCCCGCTGGGGTTTCTCCCCCACCTGGAGGTCCTTCTGAAGCCTCTTCGGAAGAACCCCCCAGGAAAAGGTCGTGCAAGAGGAAGCACGTTGACTCCCCTGATGAGTCTTTGACATCCGACACCGATCTCGATGACGCAGAGGGGTCCCCTAAGTCGTCCTCGGATGATGTCTCCTTTGCAGACATCCTGGAATCCCTAAAACAGCGAGGCGGCTGGCAGTCCAAACCTCCCTCTGCTGATGAGTCGGTGTTCCTGAAGGCCTTCGGGGCTCAGCCCTCCGCCTCCTGGGTGTCTCCGCCCTTCGACGAGCTCTTGGATTTGATCTGTCGAAGGGCGTGGGAACACCCAGATTCTGTGGAACCGGTGCCTGCTCGTCCGAACAAATTTCTCTCGGCGCCCCCTGATAGAGAGTTCCTTACTAAAGGTGTGGCTGTAGATGCTTTGGTGGTGGCATCTGCTACCCAGCAAGATGTAGCAGAGGCTTCTACGTCCGTCCATCCTCCTAATAAGGAGTCTAGGAGCATGGATCGGTACGGAAAGCGCACCCGTAGTTCAGTGGCCTTTACACTGAGGTCCTTGAACTACCTGACGCACTTTACCAGATTTCAGAGGGATCTGATTAAGGAGCTATCCGATACCCTCTTGGGTAACCTGCCTGAGGAGTTGGACCAGACGATTGGCTCTCAGCTGGCTACAATGTCGTCCATTTCGAACTCGTCCATGAGGCTCATTTCGTATGCGGCCGAAGGGGCGAGTAGAGCGGCGGGTACAGGCATTGCTCTACGGAGACAAGCCTGGCTCCACCTGTGTCATTTCACGGAGGCCTTTAAGTCTTCATTTGCCGACGCCCCCTTTGATGGGTCCTCCCTGTTTGGACCCAAGGTAAAAGACACACTAACCCGCTGTGAACAGGAGGGTAAGACTCTGACTGCCGTAGGGGCACGATTTTCCACTCCCTTTCGGCCTTATCCCAAGGCTAAAAGAGGAGGGAAAATGTGGTTCCGTAGATCTCAGAAGCCTTACCCCTCTCAGCAGGAAGGTTCCCCTTCCAGAGGCAGAGGAGAGGGAAATTCATCCGGAAGACGCCGTCCCAGAGGCGGCAGAGGCCCTCGCAACACTGGAGACCGCGAGTCCTTTCGTGGCTCTTCAGCCTTTCATAGTTCCTGAGGGATTGCCCGGCTGTGCTGCTCCGGAGCCAGTCGGGGGTCGTTTCTCAAAGCACCTGAAGGCCTGGGAAGGGATCACTCAGGACCGATGGGTGCTTCGGATTATCGCCGGAGGTTACTCCATCCCATTCTCTCACTCCATCCCTCAGTCCAAAAAAATCCCGGACCCGCCACCCAGTCAACGGGATACCGCAGCCTCAGAAGTTTCAAAGCTGCTGCAAAAAGGAGTCATCCAACCGGTCCCCGTAGACCAGATCGGATTAGGGACTTACTCAAGATTCTTTTTGATGCCAAAAAAGACCGGGGACTTGAGGCCCATTTTGGACCTCAGCATCCTAAACCGTTCAGTCAGAAAGTCCAAGTTCCGAATGGTCACTCTACAAACCATTCTCCCATTGCTGGAGAAAGGTGTTTGGATGTGCTCCATAGATCTCAAGGACGCTTATTATCATATCACGGTACATCAAGCGTCCAGGAGACATCTGCGCTTCAGCCTAGGAGGCAGTCATTTTCAGTTCCGTGCGCTGCCCTTTGGTCTCACCACAGCCCCCAGGGTGTTCACCAAGTGCTTGGCAGTAGTGACTGCTCACCTGAGAAGTCTAGGATTCCAGGTGTTTCCGTATATAGACGACTAACTGCCACCTCCAAGCATCTACTTCTGCGGAGCCTACAAGCCACTATCTTACTGGGCAATTCCCTTGGAATCACCTTCATTTGGCCAAAGTCTGTGTTGCGGCCATCTCAACGAATAAGATTCATAGGGGTAGAGATAGACTCAAACCAAATGCGGGTCTATCTACCTTCGGGCAGAATTCAAACCATACAAAATCAAGTTCGAGCCTTACTTCCCAGGTCCAAAGCCCCAGCCAGAATGGTCCTGCAGCTATTGGGATCCATGTCTGCCACGGTTCTTCTAGTCCCCTTGGCAAGGTTGCACATGAGAATCCTCCAGTGGCTTCTGTCAGCTCAGTGGTCCTTTCAGGAACTCCCTCTCAGTCACCTCATATGGATCACGGAATCTTGCAAACGGGACCTCCGCTGGTGGCTAGTGCCCTCCAATTTGGATCAGGGACGACCCTTTGTTCTTCCTCCTCCGGCCACTTTGACCACGGACGCCTCCCAGATGGGGTGGGGGGGGGCATTCCCTGGGCAGGTCAGTCCAAGGCAAATGGCACCCGGAAGAGACTCTTCTTCATATCAACATCCTAGAAATGAGGGCAGTACTCCTGTCCCTTCAAGCCCTTCACGATTATCTCCCTCAGGGCGTAATCGCTGTTCACTCAGACAACATGTCAGTTGTCTGGTACCTGAACAAACAGGGAGGGACCAGATACTATCCTCTTTGCAGAGAAGCCATGAGAGTTTGGGAATGGGCAGTCTCGACCAAACGCTTCCTAGTGGCTACTCACATACCGGGCAAGTCCAATGTCATAGCCGACAGATTGAGCAGAACCATCCTCTCTCCTCACGAATGGTCTCTGAATATGACAGTGGCAAGTCAGATTTTCAGCGAATGGGGAGTTCCGTGTTGCGACCTCTTCGCAACTCCTCTGAATGCGAAGTTCAAAGAATTCTTCTCCCTAATCCCGGCTCCGGGGAAGAGCCCCATGGACGCATTAGTCCATCCTTGGCCCACCGGCTTGCTTTATGCCTTCCCTCCAGTTCCTCTCCTCCTCAGGGTGATTCAAAAGGCATATCTCTTGGGGAGCAAAATGATCTTGATTGCTCCTTACTGGCCTCGTCAAGTGTGGTTCCCCTATCTTCGGAAACATGCCCTGGAAGGTCCATGGTTTCTGGATCAGATACCAGACCTACTGGTTCATCAGTCGGGACTATTCCACCAGTCCCTACACACCTTAAAATTGATGGCTTGGCTCCTCCTCTTCCGACGATAGTCAGGAGTCATACATTGGATCCAGATGTTGTACACATATTATCTTCGGCCCATAAGTCTGCTACAAAGAAACTGTATTCTAGCAAATGGAAAAGGTTTGCTATTTGGGCTCAACTCCGGGGCCTGGACCCCATTTCTATTCCCGTGGCAGAAGTACTGAAATTTCTGACCTCTCTTTTCAATCAAGGCTCTTCAGTTTCTACCATCAAAGTACAATTGGCAGCAATTTCTAATTTTCACGAATCCATAGACCCACCTTTAATGAGCAACAGATTGTGTAAGACCTTCTTGAAAGGTGCTGCTCTATTAAGACCTCCGATTTCTCATCCTGCATCTTCATGGGATCTCGATATAGTATTACGCGCCTTGACCTCTTTCCCCTTTGAACCAGCAGCCACATGTGATCTAAAGTTTCTATCATGGAAGACAGCCTTTCTGGTGGCGATTACTTCTGCCAGAAGAGTTTCAGAGCTTCAAGCTTTGTCAGTGAAACCCCCGTACTTGGTTTTTCATAAAGACAGAGTATCCCTCAGACCAAATCCTTCCTTTGTTCCTAAAGTTTGTTCTACTTTCTGCTTACAACAATCGTTAGAGCTTCCAGTTTTTTTCCCAAAATACTCTAACAAAGCGGAGTTCATATTCCACACACTAGATGTCCACAGACAGTTACGTTTTATTTAGACAGGACCAAACAAACAAGGAAAACAGATCAGTTGTTTGTATCCTTTGCAGATAACAGATTGGGCAATGCTGTCACAAAGGTCACTATTGCCAAATGGATCAGGGACTGTATTACTCAAGCATATATTTATTCTAACAAAGAGCTTACCACCTCTGTCAAGGCTCATTCTACAAGGGCTATGTCTACTTGGTAGCATTTCATTCTAGGCTTGCTATTAGTGACATTTGTGCTGCGGCTACATGGTCTTCCCCGCACACCTTCATTTCCCACTACAAATTAGATGTGGCATCTAGAGGACGAGCTTCATTTGGTTCCACAGTGCTCAGGAGTGTTTTCCAATGAGCCACTCGGGATTTAGGTGCTAGGACGCTGTCCCATCAGTTCAGAATGTAGGCGAGATAGGATCACATAACATCTTTTAGTTATGTACTCACCATAACTTCAGATGTTTGGGATCCATCTCGCCTACATTAGCAATAACCCACCCTCCTTCCCCCTTCCTTGGAGATCAGAGGATATCAGAAGGTCCGAATCCTGTTGTTTCATCTTGAAACATCTAACAATGTTATATAACCAAGTTGTGCATGTGTGCATGAATGCGGACAAACAAGATCTGGGGGATTAGTGGTGGTGCATCCTGGGATAAAGATAGCTCAGCCAATTAGAGGCCTCGCTCTATAGCATAAGCGTGCCGAGTCGGAGCCGAGGGATCGGCTCCGAACCCATCAGTTCAGAATGTAGCCGAGATGGATCCCAAACATCTGAAGTTATGGTGAGTACATAACTAAAAGTTTTGCTCTGTGGGCTGCATCTCATCAAATCGATCCTTTATGGGTTCCTATTCCTGAAGTCTTGAAGTTTCTGGCATCCCTATTTGGTGCAAGGGCTAGTTTCTCAACTATTAAAGTACAGCTGGCATCAATTACAAATTTTCTTCCTCAACAAAATTCACGTTTGCTGACACAGAACAAATTGTGCAAGGCCTTCTTCAGAAGAGTCTTGTTTTTGAGGCTGCTAATCAAGCAAACTGTTCCCCTTGGGATATCAGTTTGATGTTAGGGGTTTTAACTTAGCCTTCTGTTGAGCCAGCGGCTTTGAAGTTTTGAAATTCTCTTTTCCTAATGGCTGTTACCTCTGCAAGGAGAATTTCAGAGTGTTATGCTTTGTCTTCATTTACATCTTACTTTATCTTCCACAAAGACAGGGTCTCCCTCAGAACCAACCCTTCTTTCATTTCTAAGGTAGCATCTGAATCCAATCTAAATTGTTACAGCACCAAATAATTTCCACATGACACAGTTCAGCAAGGAATAATAATCTCCTTAACTGGAAAGAAATAAACATACATGGGAGACTAGGAAACCAAGGTCATGTCTTCTTGAACAGTATAATCATACATTCTTTATACCTTTTCTGATTAAAAACAGTAGTATTGTATCTTTCACACAGAACAACCACTAAACAATTAAAAGTTAACACTACAGCATTAGTTCTGCTAAGATCTCTTGACTCTGTATTTAGGACTTTCCATATTAGGCATACGTTCCAAGTTCTGTAAAAGGACTTTCTACATTTTTTCCATACTGGCATTTCTTATATTTGATATGAAGTAAATCATCAGATACTTACTGAAAAACACTCAAGAATCCATCTCAGAATGAAAGCATATTAAAATAAAATATACACTAACATTTTTCCTTCTTTGCCTCACTCTTCACATTTCCTCATCTGATGCTTTAAAGCATCATTCACATCTTGTAATTCTTTAATGACTGGACAACAATTACAGGTTCTCAGATGATCAGACACTTTTTCACTTGCTATCAAACACTTTTCATAGGCAATTTTGTTCTGCCCCCTGACAGAAACAATTTTTATACAGTTGTTTCAGAAATACAGTCTTATTAACAATAAAAATAATTTTCTGTTGCACATTTATCTTCACATCCCATATATATATATATATATATATATATATATATATATATATTCATTTTACTAAAATCTGGCAATACTTTATTTTCATCTTGTACTGTACTATAATTTTTATCTAATGTGGTCAACAACATTGATTTAACCTTACACATGTTTAAATCAACATTTCTTCTGGATACTAATAAATGTAAAATGCAAACTTTTATCATGAATAAAATAAAGCCTAATAATAAAATAATAATAGCTATAAGCATAAAGAATTTCAAAATGCTTCCTCCCCATCTGGAGAAAAGATTACTTAACCATGCCCACTGGGAACTATCAACTTCTTTGGCATGTAAAAGCTTGGCCACTTTCTGAAATTTTTCTAGGTGACCATAATTAGTACCACTATTATCAGGAATAAATGAGCAGCACTCCATTTTGATGAGCATGCACATTCCCCATTTAGAAGAGAGGTTGAACTCAAGTGCCATTTAGTTCTGTAGCACAACACTGCACATGGCAGTCATATCTTGAGTTATTAAATTACGGGACTCAAAGATGGAGTTACTTAAAATTTCTTAAAGCTTAGACAACTTCCTCAGCTCCTGTATGGATTTGACTGCAGCATAAGCAGGTATAATTCCTACTCAAGGAAAAAATCCCATCACCAAGAGCCATGTGAACAAGTCCTTTAAAGGTATATTTTTAATAATATTATGATAAACCCAGGAGGCATCTATTTTTCAATTCAGTTTGGAACAATTTTAGTGTCTCTCTTGTAATGAGCATTGCATATTTTCCTTCGGATAAAGCTGGTATAACATGGCTTATACTGTAACAATCAGACCAGTCTGTAGGTAACCATGGATAAGTTTGATCCCTGCAAATATAGTAGTATTCATGCAGTCCTGCCTTGCCCTCCAGCCTCATTATAAATTTTCCAAGTGAAATTGCAAACACTGTTTCCAACCAAAACATTCCATTTTTACAATAGCAAACCTGTCCTTTAAAAGTCATTAATGGGTGAAATGATGTTACTGTAAATGGGGTAGAAGCATAGCCGGCCTAAGGCATTGGCCAACTAGGAAACCGCCTAGGGCACCACTGTAGTAGGGGTGCTTTTCCAGTATTTATTTGGTGTAGGTAGACCAGGATGGGTGCACCGGGTGGTGTGGTGTGGGGGTGCCGTGGAGCCCTTTTGCCTAGGGCACCAGTTGACCTAAAGCTGTTCCTGGTTAGAAGCATGTTTTGCTTTTCAATATTAGGAAGAAAAATAATACAAAATACAGTATGAAGCTCTATGTCAGTCATTGGTATTGGAATCAGTGGAATAACCCCATCATGTGCAATAGATATATGAAAATCAGTGGAATAACCCCATCATGTGCAATAGGTACATGAGCACATAGCCACCAGTGACTAATACTGAGAGTATGTGCAAAGGTGTTAGGATGCCGTTCAGGTGTTCTTGCTTTGATTTTGACCGATAGCCTGTTTATATTCTTAGCAATGCATTTATATCTATTAAGAAATGGTTCAGTACTTACAGTTCCAGTGGTTGCAGATGATGATGTACTCACAGTTCTGGATGGCAAAAGCAAACAAAATAATATGGTGATGAAAATCAAAGTAGTGGTCCCAATGATAGGTCCATAGGGAAAATGAACATATTGGGGCTGGAGATGATTTTTAAGAAACTGTAAACACGGATATTGCATTGTTGGGTTATATCCATGCGAAGTCATTTACCAAATAATTTCCAGCCAAAAACATTGACTGCAGATGGCTTTGCAAATGAATTTTATTTGGAAAACACATTATTTATGTCACTGTCCAAAAGGCATGATAAATCGCTGACATCCGATTCAGAACCAAGAAAAAATATTGTTGATGTTGAAGAAGAGTCAGTAAAATTTACTAAAGGCCAGGATGAAGTAACAGGGTCACATCATTTCATTTACTGGTCTGGTACAAAGATTAACTCAGCTGCATTCACTTCTAGATTTAATTTGAATGGCAAATGATTCAGTCAGCAAGAATCCATCTTGAAATGATAGCATATTAAAATCAAATACATAACATTTTTCCTTCTCATTATACCTCACCCTTCATGGCGACCCCTAACAGGGATAAGCCGAAAGACACAACAACATTATACCTCACCCTTCACAAAATCAATATATCAATTTGGCTGTATTTTTTTTTCCAACTATTCCAATTTTATACCATGAATGTTCATTAGCAACTAAGATTTTACTTGCATCATACTAAAGGGCATTGAAACGATTCACAGTTATTTCCTTCACTCAAGATTAGGTAAGAAAGTCTCCAGTTAACTCCATCCAGGTGTCTGTCATACTATATTACCTTTGAGCATCAAACCTGCAAATGTGCCCTTGCCAGTTAAAGCTAAAGCTCATTCTACACATTCTATAGCTATGTATATGGCAATCTTCAAGAATTCTCCCATTAATGATATTTGTGCTGTAGCAACTTGGCCAACCTTGCATACATTTTCAAAACACATTAATCTTGATTTGATATCTAGCTCCAGAGGTTCCTTTGGAGCCTCTAACCTTAAAGGGCTTTTATCATGATTCCACCCAGGAATTCCAGATTCTGACCCAACAGTTGGTTGGACAGAATGTAAAGGATATGGAAGTTATGTACAAAGCATAACACTGGAGTCTTTCATTCCTGTCTGTCCAATACTGCAAACCCTCCTACCATCCCCAGCCTTCTACTATTAAGGATACCAAAAGGGTAGTGCTCTGTCCTAGTGGTTTAGGCAGCAAACTTGATCCGAGGGACTCTGGGCTAAGAGTTAAGGTGCATTCTGGGAGGGAAAGTGTTGAGGAGATCAAAGCTGGTACACTAGATATGCCTGCATGGATCTCACAATCATCTCAAAGACCCAACAGTTGCATTGGACATGCAGAAATTAAAGGATCTAGTGTTATGGGAAGTACACAGCTTCCTGTTTCTTTGCTGGAGAACACCTGGTATATACAAATTGAATAAGAGAGCTCAAATCATAACCCACCAATCGCAAATTAGTTGGGTCACACTCATTGAAAAACACCCGGAGAAACTTTGAATGGCATTACTAATGATGTGCTTTTTGCAAAGGGACAAGCCCTGTGCAAATATTTGGGTGACTTTGAGGTGGAAATACCCAGCTTATTTTTATTAGGTAAAGACACTGGAAGAATATGCAAACTCCACACAGGCATTAGCCAGAGGTCAGGATGGAACCCTGTCCCTTGTGCTTATGATCTAGAGTTATGAGTACAGGCATAGCTAGTGTACCAGCTTTGATCTCCTATTATGCCAACCATGTCCCCAAATTCATTTTTGTTATATACATTTGTTAAAAAGGTAATCTCCCTGGACATAAGTGTCCCTTTTCAGGCAGCCCAGGAGCACTGGCTCATTAATTGACTTGCTCAGAGTCACACAGTAATCAAATGGAGATGACAGGAATCAAACCCTGTATTATGGTTACATGAAGCAGCTTGTTAACAGATTAAAGCCTTAATCATCTGCACTAACTGCCAAACCCCCCTGTGCAACTTCCCATGTGGGGAGCTTTACCCCCACACCCTGTTACTCACATATACTAACGCCATAATCATACAACATCATGAAATGAAGAAAAAGATCTCATACAACTGAGATCTTGCAGTAGAGCCAATAGATGTACAAATAATTTTGGACTTGTAGATTTAGAAAGTTACAATTTGGGAGATTGCATTTGTGCAAATATCATTTATTTATTTTTTGCTTAAGGAGAATATGGCAGAGTTTAACAGTGTTTTAAAAGGGGGGGGGGGCACCAACATCTTGGAAAAAAGCTGTGGTGGCTGTGTTACCTAAAGATGGCAAAGACCCTTCAGACTCAGCTTCATATAGACTCATTTCAGTTTTAAAGTGTTATTATAATGTGTTTACGTCTATACTAGCTAAAAGAATGGCAAAGGTGTTGCCAAATTGATAGATGTAATGTGATCCTATCTCGCACATTCTGTACTGATGGGTTCGGAGCCGATCCTCGGCTCCGACTCGGCACGCTATACTATAGAACGAAGTCTCTTATTGGCTGAGCTATCCCACATCCCAGGATGCACCACCACTGCTTCCCCAGATCTCGTTTGCCGCTTCTACAGCAAAGACGTGGTCTCGGACTTGGCTGAGCTAAGTGCTTATTACTTAAAAATTTCTGTCAGAATTTTTCTCTTATCTACCCAAAAGCTGTTTTAACAGCTATTCGTTGTTGTGTGACTGAGATTTGACCTTTTTTTGTGGTAAAATTGTCTTAGTTTGAGGGAAAGGATCCCGTTTAAGTTAGAGGGGCCTTGCCCTCACGCGTTGTTAAAGCTTCTTAGTGTGAGTCTTTCTGTGATAGAGTTGTCTAGCTTTGGGTCAAGTGATCCCGTTTAAGTTAGAGGGGCCTTGTCCTCAGTTTACGTATTTCTTTATTATTGTATTTAAAAGAATTTTTCTTTGGTAGTGATTTGTGTGTCAACATGTCGAAAGAGCACAGACCATCAGGATTCAAAAAATGCTCTAAATGCAGTTACAAAATGTCCATTACGGACGACCACTCTTTGTGCGTTTATTGTTTAGGCCTTAAGCATCTTCAAGAGTCATGCAGCGTTTGTCATGCTTTTTCACCCCTTCCTTTGAGGAGGCTTTATCTTTTTCCTCTTCACCTTCAAAGAAGAAGAAATCGTCGGCTCCGACCAGCCCGTCGGAACCGGCTACAAAGAAATCTCGGCAGGCTTCTCCGTCGGCTCCACGGACTTCGGAGCCGAGGGCGGAACGGTCTGCCTCAACGCCTCCAGTCTCGACTCCTCTGGCTTCGGAGTCGACGGCTAGAGCTTCGAGAGGCGGGTCACCTTCATCGGCTCCACTGTCTTCGGAGCCAATGAGAGTTGCCCGCTCAGACTCTTCCCCTTCGGCGCCGAAGTCCACTTCGGCTCCGAGGGAAATTTCAATGGTTGTGGAGTCTCCCTCGGCACCGATATTTATCGAGACTATTCGGAGCCGGTCCCCCAGTCCTTCGGAACCGGCAGAGAAGTCGACTCGAGCTCGTTCGATCTCTTCTCGGTCTTCGAGAATGTCAGATTCGGACATAGACAGGGTGCTTCAAAGGCTGTTTCAGTCTCCGGTCTTTCAAAAGTTGGTTTCAGCTCCAGCCCAGTCGGCTCCGGAGCCGGTTGCCCACCCTGTTGTCTTGGTTCCTCCTCCAACAGCCTCGGCGCCGTTGGAGTCGGTGCTGGTGGAGCCGGTGGAGGTTTTCGGGTCGGTTCCGACCCTTACTCCAACCCCGCCCTTCGGGTCGGAGTTCGGTACACGGATCTCCTCTGTCGGCCCTGGGGGTGACGCTTCGGGACCGATGTTTTCGGTTCCGAGCCTCCCTCTCGGTGCGTCGGCTGCGGGAGTGCCGTCTACTGTTGTGGTCTCGGGGGTTGGACCTTCCCAGGACTCTGGGGGTCCCGCCTTCAGGGCCATGAGGAGTGCTTTGGCCAAATCTTCTTTGGCCACCTCCACCATCTCACCATCACTTTCCCTTGGCATGGAGACTGGTTCCTTTGTAGTCCCCCTGTCTCAAGACAGCGGAGCCCTGGGGCCTGAGGCCACCCCCATCAGGGGTTCCCTCCTTCCCGAAGGTCCCTCCGAAGCGTCTTCGGAGGAACCTCTGAGGAAGAGACAGTGCAAGAGGAAGCACATCGACTCCCCTGACGAGTCTCTCACCTCGGACACCGACCTCGATGATGCGGAGGGGTCCTCCAAGTCGTCCTCGGATGATGTCTCCTTTGTGGACATTTTGGAGATCCTGAAGCAACAAGGCGACTGGCAGTCCAAACCCCCTTCCGCTGAGGAGTCGGTATTCCTCAAGGCCTTCAGGGCTCAGCCCTCCACCTCCTGGGTATCTCCGCCCTTCGATGAGCCCCTGGATTTGATCTCTCGAAGGGCGTGGGAACACCCGGATTCTGTGGAACCGGTGCCAGCTTGCCCCAATAAATTTCTCTCAGCACCCCCTGAAAAGGATTTTCTCTCCAAAGGTGTGGCTGTAGATGCCCTGGTGGTGGCATCTGCTACCCAACAAGATGTGGCAGAGGCTTCAACGTCCGTCCATCCTCCTAATAAAGAGTCTAGGAGCATGGATCGGTACGGGAAGCGCACCCTTACTTCAGCAACCTTTACTTTAAGGTCTCTGAATTATTTGACGCACTTCACCAGACTTCAGAGGGATCTGGTCAAGGAACTTTCAGATACCCTCTCTGGTAACTTACCTGAGCAGTTGGCCCAGACGGTTAACTCTCAGCTGGCTACCCTATCATTGTTAATCGAACTTGTCCATGAGGCTCATTTCATATGCAGCCGAGGGGGCGAGCAGAGCAGCGGGAACAGGCGTTGCTCTACGGAGGCAAGCCTGGCTCCGCCTGTGTCATTTTGCGGAGGCCTTTAAGTCTTCCTTTGCCGACGCTCCCTTTGATGGGTCCTCTCTGTTTGGACCCAAGGTAAAGGACACCTTGACTCGCTGCGAACAAGAGGGTAAGACTTTAACTGCCGTAGGGGAACGGTTTTCCACTCCCTTCAGGCCTTATCCCAAGGCTAGAAGAGGGGGGAAGATGTGGTTCCGTAAATCTCAAAAGCCTTACTCTTCGCAGCAGAGCGATTCCCCTTCTAGAGGCAGAGGAGGGGGAAATTTTTCAGGAAGACGCCGTCCCAGAGGCGGCGGAGGCCCCCGCAACACTGAAGACCGCGAGTCCTTTCGTGGCTCCTCAACCTTCCAGCATCCCTGAAGGAGTGCCCGACTGTGCAGCTCTGGAGCCAGTCGGGGGTCGTTTTTCGAAGCACCTAAAGACCTGGGAGAGTATCCCTCAGGACCGATGGGTGCTCCGAATCATCGCCGGAGGTTACACCATCCCTTTTTCTCAAACCCCCCCCATCCCAAAGAATCCCGGACCCGCCACCCAGTCAATGGGATCTTGCAGCCATCGAAATATCAAAGCTGCTTCAAAAAGGAGTCATCCAACCTGTTCCCGCAGGCCAGACCGGATTAGGGACTTACTCAAGATTCTTTTTGGTGCCAAAAAAGACCGGGGACTTGAGGCCCATTTTGGATCTCAGCAAGCTAAATCGATCAGCGAAAAAGTCCAAGTTCTGGATGGTCACCTTGCAATCCATTCTCCCACTGCTGGAGAAAGGTGTTTGGATGTACTCCATAGATCTCAAGGACGCCTATTATCACATCCTGATAGATCAGGCGTCCAGGAGACACTTGCGCTTGAGCCTGGGAGACAGTCATTTTCAGTTCCGTGCACTGCCCTTTGGTCTCACCACAGCCCCCAGGGTGTTCACCAAATCTTTGGCGGTGGTGACTGCTCACCTGAGAAGTCTAGGATTCCAAGTGTTTCCATACCTAGATGACTGGCTCCTAACTGCCACCTCCAGGCGTCTACTCTTGCAAAATCTAGCAGCCACTATATCTCTAGGCACTCCCTAGGAATCACCTTCAATTGGACGAAGTCCGTGTTGCTGCCATCTCAGCGCATTCGGTTTATCGGAGCAGAGATAGACTCAAAGCAAATGCGAGTCTATCTTCCTGCAGAGAGGATAGAAACACTACAGTCTCAAGTTCGATCTTTGCTCCTCAGACATCGAGCCCCAGCGAGAATGGTCCTACAACTGTTAGGTTCCATGTCGGCCACCGTTCTCCTAGTCCCCTTAGCAAGGTTGCATATGAGGATTCTCCAGTGGCTCCTGTCAGTCCAGTGGTCTTATCAGGATCTCCCACTCAGTCACCACATTCTGATCACAGAGACGTGCAAACAGGACCTTTGTTGGTGGCTTCTTTCCTCCAACCTGGATCAGGGGCGACCCTTCATTCCACCACCCCCAGTGGCCATATTGACTATGGATGCCTCCCAGACGGGGTGGGGGGGACATTACCTGGGCAGGTCAGTCCAAGGCAAGTGGCACTCCGACGAGAGTATCCTCCACATCAACATACTGGAAATGAGGGCGGTGTTTCTATCGTTGCAAGCACTACACATTTACCTCCCCCAGGGTACGATTGCCATTCAGTCCGACAACATGTCGGTGGTCTGGTACCTGAACAAGCAAGGAGGGACCAGATCCTACCCCCTTTGCAGAGAGGCCATGAAGGTATGGGATTGGGCGATTGCAACCAAACATTTTCTTGTAGCAACACACATTCCAGGGAGATCCAATGTGATAGCCGACAAACTGAGCAGAATTATTCTCTCCCCTCACGAGTGGTCTCTGAACGACAGAGTGGTAACTCAGATTTTCAGGAGATGGGGAACTCCTTGTTGCGACCTTTTCGCAACCCCCCTCAACACGAAATGCCAACAGTTCTTCTCTCTCACCCCAGTTCCGGGGGAGATTCCCAAGGACGCCCTAGTCCAAGCTTGGCCCACCGGTCTGCTATACGCCTTTCCACCGGTTCCCCTTCTTCCCAAGGTGATCCAGAAGGCGATTCGCTTGGAGAGCAAAATGATTCTAGTTGCCCCATACTGGCCTCGTCAAGTCTGGTTTCCCTTTCTTCGCAAATATGCATTGGACGGTCCATGGTTCCTGGACCAAGTTCCGGATCTCTTGACCCATCAGTCGGGACAGCTACATCAGTCCCTTCACTCGTTGAAGTTAGCAGCTTGGCTCCTCCTCTTCCGACTATAGTCAGGAACCATGCTTTGGACCCGGAAGTCATAGATATCTTGTCCTCGGCCCACAAGACTTCTACTAAAAAAATGTATAGCAGCAAATGGAAGAGATTTGCTATTTGGGCCCAACTCCGGGGCTTAGACCCCATGACAGCCCCAGTGTCAGAGGTTCTGAAGTTTTTAGCTTCTCTGTTCAACCAAGGTTGTTCGGTCTCTACCATCAAAGTTCAATTGGCGGCTATTTCCAATTTTCACGAGTGCATAGAACCACCTTTGATGAGCAACAAGTTGTGTAAAGCCTTCATGAAAGGTGCTGGGCTGCTACGGCCCCCGATATCTCATCCCGCTCCACCGTGGGACCTTAATGTGGTGCTAGGTGCTTTAACCTCTTCCCCCTTTGAACCGGCAGCAACTTGTGACTTAAAATTTCTTTCTTGGAAGACTGCTTTATTAGTTGCAATTACATCAGCCAGGCGAGTTTCAGAACTTCAAGCCCTGTGTGTCAAACCACCATACCTGGTTTTTCACAAGGATAGAGTATCCCTCAGACCGAACCCATCCTTTGTTCCTAAGGTTTGTTCTAATTTTTGTCTGCAACAATCACTGGAACTTCCAGTTTTCTTCCCGAAGTATTCAAACAGAGCGGAGTATATCTTTCACACCTTGGATGTCCACAGACAATTACGCTTCTATTTGGATAGGATGCACCAAGCACGAAAAGCAGATCAGTTGTTTGTGTCCTTTTCGGACAATAAATTGGGCAAAGCCGTCATGAAAGTCACTGTTGCCAAGTGGATCAGAGACTGTATCAGTCATACTTACTTCATTTCTAACAAAGAGCTTATAGCTACAGTGAAAGCTCATTCTACCAGGGCTATGGCTACTTCAGCAGCCTTTCATTCCAAGCTTGCTATTAGTGATATTTGTGCGGCGGCTACATGGTCTTCTCCTCACACCTTCATTTCTCATTACAAATTGGACGTGGCATCTCGGGGGCGAGCTTCCTTCGGTTCCACAGTTCTCAGGAGTGTTTTCCAGTGAGCCACCCAGGAATCAGGTGCTAGGGATGCTGTCCCATCAGTACAGAATGTAAGCGAGATAGGATCACATTACATCTTTTAGTTATGTACTTACCATAACTTTAGATGTATGGGATCCATCCCGCCTACATTCCTAATAACCCACCCTCCTTCCCCCTGCCTTGGAGATCAGAAGAGACCGGACGGTCCGAGTTCAACTGTTTCCTCTCTTGAAACACCTGGCAATATTATATCAACAGTCTATGTGTGTGTGCATGTGTGCGGACAAACAAGATCTGGGGAAGCAGTGGTGGTGCATCCTGGGATGTGGGATAGCTCAGCCAATAAGAGACTTCGTTCTATAGTATAGCGTGCCGAGTCGGAGCCGAGGATCGGCTCCAAACCCATCAGTACAGAATGTAGGCGAGATGGATCCCATACATCTAAAGTTATGGTAAGTACATAACTAAAAGATATGGATCAGTGTGGTTTTGTGAAGGGGAGACAAACATTTGACAACATTAATAGAACAATGATGATTCAGAGGGAAGCAGAATGTAAGAAAACACCTCTATTCATCATGGGTTTTGATGCAGAGTAAGCATTTGACAGAGTAAGCTGGAATTTTATGAGTACGGCATTAGAAACATTTGCATTCCCTATTACAATAATAAGGTTAATTGAATATATGAAGGATCAGAGGCAAGAATTAAAGTGGGAGGGTTCCTCTCAATAAGGTGTGTTTGAACAGAGGTACCATGCAGGACTGTCCTCTTTCCCCTTTGTTATTTGCTTTATATTTAAAGCCATTGGTGAAGAAAATAAGGCAGCCAGAAATACAGTGATGTAATTGATATGGTAATCATGAAAGGGTGGCTTTATTTGCAGATGATATTATTTGGGTTCCTATCAGATGACCGAAGACACATTCTGTCGAATGTGTTTTGGTTGAACTTGAAATGCCAAAAAGGCAAAATGACGAAGCAGCATATAATCGAATTCTTTCCCTGGGAAAGAAGTCGTTAGGCTGCTTCCATCACTTTGCCATTTTCGGCACTGTAAAGCGATCTTGGAGTTGGTATTTAAGTAGGGTTGTGGGGGTCACAGCCCCCCACGTCGGGGGGTGTGGGGGGTGAAGCACCCCACTTTATGCAATGTTTTAATGTCTTTTTTTTTTTGGGAACAGCGATTTTTTTCGACTGGGAAAAAAACAGTCGCTGTTCTGGTTGTTCGATGTCTTGTGAATTCAAATTTTTGAGTTCGATATAACAACGTTCGATCATTTGATCATTCTTTGTTATAATATAGACCCTATTATTTCGTATCTGATAAATCCAGAAAAGAGCATCTCAATGTTGTGGAACATTTTCAGAGAGTTTCAGGTCTTTTTGTGATATAAAATTAATGAAGATAAAACAAAGGCTACAGCCATAAATTATGTACCTATGCAGAAATTGGTTCACAAATACCCATATTTATGGGAACATGGTAAGATAAAGTACAGTGGATATAAAAAGTGTACACACCCCTGTTAAAATGCCAGGTTTTTGTGATATAAAAAAATGAGACCACAATAAATCATTTCAAAACTTTTCTCACCTTTAATATGACCTATAACCTGTACAATTCAATTAAAAAACAAACAAATCTGTTTGGAGAAAAAATATAAAAAAATGTAAAAAGTACAGTAAGCTTGTTCCATAAGTGTGCACACCCTTAAACTAATAATAAGGTTGTTGAAGCACCTTTTGATTTAATTACAGCATTCAGTCTTCTTGGGTAAGAGTCTATCAGCATGGCACATCTTGACTTGGCAATATTTGCCCACTCTTCCTTGCAAAAGCGCTCCACATCTGTCAGATTGTGAGGGCATCTCTTGTGCACAGCCATTTCCAGGTCACCCTACAGATTTTCTATTGGATTTAGGTGTAGGCTTTGGTTGAGCCATTCCAGTACTTTAATTTTCTTCTAGTGAAGCCCTTTTTTGGTTGAGTTGGATGAATGCTTGGGGTCATTGTCGTGTTGAAAGGTGAAATTCCTCTTCATCTTCAGCTTTCTAACAGACAACTGAAGGTTTTGGGCCAAAAGTGACTGGTATTTGGAACTGTTCATAATTCCCTCCACTTTGACTAAAGCCCCAGTTCCAGCTGAAGAAAAGCAACCTCAAAGGATGATGCCGCCACCCCCATGCTTCACTGTGGGAATGGTGTTCTTTTGGTGATGCAAAGTGTTGTTTTTGCGCCAAAAGTACCTTTTGGAATTGTGCCCAAAAAGTTCAACCTTGGTCTCATCAGACCATAACACATTTTTCCACATGCTTTTGGGAGACTTGATGTATTGTTTTGCAAATTTTAATTGGGCCTGGATGTTTTTCTGTGTAAGAAAAGGCTTCCATCTTGCAACACTACCCCATTGGCCAGACATACGGAGAATATGGGAGACTGTTGTCATATGTAGTCCACAACCAGTACTTGCCAGAAAGTCCTGCAGCTCCTTCAGTGTTACTGTAGGTCTCTTGGCAGCTTCCCTGACCAGTTTTCGTCTTGTCTTTTTATCAATTTTGGAGGGACATCCAGTTCTTTGCAACATCACTGTTGTCCCATATTTTCACCACTTTTTGATGACGGTCTTCATTGTGTTCCATGGTATATCCAATGTTGTGAAAAATGTTTTGTACCTTTCTCCTGACTGATACCTTTCAACAATGAGATCCCTTTGATGCTTTGTAAGCTCTCTGTGAACCATGGCTTTTGCTGTAGCAGGCAACTGAGTAAACGTCAGGAAAATCCTAGTAGGACAGCTAAACTTTATTTGGGTTAATCAGAGTCTCTTTAATTGATGGCAGGTGTGTACCCAAGAAGACTGAATGCTGTAATTAAAGCAAAAGGTGCTTCAACAAAGTATTAGTTTGGGGGTGTGCACACTTATGGAATCAGCTTATTGTACGTTTTTTATTTATTATATTTTTCCCCTAACAGATTTGTTTGTTTTTAAGTTGAATTGTGCAGGTTATACATCACATTAAAGGTGGGAAAAGTTTTTAAATTATTTATTGTGGCCTCATTTTTTTATTTCACAAAAACCTTACATTTTAACAGGCATGTGTACACTCTTTATATCCACTGTATTTAGGAGTATGTATTAAAAAGACTTCTGTTATCATAGCTAAGGATATGTGGGAAGAGACTAAACAAAAGATAACACAAACATTGAGAAACTGGAAACTCTTATTTATGGATATGGATAGTAGGCTACAAGCAGTAAAATGTTTTTAGTCCCTTTAGTCTTTAATATGGGTTGGGCATACTTTTACCAACTCGAGGAGAAGTTGTGGACAATAATTAATAAAGAATTAAAGGAATTTATCTGGGAGGAAAAGAGGGCAATAGTTAAGTGGAATAAGTTGATCTGTGGAACAGAATAAGAGTGTTGGGGTTTATCTGATTTGTAAGGATATGTTAGAGCTGCACAGTCATGGCTTATAGTTTCATAGTTTCATAGTTTAGTACTAGGCTATCTGCCCTGGGGCATTT
Source organism: Protopterus annectens (assembly GCF_019279795.1). Lineage (NCBI taxonomy): Eukaryota > Metazoa > Chordata > Ceratodontiformes > Protopteridae > Protopterus > Protopterus annectens. The sequence continues at coordinate 340,266,480 of NC_056742.1, read as the reverse complement.
GTAAGCCTAGCCATAGTGATGTGGCTTTCGCCACCCTATAAAATGGTACAAAATGCACAGAGTAGATTTAGAATACTGTGCCTCTGTCTAGTAGTGACACAGTGAAGGTCCCCTTATATAATAGAATTAGTTTACTGTGCCCCTGTCTAGTAGTGACACAGATGTGACCCTTGGGGTAAACTTACGATCTCCCATCCACTCATCAAGATTTCTCTTGAAGAGAGTCAGTGAGGGGCTCTGCCTAACATGAACTGGGATCTTGTTCCAGAGCATGGGAAGCCTCTGGGTTATGAATCTATCCCTCCAGCATGTCCTATTCATACTTGTGCCGAGGTTTAAGTCTTTAGCTCTCGTGGTTCTGATGGATTTGGATTTTTTAAGGTGGAGCATGTCCATCAGTTCCTGATTGGACATGGCCTTGTACGTCAGGCAGAGATCACCTCTGAGCAGGCGGTATGCTACTGAATAGAGCTGGAATTTCTTTAGTCTGGCAGAATAAGACATATGTTGGAGACCTTTGATCCTCTTGGTGAGGTACTTTTGTGGTCTCTCCAGCTGTTGAAAATGCCGGGTGAGGTACATACCAAATGGGGCATTGTACTCAATCATGGGTCTGATGAGGGAGGAGTATAGGGGTACAATGACATCCTTGGATCTGGATGTGAATCCCTTCATGATAAGGTGTGCAAGGTAGAATGTTTTTCTAACCACTTTGGCAACGTGGGTGTCAAATGAGAGGTCGCTGTCGACTTGGGTCCCTAGGTCTCTGATTACTTTTTCCGTACTCAGTGGGTTGCTGTCTATGTGATAATTTGTGGGTACTTTGTTTTTCCCAAAGGGGATGACTATACATTTTTTGGCATTTAGTTTAAGGCCATGACTCTGGCACCAGTTGTCCGTTTCTGTGAAGCCTTTTTGTAGGATGTATGTGTCCGCTGGTGTATCGACTATGGCACCTAGTTTGCAGTCATCTGCGAACTTTGTCAGCCACAACCCTCCCATGTTTGCTTTAACATCTGAGAAATAAATGCCGAACAAGAGGGGTCCCAGGACAGATCCCTGTGGGACACCACTTGTGACTGGCTTTGAGTCTGACATTGCTCCAGCGATTTTAACTTTAAGGGTTCTGTCCTTTAGCCAGTTTGCAACCCATCTAGTGACATAAGGGTTTACATTTAAGCTGTTGAGCTTATCTATGATGCCTGAGTGGGGTATTGTGTCGAAGGCCTTAGCCAAGTCCAGGTAGGCTGTATGGACTGCTTTGCCCTCATCAATGGCTCTAGTGACTGTTTCGAAAAAGTCAACCAGGTTCAGAAGGCAGGATCTGCCCTTTACAAAGCCGAACTGGGTGGGGTCAAGTGTCTATAAGTCCCCAATGTCTCTGTTTATGAGTTCCATAATGATTCTTTCCATAGCTTTGCAGACCAGGCTGGTTAAGCTTATGGGGCGGTAGTTCCCAGGGTCTGTAGAGGTACCCCCTTTGTGGAGTGGGACCACTGTTGCTGTATGCCAGTGTTCAGGTACATATCCTGTAGTAAGGCTAAGGTTAAATAGCATTTTTATGTGCGGGTTTAGCTCCTCTTGGAGTTCACGTAGCACGCAACCCAGGATACCGTCAGGTCCCATTGATGCTGTGTTTTTAGCTTTGCTGAAGGCGGCTCTCACCTGGGCATCTGAGATGACAGGGAGATTACATTCAGCTGGGATAAGTATTTCTTCTTTTGGGGGTGAAGGAGGGGAGAAATTTGCACTGAACCTGTCAGCCAGAATGTTGGCAATATCTGTGGGTTCAGTGTATTTTTTGTTGTTGTGAACTAACTCTGAGCATATCTGAGGGTTTCCGCCCAGGTTTCTAACATAGCTGAAGAAGGCTTTGTGGTTATCTTTAGTGTCCTTTGCGATTTTTCTCTCAAAGTTGGCCTTGGATGTTTTTATGAGAGAACGTAGTTTTCTGCTAGTGTTGATCAGAGATGTCTTCCCTTTATGTGATTTTGCTCTGTCGTGCAGTAGCTTCCTTCTTTTGTTATACAATTTGTTAATGGCTGAGGTCCACCAGACAGGACGCTTGCCTTTGGTGGAGAGGGACTTGGATTTATTTGGGATTGCATGATCCATGCATTCTTGGAGATGTCCATAGAAAGCATTTGTGAAGGATTCAGCATTGTGGGATGTGGTATCCACTGGCCCAGTGGGCTTAAAGGATACCATCTCAGTCTTAAGAAGAGTGAAGTCTGCTTTTGAGAAGTTTTTCACTGTGGTCTTTTGTGCTGGGGGTGGAGGTGGGATATGTATATCCAGGGTGATTAGTTTGTGGTCAGATATCACTAGTGAGGGGTATACCTCTGGTGTGGAGCATTTTGTCCCCATGTTTGTGATGATCAGGTCTAGTATATTATCTCCCCTAGTGGGAGAGGTGACTAGTTGTTCCAGTGCATTTGAATTTATGAATTCCAGGAACCTTTGGGCTAGGGTGTTAGGGCTAGAATAATGTACCCAATCTATGTTAGGGTAGTTGAAGTCTACCAGTATGATGGTATTTTGTGATACATTCATATCCTCCAATGTCTTCAGGAAGGCTGAGTGGGTTTCCTGAGATTGGGAGGGTGGTCTGTAACATGCTACCAGTTGTATAGCAGTTTTGCCTATGGTTAGTTGCACCTGTATGGTCTCCGATGCTTCATGTGTTGCTACTAACCTGGAGGTGTGGGTGTCCTTGATGAATATGGACACTCCTTCTCCCTTTGTGGTTCGGCCCGGGTTTTGGGGCCGAAAAGCATGATACGAGGTATAGCCTGGTAGCACTGGGGTGCTCTCAGGAGCCTTGAACCAGGTTTCAGTTACCGCACAGACGTCGATGTTCTCCATACTGAGGAGTGCATCGAGTGCCTGCATCTTGAGATTTAGACTTCTGGCGTTGAGCAGCATTACCCTTAGTTTTTTTCCATTTTTGTTTTCTAAGGAAGTGGGTTTGTCTTTTGAGCCTTGCCTAAAAAAGGCACTATGGGGGTGGCTAGAGCCTTAGCCAATATCCAGAAGCCCAGTGGTGACAGGTGCAAGCCATCCCTTGCGAAGCAGCGTGGCTTGTCCAACATGTCATCCCAGGCAGACAGACATTGCATCCCCTTAGAATGACACCAGTACTTGAGCCAATTATTAAAGCTGATCATCTTGTCTTTGTATTGTGGCATCATTCTTGGTGAGGGCAAGATGCTGCTCAGGGTCAGGGTCATACCAGCCTGGGCTACATAATCAGAGAGCTCCTCTATGTCTCTTTTCATGTAGTCCAGGGAGGTATGTCTCAGGTCATTCATGCCAGCATGGACAATGACGGAGTCATATTTGTACTTGCTTTGGAGTGACCTGAGTGCGTGTGTTATGTGGCAGATCCTAGCTCCCTATAGGCAGCTCACAGTCACCCTCTCCTTGTTCACCCTGGTAAGTGGGACATCAGTGTGTCTGACTATAGAGTCACCTATTACTAGTGTATCAGGCATGGTGTTTGACCTTAAGGTCTGTGATTGATTGACACACTGATTTATTGAAGTATGTGTTGCATGTGTTTTGTTTTGAGGTGGTGGATTTTTGGATGTCTGCTTTGGGAGCCTCTGTTGTTTTGGTAAGTTTTTTATTAGAGCCTCCGAGTATGTCTTTGTGTTTTTTATGTGTTTGGTTTGCAGTTGTGGTAGGTCTCTGTGGGACTGGGTTTGCTATGTGTGTGGTTACCATCTCATCCTGTCTGGTCATGCCAGCCCTGAGGTGAGAGAGTTCAGCCTCCAGTTTATATACTTAACACAAGCAGAAGGTTATAATTCAAAGTGGAAAGGGATGATGAAGCAAGGGGGTAGTTCAAGAAACAGAGTGAGAGTGAGATTTTGGATGCAGGTGTTTAAGGAGAATAACAACAATCTTATAGAATATTATATTCATTAAGTAGCATAAAATATGGTAAAATCTAAGCCAATAAAAGATTGGAGAAAGGTGATTTTGCCAACAGGAATGACTGCAAGTATGGGTACAGAGAATAGGCAAGAGGAGGCTGGTATTTAGTGGAGAAACCTGGCAAATGAACCAATTATTTGGGAGCAAATAATTCAGTCAGGAAACATAATAGAGTGGGATGAGGCCAGTAAGACATTTTGGATTGCAGGCTAGAGGCTGCCTTTACTACCAGTGCATGATCTCAGAGTTCAGGCAAAGAGAAAGGGAGAGGAGAATTTTAAGTAAAATACCTTCTCTGGTAGAGTTTTTAGCTGAATCTAGAACAGAAGCAGCTGTTAAAAAATGGATAGTTAGTAAGACATATAAAATATTGCATAATGACTATAAGAATCAATCAGAGGAGGATAGAAAAGGTTGGTAACAGAGAGAGAGGAAAAGCAATTTACAAGAAAACAACGGGAAAACATATGTATAACTCCCAAGTATCCAACCAACTCCAGAAGGTTTAGGATCTCTGCTTGGAAGTATCTGCATAGATATTTTTATACCCCAAGCAGACTTCAACAAATTGTCCTCTTACAGGTAGCAAATGTTCAAGGTGTCATGGAAAAGAAAGAGGTAACTAGGATCATATGCTTTTGCAGTATAATGAGTTGGCAGATTTTAAAAATTCCCTACAGAGTACTCTACTCTATCAGGAATATTGGGTGAGCAAATGGCTATAAGTAAGGAAATTATTCTTTTGAGCTGGGATACAGGATCTGATTTGCCTAGACATGGTAATGCCTTATTAAGTTTAATTCTGCTGGTTGCCAAAATTACTAGAAAATGGAAATTAAAGTGTAGACCAGCTGTAAAAGAGAAAAGAACTGGAAGTGGGATCTTTAGAAAAGGGGAATTAGCAAATTACACATAAGTAAATGGAAGTTGTGGGAACAATACATGTATAATAATGTTCAGGAGGAGGAGGAGTGAAGTTTAAGAGAAGGCGGAAATTCAGCAATTTTTTGTAATGTTGGACTGGTGATAGCTGCGAAGAAAATATATGTGATGTATATTGTATTTAAATGGAAAAATCTCAAAATGGTTTGTTTTCTTTTCTGTTAATGTGTGTTTGCCCATGTCTTAAGTGATAATTTAATAAAGTTGTTTAAAAAAAGGAGAACATGGCAGCAACATTTAGCTGACAGATGTGCTGAATGTTATTTTTACTTCTTTGTTGCTACAGTATAGCAAATTGATTTTTGTAAATTTCCTTATTTTAATCCATTATAAACCACAACATTCACAAAGTCAGAAGAATGCCAGCGGGAGTAGAAAATAATTAGTACTTTATTAGGTTATCAGGTATATTAAAAGTGTCAGAAATACCCCAGTGACTATCCAAAATAGTCTTTAGCTGTCTTGAGTGTAATGAATATTTTGTAATGAAAGCTCTGTTATATTTATGCTGTGATTGTTATGTTATGTTGTGTCCATTACCGGGTAAGCAGCTGCTGCCATTAATAACATGGTTGGCCCAATTTCTTTCTGTCAAAAAGAAAAGGAAAATTAAATATGTATGCACTCCTCCTTAAATTTCCTTAGTAGTTGTTTACTGGGTCTGACTCATTGTTTATGTCAGGCTAGTGATTCTTCTTTATAAGGTGGTTTCTGGTAAAAGAAAAAGGGATAATTCTTTTCTTAAAGAGATTCAAGATTCTGAATTTGGACAGGTAACTGAAGGGGCTGATACAGGGTTTTTCTCCTCTGTTTTCTGATTAAGTATCAGAAGAGAGCTGAGTTTCTGATTCTTCCTTTGTATGCTTCGCTTTCTCTGAGACTTTTTCCAGAATGTACCACACTTTGTTTTGCTCCAGTGACTGGTATTTACTGTACAACTGAGTAACCTAGCCTGATTTTTCAATAAGGGTTGGGCACCATTTGCAAGCAAACAATTATTTGACACAAGCAAGGGGAATAATTTTATTTTCTGTATTTGTGTGCACTTATTTTTTAGCCATTTAGATCTGCCTCCTGCAGTATCTGTTCTGTTTTTTTGCAATTTAGTTACTGGATTTCCTGTTTTGAGAAATCCCACCTACTCGCCAATTTCCTGTTGTGTATTTTAAACATGGTGGCTTTTGGGTTGCACACCCATACTCTAAATTTAGCTTTATAAGCCCCTCCCCATCTTTTCTCATCTAATCATTCTACAAACTGGGAAGGCCTTCCCCTTATATTCTTAAAACCTGTGTTAGCCTCTGTTTCATATCACTCCACTCACTCAGTGCACAATGAAATATTTAAGAGATGTATTCCCTTCTTTACAGCTTATTTTTGAAATCTGTAATACCTGGCTCTAGACTCCCAATCAGTGGAAAGCATGGGAGCCGCTTTTCCTGAATCAACTTGGGATTGCTTTTTTGATTTTGCTACTGGTGAGGGAAGGAACAGATGTCCATTATATTATTTCTGAAGACTGCTGCTGTATTTTCAAATTATTTATTTCATTTTTAAAGTATAAAGTATTTTCTTATTCACTGGTCTAGCTACTGCTAGTGTGCTTTAAAATCACCTTAATTGTGCCTGATTTACTGCATTTGCACTTCATTATTTGATCACTACTGTTTTTATGTATTTAAGTAAATTTTATAATACTTACTTACTAACTAGGGAATACGTTGTTTTGTTATTGCATTGCACTCGGGGGTTCCTTTTTACTGTGGTTTTACATTAAGATGACCAGATAATTCATCTTGAGGCAGAAGTTGTTTGGCTGTTCTTTCTGAGCTGGGAAGCACTCCAGAAGAGTTCAAAGTGTAGCCATTTATTGGCCAGATAGCTCAGGAGTTAGATTTCTTTTCTGTTGCTAAAAATAGGAGCATTTGTGCAGCTCTGTGTCATTCCACAGAATTTAGCAAAGCTTGGTGTTCTTGCCTTTATCTGAGAAGTGTTTCCATTGTATCCGGCATCATCCAGGCAAAGATAAATTATTGGATTTGATTTACTGTACATGCATTTCATTACTGAACAGCTCACTACTGCTTTACTGGATTTAACAAGTATTTAAAGTAGTTTTGGTGCAAAAAATGCCTGTCTTCTGTAAGTGTTGTTTTCTAAACTGTTTGCATTTAAACTGCCCTACTGTAGGGCAGTCAATGTCCCTTATAGACAAAGGCTGTCAGTAAGATAAGTCTTATCCTAACCAGCACCCCCCCCCCCACAGGGCCAGATTTTAGTGTTCATAGGCACTTTCACTTCAAGCTGTGCAAAAACAGGAACAAATGCCCTCTGAATTACACCAACTGATGTGACGTTCTTATTACCCATGTTTCTTCCCAAACTTATCATGATCACTTGCTGCTACCACCAGATTTACCCCTTTTCCTCATTTGACGAATCAGGATAATTAGTCTGTCAAGTGACCAGTTAAGTGGGAAGTGATCATGATCACTGAAAACAAGGCGAAGAATCACGACTATTATATTGTTAAACCATGTGACTGATGAAGTCAGTTGAGCAACTTTTACACTTCTAATTTATATAACTGTGTCTGTTACTCAATTGAGTTTATTTTTGAGATTATTCAACAAAAACCCAAGATAATCAGTGTTGATGTTTGTGCTCTTTTTTCGTTAGTCACTATTGTTTAAACTTGAAGAAAGTAAGGTGGTGTACTTCAGTATTTGTGCAATCCCTAGTAAAAATCTGTTGCAGTAAAGTAATAACTAAACAGTAAGTAACTGGCAGTAAATTGTGTACACCACATGTATAACCTACAATCATTTGGACATCTTTTATTCAAGCTATTTAAGAAACTGCATGGTGTTTTTTTTTATAAACTTTTGCTTTTTTTATTTATTTTTTTTTTATCATTTTAAGGGTAAAATTCCAAAAAGTTTTGGTTAAGGGTTTATTGTAGTAATTATTCTTACTTTATTATTTTTAATTTTTTTATGTAAAATTATTTACTTTGCTTCACTATTCAAAAATTTAAAAATAAGGTTTATTTTTTATGAATCTTGGTTTTATTCTAAATTTGATACCGTCAATTGGACTTGATCCATATTTACTTTTAAATTTTTTTTGCTGAAAGAAGTAATATAATCTTTTTTAGTAAAGGTTGACCTCAGTTAAAATGTCTGATGGATATAAGCAAAAGCACAATTCTGATTTTGAAAAAAGGAAAAAGAAAGATAAAATTGAAAGGAACATGAGTAAAATTAAAGGTTCATTGCTTAAATATATACATGTTCCACAGCTGCCAAGCAGTACAACTACCCTTTGTCGATCAGAAGAGTTCAGTTGTGACAATCATAGGTCTGTAGATCAAAAAAAAAAGAAGATCAAGTTACTGAGAAATTAGAAAAAAAAACAAACAGATTCTACGCTGTCAACATTTGATGTAACTGCAAATCAGGTAAATTAGAACCTACAAGTCTTTTAAAAAACAAGAAACACCATCAGGTTTCAGTACTGATCCAGGTAAATGGGAAATAAATGCAGATCTCATTCATTATTTCACCCAAAATATGCCATTTCAAAATTTGGAATCCAGTTTGAAATCAACGTCCAAACAGTTTGGCAAAAAAGTAGTAAGAGATACAAAAAAATAATTTTTTACAGGAAAATGAGTAATGGCAAGGTATTTAAAAGGGACTGGCTAATATTCTCAGAATCCACAGCCAAAGTGTACTGTTATGTATGCATGTTATTTAGAAGTGGGTTTAATGAGTTATCTAGTCGGTTTCAAACTGAATTTGACGACTGGAAAAATGCACATGCAAAGATCATGTTGCATGAAAAAGCAAAAAAATAATCTCACTGCAATATCTACAGTGCTGCAATGCCAAAAGTCTTTACAAATTGATAGAGAATTGCAAATGGAAAAGCAAAAATTAAGTAATTATTGGACTGAGGTTTTAAGAAGGGTAGTTGCAGTGGTTAAATTCCTGGCAGAAAGAGGTTTGAGTTTTCGTGGTGATAATGAACTACATAACAATCCTAACAATGGCAACTTCCTCGGGTGCACTGATCTTTTGTCAGAGTTTGATCCTTTTCTCAAAAAACACATAAAAAGATATGGAAATCCAGGCAGCAGAAATATTTTGTACCTATCTTCGACCACATATGAAGAATTTATAAATGAATTATGATTGAAGTGTTGACGCAGATCAAATCTGAACTTAATTAAGCTAAATATTTTTGATTGAGTATAGATTCATCCCCAGATATGTCACACAGATCAATTGTCAATCATTGTTTGCTATGTATCAAAAGATGGTGAAATACAAGCGCTTCAAAATGTTTGTTCCCATTGAAAAACATAGTGCTAAATATTTTTTTGACACTGTAGCATCTACATTTGACAAACATGAAATAGACATAGGAAATTGCAGATTTCAGTCATATGACAATGCCAGTAATATGAGCGAGATATATTCTTGACTCCAAGGCAGAATCAAGTAGTCAGCAAACTGTCAGTATGGGTTCCATGTGCTGCTCACACCCTAAATTTAGTAGGGATCATGTGGATGCCATTATTTTTTTCAGCTTTTTGCAGTCACTCTACACATTCTTTGCAGCCTCACCACAAAGCTGGTCTAAATTAAATATGATGGAAAATGCAATTTCGATTAAAAATTTATCATATACAAGATGGTCATCCCGATATGATTCTATCAGATCACTGAAGATAAATTACAATCAAATCTGTGCGACACTGTTGATATCTCAGAATGTCAAAAACAAAAACTGACAGTAGTTCATGAAGCAAAAGCTTTGATAAACAAGCTAAATAGTTTAGAAATAGCATATTCTGAAAAATATTGATAGAATAAATAAAGCACTTCAGAAACCTGGAATTGAGTTGTGCACAATTGAGAAATTATATGCTGGACTTCTGGATTATTTAGTTGAGATTTGAGTCAAGGATAAATTTGGTGAGTTTGAAAAAATGGCTAAAGACCTTGTTCAAAACTCTGATTACAAACAATGCAAAGACCGAAATCGGAAAAGAAGGAGACCGTTTGAAGAAACACCAGAGGAATTAGTACAAGAATTGACTGCAAAAGATGCATTTCGAATTAACATTTTTTATCTTATTCTAGATGTACTAGTTACAGGAATGACAAAACAGCATGCATGATACTTTCAGTTTCCTTTCAGACAAAACTCTAACAAAAGATGAAGTTAAGTTGAAAGCCAGAGACTTAGTTAATATCTATTCATCAGACTTGGAAGAAGACTTTGTTGATGAATTTCTTATGTTTTTGTCATTGTACAAGGATAACAAGTCAGTAATTGAAGTGACTCAACTGATAAAATCCTAAATAAAAGATAAACATTTTGCACATTTTTCAAACGTACATATTGCGTTGAGGATTTATCTATAATTGGAATAAATGCAGAAGGAGAAAGATCATTTTCAAAACTTAAGCAAATTAAGAATTATATGCGCTCAACTATGAGCCAGGATCACATATTGTCTTTGGCTCTTTTGTGTATTGAAAGTGACATTACTTGTGATATGGACTTTAAGGACATTATTAAAGATTTTAGTGAATAGAAAGGGCAGAGAAAGAATATTTCTTAGGAAATACCTAATAATTTTGAATTGTTGGTTCTGTGATGTTATTTTGAATTTTAGATAAATTAGATTTCTGCCTCACACTCTTTTTTCTTATTAATTTCTTTTTTTTAATTTGTTTGTCTCCTTTGTAGGCCCTAAAATTTTCATAGTTCCTAGGAACTGTGCCTACAGTGCCTAATGGGAAATCCAGCCCTGTCCCCCCTGTATGATACTTGGGACCTGAATGGTTTGGAGTGCTCAGCTAGGCTTGTAAAGGTCCTAGTGGTCATTAGCTTAGTAACAACCTATGAACCTATACGTTGTTTTGTTGTTGCTTTTCAATTGAGAGTTCATTTTTTTGCATTTTTACTTTGAGGACAAAATCATATATTTTGTGGCAGAAAGTTTTAGCCTGGGCTTTCTGAATTTAGAAGCACTCCAGAACAGTTCAAAGTGTAGTTGTTTACTGGCCAGATTTCTCAGGAGTTAGATTTCAGTTTTTTTTTCTGTTGCTATAAATTAGATGCATCGGTGGCTGGTGGTGCCCTGTACATATGTAAATGCTTGGTCAGTAAAGTTTACCTATATAGCTGGTATTAGTACTGTGACCTGTAACTTACTGAGGCACTGCATTGAGTTAAGCATAGAGCAGCTAGTGTGCATGTATAACAGCACTAATACCACATCTTAGCACTATCTAACTCCAGTCCGTACCCTAGAGACCACTTCAGGAACCCATTCTATAACCCAGTCCTCAGACCATAATAACCTACCCTAATACAGGTCCGGACAACATGGACATGAATTTTCCAAATATCTCAGTGACCAGCATGGTAGATATGGGCATCCTGAGACAATGTAGCATTTGTCTCATGTTCAAAGACAGCCTTTTAATCCTTAAAGAAACTAACACATTATGAGAAAGAAGTACATACACAATTTTTTGAAGACGAAAATATTGCTTACAGACAAGGTTGTCAAGAACATACGCACAATACATCCACCACACATAGAGTCTACCATACACACATAGACCATCTTATGCTGACACACAAAAGATAAACTTCCCAAACCTCAAAGACCTCTTAAGCCTACAAGCAACATCTATCCTTAGCAATCTCTAAAGCACACATGAAAAACAGCACCAAATGTCATACATATGCCTACACCTAATGGACCCCTCCCAGAATTAAGCCCATAAGGTAAGCAAGCACTTTACTCAAGACTATTGTCACAGGGGACTCCATAGTATGACACATAGATGCCCCACTCACCATATTGGACAAGGAGAAGATAATAGTTACTTATCTGGATCCAAGATCTGCTAGGTTATGCGCACACTCAAGTCAATGCACCACAGGTACCAGGATGATTCTGTCATAGTCCATGTTGATGTAAATGATCTGAGATATACCTCACTAGACTATATGAATAGAGACATTGTGGAACTCTCTGAATATGTCTCAGACAGGTATGTGCCTTGTACTGAGAAGCATTCTACCTTCACTAAGGATGATGACACTGTATTAACCAAAATGATTGACTTTAACAACTGGCTTAGTTTCTGGTATCATTCCCAAGGGATTCAATGTTTGTCACCATGGGAGGACATGGTTAACAGACCATATTGCTTTGGCAAGGATGGTCTGCACCTGTCCCCTTTGGGATTCTGGCTATTGGCTAAAACTTTATCTACCCCCTTACAGCCTTTTTTTAGGCAAAGCCAAACTGACAAAACTGTCAACTCAGCAAACAAATCCCAAAGGAACCTAAAAGTGTTACTACTCAACGTTAGGTGCCTTAACAAGATACTCCATTCCTTACAAGCTCTCCTAACTTCGGAGAATATAAACATCTGTGCCATTACTGAGACATGGTTTAAGCCACAAAAAGTATTCCAGAAGTGCAAGGCTTCAGTGCGTTCCACAAATTTAGAAAATCAGCCGCACAAACGGACTAAGGGTGGAGGTGTTTTGATATACATTAGCAGCAAGTATACCTCTAGGTTGGTTAAACAGGATGATGCTCTGGAGTTCATCCACATGCAAATCACCATAGATAAAATCCCTTGCAATATCCTAGTAAGGAATAGGTCACCATCTGTGCCCCAAGAATCCCATAACTCCTAAATTGACCTACTGGAGGCAGTCACCATCCAGACAAATACCCTAGTCATGGAGATTTTAGCTACCCCCTCTGTAGCCTAGGAAACATACACTGCCTGCAACTTACAGGCACAATGTCCCCTGACTTCATTAATACAAATATCCTTGACCAGATAGTGCACACTCTAACCAGAGGTTCAAACATACTGGGCCTAGTACTCACCAATATTGGAGTGGTTCCTCACCAGGAGAATCCAGGGCATTAGCACATTGTCTTATACAGATCTCCTTAAAACCCTGTCTCTATACTGAATCTTCTAATGGAGATCAATGCATGGTATATAAGGCATCCTTGGATCCAGCCCTGATGGACCTTTTGCACATCTGCAAAATGATTAGCACCAGAAACACTAGATTCAAGGATTTAAACCTTCTTGTTATATAAATAGAACATGCTCGATGTGACAAAGGACCCCCTTGCTCTGGAATAGGCTTCCCTGTCATGTTGACCAGGGGCCATCCCTAACTGTATTCAAACGTAAGCCTGACCATTGGATAGGAAATTGAAATTTGGCACCTGGCCTGGCCTCCTTGTCTCTAATAAAGATAGGCCAACAGTAAATATTCCCTAATTAACATACACCCCCAACTAAACCTTTAGTAAGCTCTTAACTAACATACCTCTCCAAATAGATGCCCATGTTACATGGCAATACACTTGGGTTGGGTTGCACACCCAGGCTTAGGTCGTTAGCCTAGTATACACCTATGAAAGTATGAGAACACTGAGGTTTCTCAGTCCCTCAGAAAATACTATAAACTGTTACAGAAGAAATTTCCAGAACCTTCACTGATTCTTTCAGTTCTTTCAGCTCTGGAGGATGTGTGTGTCACCACCTGTAATTTTCCTGATAGTCAGCCTGCTCTGCCTAAAAAAGACAGATAACATGTATGGAGTGCCTCAGTCTTTTAAATCGTTATACACTCTTCCCAAACCTGACCCGGCACTAAAGCTTTAGTTAATTCTAATGCTGCTGCTTTAGAACAGTTGGTTAATTTCAGTCCTACTCTTTCCTGACAAGGATGAAAAGATTATTGGTTAGTATGGGAAAAAGTGTATGCTTCTGCAGATTTGATTCTCAGATTTTTGAATTGTCGGTCTCTTATGTTAAAGTTTTTTCTCACTAAATGTGAACGTTTAGGAATGTTTTGTCTGCAGTTTCTTCTTACAAGGAAAAATCTGCTTTAAATAATTTAGTTTATTTCATTTTGCAATTCACAACTTATTGTTTACAGTATGTGTGTGACTCAGTTGATACTTCTTCTAGGGTTATGGCCACTGTTACTGTTTTGAGGAGGTTTGCCTGGCTGCATTCTCAGAACCTCCCAGATGATATGAAAAAATGACAGTGTGAATTCTAAGAGGTTATCAAAACATGATGAAAGGGGTAAGTTAATACAGGGAATCTCTTAAGATTTTTCAGCCTCTCTTTTCCAAAATTTCTAAGGTATTCTTCAACCTGTCATCCAATTTTGACAAAAAATGTAAATAGACTCAACAAAATGCAGGTAAACAGATGTTTAATAAGGGGGGTACAAAAAGAATTCAGGATCCCTCAAATCAATGGATAGACCACCACATCAGAATGACTATTTAAGGGACCTTATTCACACCTACACCCTGACAGTCTTTTTTCCCTTTCAGAAAATCTGAATCTCTACTTTTCTCCTTGTCAACATATAGTTTCAGGCAAATGAGTTCTGAAGATAATTCATCAAGGTTATAGATGTCAATAGGATAAATTCTGTCCTTTCCAGGGGGTAATTCCTCAGTCACTAGACCAGACTCCTTTATTTTCCCCTTGTTCTTCAACACATACTCTGTCAGGAAGTGATAGAACCAGTTCTTCCTTCCCAAGTTGGGAAATATTTTTATTCAAGGATGCTTTTAGTGTGAAAGAAACAAAATGTTTGGAGACAAGTTCTGGATCTTTCTTTCCTAAACCTGTTTCTGATAGTGCCCAAGTTTAAAATAATGTCACTTCACATCACAACCTGTTACTTTTTCTTCCTCATTTAAGTTTCCTGATAATACTAGATTTAAAATATGCTTATCATCACATTCCTATGCATCCACTCATCAGGATTTACTTAAGGTTTTGTGAGTCTGTATCACAGTATCAGTTCTCTGTCTTACTCTTTGGACTATTCACTGCATCAAGAGTGTTCACAAAGTGTCTTGCTCCAGTTACAGCTTCTTGCAGGCTACATGGTATCCACATTTTACATATCCAGCCAACCTGCCTGTCTTTGCAGTCTTTTTCAAAGTGTCAGGAATCTGTCACTTGAGTGAGAGATCTCTTACACAACTTTTTAACCCAAGAGAACATTCAAACGTCTTTTTTGACTCCTTCACACAGGATTGTGATACTTGGGTGTCAGTTAAACACTTCAGTTCTATGAGCTTTTTTTCTACAGGGAATAATACTTCTATATCTAGAACTATTTCTAAGACTTCCCAATCAGACTTTGTCACTTTGAGAGAATACCTCAGGAAGTTGGGTCTCACAGCATCTGTAATTCACATTATAGCTCTGGCAAGACTCCGCATGTGAAAGATAAAATTGTATTTGAAGTCTCTTTGATCCCAGCACCAACATCTTTTGTCTTTTTAAATCCCTGTGCTAGGGTTTCTCTGAAGACAAAAAACTTGATAGCGGCAGCAAATTTCCCTAAATCCACATCACCCCTTCTCCCTCTCTCCTCCAAAGCAGTTTGTCACCACAGACACCTTGGACTTTGCTTGGGTAGCAGATTCAGAAGGGATAAAAGTGCAGGATGTGGGAGTCAAGGGACAGATGCAAGCATGTAAATATAAAAGAGATGCTTGCCCTGATCAAGGCACTCAACTCTCTGAATCACCTTTGGTCCCCTGCACTACTTCACAGTAGAATAGTGATGTGGTACATAAACAGTCAAGGAGTAACCATATCTTACTGTGTATGCGGACTAATCACATTAGCATGAGATATAGGTTTACAACACAATCTCACTGTACAAGCTGAGAACGACAAAGTCAGACTCTCATGAATGGAAACTAGATAAGAGGGTCTTCCAAGATCTGATCCATCTGTGAGAGTTTCTCTCAAGTAGTCCTTTTTGCTTCCTATTGGAACAATCAGCTGGCAAAATCCTACTCCAGACTTCCTTCAAGAACGCCTGGAAGACAGATGCCTTTTCCTTTCCTTTGACAGGAATTTTTCTGTATGCTTTTCCACCCTTTCCACTGATATCTAGGGTACTTTTTGAAGATTTAGAAGAAATCTCCCAAGATCATTCTGGTGACTTCCTTCTGGCCTAGGCAACAGTGGTTTTCCCTTCTTTTGGAAATGGACAGAGGAAATTACCAAAAGCTTCTTCAGAGAATGAAGCTACTCACACAAGATCAGGGATGTTTGTTGCACCACTACTCCAATTAACTTCATCTGACTGCCTGGATGATAGGGTCTTAATTCCCTTTCAGCACCTGTTTATTGAGGATGTGCATCATGTACTAATACAGGGTAGAAAGCCTGTGACTAGCAAATCATATGTTAGCAAAGGCAACAAGTTTTCTAGTTGGTATCAGCAATATAACCAGAACCCATTCAGTGCTAGTATGTCTCTGGTTTTATAATGTTTGTGTGAATTACTATCCTATAACCTTTCTTACTCCTCTCTCAAGGTTCATGTATTGGCCATTTTAGCATGGCTGCCCTTGGATCGTCCTCTTTCAATGCATTCTCATGTCAAAATGTTCTTAAAGGGGTTTTGCATAAGAGGCCTCCAGGAAAACTAATGGTCCTTTAACGGGATCATTATTTTGTGTTAGAGAAGCTAACACTTGGGGACTTCCAAGATGGCTGCAGACTGAGTAACAGCTTAATTTCAGCTCTCCCAGTATGAAAACAAAAACCCAGAAAAGACAGCCAGTGAATTTGTCTTTTTGGGAAAAATTCAGTTATTGGCTATTAAATGCACTGCCCGGATGCCAGCAAAAAGTAAATTCAGAGAACCTGAAGGAAAATCAGTCACAGAAGCCGAGGAGAAAACACTGGCTAGGAATAATCATGCAGCTGCTCAGCAAAAAGTAATTCAAGCTCCAACTTTGGTGCAAGACATGATTTCTAGTAATCTAGAAGAAAAAATAAGTCAAAAGTTCTCAGAGCTGATTAAAATAATCCAAACACTGAGGGAGTATATAAACTCAAACAACAAAAGGCTGTAAAAAGAACCTTTAAACAGATATTCAGATGAGCTGACATAAAACTGCAAAAATCAGAGACTGAAATGAAGAAGAGACTGGCTGAGAATGAGACTGCTGAAAAAGAGGTGTTTCAAAAAGTAGTAGAATTAGAGGACAGAACACGTAGGGAAAGGCTGAGATTTTCTAGTGTACCAAAGAAACTGAAAAGAACAGACTGTATTAATTTTATGACAGCACAAATAAGCAACTGGACTGGTATTCCACAGCAGGAGTTAGTAATTGAAAGTGCACATTGTGTGTATTGCCCCAAACCTTGCCATGAGAAAGCAGACAATATATTTACTAGTAAAGATGCAATCCTAGCAGCAGAAAGAGTTAATTCTGACAAAACTGTTGCAGAAGGACAAATTACTACAAGTTTGAGACAGCAAAGTGTTTGTGGAAAATTATTACTCACCATATACCAGGCAGAAGAGGAGTAAATGTATTCTAGCAATTGGGATGTCAAGACGCAGGTGTGACAGTCAAGCTGTGTATCCTGCTGTCTTCTGAATATTTTTTTCTTGGAAGGTCAAAGTCATTTTTTAATGTAGAACATGCTAAGGAGGAAATACAAAGGTTTGTCCAACAAGAAGTGAGCTATCAAACACAAGAGGATTATGCTTATTATTCTTCTAATAACAAATCTTTTAGAGAAAGACAGTGCAAGTGAAGCCTTTCCCAATGTTCCAGAGAAAATGCTCGAGAGACTGAAAAAAGCACAGGAGTTGACTAGAAGAACCAGAAGTATGTTGGAAATGAACCAGCGACTGGATTTGGGAGATGGTGATCAAAAGGAAGAAAACCAGCAACTCAGAAATTAATGAATAAATGTGGGATTACAAAGCATTTGTTGCATTTGTGAAATATGACAGAACACTAAAACCTGGAAATATTTGATATTTTGACTTTGTTAAACTTATAGGGAACTCGAAAGCATATGCCCTACTTCATGTCATTAATGTTTAGAACAGTAAGGAAAGAGGAAGGAAAAAAGTAACTGTAAGTAAACCAAATATTGTTCTCAGCAGTATTTTAATAATATATGACATTTACTACATGCTATAAAGTAAAGCGTTTTCAGTTATTTTTGTGTGTAATAGGGATACTAAAGTAAACAGGTGCCCCTATTTTTTTCTTCCTTCCTTCCTTCTTTCTTTCTTGTTCAGTTTTAAGAAATGTAGGCACTGCAAAATAAAAAGAGAAGAAAGCCTGGACAAAAGAGCATGATATAAGAAAAACTGCCATTTTTCTTACTTTTGCATAGTGGAATGATTGAATTTCAACCGTGGCTTGCTCTAATAGGAGGTTTTAAGGAGAAACAAGTAAATAAAAGAACACTGAATATAATGAAAAGTTTTCTTCTAGCAAATAAATGTTTACAGTGCAACAAGAGAAGTAGTGAATGGCAACTGTGTATCTGGTTATCATGGTTCTATGAGGACAAACAGATAAGGGCAATAAAAACAGTCAAGACATTCTTTCAGTGTCTAGGAATTTTTTTTATGAAAGCATTCAAGTTGTTCGACTACATCTGGGAAAAGAATAAAGATAAGACAAAAACAGACAGTGCATAGTGTAAGTGGAAGAACATGCTATACCATGCTTCTTAGCATGGATAACCTTCAATGTGAGAGTGTTCAATCTCGCCGTTTGTTCTTACACCTGGGTTTGAAGCCGATCCTCAGCTCCGTGTCGGCCGCTTGGCAAAGCTCTGCATCGAGAAGAAGCTCGAGACCAACCTAACTCCCACAATCCCCCTCTGCCTTTATCTCAGATCTAGTTTGCCGCTGCAACGTTCGCATCATTTTTGATGAGCTCGGACCACCTCAAAGCTAAGATTATTTTATTTCATATATTTTTGGATAAAAACTTCTCCTTTTCTCTTTTAAAGTTGACTGTGTGTGTGTGAGTAGTGTATCGAGGGTTTCTCGGTTTCGTATATAAATATTTATATACTTTCTTAGAGTTACTTCCCTCGGGGCCTACCCCACCCTTTAACTTTATCTACAGGATTGACTATAGGATTTGACTTACCTTACAGGATTTGACATTTATTACTGGATTTGACATTTTGTACTGGCTATTTCACTATTTACCTGGATTTGACTTTTGTAACATGTCTGAAAAAGCTAAATCAGGCTTCAAACGGTGCCAATGTGGACAGAAAATGTCTGTCACAGATAATCATAGTTCCTGCGTCTACTGTCTTGGCCCTCTCCATCTACAGGAAGACTGTTCCATCTGCCATTCTTTCAGTGGAAGGGTCATGACAGATAGGCGCAGGAAACTTATGGATAGGGGCCTTTTGAAGCCTGCATTCCAAGAGGCTCTGGATGCATCAGACCAGACATCTAAATCCTCGAAGGAATCGAAGACGTCGGAGCCCATGTCATCGGCTCCGAGCTCTTCATTTAAAGTTCGATCACTGGTTCCACAGGCTTCGGGGCCGAGTGTTGAACTTTTGTCAGTTACCGAGCCTCGAGTCTTGGAACCGGTGACGGAGCTTCCTCCTCCTGTACTATTGAGGTCGGCTCCGTCTTCGATTCCTTCGACGCGTTCTTCCAGGCCCCTCTCCGACACCGATGTAGACCGCGTTGTGCAGAAATTGATGGAGAATATGGCCTTGTCCAAGCTCATCTCTGTCTCCTCCCAGTTGGTGTTGAGACTCGAAGGCCTTCCCTTATCTCCACCTGTTCCTCCTCCGAGGCCTATCCAGTCTTCGGAGCCGGGAGAGGCTGATCTGTTGATTGTGGAGCCCTCGGTGCCGGAACCGTCTTTTTCTCAGTCGGCACCATTCACCTCGACTCCGTCGGACCCAGTACCGGAGTCTCGGAGCCGAAGATCCATCCTTGGATCTGGGACTGAGAGTCGGACCGATGTTTCGGTTCCGACTCTCCCTCTCGGAGCCTCGGCTCGGATCGACTCGGCTCCGTCCTCGGGGTCGATGCCATTGGTGTCTGTCTCGGGGATTCCTCCGATTTCTTCGGAACCTGGGGATACCTCGACTCGGGACCCGGGGGCCTTCGATCTCATGAGGAAGGTGTTGTCTACTCAGACAACCACTTCAGCAGAAACAGCTTCTCCTTCCCATAAAGGTCCGTTATCCTCCTCTGCACCCACGGCTACATCTAAGCGTCGAGCACCAGTGTCTCAGCCACCCCTAGAGGGTGCCCCCTCTTCCTCGGAGGCTTCATCGGATGCCCCCCCCCGAAGAAGTTCCGAGGAAAAGATTGTGTAAGAGGAGACACTTGGATTCTCCACAGGAATCCTTGACATCGGACACTGACTTAGATGAGTCAGAAGGGTCCCCAAAATCACCCTCAGAGGATGTCTCCTTTTCTGACATCCTGGAGATCTTAAAACAGAGAGGTGATTGGCAATCCCTACCCCCTTCTGAGGATGAGTCAGTCTTGCTGAAGGCATTCGGTGCTCGCCCTTCCTCCTCCTGGGTCACTCCGCCCTTCGATGAATTGATGGAATTGATTGCTCGGAGGGCATGGGAGACACCTGACATGGTGGAGCCAGTCCCTAGAAAGCCTAATAAATATATTACAGCCCCCCAAGACAAGGCTTATCTAACAAAGGGAGTTCCAGTGGACGCTATGGTGGTAGCAGCAGCCACGAAAAAGGAGATGTCTGAATCTTCCTCATCTGTCCATCCGCCTAACAGAGATTCTAGAACTATGGACAGGTATGGGAAGCACATTTTTAGTTCAGTGGCTTTTTCCATGCGATCCCTGAACTATTTGACCCATTTCACACGGTTACAGAGGGATCTAATCAAAGAGTTGGGAGATACCCTCCTGGGTACTACAGATGCTGCTGTCTCGGAGAAAGTTACAGCACATCTCAATACCCTTACATCTATTGCAAACTCGTCCATGAGGCTGATCTCATACGCAGCCGAAGGACTGAGTAGGGCAGCGGCTTCAGCGATTGCTCTTCATAGACAATCCTGGATGCGCTTATGTTCCTTTGCGGAAGCCTTCAAGTCTTCCTTTACTAACGCCCCATTTGATGGTGTCACTCTCTTTGGCCCCAAAGTAAAGGAGACCCTTACCCGGTGTGAGCAAGAGGGAAAGACTCTGTCTGCTGTCGGAGTCCGTTTTTCCACCCCATCCAGACCGTACCCCAAAGGGCAACGTGGTGGAAAAATGTGGTTTCGAAAACCCCAAGGCTCTTTCCCAGGCACAAAGGGTGATGCCCCCTCTAGAGGCAGAGGAGGGGGCAGAGGTGGAAGACGTCACCCTGGCGGCAGAGGGGGTCCGCAAAACCAAGGTGACAGGGATACACTCCCCAGGAAACCTTTCCAGCACTCCTGAAAGGAGGCCCGACTGTCCTGCTCTGGAGGCAGTCGGGGGTCGCTTAGCTTTATACCCTCAGGCCTGGCAAAGTCTTACATCAGACAATTGGGTAAAAAGCATTGTTACCAGAGGATACAGAATTCCCTTCCTATTGCCCCCAATTCCACAGAAAAGACTCCCAGATGTTCCGCCCCATCTGCAAGGCCCTGCAGCTATAGAAATTTCAAAGCTGCTAGAAAAAAGAGTCATCCAACCAGTCCCAGCGGACCAAAGAGGATTCAGAACTTACTCAAGGTTCTTTTTAGTTCCAGAAAAGACAGGGGACTGGAGGCCAATTCTGGACCTAAGCAAACTCAATACCTTCATCAAGAAAGAAAAGTTCCGGATGGTCACGCTTCAATCGATCCTTCCGACTGGATGTGCTCAATAGATCTAAAGGACGCATACTACCACATCAAAATGGCCAGGGCGTCCAGGGATCACTTGCGCTTCCGGCTGAGAGCCAGTCACTTTCAGTTTCGAGCCCTGCCCTTTGGTCTGACCTCAGCCCTCAGGGGTTTCACCAAATGTATGGCAGTGGTAGCGTCTCACTTGAGACGCCTGGGATTCCGGGTGTTTCCGTATCTGGACGACTGGCTCCTTTCTGCCACCACCGAGCGTCGACTGATTTAGGCCAGGGATTACACACTACAACTCTGTCTTCATCTCGGAATTTCCGTAAATTTTGAAAAATCTTTACTACAGCCATCACAGCATATCTCATTCATAGGAGCAGAATTGGATACGCGTTGCTTAATCCTAAGGCTTCCTCCAGAAAGGATAGCCTCCCTACAAAACCATATATCTCTTCTCCTATTATCCAAAAAATCCCCAGCAAAACTGGTTCTGAAGGTTTTGGGTCTCATGGCAGCTTCTCTCATTGCGATACCCTTGGGAAGACTGCACATGAGAGTTCTTCAATGGCTACTCTTTGCACAATGGTCGTTCCAGCAGTTACCTCTAACGCATGAAATTCACATCACGAACATATGCAAATCGCACCTGGCTTGGTGGCTTCAGACTTGCAATCTTTCCAGCGGAAGACCATTTGTGCTACCTACGCCGACAGCTACGGTGACCACGGACGCTTCCCTGATAGGGTGGGGGGGGCATCTTTCAGGGACAGACAGTCCAAGGCGAATGGTCCATTTTGGAGTACAATCTGCACATCAATGTTCTAGAGTTGAGGGCAGTGTTTCTAGCGTTGCAACACTTTTCTCCCCTTCTTCCTCTAGGGACCATTGCAGTTCAGTCGGGCAACATGTCCGTAGTCTGGTACATAAACAAACAAGGGGGAACCAAGTCTTATCAACTATGCAGAGAGGCCATGAGAATCTGGCAATGGGCGGAGTCCACGGGTCGCTTTCTGATAGCAACGCACATCCCGGGGTTATCCAACGTCATAGCGGACAGGTTAAGCAGAGCCATCCTGTTACCTCACGAGTGGTCCCTCAAACAATCAATTGCGAAGGAAATTTTTCGCAAGTGGGGCCAGCCTTCCTGCGATCTGTTTGTGTCTCCAATGAACGCCAAATGCAGAAGCTATTTTGCCCTATTACGCTCTCCAGGGGAAGTCCCCAGGGACGCTCTGGTTCACAATTGGCCCCCGGGTCTCCTGTACGCTTTTCCTCCTGTTCCCCTGATTGCAAAATTTCTACAGAAAGCCAACAACCTGCAAAGGACAATTATCCTCATTTCCCCATTCTGGCCTCGTCAAATCTGGTTTCCCTTTCTTATGGCACACCGAATTCGGGAACCCTGGATCCTGGACCCGGAGCCGGATCTGCTGACCCACTCGTCAGGGGCTCCCCACCCATCGCTACTCTCCCTCAGACTAGCAGCTTGGCTGCTCCGCTTCCCTTCATAGCCAGGTCTGATCTTCTTTCCCCTGCAGTTCAAAATATCCTGGTAGCTTCTCACAAAGCTTCCACTACAAAGATTTACACTAGTAAATGGAAGCATTTTGTGCACTGGGCAACTACACAACAATTGGACCCCGTAATAGCTCCTCTAAATAGGGTCTTGGAGTTTTTAACCGAACTGTTCCACCAAGGAGCTTCTCCTGCCACTTTGAGAGTGCAATTGGCTGCCATTTCAAATTTTCATGTGGGAGAAAGTGGGGCTCCTATTATGGCTCACAGACTTTGCAAGGCCTTTCTAAAAGGATCTTTCCATATTAGACCACCAGTTAGAAGTCCTACATCACCTTGGAACTTGAACCTTCTTTTATCACAGTTGATGCTACCACCTTTTGAACCAGCCTCTTCCTGTCCTTTGAAATTTTTGTCATGGAAGACCCCCTTTTTGGTGGCTATCACATCGGCCAGACGGGTATCGGAGCTTCAAGCTCTTTCTGTTAAACACCCTTATTTGATCTTTCACCCTGATAGAGTATCTCTTCGCACTAATCCATCCTTTCTTCCCAAAGTTTGCTCCATTAATAATATTAATCAGTCCATTGAGCTTCCCACCTTTTTCAAAAACCATTCCAATAAGTTGGAATATATGTTACACAAGTTAGATGTTCATAGACAACTCAGATTTTACTTGGATAGAACAAAGGATCACAGAAAAACAGACCATCTCTTTATAGCCTTTGCAGACAGCAAGAAGGGTATGGCAGTTACGAAACGAACCCTTTCCAAATGGCTTTCCGATTGTATTATTTTTGTTTATACTGCCTCGGAGCAAACTTTACCTGGCAAGCCCAAAGGGCACTCTACAAGATCAGTATCTACATCCCTGGCTCATGCAGCCCGCCTACCGTTAGACACTATTTGTGCGGCTGCCACTTGGTCTAAACCACATACATTCATTACTCATTACAAAGTAGACAGGATTTCTAGGGACAGGGCAACTTTTGGTTCCACTGTACTCAGGAACGTTCTCCCGTGAGTTCCTCAGGAACATGGAGCTAGGGACGCTACCCAGGTGTAAGAACAAACGGCGAGATTGAACACTCTCACATATAGAAGTTATGTCCTTACCATAACGTTCCATGTGGAGTGTTCATCTCGCCTTTGTTCTTACATTCCCACCCTCAGGAAGAACGTCCAGTTTAGGTGTCTGGTTTGGTTCTCCTACTTCTGCCTTTATCAGTTGTTGTGGATATATTTTTCAGCTATGTGTTTCCTTGTTGGCTTGAATGTGTTATATTCTTTCTGTTGACTTCTGGTTTGCTTGAAAACTAGATCTGAGGTAAAGGCAGAGGGGGATTGTGGGAGTTAGGTTGGTCTCGAGCTTCTTCTCGATGCAGAGCTTTGCCAAGCGGCCGACACGGAGCTGATGATCGGCTCCGAACCCAGGTGTAAGAACAAAGGTGAGATGAACACTCCACATGGAACGTTATGGTAAGGACATAACTTCTATTTATAGGTTAATTCGAACCTATGAGTGTGGTTAATAATGTAGGTTATTGAACCTATTAGGAGGGTTAAACTTCAATCTGTAGTTGCTGTTTTCATTTGATCTTCAACCTGTGGGACTGAGATCCGGTACAGATCTGACTTGGCAGTATACTCCAGCATCAGATCTGAAATTCAGTTCCTCCCCTACCCATAATACCCCACTCTCCCTCCTCCCTCAGATCTCATTTGCTGCTCTTTTCGAACAGCATGGATTGCAGTTTCTCCAAGCTCCTCAGGGGTTTTTTCCTTGTTGTAAGTCCTTTCTCAGGTATTTTTCTTCCCTTTCCTGCCTCTTCATACCCTTTCTCTTCTATCTTTTCTATCCCTGAGTTGGGCATTTTGGGTTAAGGAAAAAAAGTCTCCTTGTTTCTTCTCTATTCTCTCTCTCTTCTTTCTTTCCCTTTTTTGAGAGAGTGTGTGTGTTTGTGCATACCTGCTTGTTCTTCTTATCCCCATGGCTGAAACTCCAAAGCCAGGGTTCAAGAAGTGTACAGAGTGTGGGCATAAGATTCCTTCATCTGAAGTCCCCCACTCTGTGCATGTTGTGTTTGGGGGTTCCCCATCTAGATTCTTCCTGCTCAATTTGCATGGGATTCAACCCCTGTCCACTTAATGACAGGAGGAATAAGCTCAGTTTGAAGGACCTTCTTTCCCCTCCCACTGAGACCTCTTCTTCCTCCGCCCCGGCTTCTGGGACTCAAACTCCCACCAAAAAGTCCAGGGATGGAGAGAGGGTCAGACAGAAGGAGGGAGTGGAATTGGCTGAGGAAGAGATCTCCTAGTGGTCTTCCTCAGCAGAACTGCCTGCCAAGTCTAGGCCTGAGCTAGCCTAGGGTTCTCCTCGGCTCCGATCCCCTTGCTTCTTCCCCGGAGCCAGAGAGTTCTCTGGCTAGGTATCCTACTTCAGCCTTACCTCGACATCATTCCCGATTGGGGTCAGTGGCTTCCTCTGTCTGGTCCACTCGGACTCTGTCTGTAGCCGAGGTAGACAGAATGATATTGAAGTCTCTTCAGTTCCAGATTCAGCTGGGAGTTTTGCCTGGTCCATCCCCCTCCAGGGCCGTGAGCATGCAGTCTGCTTTCCTCCTGATATCTCCATTGTCGATCTGACCTTTGGTTTTGGAGTCTTTAGGTCTGAGGCTTCCAAATGTTAAGGCATGTGCACTGATGGTTCCTTGCACCTCAACATCAACAGTCACCTTGTGTGGTTTGGCTCTGATATCATCAGAGTGGAATGAGTCTTGGAGCCGTAGCTTCGACATCAGCTCTGAAGGGCTGGCACTGACTGCGAGGCTTTAATACTTGTCTCTTCCCCTCGGGGCTTTGGTACTGGGAAGCTCAGCTCCGACTCCCCCCTTGTCATTGGGGGCAGTGGCCTGGCAGGCTCCAATGATGATGGTTTTGGCTTCGGTTGCACTGCCTTTTGGGGTCTGCTTGCCTTTGGCATTTGAAGTGGTGGAAAGGGTCCTCTTGGCTTCTTCAAGATCCTTGACTCTCCTGTCCTCAGATTCCTCCTTGGCTCCTTCCATTTCTGGGCTGGAGTCTTCTATCCTGCCCCCTCAGGGACAGCCTGCTTCCAGACAGCCCCAGGAGGTTCCTCTTCAGGAATCCCCAGAAGCATCTGATTCATCCCCAGAGTTTCCCCCTGAGGAGGCTCCTCAGAAGCATATGTGCAAGAGGAGGCCCTTAGACTCCCCTCCGGAGTCTCTCAGTGATGATACAGACTTGGATGAAGGGGAAGATTCCCCTCAGTCACCCCTGATGGTGTCTGTTTTGGAGACATCATGGAAATCCTAGGCCAGAGAGGCGGAAGGTCTACCCTCAAACCAAACCCTCACGAGTCTGTATTCTTGGAGGCATTTGGCACAGGGCCTTCTACTTCTTGGCTGTCTGCCCCCTGTGGATCCCTTGTTGGACCTTATTTCTAGTAGGGCATGGAAGGAAATGGACACAGTTGACCCCATCCCTATGCACCCGGACAAGGTTCTCACTGCTCTATTGGACAAGCCCCTTTGATCAAAGTGTTCTCCAGTCAATGCCATAGCGGTTGTGGCGGCCACCAAGAAGGAGCTGGCCCAGGAGAGCTCCTCAGTCCATCCTCCAGACAGGGAGTCTAGGGTGATAGACTGCTTTGGGAAGCAGGCATATTCTTCAGCCACTTTTGCTCTACATGCATTTGGCCCATGTTATCAGACTACAGAGGGACATGGTTAAGGAGGTCACTGAGTCTGCCCCAGGATCTATGTTGGCCGAGGAGAAGAAGGTTTTCTCCTCCCGCATGGCCACCCTTACTGCCATTTGTAACACATCTTATGAGGCTGCTTTCTTATGTGATTGAGGTTGCCTCTAGGGCTGCAGGGAAGGGTGTGGTCATTGGGCGATACCCCTGGCTCCAGCTTTGTGCCTTTTCAGAGCTATTCAAGGTGTTATTTATGAATGCTCCCTTTGATGGTTTAAAGTTGTTTGGCAAAACTGTTCATGTCACTCTGACCTAGAACGAGAAAGATGAAAAGACCATGTCTGCCAGCAGGATCTGCTTCTCTACTCTGCAAAGATCCTTCTTGAGGGATCAGTGTGGGGGTCAAGATGATGTGGTTTTGGAAGTCTCAGGATTTTCTCCAGGATGCGCAGTGTCTGTCTTCCCCCAGGGGCAGAGGGGATATGACAGATGCTGCCCTTGTGGCAGAGGGGGTCCAAAGAACCAGGAGTCTCGAGATTCATTCTTGGACAGACCCTTTCAGCAGTCCTGAGGGATTGCTCGACTACTTGTCTCTAGAGGCAGTAAGGGGGTGTCTGTCACTGCATCAAACAGCCTGGGAGTCTATCAAGATTGATCGGTGGGTGATGCAAATCATATCCAGAGGTTACTCCATCCCCTTTCTTCATCCTTCTTCTCCAATGAAAGACCTCCCAGATGTTCCACCCAGTCAACGGGAGGAGGCAGCCGTACAAATTGCCAGGCTGCTCAAAAAACGAGTCATCCAGGCTGTCCCTCCTGGACTTGATCAGGTATTTATTCCAGGTTCTTTTTGGTGCCAAAGAAAATGAGGGACTTAAAGTCCATCCTGAATCTTTCTACCCTGAGCCTGTCCATTGTCAAGACAAAGTTTTGGATGGTGACCCTACGTCTATTTTGCCCTTTCTGCAGATGAACGACTGGATGTGCTTGATGGCATTCAGGATGCATACTATCATATCAAGATGAGCAGACACTCCAGACAGTTCCTCCACTTCTGGCTGGGAGCCAACCATTTTCACATTTTCAGTTCAGGTTGCTCCCCTTTGGACTCACCATGGCCCCCCGGGTATTTATCAAAGTGATGGCTCACCTGTGGCTGCAGGGATTTCAGGTCTTCCCCTACCTGGATGATTGGCTCCTTTCTTCTCCCTCCAGGCCTAGGCTGATTCAGGCCAGGGATTGTCTTCTCTGTCTAGCCCCATCCCTGGGCATCATAATAAATCTTGCCAAGTCAAACTTGGTACCTGTTCAGGTGTTGGACTTCATAGGTTCTTGGTTGGATAAGATTCACAGCAGGGTGTTTCTGTCTCCAGACAGGTTGTTGTCACTTCAGCATCATGTAAGATTTATTCTTCAGACACAGATTCCCCCTGCAAGTATGGTTCTTCAGGCATTGGGGTCTACGGAAGCCATGATCACCCTTCTACTCAGCACACACCTTCATATGAGGATTCTTCGGTGGACCTTACCAGTTCAGTGGTCTGGTCTCGACCTTCCTTTATTGTATTCTTTTCGGCTATCCCGGGTTTGCTGGTACTCCCTTCGATGGTGGCTTCAGTCCTCAGACCTTCTTTTAGGCCACCCATTTGTTCTTTATTCCCCTTGCTCTTCTTGGTGACCATGCACACCTCCCTGCTCGGGTGGGGGGTACTGCATGGGATGGATGGTCCAAGGCACGTGGTCTTCCATGCAGACCAGTCTGCATATCAGTGTCTTGGAAATAAGGGCGGTGCTTTTGGCATTGCAAGTTCTCCATTCCTTTCTTCCTTCTGGGACTATTGCCATCCAGACAGATAACTTGTCAGTAGTCTGGTGCATCAACAAACAAGGGAGAAATAGATCTTATCCCCTTTGCCACAAGACCATGAGTTTGTGGGAATGAGTGATCTCCTGCGACCGTTTTCTAGTGGCAACACACATTCTGGGGAAGTCCAAAATTCTAGAGGACAGGCTCAGCAGATCTACTCTGATGCCTTAAGAGCGGTCTCTGAATCCATCAGTAATAAACATGATCTTCTAAAAGTGGGGTCATCCTTGCTGTGATCTCTTTGCCTCTACTTCCAATGCAAAGTGCAGCGAGTATTTCACTCTGATCCCCCCTCCAGGGGAGTCACCCAGAGATGCTCCAGTCCATGCTTGGCCCTCATGTCTACTTTATGCTTATCCTCCTCTTCCTCTGATCCCCTTGTTTATTCAGAAAGCACAATGGTTGAGGAGCTCAGTCATCCTTATTGCCCCCTTCTGCTCTCAGGTTTGGTTCACCACCGTGAGGTCTCATCTAGTGTGTCTTCCGTGGACCCTGGATCCAGTTCCAGATCTGATCATGCACCTGTCAGGGGTTCCTTACCCAGATTTAGTCAGCCTGAAGCTCACTGCTTGGCTGCTGTAGTTTTCCCTGATGGCCTAGTCTCCCAGGCTCTCTTCTCCTGTCAAAAAGATCCTGGTTGGAACTCATAAGGCTTCTACCAGGAAGCTCTATTCCAGCAAGTGGAAATGTTTTTTGATCTAGGTTCTCAGTGTGATCTGACTCCTTTTACAGCTCCAGTCCCTGCCGTTTTGGATTTCCTAGCCCATATTTTTAATAACAGGACTAGTTTTTTCTACTAGTAAAGTTCAGTTGGCAGTGATTTCTAATTTCCATGTGGGTGAGAATTCAGCTTTCTTGGCTTCGTTCAGACTCTGCAAGGCCTTTTTGAAGGGTACCTTTCTTCTTCAACATCCTATTAAGGACCCCATGCCTCCTTGGGATCTGAATTTGGTCTTACAGGCCTTAGCTTTGACTCCATTTGAACCAGCTGCCACTGCTGATTTACAATTCTTATCTTGGATTAAGGCCTTTTTGGTGGATATTACCTTAGCCAAGAGGGTTTCTGAACTACAGGCATTATCCATCAAGCCCCCTTATTTGGTCTTTCATAAAGACAGTGTCTGAACTAATCCATCCTTCTTACGGAAAGTGGCTTCTGAGGCAAACATTAACCAGGTTATTAATTTACCAGTTTTCTTCTTGAATTACCAGAACAAAGGGGAATACAAATTACACTTAGTTGATGTTCACAGGCAGCTGCATTTCTATTTGCATGGAATCAAGTGTTTGTGAAAATTAGATCAGCTTTTTGTGTCTTTCACAAAGCCTCGTCTGGGAAAATCTGTCTCTAAGGTTACTCTTGCTCATTGAATTTCAAAGTGTATTTCCTTGGTCTACCATTCCAAAGGTCTGTCTCTACTGGATCCTATCCAGGTGCATTCCACCAGATCAATATCTACTTCTGTGATCTTTTGGTCCAGGGTTCCTATTGACAATATCTGTTTTGCTGCTACCTGGTCCTCATCGCATACCTTTATTTTCCATTACAAATTGGATCTTCTTTCCAGGAGCAGGTCATTGTTTTGGCTCAGCTGTGCTCCAGAACATCCTTCCATGAGGTCCTCATAAGGTTATGGTAGCTATGGAATCTGTCCCACAGGTTGAAGATCAAATGAAAGCAACTTTGGATAAAGAAGTTATGTATTTACCATAACATTCCATCTGAGTTGTTGCTTTTCATTTGTCTTCAACCGTCACTCCCTCCTCCCCCCCTGCCCTTTTTGGCTGTGTAGTGGACTGGACAGCGGTAGCCATAGGCTTCTTTTTGGCTAAAGCTGAGTCTGTGTGTGCCAGTCCCTTTTTTGGTCAGGGATAAAATGTTTTTTGTGCTGTAAGGGGTTGGTGCTGTTCTGCAGCAAACTCAATCTGAGGGAGGAGGGAGAATGGGGTATTATGGGTAGGGGAGGAGCTTCAATTTCAGATCCGATGCTGGAGTACATGGCTGAGTTGGATCCATACCAGATCCGAGTCTCACAGGCTGAAGACAAATGAAAAGTAACAACTCAGATGGAACGTTATGGTAAGTACATAACTTCTTTTTATTTGAAATTGAACATAGTTTTCGGTGTTTGCATTAAGTTAATAGGTTCTGAGATGTTGTGGGGATGTATTTTTTTTGTTTGAGGGTTTTCATTAAAACTAAAAGTCCTGCAAGAAGTGATATAGGTTCAAATAGATATGCCAAGAAACAACTGTGTAAAAGATCAACTGTGAAACATTAGTGCATGCATCTACACAAAAGCTGAAACTAGACACTTCTAAAAAAGCTGTTGTATGTAACAAATGGGAATAATAACTTCTTATCATAATGACAACACTTTCCATATTATCTTTAAATGTGAATGGTCTCACAAATATATACAAAACGAAAGAGTAGGGAACTGTATTAAAAATGCAGATTGCAAATTGCAGTACTATAGGATACACATTTGAAATGAACGGAGTATGTGAATTTAATAAAGAGAGGATTTCAGGATGCATATTTAGCAGAATATCAGAGACTAAGGAAAAGAAAAGTACTTATATTAATTGCTAGAGAAGCTCCAATAGTGATAGAAGAGGAAAAGAAACCCCAATAATAATAGGTTTATAGGTTGGTATTAGGCTATCGGCCGTAGGGCCTATACTAGCCTAGCCATAACAATTCCCTGGCTATTTCTTCCCACACTATTTACTTCCTGGACTCCTGTCTAGCAGGGCGACAGACATGAGCCCCGGGGTGAATTTCCTTTCTCCCATCCAATCATCAAGGTTCCTTTTGAAGAGGGCCAAAGAGGTGCTCTGCTTGACATGTACAGGCAGTCTATCCCAGAGTCTGGGGAGTCTCTGGGTCAGGAACCTATCCCTCCAGCATGTTTTGTTTATTGTGATGACAAGGTTTAGATCCCTGGAGTGTGTGGCTCTAAGGGATTGGGATTTCTTTAAGTGTAGCATGTCCAACAGCTCTGGGTTTGACATGGCCTTGTATGTTAAGCAGAGATTGCCTCTGAGTAGACGATATGCGACAGGGTATAGCTGGAGTTTTTTAAGGCGGTCAGCATAGGGCATCTGCTTTAGGCCTGTGATTCTTTTAGTGAGGTATTTCTGCGGCCTTTCCAGTTGTTGCAGGTGTCTTGAGAGGTACATACCAAATGGGACGTTGCATTCTATAATGGGTCTAATGAGAGATGAGTACAGTGGGACAATGACCTCCTTTTTTCTGGATGAAAATCCCTTAGTGATGAGGTGTGCCACATAGAAGGATTTCCTGACTGTTGTGGCGATGTGGTTATCGAAGGTGAGACCACTGTCCACCTATATCCCTAAGTCTCTTATCACACTTTCGGTGCTTAGTGTACTGCCACCTATGTGGTAATTCATGGGTACATGTTTTTTTCCCAAAGGGGATAACTATACATTTTTTGGCATTGAGCTTGAGCCCGTGGCTCTGGCACCAAGCATCTGTTTCTGTAAGGCCCTTTTGTAGAGTATTCACATCATTTGGAGATTCAATAATGGTTCCCAGTTTGCAGTCATCTGCGAACTTTGTTAGCCAGAGTCCCTTAGTATTGGCCTGTACTTCAGAGAAGTAGATGCCAAACAAGAGTGGTCCCAGGACTGAACCCTGAGGTACTCCATTTGTCACTTGTCTGAAGCTGGATTTGGAGTCAGCTACTTTTACAGTGTGGGTTCTGTCAGTAATCCATTTGGCAACCCATCGAGTGACATAGGGATTAATGCCCAGCTTAGTAAGTTTATCTATGATTCCAGAGTGGGGGATGGTGTCAAAGGCCTTGGTGAGGTCCAGATAGGCTGTGTGGACTGCCTTACCCTCATCCCTGGCTCTGGAGACTGATTCGAAGAAGTCATTCAGGTTCAGGAGACAAGATTGGCCCTTCACGAACCCAAACTGGGTGGGGTCCAGTGTTTGAAGGTTGCCAATGTCTTTGTTTATAAGTTCCATGATAATACGTTCCATGGCCTTGCAGATCAGGCTTGTCAGACTGATGGGGCGGTAGTTTCTGGGATCCAAGGTGGATCCCTCCTTGTGGAGTGGGATAACTGTAGCTGTGCGCCACTCAGTGGGTATGAAGCCTGAGGTGAGACTATGATTAAACATGACACTTAGGTGAGGTGCCATTTCATTTTGTAGTTCATGTAGTACACAGCCCGGGATGTCATCTGGTCCCATGGATGCTGTATTCTTATCTTTGGAGAGTGCGTTTTTTACCTGTGTGGCCATTATTACCAGAATTTAGCAATCTTCCAGTATTGAGATGGGCCATTTAGGGGGTGAGTGGGGGTGAAGTTGGCACCGAATCGATCTGTCAGAATATTGGCAATATCCTTGGGATCAGTATATTTAATGCCATTCTGTTGTAGCTCAGAGCAGATCTCAGCATTGCCATTTAGATTCTTGACATAGTTATAGAATGCCTTGTGGTTGTCTTTGGAATCTCTGGCAACTGTATTTTCGTAACTAGCTTTGGAGGATTTTATGAGGGATCTCAGCTTCTTACTGAGGCTGGTAAGGGAGTTTTTTGCATCCTGGGATTTTCCTGTTTTCTGCAACAGTTTCTTCCTTTTGTTGTAAAGTTTGTTTATGGCAGGGGACCACCAGATTGGCTTCATTTTTTTGGAGGAGAGCATCTTGGTTCTATTTGGGATGGCACGATTCATGCATGAGTGGATGTGCTTGTACAGTGCCTTAGTGTAGGACTCAGCAGTTGAATTTTCAGTTCTCGTCTGCATGGGTGTCATGACGTTTGTCACTTCTGACTTGAAGTTGGCTTTGGAGAAGTTTTCTATGGAGGTTTCCTTTCTGAGGGGTGGGGGTGGGATGTGGATGTTAAGGGTGATTAGCTTATGTTCTGGCCTGACCAACGAGGAGGTGACCACTGGTGTGGAGCATCGATTTCCCATGTTGGTAATGACCAGGTCTAGGATATTGGAGCCCCTGGTGGGACAATGGATTAGTTGATCCAGGGCGTTGAAATTTATGAATTCCAAGAACTGTTGGGAAAAGGTGTTGGTACATGAGTAGTTTTCCCAGTTAATGGCAGGGTAGTTGAAGTCACCCAGTATTAGGGTGTTTGGTTGTATCTTAATATTTTCCAGTATGTTTAGAAAGGTGTAGTGATAATTTTGGGGCATGGTGGGGGATCTGTAGCAAGCTACAATTTGGATTACAGTCTTAGCTAGTGTTAGTTGCACCTGAAGAATTTCAGACGTATTGTGTTGGGCAACTAGCCTGGTGGTGTGAATATCCTTGGTGAATATGGACACTCCTCCACCTTTAGTTTTTCGATCCTGGTTTGGTGGCCGAAAAGTGTAGTAAGAGTTGTAGCCTGGTATTGCAGAGGTGCTCTCTGTAGCTTTTTGGTAATAAATGGCTACGGGAAAGGAATGAAGATTATTCTACTATGTATTTGTATTCCACCTAAAACTACTATTATGGAGCTTTAAAACTTTTGGGGAGAAATAATCAGCTTTCCGCAGGGAAAATTGCATATAGGTAGCCAAACTGAAGCAGCCTATAACAAAAAAACTAACCAAGGAATTTTATAAAAAAATTGTATAAAGCAGAGAAATGGAGAAATTAAGAAAAAGTACAAATGGAAATACTTGTGGGCGACTTAAATATGCCAAGGTTAGAGGTAGATGAGTTAAGGTAAGAGAAGATGAGAGAAATTGGTGATGTATAACCAATCCGTAGGAAAGTCTTTAGGAATACGTGGTATTCCAGTAGAGGTTTGGAAACTAGCAGAGAAGAAAATGATAAAGCTCTGGAAGGTTTTGTTTAACAGTATTTTAAAGGGAGGGGAAGCACCAACATCCTGGAAAAAAAGCTGTGGTGGCTGTAATACCAAAAGACAATAAAGACTCATTAGATCCAGCTTCATTTAAGCCCATTTCAATTTTTAACCCATTATTATAAAGTATTTATGCCTATAATGGGCTAAAAGAATGGCAAAGATGTTGCCAAAATTGATAGATATAGATCAGTGTGGTTTTGTGGAGGGAAGGCACACATTTGACAACCTTAATAGAACAATGATGATCCAGAGGGAAGTAAAATGTAAGAAAATGCCACTGTTGTTGCTGGTTCATGATACAGAGAAAGCTGAGATTTTATGAGTAAGGCAATGGAAGCATTTGCATTTCCTGATACAATAATAAGGTTAATTAGGAAGATATATGAGGGATCAGAAGCAAACGTCAAAATGGG
Organism: Protopterus annectens; assembly: GCF_019279795.1. Classification (NCBI taxonomy): domain Eukaryota; kingdom Metazoa; phylum Chordata; order Ceratodontiformes; family Protopteridae; genus Protopterus; species Protopterus annectens. Next base: position 340,231,531 of record NC_056742.1, on the reverse strand, counting down.
AGAGTTCCTATCTGATAAGTTGTGCCTGAACATAGGAACTATGCAGGAGTGCCCTCTTTCCCCCTTTTTGTTTGCATTAGATTTAGAACCACTGATAAAGAAAATAAAGGACTCAGAAATGCAAGGATATAATTGGTATGGTATTCAAGAAAAGTTGGCTTTATTTGCAAATGATATTATTTTATATCTGATATAACCAGAAAAGGGCATCTCAGTGTTGCGGAACATTCTGAGACTGTTCCAGGTTTTTTGAGATATAAAATTAATGAAGATAAAACAAGGGCTACAGCTGTAAACTATGTACCAACTCATGAATTGGTTCATCAATAGCTATATTTATGGGGAAATGGAAAATGAAATATTTAGGAGTATGAGTTAAAATGGATGCTGGGATAGCAGAGGCTAAAATGAAAGTTATGTATTTACCATATCGATAGATCTGTGTTGTCTGGCTCTGTCTGGTTCAACCTACGGGTTATAAGATCTTAATTAGATCTGGCTTCAGCCAAATCCACAAGATTTGAACTCGCTGGCTCCGCCTACCCTATCCACAGTCTCCCACTCCCTAGAGAATACCTCAGATTGAAATTTTCTCCTCTTAATTTAACAGCAAGGTATAATTCCTACACAAAGAAGGACAAAGAACTCCAAGAAAAGGGAGCAATAAACCTCTCCCTCTCGGTCATCTGAGAAAAGATTCAGCAAAAAAGGTGTGGCAGGAGGGGAAGGAAAGTTGAACCAGAAGGAGGCGAGCAACACGGATCTATTGTTTTGCTAAGTGCATAACATTTGTATCTGATATTGTCTTCTCTGACTGGTTTCAACCTGCTGGACATAGTCCCCAACCACGTAAAATCTCCTGGGAGAATCTATGAAAGGATTTTCTGTAACACAGTGGAGCCAGAAGTAACCACGAACCTAAACTGAATGTCCGGCTTATAAAGAGAAACAAAGATGTGAGGGCCCACCCAAGCTGCTGCTGCACCAACAGTCTCTAAACAAGCTCTAGAAAAGAAGGATGTAGAAGTAGCCATGCCTCTAGTGGAGTGACATTTAGGTTTTAGGTTCACCATGCAAAGGCGTACCTCTCAAGGCTTAAGCAAAGCAAATACAGTCTGACAGCCACTTGGATAACATCATTTTAGACACAGGTCTATCCAGTCTAGATTTCGAGAGGGAAACAAACAGCTAATTGGATTTTATGAAAGACTTTGTCCTGTACAGATAAAATCTCAATTTTCTATGCACATCCAAACACTGCAATAAGTATTCACCCTTGTTTGAAAATTTTAGGAAAAAATACAGGAAGATTAATAGACCTATTCAGCTTACACTCTGTGGCTACCTTAGGGAGAAAAGAAGAGTTCATGCAAGGGGAGACCCTATCTTTGTGGAACACCAACTTGTAGGAGTAGTAGCCAGAAAGTGTTGCTCAGACACTCTCCTGGCCATTGTAACAGCCAGCAAGAATGTTGTCTTCCAAGATAACAACTTTAGGCCTAACATAGCAGAAGGCTCAAAAGGAGGACCTGCACGGACTTGCAACACAAAAGCTAAATCCTATGGAAGAACAGTATCCTGAATGGGGGGGGGGGACTACAAAAGAAATGCATCTTTAAGGAAAGCTTTGGGAATTTTCAGAGCATCCAAGGGAACATTATCCCTGCCCACAAGATAATTAGATATGACTACCAGTTGTACCTTAATCATAAAAAAACTAAAGCCTGAATTAAGGAAATCAGAGAGAAAATCCAAAACTGACTTGAAGGGAGCAGAAAAGGGATCAAATTCTTGAGAGTCCTCCCATAACACAAAGTGCTTCCATGTACTTGAATACACCTTCCTAGTAGATAGTTTCTGGGACAAGGACAAAATATGCACAGCACTGTCGGATAGCTTGGAATTCCTGCCATCAAGAAAACTGAAAAAAAAACATGCACTTAACTTGCGGAACTGCAAGTTTGGTAGATTCAGACCCGCTGCGTGAGAAATAAGATCCTGAGTGGGAGCCAGAACCCAAGGAGGGCATCTCAGAAGAGAGCACAGAAAAGGGAACCACATCTGATGAGGCCAGAAGGGGGCTATAATGATCAGTTTTGCTCTGCAATGGGGTGCCTTCTGAAGAAACTTGATTATCAGGAACTGGGGGATAAGCATAAAAGAGACCTGGGGACCAAGCGTACAGAAAAGTGTCTCTGGGTGATTGCCCCTGAAAAGGGACTAAGGCATAATAGCTGTTGCATTTGGTGTTGGAGGAAGAAACAAAAAGGTGACAACATAATGTGCCCCAGCACAGAAAAATCTAAGCAAGGATTCGTAGACCACTCATGAGGAAGAAGAATATTCCTGCTCAAACTGTCAGCAAAAATGTTGGCCCTCCCTAGGATGTGTGTTGCAATCACAAACTGTTGAGACAAGATTACACACTGCAAACCCTCATGGCCTCTCAACAAAGAGGATAAGTACGTGTTCCCTCCTGTTTGTTTAGATACCAGACAATGGACATATTGTGTGTTTGGATTGAAATCACACTGCTGGGGAGGACATTCTGAAAAGCCTTCAATACAAGAAGAATAGCTCTCATCTCCAGGACACTGATGGGAACCCAGACTTGCACAGAAGACCAGGGCCTTTGAACCACACTCCCTTCAAAATGTCCTCCTCCTCCCAAAAAGGGAGGTGTCCATGGTGACAGTGGCCAAAGGATGGGGAAGAACAAATAGTCTCCTGTTGGTCACTAAGAGTGATCATAAGCACCACCAAATCTGATCATGACACAACTTTGACAACCTGACAGCAAAGTCCATTGGATGAGTCAAATAGGATAATTGGTCTTAATGGAGAGATGAAAAGTCAGCAAGCAAAGGAGAGCAGTAGTGCTGAAATTGAATTCATCCTCAAGTCTTGGTGAGTACTTTCACAAGGTGGACTCTGTTTTTCACAAAATCTCACCAAGGCGACACTGATATATAGACTGTATTTAGGGTTTATATCGGAACAACGAACGACAATAATTTCGAATTGCACAACATTGAACATGGAACATCGAACACAAGTAACCCCGAAAGCCCAAAATTTCGAAAACGGAATGTACAAACAGCAGCACTAGGCCATCTACTTACCTGTGCAACCTGATACTTCACAGAAGCAAACAAAACCACACCTCTTCAGTCATCACAACACCATCCAGTAAAGCAGCACACAACCATTCTTCCAGTACACAACACAAAACACACAAACACTACAAACTATTCCTTATGTGGGGGGCTACACCCCCCACACCCCCAACATGGGGGGTGCCCCCCACACACCCCTACTTATATATACCAACTCCGAGATCTCACCATAGCCGTGGAAGCCTCACATTTATACTTCGTAATTGTAAGATTTACTACTTCTACTATGCACTTTCATGTGAACATCTGCTACTACTTTTTGTGTGGTAGTACATTGTTAATTCTTATCCTGCTGAAAAACAGTGGTCCGTAGGGGGCATTATTCATATCACTGAACATTTCTCACTGACGTCAGTTTGTGGTTCGTAGAGGCATTATTCATATTTCATTCAATGTAATTATATAAACCCTGTATTTATATAGCATATATCATGGACAGAAGTAAGTCAAAAACAAAAAAAGATAGCTGGGTGCACAAGACCCAGGATAAAAAAGTGCCCAATCCTGGTAGGTGCACTGGTGCTTGGACTGGATAAAATGACAGTGCAGAATCCTCAAAATATGGAAACATTCCTACAATGGGGCCAGGCCAGGCCCAGGGGGAGGATGGCCCCCTGTTGTAGAACGAAGTAGCAGTCCACAAAAATTGATTGGCAAAAGATGAACCATAAAGATGATAGAGTGGACTAGTGAAGATAAGAAAGAAATTAGGTATTGTTACTATTATGTAAAAAGCACAGAATTTCCAGACACTAGATATACAAAATGATTAAGAGAGAAATTAGAGGAAAGAAATATACTTCCGCAGGAAAAACTGTCAGAAGCTTCAAATAAAAATTTGCGTTCATTAATACAACAGATTTTTGAAAAACAGTATATAGATCAAGCACCTTTGATCTGTTTGGAAAAAGAAGCATCTGAGGAAGTGCAAAAGTGTAAACAAAATCTAGAGATTTTTGAAAAATATAAAAAATAAATATGGACATGGGAAAGAGAGATTTGATATGGTACAATATTTATGAAAATGAGAAAGCCAGGTTAACTAATATAATAAATGCAGCCTCAAAGATATTCGAAGAGAAATACAGGCAAAGGCATCCAGATATAAAAAATTTCACAATAAAAAAAAATAATATCACAAAGATGGAATGTGGAAAAGAAGATTAGTAAGGCAGAAGTCAAAGAAATAGAAGTTGAAGTTATGGAGTGCCTGCGAAGTGAAGGTTTTAATGTAGAAAGTCTAACATAGACTATATCACAGCATGATGGCGTGAGTCCCCAGAATAAGGAAAAGCAAGAAGATCAGAAGACATGTGAAGAAGAAATATGGACATGGGAAAGGAAAAGAGATTTAATATGGTGTAATATTTATGCAAAGGAGAAAGCAAAGCTAACCAATACTAAAAGAGCAGCACCAACAATATTTGAAGAGAAATACAGGCAAAGGAATCCAGATATGGAAAACTTTACAATACAAAAAATAAGAAGACTAACAGGAAAAGTAGAAAAAGAGATTAGTAATGGAGAAGTCAAAGAAATAGAAATTGAGGTTATGGATCAGCTGCAAAGAGAAGGATTCAGTGTGGAAAAGTGAATGCAGAAAACACTACAACAGGATAGAGCAATGGATATTCAAATTAAGGGGACACCAGTGGAACAGGAAGCAATTGGTCATGTGCCATACCAAGATATTTTAGAGCCTTCCACAGGAAACTAGTATAAATGTTCACTTGAAGCTAGACAGCAAGGAAAGGAACAAGAAACTGTGGAAACTGATGCAGTCATTGTTGAGGAGTGATATGCCAGTGAGTTCCCATATGACAGAGCAACAAATGACACAGGATGAAATTGAAGAGAATGTGCCACAGGAAGATGCTATAGAACTTTCTATAGAATGCCCACAGGAAACAGAAAACAAGGGATGTGCCCTCAGTTTGGAAGAAAATGAGCTAAGAGAAGAGTTGCTTGATTTAAGGGACATGGATAGATATATTAAGATCAATGAGAGAAATAGACTCCAGAAGGTCAGTAAAACCCAAACCCAAAACGTAAGAAGTCTGATAAAACAAATGAATACAGTAATTAGGACTGTCCACAGAGATCCATGTGATATAACAGAGGTAAACAGGATATATTACTGTGCTGCTAAATTAATAACTGATAAAGGTCTACCAGAAGATCACAGGGTAGTGAGGGAAAGGAAGGGGAGAAATCGAATACCATCATGGAAGTATCGAATAGAGAAAACTATAAAGCAGTTAAGACAAGTAGTGTTATTGTTAGAAGATTATAGAAGAGGTAATAGATCAACAAAAATACTAAGAAAGATAGATGTGATTACAGCAATGCACAGTATTAGAACAGACCAGGATCGATCATGCACTGTCACAAATAACAAACTAAAACTTTCAGCACAGGCGGAAAAACTTATAAGATACACAGATAAATAAGGGAAAAGTACAAAATAACCACGTTACTAACGACCCAAAAAAGTTTTATAGAGAACTGGGAAATAAGTTAAAAGGAATTGAAAGACCACCAAAAAAAGAGGAAGTAGATACATTTTGGGGAAGTATCTATGAAGATCCTTTGGAACATAACAAAGATCCTAAATGGATAGAAGAAGTAAAAGAAAGAATGAGAAGTTTAAAGGTACAGGATATGAAATGGGATGAAGTAACAGCCAGAGAGATTGAAACAAAGTTACGAAAAGCCTCTGACTGGAAAACCCCAGGCCCAGATGCAGTACCTAACTTTTGGTTAAAAGTATTAACACTTTTGCACAAGAATTTAGCCATGAGTGAGAACTATTCATATGTGCACCCCAAACAGACACCACACTGGCTAACAACAGGCAAAACAATGCTCTTACTTAAGAGTGAACTTGCAAGCTACCCTAAAAATTATAGACCAATAACTTGCCTTCCGACGACGTATAAAGTATACATGGGAATTGACACCGACAGAGTTTATAGTCATTTAGAAGAAAACTCAATTAGGGCAGTAGAACAAAAGGGCAATAAAAGAAAGTCATATGGAACAAAGGATCATTTGTTGTTAAATAAAGATATAGTAGAGAACTGTAAAAAGGGTAAGAATCTAAGTATGGCATGTATTGACTACAAAAAAGCATTTGATAGTATCCCACATTCATGGATAAAAGAGTGCTTAAAATATATACGATGCACCCTACACTGATTGACTGCATTACAGTAACCATGAAACAATGGCAGACCACTTTGCAATTAAGCCATGATAAATGACAGATTATTATCCCACGGATAAAAATGCAAAGGGGGGATATTCCAGGGGGTTCTCTGTCACCGTTGCTATTCTGCCCTACCATTAATCCATTAAGTTGTTTACTTAACAGCTTAGGCCATGGCTACAATTTGGCTCCTAGAAAAGAACACAGTCTAATGACTTCTCATCTTTTCTTTGTCAATGATTTAAAACTGTATAGCTTATCAGATGAGGAACTGAAAGCACAGCTGCAGGTTGTCAAAACTTTTTCAGATGATATTAGAATGTCATGTGGTCTTGATAAATGTGCAAAAGCAACCTTTAAAGCAGGAAAACTGCAGCACCAGGAAAACATCAGTTTGGGACACGAATGTGATATAAAAAAACTTGAGCAAGAGAGTGTGTATAAATACTTGGGAATTGATGAAGGATCAGCAATAAAACATGAACAAATGCGAATAAAACTCAGTAAGGAATACTTTAGAAGACTTAAATTAATCCTGAGAACAGTACTGACATCTAGGAACAAAACACAAGCTATAAATCAATTTTCTTTCCCTGTCCAAACATACAGTTTTGGAGTCATTGACTGGCCCCAAAAAGTGTTGGATAGATTAGATGTTAAAACAAGAAGGATGCTTCATGCTCACCAAATGATTTATAAAAATCAGTGTATACCAAGATTATATATTCCCCATTCTGAAGGAGGGATGGGCCTCCTTGAAATTGATTACATGTATAGATCTGCAATTGTGGGACTCCACACATATCTACTGACCTCACAAGATCCAAATGTAGTGAAAGTTTTGAAACATGAGGAGAATAAATCTAAGATGACTTCTCTGCTTAATTTAGCAGAAGCATATCGATGTCAAGCAGGAATGGAAATCAAACCAGAAGTAGATAAAAACCAGGCAACTGAATGTGCAAAAACACGAAAGAAAATAAGGCGAAGGACTAGATGAGAAGGCAGGAAATGTGAAAAAAAAACATAAATATAGTTGCAAGTATAGAAAACTTCTGGAAGAGCCTCATGTTGATCAGGAACAAATGCAGGAATGGTTAAGGAGAGGCAAATTCGAACCAAGAAATGAAAGGATAATATTGGCAGCCCAAGATAGTGGGCTACATACATGCTGGTTTATAAAGTCCATTGAACATGTGGGAGAAACAGACAAATGTAGGTTTTATAAAACCGAAGTGGAAACAGTCACACACCTTGTTACTGGTTGCGACAAACTAATGGCAAAAGGACTGTATACTGAAAGGCATAATAATGTGGCAAGACTGTTGCACTGGGGATTGTGTAAACATTACGGTATCGAAGTGGCTGAAAATCACTGGAAACATGAGCCACAAAGCGTCATAGAAAATGATGATGTTTATATCACATGGGATCACCCATTACCAACAATTCAAAAGGTAAATGCTAGAAAACCAGATATACTGGTCCAAGAAAAGAAGACAAAAGTAGCATTGATCATCGAAATCGCCACGCCCAGTGACTATAGTGTCTTGCATACAGAGAGACACAAAGTCATAAAATTCCAGGGTCTGCAGACAGAAAAGAGGGCAATGTGGAAGAAAGATACCCAGACAGTTACAATAGTAGTAGGAGTAATGGGTCTTATAAAAAAGAATCTACAATCATATTTAGATATGTTACCAATCCATGTAACCCTGTACGAATTGCAGAAGGAGTCATTACTGGGCACACTGCGGGTGCTGCAAAGAGTACTTTTGGCTGACATCAAAGACTGAAACAATACTAATTTCATGAACTTTAATCATACTTTGACTTAGGAATGGGGTTCATTCCCATCATGTTATCAGAAACCCAAAGGATTTGGAGAAATTAAAAATGGCAAGACCATTGCAGTGTTAGAGTCAACTGTAAAGCCCTCTTGTGGTACATCCCAAAGGGTTCAACCATATAGAAGCTGCAGTGTGGACCAAGAGTTTCAAAACCACATGAGCTGAATGTTTTGCAAGAGCAAGCACAGATACTGCCTGGGATAGAAGACCATTTACTCTGGCACTTGGGGAGCTTGGCAACTCCAATGTCTGGAGAGGTTGAAGACTTGACTTTTGATAACTGACAGTTACACCTATATGGCAGCACAACTGGAGTAAGGTGTCTGCTCTAGCCATGACTAGAGAAGTTCTTGTGGGGTCAGTAAGGAACCAATCGTTCAGATATGGAAAGAGTTGAAATCCCTGCAGCCAGGGTGCCTCCACTGCCGTGTACTTTTTTAAACACCAGGGGCAATGGTGGATGACACTGAATGGAGTTTATAGGCTGCTATTGAGCTGATAATGATTGGCTCCCAATTGGAAAGGCAGGAACCTCTTGGAGCGTCTCACTACCCTGATATGATGATATGCATCCTTGAGGTCTGTCTATCACACCCAATCATGCTTCCTCAAGAAAGGTAGAATACACTGTACCGTAACCATCCAGAATTTAGTCTGTTTTATGTAGGGATTCAATTTGTTCAAATCCAAAATTGGCCTGAGGTCCGTGCTGAAGCTTTATCAAGTGGGAAAGGTATTGAAGTGTCCTTAAAGCAAATGCTGCTGAGGCATAAGAGCGCTTCCCTAGTTGGTGCAAAGCCTGAGACTCTCTATTTGGGGGATGAACTGAGAAACTCTCCTGGTAGATTTCCTTCTTTGTGGCAGCCCCCACCATGATTGCATACATGGCCAGACTGTAACTCCAGTGCAGCCATCTGTGGGTGGAGCAAGAATTTTGTCAGGCTTCTTGGGATGGGCTCCATCATGTCAGGTTCCTTCCACTCTCTCCAAGACACTTGGTCTATGAGTGCATTCAGAAGGGGAACCACCCAGGGCATGGATGGGCCCATGTTAAAGGCTTCTAAATATACTGACTCCTCTAGAGAAGGGGCTTCAGTGGTCCAGTCAATGCATTGGTGAAGAAGCTCCAAAAGATTGCCAAAGGAGGCATCATAGTGCTGTAACTTAAGGGACCTCTCTCCTTCCTCATGGTCAATATCTTTGGTGAGGGACTCCTCTTGCACATCATATTGCTGTAACTTAAGGGACCCTTCTCCTTCCTCATGGTCAATATCCATGGTGAGGGACTCCTCTTCACGGCCTCTTGCCTGAGATTTCCCACTCCAATGAATCCACAGGTGAGCAAGAAGAGGCAGGGTCCCTTAGCAAGGGGGCAGACTGAGGGCTAACTAGCATGGGCTATCCCAGAGTAGGTTAATGACTGATGACAGGCACAGATGAGAAGAAGGAGGGAACAACACCTGAAGAAGACCAACTCATCTCTTTTGTGGAGCATATTCTCTCCACAACATCAAAGGCAGAGGCAGAAGCTGGCTACCTGGAGCTGACTGTCTCATGATCTGAAGAAATGCAAGACATGCCTGAAACTAGAAGAGCTACACCCCACCCCAACATTGAGACAGGAGCTCAGCTGTCAAGGGCAGATGCCCTGAGTGGGAGAGATGAAACAAAAGCAGGGTTTGCTAACTCAGCCAGGAAACATCTGCCTTGATGCAACATCTTTGAGGTCCACTTGGCACTGACACAGCTGGAGTCAAGGAGAGCAAGGTGGGAATTGGAGCTGACCGCAGCCAACCTGTCTGAATCTGACACTGAAGGTGAAAACACAGCCTGGCCTAAAGACCTTGGATCCAAAGGGCCCAAGGGAGGAAACCAGGGTGAAGGAGTAAGGCCTAATTGCATCTGAGCTTACATGAAGGACCTCATCAGCTGCGCTAGATCTGTAGCTTTGATCTTGCCCCTACACCTTGATGGCTGAGCAGATGAAGTCACCAATGGGGGGCTGGAGATTCGTTTGAATGGCAAAGGACTCAATGGTCAGAATTTCTGTCTTCCTAAATAATTTGCGCTACCCTTTCCTTAAATTCCTCACTTAACAGATTGGCGGGAAACACCAGAGTCTCATTTTTATTTCATTACCGTGCATTTTAATTTTAGTTATTATTGGCTCATAATATAAAATAGTTATTGGATGTGTATCAAAACTTCAAGTTAAATGCACATATTCCTGTGAAATATGACTTCTGTCTATCCTAGCCAACTTTTTATACATTGGGGAATAATATGTAAATTCTCTCTGAACTCCTACTTCTGAATTCACATCTTCCATACCAAATATTTGCATAAATTTCTTCAAAAATCTACCCTCTTTTGTCTTTTGTTAAATTTTTCCTTCTAGGCCCCCCAGATACATATTTACTGTTACAAATCAAATTACAATCCCCACCTATAAGTAATATTCCCTACTGAAAACTGATTATTTCTCCCAGAATTTTGTTAAGCTCCATTGCAGCAGTTTTAGATGGAATATAAATACATGCCAGTGTAATCCTCCTCCCTTGCCAGAAGCCCCTTAGTACTACAAATCTAACATAATCTTTTTTCCCCTCTTCCATCAATATTGAAGCTCATTTTGCAGCTAATATAAGGACTACCCTTTTCCTTTCCCCCACATATTACAATGAATAACCATCCTGAAATGCTTGTTTTATCAAATTCACATACTAATTTCTTTCCAAACGTGTCTCCTGTAGCATTGCTATTTGCACTCTACATTTCTTAATCTAATTCACTATTTATTTCCGTTTTGTCTATACCTTAGAAATCAATCACATTCCAGGATAATATGGAAAGTGCCGCCATTATGACAAGAGACTATTATTCCCATCTATTATATATGACAGGTTTTTTAGTTGTCTATTTCCAACTTTTGTGATACATGCACCCACTAATGTTTAGCAGGTTGATCTTTTATACGGTTGTTTCTTGTCTTCTCCATTTGAATCAATGTCATATTTTACAAGACTTTTTGTTTTAGCGAAAACCCTCAAGCAAAAAATCAAACACACCCCCAGAATACCCCATAACATATAAACTTAATACAAATGTACACATTTAAGTACATCTTCAAATAATGAAGTGTAACCCTCCTAATAGGAACAATTGTCCCAAAGAGTCAGCTGCACACACAGGCGTTATTTGACCTAAGGTTAAGGTTATCCATGCTAAGATGCATGTTATTGCCTGTGCTCCATCTTACACTGATTGCTGTTTGTGCTTGTTTTATCTTTATTCCTCTCCCAGATGTGAAAAACAACTTGCATTCTTCCAGAAAACATTAACTTTTAGTGTCAAACAAACCAGTGCTCTGGCTTTTTATTGCCCTATAATCAGCTCGTCTCCATAGAAACAGAAAATGTAACCCTCAGCTGCAGGCTTCTAAAATTATGCTGAAAATGTATTGCTAAAGAAAAACTCTTCATTACATTCACTGCTCTCTTATTTAATTGTTTCCACTTAAAACTTGTTATTAGGTTAAGCCAGGGGGTCTTAATCCAGACATTCACCTATACAAAAGTAAGTAAGAATTTGTCATTCCTACATATGCTATGATCTGTGTACTTTTTCACCCCATCCCCACCTCAACAACCCAAGATTACAGCCTGTTACCTTAAACATGCTTTTGTCCAACCTTTTTGTCTCTTTTTGCATTGTAATGCCTACATTTCTTAATACTAAAAAAGAAAAAAGGCACCTGCTTACTTAAGTATATAACATGTAATCTGATGTTGTTAATCTTCTTTCCATTCATCACTGATGGGTTCTGTTCTGATCCCTTGGAACCGGCTCAGCCTATTATCAAGCTAGCACCAGCCAAAAAAACTCTTGAGGTAAGCCTCTACCAAAAATGCCCTTCTCCCTGTTACCCCAGATCTCGTTTACTGTAAAGCCGCATTTCAGCCGAGCTCTCAGCTAAGTGAAATCTTTTTTGATATTTGTGTAAACATTTTTGGATATCTTCATATTTTACCAAACCTTTAGTATTGCTAGTGGCTTTTCTTTGGTCTAATCTTATTCTTTCCACTCTACCCATTGTTACCTTTGGCAAACTTCAAGTACCATTGTTGGTACGGCCTTTTCCCTTACCCTTGTGGTATTTCTTCAATACCATAGCTGGTATTGTTTCTCCTGTTTAACCTGTTAGCTTTTATCTTTATTCAAGTGTTTCCCTTTCTTCTCTTCATACAGTGTATTGTTATATTGGTGATTTTCTTGTGATTCTTTTGAATGGAATTGACTTCATCATTGTTGCATTATACAGTTGGGTGTGGTGTCCTTTTTTACCAAGATGTCGGATAAGAAGGGTACTTTAGGCTTTAAGCATTGTACTTCTTGTAAGGGCAAGTTACTTAGTGATTTGCATGATGACTGTGTATACTGTTTGGGAGTGGCCCACCTTTCGGTACAGCCTCCATGTGATATTTGTCAGAGCTTCAGCCAATGCACTCTTAATAAGCGCAAAAATAAACTCATTCTGAAGGGGTACTCATGTCTCCCTTCTCAGAGACCATTTCTGCAATGGAGGTCTCAACCTTTCCTTCTAAGGACAAAAAGAGATCCCATTCTGTTCCTTCTTCACCTGGGAAATCTAAGGTCCCTAAGTTATCGTCTGAGCATAAATCTACCTCTTCGGCTCCACCTTCCTTGGCTCCAACCTTCTCAAAACCTTCGATACCAATGCCTGTTTTGGCACAGGTCCTGCCTTTGGCACTGATCATAGATCTTACTATGCCTACTTCGACATCAGTACCTGTAGCTACTTTGGCTCAGTACACACCTTCAACTACGCCATCAGTTTCCATTTTGGAACCGACAGTTTCGGCTCCGAGTGCCAATTCGGCACCGAGCGTTGTACCAACCTCACTGGATCTGACCCCTTTGCTTTCGTGCTGGCAGACCTTGCACCACGGACCCGATATTCCCCCTCCATAGACCCATTTCTGAGCCAAGCATATAGCGAATTCCTCGAACGTCCTGACTCTCCATCTGTAGTATCCACTAGATCCACCATGAACCTTTTGGAACATGACGTGGTGCATCTTGAAGACCAGCTGTTGGTAGCCAGGGGGAATTTCCTCACTTTCTAAAACCCATCCACCTGCAGGACTTGGGTTGCCTTATCCACAGACTCCATCTTACACTCCTCCTTCCACCATCTCGATTCTGAAGCCTCCTGCTCCGACATCCTTCTTGGAACCCATCACCTCGGCGCCTACGATGCATCTCACTCTGGCTCCAAGTTTTTCCCTTTTGTCTTTAGATCCCACCAAACTGGTCCTTCCTCAATCTGGGGATTGGCGGATGGGCAGGTCGGCCCAGGGTACAGTGCTGACTTTCTCCTCAGTTCCTTCCTTGGCACCGATGGCTCCATCCATGCTGATCCTGCTTGAGGCTCCATCTGTGGGGGTAGGTCCATCAGAGCGGGGTGTGACCCTGGTCCCGAGGTTGTCTTTCTTGGTTCTGGCTCCCATCCGTCTTCGGGCAGGCCTTTCTTTTAAATGATGGAGAGGGCTCTTGCTTCTGGCAGCACTCCTTTGATGTTAGAACCCCAGTTTTCACCCTCTGAGCTACAGCTGTCACAGAACACCCCCCCCCCAGGACACCGGGCCGAAAAGCCGCGGGACACACCTGTTCAGGGTACCCACTCTTTCGGCTCCTCCTCAGAGACCCCCACTGAGGAGCCCCCTCAAAAGAAGGCATGCAAGAGGAAGCATGTGGACTCACCTGAGGAGTCCTTAACGGAAGATATGGATTACGATGATGGTGATGTGTCCTCACGGTCACCTCCTGATGATGTATCCTTTGGAGACATCCTGAAGATGTTAAAGCAGAGAGATGACTGGAAGCCCTCCAACCCTATGTCTGAAGAGTCCGTGTTCCTGCAAGCTTTTCGTGCCCAGCCTTCTACCGATGAGCTCATCCAGACCAAACAAAATTCTTTCCCCTCCAGTGAAGAATCTGCACTGGTCCAAATGGTTACCAGTTGATGCTATGGTGGTCCCAGTGGCCAAGAAAAAAGAATTGGCTGAGGAAAGTCCCGCTGTCCACCCACCCAACAGGGAGTTCCAGGCGGTGGACAGACTTGGGAAGCATGTTTTTGCATCAGGGACCTTTGCTATATGATCCCTGAATTATTTGGCACATTTTACGAGGCTCCAGCAGGACTTGATCTCCGAACTCTCTGGGACGCTCGCAGGACAGTTGTCTGATGAGGTCAGGGACAAAGTGGCCTCACAGCTAGCAACCCTGGAATCAATATCCAACTCATCCATGTAGTTGCTCTCATAAGTGACTGAAGGGGTGGCTAGAGCAGTGGGTTCAGGCATTCTTATGAGGCATCATGCCTGGATGCCCATCTGTGACCTCACGGATCCCTTCAAGTCTTCCTTTCTGAATGATCCCATTGAAGCTTTATCCCTTTTTGGCTACAACGTAAAGAACACGCTAGCCAGGTGTGAGCAAGATGGAAAAACCCTGTCTGCCATAGGCCTACGGTTTTTCAACCCTCAATGTACATTCTCCAGGAATCAGAGTAGTGGGAAAATGTGGAATAAGAAATCTCAGGATCCTTTCCGTGTGGCACGTGGTGAAGATACTCCCAGAAGCAGAGGGGGTAACAACTCTGGAAGATGCCCCTATAGAGGCAGAGGGGGTCCTCACAACCAAGGCTCCAGGGACTCCTTTTCTGGACAGCCTTATTATCGCTCCCGAGGGGCGGCCCGATTGCGTACCTCTGGTAGCAGTCAGGGGTCGTTTCTCTCTGCACCAAGCTACCTGGCAATCTATCACCACCGATCGTTGGGTGCAGAATATTATCAGCAAAGGTTACACCATTCCCCTTTCTTGTCAGCCAAAATTTCCCAGAAAACTTCCCGACGTTCCACCCAGTCAAAGGGAAGAAGCAGCTTCAGAAATTATAAAGCTGTCTCAAAAAAGAGTCATCCAACCACTCCCACCAGACCAGCATGGATCCGGATTTTACTCAAGATTCTTTTTGGTGCCAAAAAAACGGGACTGGAGACCCATTTTGGATCTCAGCAGCTTAAACAAGTCTGTCACCCACCCCAAGTTCCAGATGGTTATGGTTCAGTCCATCCTTCCCTTTTTAAGAGAAGGCGATTGGGTGTGCTCTATAGATCTCCCGGATGCGTATTACCACATCAAGATGGACAAATGCTCCAGGACTCTGCTTCACCTCCAGCTAGGAACCAGTCATTACCAATTCCGTGTCCTGCCATTCGGTCTCTCTACAGCCCCCAGAGTGTTCACGAAATGCATGGCAGTGGTAACAGCTCACTTGAGACTAAAATGATTCCGGGTGTTTCCATATCTAGACAACTGGCTCCTTATTGCTGCCACCAAGCATCTTCCGGTAACTGCACTGCAACATACTTTCTCTCTGGCAAAATTGCTGGGAATAACAATATACTGGGAGAAATCACATATTATCCCTACACAACAAATAGAGTTAATTGGAGCAGTGTTCAATACTCAGTCCTGCCTGGTATAATTCCCTCTTCACAGACTCCATCGATTGAGGCTTCAAATCCGAGTGATTCTTTTTCAAACATCAACTTCTGCAAGGGAAGTTCTTCAAGCTCTAGGTTCCATGGCTGTGTCATTTCCAACAGTGCCTCTAGCAAAGCTACATATGTGAATTCTGCAATGGCTCCTTCTGTATCAATGGCTCCCAAACTGTCATCCCCTGGATTACAAGATTTGAATAAGCAACTCCTGCAAGCAGGACCTGCTTTGGTGGATGAGGCCAGACATAAATCTTTGGGGCTGCCCATTTCAACCCTTCCATCCGATAGCCATTGTGACCACTGATGCTTCCCGGATCAGGTGGGGGGGTGCTATTTTCAGGGAAAGACTGTCCAAGGCACATGGTCCACCTCAGAGGCCCACCTGCATATCAATGTTTCTGGAACTGAGAGCCATGCTGTTAGCTTTGCAGGCATTTAATTCGGCTTTCCTCTCTGGGACAATTGCAGTTCAATCAGACAATATGTCAGTGGTCTGGTACATCAACAAGCAAGGAGGAACCAAGTCTTACCCCTTATATCGAGAAGCCATGAGAATTTGGCAGTGGGTGATAGCTTCTATCCACTTTCTGATAGCAACTCATATCCCAGGGAGCTCCAACATCATTGTGGACAAACTGAGCAGATGCATCATCATGCCCCACAAGTGTTCCCTTGAACCCCAAGGTGGCGTATGTAATCTTCAGCCACTGGGGCCAGCCTTGCTGCAATCTTTTCACTTCCCCATCAAGCACCAAGTGCAACAGCTACTTCACCCTACTTCCCCCCAAAGGGGGAGTCACCGAGGGATACTCTGATCCATGATTGGCCCACGGGACTTCTCTACTCCTATCCTCCCATTCCTCTGATCCCACAATTTCTAAAAGCTCTTCAGTTGAGATGTAAGGTGATCCTTATAGCCCCATTCTGGCCTCAACAAGTTTGGTTCCCCTTTCTTCGGTCTCATCTAGTATACCCACCATGGATTCTGGACCCTCTACCAGATCTGATCACTCAACCCCAGGGGGTTGAGTCACCCGAACCTGTCCACTCTCAAGCTAACAGTTTGGTTTCTCCACTTCCGCTAGTCGCCAGGCAAGCTAATCTCTCCTCACCTGTTCGAGACATCATTCTGGCCTCTCACAAATCATCCACCAGAGGACTATATCAGGATAAATGGAAAAGATTCTCCATTTGGTCCAAGGATAACATGCTAGGCCCGTATTTGGCTCCAGTTACTGCAGTGCTTCAATACTTGGATAAGTTTTTTGATAATGGAGCCTCTACAGTACGAGTGCATCTAGCAGCAATTTCCACAATGGTATAGATGGCACCCCTCTTATCTCTTTACTCCTCTGCAAGGCTTTCCTCAAAGGGACCTCTCATCTCAGGTCTCCTCTCAGACATCCTGTGGAACCATGGAACCTCACTTTAGTCCTCCAGTCTTTGACTCAAAAGCCCTTTGAGCCTGCTGCTAGGTGTGACTTAAAAGTTTTTGTCTTGTAAATCTTTGTTCCTGGTAGCCATTACCTCTGCCAGAAGAGTTTTGGAGCTGTAGGCATTGTGTATCAAGAGGCCCTACCTGGTCTTTCATAAAGACAGAGTGTCACTTCAGATGAACCCATCCTTTCTTCCCAAAGTTGTTTCTGAATTCTCTGTTAACCAGTCCATTGATCTACCAGTGTTTTTTTCTGAATTTTGCCAGTAGAGGAGAGTATTGCCTTCATACCTTAGACGCACATAGACAATTAAGATTTTACCTAGGCAGGACCAAACCTATCCATAAATCTGAACAGCTTTTCCTTTTTGGGACCCAAAATGGGAGAAGCTGTTTTCAAGGTTACATTATCAAGATGGCTAAGGGACTGCATACGTGTCACCTTTTCCCTCCATAATGAATCCATGCCAAAAGTTAAAGCCCACTCCACTAGATCTATGGCAACTTCTATAACATTCCATTCCAGGGCATCTATGGTTGACATCTGTGCAGCAGCTACTTGGGCTAAGCCTCATACCTTTATCAATCGTTACAAATTGGACCTGGTCTCCAGGGGAGAGCTACCTTTGGCTCAATGGTACTCAGGAATATTCTTCCATAAGGGCCACCCATGGACCTCAAGGTAGCTTGGGATTCTGTCCCATCAGTGATGAATGGAAAGAAGATTAACAACATCAGATAAAGATGTTATGTCTTACCATAACTTTCCATCTGTGTTCGTCTTCTTTCATTCATCACTTCCCACCCTCCTTCCCCCTCCAAAGGCTCCTGGTGGATGCTTAGGGTCTAAGTGGTGCATAGAAGTGGCCTCAGATTTACTTCCTTTCTTAGCAAATTCAATCTGAGGTAACAGGGAGAAGGGCATTCTGGGTAGAGATTTAGCTTAAGAGTTTTTTTGGCTGGAGCAAGCTTGGTAATAGGCTGACTCAGTTCCAAGGGCTCAGAACCGAACCCATCAGTGATGAATGAAAGAAGATGAACAACACAGATGGAACGTTATGGTAAGACTTAACTTCTTTATTTGTGTCATGAAAACTTTAATAGAAATACTATTAAGAACAGAAATTGTTTTATACACAGTTATCTTTTTTTCCTTCCTCTTCCTTTCCCCTTAGAGTCCTTCCAAACATTAATGACATAAAGTGGGGGGAACACCTTTCAGTCCTCTACAAGTTTAACAAAGTCAACAAAAGTCCATTATTTCCAGTTTTTCTTGTACAGCCATATTTCACAAATGCAGTTGATGCTTTGTAATTGCACATTTGTACACTAATTTCCATGTTGTTGTTATTCTTCCTGTTCATCTGTATCTCTCAACTCCAGACTCTGGTTCAGTTCCAAGATACTCCCAATTCTCCTAGTCAACTCATGTGCTTTTCTCTGTTTCTGAAGCATTTTCCTGTAGAACACTGGAAATGTTTCACTGTCAAATTCTCTCTATAAGCTTTATTAACAGAAGAATGAGAAGCAGAGTTCCCTTCTGCTTGATGACTCACTTTTTGTGAATAAACTTTTGTATTTCCTCCTTAGCCTCAGTCGCAGTGGTGAAGTGGTAGCCTCACAGCAAGAGGTTCTCCCATTCGATTCTTGGCTGGAGTGCCTTCTGTGTGGAGTCTGCATGTCCTCCCCATGGTCGAGTGGCGTTTGAAAGACATGCGTGAATGGGCGTGCCTTTGTTGAAGGTTGGGCGTCGAGCTGGCACCTCAGCACCGTAAAAATCTACTGCCAATCATTAGCGGACTGGAGTTCCTCTGTGGCGACCCCTAACCGGGAAAAGCTGAAAGAAGAACAACATTTCCTCCTTAGTCTGTTCTGCATCAAAAAAATTAATTTGATCCACCAGGAAAAAATATTCTGAAGACAACTGGATACAGCAGCTTGAATCTCACACCTGTCTCTTAACATTCCCTGATTACTGGAATAAATTAGCTTATCTTCTGTGTTAAGTACAGTGAATAATCAATTTCCACAAACACTCTATTGTCTCCAACTTTTAATACTTTGCCCTTTTGCTACAGTGTTGTCAGGATCAACTCTTTCTGCTGGTAGGATTGTATCTTTATTAATGCTGGCCTTAGCTGCTTTCTCATGGCCAGGTTTATAGCATACACATGATGTGTCCTTTCAGTTAACAACTTCTGCTGTGAAATAGCATTTATGCCTTCATAAAATTAATAAAGTGTGTTCCTACCAGTTTGTCTGATACAGCAGAACATCTCAGGTTTTCCCTGTGTGCTCTTTCCTCTAATTCTGCCATGTTTTGAAACATCTCTTCTTGAGCAGTCTCATACTCACCCAACCATTTTGACCTCTAATTTTTGCAGTTTTATCAGTTCATCTATATATCTCCTGAAAGCTTCTTCCTTTCATCATCCTTTTGTTATTTGCGTTGATATACTCCTTCAGTGTTTTATTTATTTTAATCAGCTCTGAGCACATTCGACTTATTTTTCCTCTACAACAGCTGCAGGATTCTTCCCGGTCAGTGCTTTAGCTTCATTTTTTGGCTAATTTTTTTTTCAGGCTCTCTTAGTTTCTTCTTTGCTGGCATCCATGCAGAGTACTTACTAGCCAGTAACTAAATTTACTAAAAGTGGCACAGTTTCTGGCTGTTTTCTCTCAGTTTCTTTTTTCACAATGGGAGAACTAAAGTTAAGCTTTTGATCAGTGTGCAACCATCTTTGAAGCCCATACTTATTTATTTTTGGTGTTGTGCTGAAGTTCTGCTCAAGAACAGACTGCCATTTTACATTGTACATTTTCATTATGGGTGCTGTGCTAAAGTTCTGCAAGATGCACTGTATGCTATGTTGCCTGAAAATAATTTGATCTGATGTCGTCAGTCTTCATTCATTCTTGACTGTTGGGTTTTGGTTCCGTCCTCAGAACCGACTTGGCTGTTGTACCAAGCTCGCAGCAGCCAGAAACTCCTGAGCTAAGGCTACCCATAGTGCCTCTCTTCCCTTCACCTCAGATCTTGTTTGCTGCGTACAGTTTTAGGACACATCAACAGTGCTCTTTAGCTAAGTGCTTATATTTTGATATATTTCCTTCTTTATACCTTTCTATGATCAATAAAAACCTTATCATTAGTTTACCCTATTGCCTGAATTGCTATTTTTTGTGTGTGAGTGCTGTTTTCCCCATTGTTACCTTTGGTATTTCTTCTTTACCATTGCTGGTATAGGCCCTTCCCTTTCCTTTTACCTTTGGTAAATCTCTAATACCATTGTTGGTATTCTCTTTCCCTTCTCTTACCTTTTCTGGGTATCCTTCTCCATTACCTTTGCTGGTACAATAAAAAAACCCTTCTTCTTCTTCTGTTATCTTACTACTGGTGTGTGTGTGTGTGTGTGTGTGTGTGTGTGTGTGTGTGTGTGTGTGTGTGTGTGTGTGTGTGTGTGTGTGTGTGGCTGAACTGTTTGGTTATTGATCGTGGCAGAGAAACATAAAGGTACCACTGGCCTTAAGCAATTGTCAGGACTGTGGCAAAAAGATGCCCAACTTGGTCGGACATCTTTCCTGTGTATATTGCTTGGGGATGCCACATTTAGAAGTCCAACCACCTTGTGAGTTCTGTATGGGTTTTAGTGCTCAGACCCTTGCAGAGCGCCGTAACAAATGAATCCTCAAGTGACTGTTAAAATGCCCTTTCTCAGAGGTTTTGTCTGAGGTGGAGGCATCAAAGTCTCCTAAGAAAGAAGCAAAGAAGAGGAGCCAGTCCGTTCCAGAGTCACCTCAAGCTCATGATCTGAAATCATCCAAAGGCCAGGTTTCTGCTTCGGAACCAAAGCCTAAACAATCAAAATTGACTTCGACAATTCTTTTGGTGCCGAAACCTATGACTTCTTCCACAGTACGAACAACTCTTCTGGAACCGACAAAACTTACTATGGTAACAACCCCTTCATCAGTACGTCTGACCCTCTCTGCACCAAAAATAGTTTCACCCACACCAGTTACCTCCCCTGCAGCGCAAACAATTGGTCAGCAGACCACAGTGCCGAAGGTCAAATCCTTGCCAAGGATTAGGTACTCCCCGTCTGTTGACCTCTTTTATGGTCAACAGTTAAGCCCTTTCATAGAAAGTCCAGAGTCTGCCTCAGGGATGTCTATTTGTTCCACCAGGAGCCTTTTGGAGTTTGATGAATAGTAGTTAGTGGATCAGCTCTTGGCAGCCGGAGGTCTTCCAGCCCCTTGTAGGACCTCCCTCCCATCTGGAGCCGAGGTCTACTCTCCACGGACTCCATCCTATCTTCCTCCTTCAACCTCTCCACAGGTCTTGAAGCCCTCAGCTTCGATGCTGCTCCCAGTACCAACTACTTCAGTGCCAATGATGGACCTCACCTGGGCTCTGGAGCCAAATCAGTGGTCCTCGGCTCATTTAGAGTCGACCCACCCTTGAGACCATGACTTGGCTGCCGGCTCCAGAATCCGTAGTTCTGTGCCGGGTGCTTTGACAGTTCCATGTCCTCTCGAGGTTCTTGCTCTGGAGGTGGGCTCATCGGAGTGGGGTGCGACCCTGGTTCTGAGGTTGTCTTTCTCGGTTCTGGGCTCCCATTTCCCTTCAGGTGGGCCTGCCTTTCAGATTATGGAAAGAGCTCTTGCCTCAGCAGGCTCGCAGTTGGCACCATCTCCGGAGTGTCACATCTACGTACCTTCTGGCTTGCAGCTGTCACAACCTCCTACATCAGGGCAGCAGGCACATGAGCAGCAAGACATCCTGCAGCAGGGTACCCTCTCTTTGGAGTCCTCCTCAGACTTTCCCCCTGAGTAGCCACACCATAAGAGGTTGTGCAAGAGGAAGCACTTAGATTCTCCAGAAGAATCTCTCACTGAGGATACAGACTACAATGAAAGGGAAGGATCCCCATGGTCACCCCCTGAAGATGTCTCTTTTGGAGACATCCTGGAAATCTTGAAACAGAGGAGTGATTTAGAAATCCACCAACCCTTCCTCTGAAGAATCTGTCTTCTTGCAGGCTTTTCGTGCCCGACCTTCTATTTCTTGGGTGACCCCACCTGCTGATGATTTGGTTAAGCTTATCGTGCAGCATGCTTGGAAGGCCCTGACACTATACAGCCAATTCCCCAGAGACCAGACAATATTCTTAGTGCACCAGAGGACCAGCCCCACTGGTCTAAGGGCTTAGTGGTAGACGTTACAGTGGAGGCCGCTGCCGCAAAGAAGGAATTCACAGAGGAGAGTCCAACTGTCCATCCTTCAAACCAAGAGTCTCGGACGATGGACAGATTTGGGAAGTGGGTCTACGCTTCAATGACCTTTGCCATATGGTCATTGAATTTCCTGGCACATTTCACCCGTCCTCCGAGGGACCTGATCACAGAGTTCTCAGGCACCTTGGTAGGAGCAGTGTCTGACGAGGTATGCAATAAAGTTGCCTCCCAGCTTGCAACCCTAGAATCGATATCAAACTCTTCCATGCAGTTTATTGCCCACACAGCTGAAGGGACAGCCAGGGCAGCGGGTACAGGCATTGCCATTAGGGACCACTCCTGGATGTGCTTGTGTGATTTTGCAGACCCCTTTAAGTCTTCCTTCATCAATGCTCCTGTTGATGCTGCCTTGTTGTTCGGCCCAAAAGTCAGAGACACATTAGCCAAATGTGAGAATGATGGAAAGACGCTTTCTGCTGTGGACGTACATTTTTTGACTCCTCAACAACCCATTGGGAGTTTTCCCCCTGGGGCAGAGGGGGCAACTCATCTGGAAGATGCCACTCCCATGGCAAAAAGAGCCCATGTAACCAGGGTTCCAGGGATTCCTTCTCTGGACAACCCTACCAGCGCTCCTGAGTGGCGGCACAGTTGCCTATCTCTGGAAGCAGTTGAGGGAAGATTCTCTCAGCACCACTTAGCCTGGCACTCAATAACATCAGATTCCTGGGTGCAGATGATAATTACCAGAGGTTACCATATCCCCTTCAATCTCTATCCAAGACCGCAAGAAGCTGCTTCAAAAGAGAGTCATCCAAACAGTCCCACCAGACCAAATAGGATCTGGATTTTACTCAAGATTCTTTTTAGTACCAAAAAAGACAGGGGACAGGAGGCCAATTTTAGACCTCAGTGTTTTGAACAAGTTTGTTTGACAGACAAAATTCCAGATGGTCACGGTACAGTATGAAAAAGATGACTGGATGTACATTATAGATCTTCAGGATGCGTATTACCACATAAAGATGGACAAGGACTTCAGAAGATACTTCCTCTTCTGGCTAGGAGCCAGTCACTACCAATTTCAAGCACTGTTCTTTGGTCTCACCACAGCCCCCAGGGTGAACACCAAATGCATGGGAGTGGTAGCAGTTCACTTAAGGCTACAAGGATTCCGAGTGTTTCCCTATCTAGACAACTGGCTCCTCACCACCCCCACCAGGCATCTACTGCTTCAGGCCTTAGATTTCATCTTAGGTCTTGCAGAGTACTTAGGTATTTCAATAAACAGGGAAAAGTCAAAGCTGTCACCCAGGCAAGAGACAGAATTCATCAGAGCAACATTCAACACAAACTCCTGTATGTCTTCTCTACGTCTTCACAGGTTGCAAAGGTTAAGATCACAGCTTCAAGTGATACTCTGTCATGACAAAGTCTCAGCTCGCTTACTCTTACAACTCCTGAGGTCAATGGCTGCGACAATCACTCTAGTTCGCTTGGCAAGGTACCACATGAGGCTGCTCCAATGGCTCCTGGCATCACAGTAGTCTCTATTAACACGCCCACTGTCTTACCTAATCCACATGACTAACCAATGCAAGCAGGATCTAATTTGGTGGATGAAGTTAGAACAGGAATTATGGAGTCGCCCTTTCACCCCCACTCTGCCCAAGGCCGTAGTGACCACGGATGTATACCTGATGGGGTGGGGGAGATTTTCAGGGAAAGACAGTCCAAGGCACTTGGTCCCCCTCAGAGTCCAATTTGCATATCAATGTCCTGGAACTGAGGGCCATGCTTCTAGTGTTGCAGGCATTTCAATCGACCCTCCCTTCAGGGACAATTGTGATCCAATCAGACAACATGTCTGTACATCAGCAAACAGGGAGGAACCAGATCTTACCCTTTATGTCGAGAAGCTCTAAGAGTGTGGCAATGGGCGATAGTATCCAACTGCATTCTAATAGCAACACACATTCTGGGGAATTCCAGCATGATTGCAGACAAACTGAGCAGATGCATTCTCTTGCCTCACGAGTGGTCTCTCAACCCCAATATAGCGATGAAAATATTTCATCGCTGGGGTCAGCCTTGCTGCGACTTATTTGCATCTCTCATAAACCACAATTGCAGCAGCTACTTTGCCCTGTTTCCCCCTTAGGGGGAGTCCCTGAGAGATGCTGTTCTACATGATTGGCCCCCGGAACTGCTTTATGCCTTTGCCCCTGATCCCCCAGTTTTTGAAGAAGCCCCAGTGGTTGAGAAGCAAAGTAATCCTCATTGTGCTTTATTGGCCCCGGCAAGTCTGGTTCCCCTTTCTCTGGCCTCCCCTGGTTCATGGTCCATGGACTCTGGACCCAACTCATCCGCAGTGGCTAGTCCATCCCAGCCTACACAATCTGAAGCTGACAGCTTGGTACCTCCACTTCCAGTAATTGCTAGGCAGAAAAATTTATCCTCACCAGTACAGAAGATTCTTCTGGCTTCCCATAAGCCATCCACCAGAAAACGTTATCTTGGTAAATGGAACAGAATTTTGCTTTGGTCTCTTGCAGAAAAAACTGACCTTTTTTCAGCCTCAACTGATAAGGTATTAGAGTATTTGTCAACTATTTTCCAATCAGGAGCCTCAGCTTCTACTATTACAGTTCACTTAGCTATTTCAAATTTTCATAATGGTTTTGATGACCTTTTCTTAATTTCTCATTGCCTTTGCAAAACCTTCCTGAAAGACGTTATACATTTGAAATTACCCTTTAATGAACCCACTTTACTGTGGAATTTAACATTAGAGGTTATGTTGGCCTATCTCGCCTTCATTCTTTACTGGTTGGGTTTGGAATCAATCCTCGGTTCCAACTCAGCAGTTAAGCAAAAACTCGAGGTCTTCCACTGGCTCATGGCTGTATCCCTATTATCCCTATCCCATCATGCCCTAGGAGAGCTCCTCATATCTCATTTGCTGCTAACAAGATCATGTGTTCTCCATTTTGGCTCTGGCTAAGTTTACCTTTTTTCTTCTAATAGTTGGAAATAATTGTATTTTTTCTAAAGTTTATAGTATTTAGCTTAGTTCTAAATTAGTTAGTGTGTTCATTTTGTGCTGATTGTTGTGACTGGCCATCATTTTTTCTTCTTTAGGCCAATTTATCTCTCCCCTATCCCTTTCATAGTCTATTCCTGTCAAATAGGTTTCTTTTGTTGTGTGTGTGTGTATATATATATATATATATATATATATATATATATATATATGTATTAAGAGAGCTTCCATTGGTCTGTTTTAGTTAGAGGACATACAAAAGTTGTGTGTGTGTGTGTGTGTGTGTGTGTGTGTGTGTGTGTGTGTGTGTGTGTGTGTGTGTGTGTGTGTATATATATATATATATATATATATATATATATATATATATATATATATATATATATATATATATATATATATATATATATATATATATATATATATATGTATATATATATATATATATATATATATATATATATATATATATATATATATATATATATATATATATATATATATATATATATATATATATATATATATATATATATATATATATGCATATATGTGTGTGTGTGTGTGTGTGTGTGTGTGTATGTATATATATATATATAGAGAGAGAGAGAGAGAGAGAGAGAGAGAGAGACATTGGTTTAAATTGTAGAGGGTAAGCTTGTTTTCAGTTAGAGAGCTTCCGTTGGTCCATTTAAGTTAGAGGGCCTTCTTTCCTGTTCTACCCTTTCTATTCTTTCTCTTAACAAGCAGATTGGTTTGTTAAGGACTGCTTTAATTTTACTAGTTAAAGCTTTTCTACTTAGGTGTTTGTTAAAAAAAAAAAAATTTTTTTACTGTTGTTGCCAAACTTTGATTATACAGTGTCTACGGATCTTACAGAATCTAAACCTTCGGGTTTTAAAACGTGCACAAAATGTAATCAAAAAATGTCTCTGACTGATGGTCACACAGTTTGGATCTACTGTCTTAGTGCAGTCCATCTGCAGGAATCTTGTAGCTTTTGCCATGCATTCAGTAGCAGAGTATTGCTGGAAAGGAAAAATAAATTAATATTAAGAGGGTTATTGAAGTCTCCTTTTACAGAAGCACTTGAAGAGGGTCAGAGTTCTTCCAAATTGTCAAAAGTCCCATCTTCAAGAACTGAGGAGTCTGGGAAAAGATCTTCCATTTCTTCCACGCAGTCTGAACAGATGAAAAAACTGGCAAAAGAGTCTTCTTTGGTTTCGAAGACCGTCAGAACTGAAAAATCTTCCTCTTCGGCTCCTGCTGCAGTTTCAGAGCTGATGGAGTTTCAAATACGGAGCCAGTCCCCAGAACTGGAGTCGGTCTCCCTAACTCTCATATCTCCCATGCTCCAACGGGTCAGATTTCCAACTTCCTCCTCTCTGTCATCCAGAAGCCTCTCCAGTGATGATGTGGATCATGTGGTGTGGAGACTCTTGAGGACACCGGCACTGGCCTAACTTTTGTCAACTTCAACCCACAGGGCTTCGGAGCTGACCAAGACCACCTCTCCTCCAATGATTCCTCCTCTGATCCAGTCTGGGACCTCAGAGCTGGAGTGTCTGGAACTAGTTGTAGTGGAACCATCAGACCCAAGACAGGATATTTGGGGCTGGCTACAGCTCTGACCTCCCCTGTTCCATCTGAACTCGAGGGGTCTAGGAGCCAACACTCTCTGGTCAGGTCCGGGGAGGGGAGTCAGGTCGGACAGCTGTCTGATCTGAACTTGCCTCTTGGGGCCTTGGCACGGGTGAGCTTAGCTTCTACATTGGCTTTGGAGCCAACTCTTTTGGATCTGGGATTGATTTAGTTTTTGCGGAGCCAGAAGCATCCTCGGATCAGAGGCGGGGGGGTTTTGAGGTGATGAGGAGAGTGTTGTCACTTCTGACAGCTCCACTCCCAGGTGCAGGCATTCTTCCCCCAAAAGGTGTCAGTGTCTGTCTCGGCACCATCACACAGACGTGGAGACCCAAAGCCTCAGGATGCCCCATTAGGTGTAGCCCTCTCTTCTGAAACCTCTCCGGAATACCCTTCGGAAGAGATCCTGCGAAAGAGATTATACAAGATGAAATATTTAGACTCCCCAGAGAAGTCCATCAATTTGGATATGGACCTCGATGAGTCAGAAGGGTACCCACAGTCAACCTCTGAGGATGTCTCCGTCACAGACATCCTAGAAATCCTAAAGCATACAGGTGGCTGGAATTCCATCAACCCTTCTGAGCAGTCTGTATACCTAGAGGCTTTCGGGTCTCACCCTTCCACTACTTGGGTGTCTCCACCTTTCGACAAACTCATGAATGTAGTTAGTCAAAAGGCATGGGAGTCTCCAGATTCAGTGGAACCTGTTCCTTGGAAGCCAAATAAATTTATTACAGTGCCTTAGGACAAGGTGTTTCTTACAAAGGGTTTCCCAGTACATGCTGTGGTGGTGGTGGCGGCGGCCACCAAAAAGAAATTTTCAGAGACTTCCTCGTCTGTCCATCCACCAAACAAGGAGTCTCGTACAATGGACAGATACGGAAAGTGCATGTTTTCTTCAGTGACATTTGCACTCAGATCACTGAATTATCTGACTCATTTCACTAGGTTGCAGAGATATCTCCTGAAGGAGCTAGGAGATACTCTACAAGGTTCATTAGTTGCAGGGGTTTCAGACAAGATTTCCTCTCAGCTCTCCACCTTAAAGTCTGTGGTTAACTCCTTCATGAGGCTTATTTCTTACACAGCAGATGGAGCAAGCAGGGCAGCAGCTTCAGGAATTTCCCCTGAGGAGACATTCCTGGATGTGCTTGTGTGGCTTTGTGGAGCCCTTTTAAATCTGCCTTTGTTAATGCCCCCTTTGATGGCTCGTCTCTCTTTAGGCCAGAAGTTAAGGACACACTCACCAGATGAGAATAAGAAGGAAAAACTCTCTCTGCTGTATCAGTCCATTTTTCACTACCTTCTAGACCTTATCCCAAAGGTCAGAAGGGAGGAAAGATGTGGTTCCAAAAATCCCAGAGGGCTTTTCAGGACACATGTGGTGACTCTTCCCCCAGGGGCAGAAGAGGAAGCAGTAATGGGAGATACCGTCCATGTGGCAGAGAGGGTCCGTGAAACTAGGGTGACAGGGATTCATTCTGTGGTAGGCCCTTTCAGAGCTCCTGAAGGGAGTCCTGCCTGTCCATCTCTGCAGGCAGTCAGGGGTCACTTATCTTTGTACCCAGAAGCCTGGCTAGAAATAACAAAAGACAAATGGGTACAAAGCATCATATCCAGAGGCTACTCTATACCATTTTCCTTCCCCGTCCCAAACATAAAAAAAAATCCCTGATGTTCCACCCAGCCAAAGGGAACAGGCAACTCAGAAATTCAAAAGTTGCTAGACAAAAGAGTCATCCAAGCAGTCCCCGCAGACCAAATAGGATCCGGAACTTACTCAAGGTTCTTTTTAGTTCCAAAGAAAACAGGGGTCTGGAGACCAACACTGGATCTCAGCAGATTAAACAAATCAATAAGGAAAATGAAGTTCTGGATGGCAACACTGCAGTCATTATTCCCTTTTATGGGAAAAGATGATTGAAAGTGCTGTATAGACCTCCAGGATGCATACCACCACATAAAAATTGACAGACCATCCAGGAGTCATCTGCGCTTCCAGCTGGGAGCCAGTCACTACCAGCTTCGAGCTCTGCCCTTTGGTCTCACTACAGCCCCCAGACTGTTCACCAAGTGTACGGCAGTGGTCATGGCTCACTTGAGACATCTAGGATTCTATGTGTTTCCATATGTAGACGACTGGCTCCTGACTGCCACCACCAAGCATCTGCTACAAAAAGCAAGAGACAACTCTGTTCTCACCTAGGAAACACGATAAATTAGGAAAAATCTACCTTGTTGCCATCTCAACATATCGTCTTTATAGGGGCAGATCAAGACATGACAGAGATGATGGCAAAACTTCCTCCAGAAAGAGTATAGGGGCAGATCAAGACATGACAGAGATGATGGCAAAACTTCCTCCAGAAAGAGTTTTAGTTCTACGACATCAGGTCTCAATCCTTCTTTCCAAGAAAAGACTGCAAGCAAGAACAGTTCTGAAAGTCTTGGAAACCATGGCAGCAGTGATAAACTTAGTTCCATTAGCACGCATGCACATGAGAATCCTGCAGTGGCTACTCCTCACTCAGTGGTCATTGCAGGAACTACCCAGGTCTCACCAAGTTTTGATTATGGACGCCTGCAAAAAGGACCTTTGCTGGTGGCTTCACTCCACTCACGTGACATCAGGTTGTCCTCCCACAGCCTATAGCCACGGTGACCACGGATGTCTCCTAGATAGGGTGGAGCAGGCATTATCTAGGCCGGACAGTCCAAGGCACTTGGCAGGAACATGAGGCCCACCTGTTTATCAATATCCTAGAGATGAGACCGGTGCTCTTAGTGTTGCAACCACTTCAGGACTCTCTTCCGCTGAGGACTATTGCAATTCAGACACACAGCATGTCAGTTGTTTGGTACATAAACAAGGAGGAACCAGATCTTACCCCCCTTTGTTGAGAGGCCCTAAGAGTATGGCAGTGGGCAACCTCCTCCCATCACTTTCTGATAGCAATGCACATCCCAAGGAAATCCAGTGTGATAGCAGACAAACTCAGCAGAGCTATTCTGATGCCTCATGAGTGGTCCCTAAAACAAGAAGTAGCAGAGATGATTTTCTGCAAATGGGGCCAGCCTTGCTGCAACCTTTTTGCCACATCCATGAATGCCAAATGCTGCAGCTATTTTGCCCTAATCTCCCCTCCAGGGGAGTCACCAAGGGATGCACTTGTACATGATTGGCCTCAGGTCTCCTCTATGCCTTCCCTCCTTTTCCCTTGATACCCAAACTTCTTCAGAAAGCCAGCTCATTGGAAAGCAATATGATTCTAGTCACCCCATACTGGCCTTGTCAAATTTGATTCCCCTTCCTGTGGCCTCATCTCCAGGAGGAGCTGTGGGTTCTAGACCCAGTTCCAGACCTTCTGACTCATGCATCGGGGACTCTCCACCCCTCTCTTCAGACCCTCAAATTGACAGCTTGGCTGCTCTGATTCCAAATATAGCCAGGCTCCCTGACCTTTCTCCTGCTGTCAATCATATCTTGAGCTCATCTTATAAGGCTTCAACGAGGAAACTTTATATGAGCAAATGGAAAAGATTTTCTTCCTGGGCATTATGTAATCAGATTGATCCTTTTACTGTGCCTATAGGCGCTATTCTTGAATTTCTAATGGAACTCTTTAATGAAGGTGCAGCTGCAGCTACCATTCGAGTCCAGTTAGCAGTGATATCAAATTTTCATATAAGCGATTTAGCTCCAAATTTGATATCTCACAGACTATGCAAAGCCTTCCTGAAAGGCACTGTTTTGCTAAGACCACTCATTAAGACCCCTTTACCCCCATGGGACCTGAACTTTGTTTTATCCTGTTTGATTCATTCTCCCTTTGAACTGGCAGCATCCTGTGATCTAAAGTTCTTGACATGAAAACAATTGTTTTGATTGCCATCACTTCTGCAAGAAGGGTTTCACAGCTACAAGCATTATCGATTAAGCCCTTCTACATGCTTTTCCACAGACAGAGTATCCCTGCGAACAAACCCATTCTTCTTACCAAAAGTATGCTCACAGTCTAAATTAAATCAGTCCATAGAACTGCCAGTGTTCTTCCCCAACTATGGCAACAAGGCAGAATATATGCTACACCAGCTAGATGTACAAAGACAATTACATTTCTACTTACATAGGACAAAGGACTTCAGAAAATCTGACCAATTATTTGTTTCTTTTTTGGACATTAAGAAAGGTGCTCCTGTATCTAAGATCACACTTTCAAAGTGGCTGTCAGATTGTATTACCTTTACATACAAATCTAACAACAAAGATCTTCCCTGTAAAGTCAAGGGTCACTCTGCGAGAGCCATAGCAGCTTCTTCTGCCTTTCGTGCTAGACTACCAATTGATACCATTTGTGCTGCTGCAACATGGGCAAGCCCTCATACCTTTATCACTCATTACAAAGTGGATTTGGCCTCTAGGAACAGGGCTTCCTTTGGGTCCACTGTTCTGAAGAATATTCTCGCTTGAGCCACCCAAGAAATAAGGTGCTAGGGATGCTGTCCCAACCAGTAAAGAATGAAGGTGAGATAGGACAACATAACATAAAGAAGTTATGTACTCACTATAACATTACATGTTTGTTGTCCATCTCGCCTTCATTCTTACATCCCACCTCCTTCCCCCAGCCTTTGGCTTCTAAAGGACCGAATGGTCACATTTGGTATATAATGTTCTCTGACTTTTTCCATTGTGCTATAAAGTGTCAGATAGTCCACTGGGAAACTGTTGTTATCAGTAAACAAGATCTGAGGAGCTCTCCTAGGACGTGATGGGATAGGGATATAGCCACGAGCCAGTGGAAGACCTTGAGCTTTTGTAAACGGCCGAGTCAGAACCGAGTATCAGTTCCGAACCCAACTAATAAAGAATGAAGGCGAGATGGGCAACAAACATGGAAAGTTATGGTGAGTACATAACTTCTTTTTTTGCAAAGTTTAACCCATCAACCCTTTGAACCAGCAACCACCTGTACTATCAAATTCTTATCTTGGAAGATCCTTTTCCTGGTGGCCATCATGTCAGCCAGGAGAATAACTGGAATTACAAGCTTTGTGCATGAAATGTCCATACATTATTTTTCACAAAGAGAGAGTATCAGTTAGAACCAACCCTTCTTTCCTTCCTAAGGTTGTATCGAACTCAGATATTAACCAAGCTACAGACCTACCAGTTTTCTTTCCAAATGTCTCAAACAAGGGATAATATTGTTTTCATTTGTTGGATGTGCACAGACAATTACATTTTTATTTGAATAGAATGAAATTGTTTACAAAATCAGACCAATTGTTTTTGTCCTTTTCAGGCACTCGACTCAGCAAACCAGTTTCCAAAGTAACCTTATCAAAATGGTTGAGAGATTGCAACACCTTTGTTTACAACCAAAATAGACTGAACCTATCAACAAAGGTCAAGGCTCATTCTACCAGATCAGTTTCCACTTCAGTAGCCTTTCATTTTAGAGCCTCTATCGATGACATTTGTGCAGCGGCCACTTAGGCTACCCTGCATACCGCTATCACTCATTACAAATTGGATACTGTCTCCAGGGGAAGAGCATCCTTTGGCTCTGTGGCGCTCAGAAATATCTTTCCATAGGGCCTCTCAGGATATAAAGTAGCTAGGGACTTTGTCTCAATAGTCAAGAATGAATGAAGATTGACAACATCAGATAAAGAAGTTATGTTCTTACCATAATGTTCCATCTGTGTTGTTGATCTTCCTTCATTCTTGACATTCCACCCTCCAACTCCCTCCAAAGACTCCTGAAGGTTTGGATCTAGTCCTGGTTTTGTAGTAGGGCAGTTGCTCAGGCAAAACTTCTATTTTTTATTTCTATGGGCAAAACTCGATCTGAGGAGAAGGGAAGAGAGGCACTATGGGTAGCCTTAGCTTGAAAGTTTCTGGCTGGCGTGAGCTTGTTACAAAGGCCGAATCGGTTCTGAGGACAAAACCAAAACCCAGCAGTCAAGAATGAATGAAGATCGACAGCACAGATGGAATGTTATGGTAAGAGCATAACTTCTTTTTATTCGGTTATTACATCAGCCACAAAAGAATTGTATTTTTATTTCATGCTGCAATACCTGGTGGGTGTACTGCCATGCTTGGAATTCCAAAATGAGTTGCATGTTGGCCACACTTGTATGTGATCTTGTGACTGTCTGTCTTTCTGAACCATGTGCTGGCTATTATTAAGCCATTTGCCAGACAGCTGTCTAGAATGGCCTGCCCTTTATTCCTGTTGTCTTGCTTTATCTAGTAGGTCCTGCAAGTGCTGTATGAATGCACTCTTTTCCTCACTATCACAACCCTGCTATGGGGCATAGGCTGAGATTATAAATACTACCCTATCATTACACTGAAGTCTGATTGCCATGAGTCTGTCACTAATCCTGATGCTATCCCTCACTGCCCACTGAAGCCTCTTTGTCAGTACAATTCCTACACCATTTCTAGCCTGTCCTCCTCCTGAGTAGAAGACTCTGGTGCCCAAGCCAAGTGTCTTTGCTGCATTGCCCTTCCGTCTTGTCTTTTGGATACCTAGGATGCCCAGCCTCCTCCGTACCATCATGTCATCCACTTCAAGCTCCATCCTGTCAGTACATTGAGTGTAGCAATTCTTAATTCATGTTTTGCCAGTTGATTGGTTTTATGTCCAGCTTTCATTCAACAGAGCTATCTCAGGTAACCCAGGCTGGGCAACTGGACACAATCTGGCCAGTAGCTTATTGACCCCTGGCTTCTGGCTTTATGGTGGGCACACATACTGTCCAATAGGAGCACATACACCCCTGCCACCATTAGCATGGGTCCCTGGTGTAGGTTGGAGAAGGCCGGGTCCTCAAGCCACTTAACACTGGCAAATACCAATGCCCATTTCACAACATTAGTCAACATGACTGAATCATCTAGAGCCATATTTTACAACATTAAGTAGCTAGCCTTGCCATGATGTGCAGTCTGTTGTCCAAGTTCTCCTATTTTGAGGATACTGCGCACCATAGTGGATGCTCAAAGCAGTTGGTCAATATAACTCTTCCCCTTATAGGGCACCATGTAGAGTCTGTGCTGCTGCCCACAGCTCAATTCATTGGTGAGTCTGACATGGAAACACTCAGCATGTTTTTCAGAAATGGGAAGAACCCCACAGAGACACAGGAAGAACATGTAAACTCCAAAAAGCATTGTCCAGAGGTTGGATGAAATCTTGTACTTTTTACATCAGAAGCAAACACCTTAACCATTAGGCCAACTGGACATACCAAAAAACTTTGGAAGACTGACTGCAGTGACTTTGATTCATGGGTGTTTACTGCCATAGTCTGATATTTTTGCAGTATATCTGGCCTTCATTTAGGATGTTGTGGTGAAGTTCTGCTCAGTAAGTTGCAGGCAATATTGGCGGAAATTACTGAGCTATGATTATATTAGATGTAAGAAGAAATCCTCATCTACCAGAAAAAAAGCATTTTTTCAGTTGTAACATGGAGTGGCTATAGCTGATGATAAAAATTCAATGGTGTGCTTCACTTGAAGCTGTGAGGATAGAATTGCACTCTGACATGTTTTGTTACTGACTACACTATTGATATTGCCTTGAAACTTGGTAATAAAATGTCTCAGTAGGAAGAGAGAAAGAAATACATATTTGTTTTCAGTTCATCTGCCTTTAAATTGGGCTGTTACGTGTTTGCATTATACAGCCAGGTTGTTATATTTTTATATTATACAGCTGGGGTGTTTCATTTTGCAATTTTGTCTTCATTTTGGGTGATATGTTGAGCAGACAGCAGAGTCTCCATTGCTTGTCTCTTACCTATTGGAAAGAAGTATCTGCCACTGATGTTTTGAAGGTTATAATTGTGACACCCCTGCATTATTGGCCCAGTAATCAAGGAGCCTCAATCCTCACCACTGGCAACAGTGAGGGATGTACACAATGGGAGGATGACAAGTACACACACAGTAAAGTACAATTTCCCTTAAGAGCACACAGATATCACAGTCAGTCTGGGGCTGGTTTCTCCCTCTCTCTTCAGATCCCCAATAAGATCTCAGCCGAGTGGCCAAGCTAAGACCTCCATCACCCTCTCTGTCCAACCAGTGCTTCAAGTCCCTGCCCAAGTAGCTGATACATATACACTTTGAAATTTGATTGATATACAATTACACACACACACACACACACACACACACACACACACACACACACACACACACACATACACACACACACACACACACACACACACCTGGGAAATGCTGCCACAGGTTTACTAGCTATGCCCCTTTCTGCCCAGACTATAAGGTAGTACCAGCTGCCACCAGCCACCCTTACTTATCAGCTACTGTAAGGCCCTTACAAAGGGTGTCTGATCCTACTGTGTAATGTTACTATCAATCCAATGGTAGTCTTTGACCAATCGTTAGGCTATTAGGAGTGGCTTGTACAGTGTCAACAAATATGTATGCAAGTACTCTCAGGGCTTAAATATGTGTCACAAATATCAGACACAAAGATAGGTTTAAGCATATTAAATAATAAATAATAAAAGAACAAGACAATACTCAAACAACACAGTAAATACAGAGTTCAGAGCCACAGGAAATATTTTAAAACAATACTGCAGGACAGTCTCAAATAAATACAGAAAACATCTAAACTAAGCTTTACTATATTCCTAACTATATCTAAAATAAATGACTATACCCTAGCTACTTACTATTAGCAAGGCAAATGCAGATGAGTGGATGTTCTTGCTAGGTCCAAGACAAACCTCAAAAATGCCAGTCTCTCTCTAAGAGAGCTCCTAAATCAATATCAAATATTACTGCTGGGTCAGCTTGGATGACATCAGTCTTTGTCACCTGCCTTCAGTTCTCAGGCTAACAGAAACTTAACAAAATTTTAGCATCTCTGTGTGAGAAGTACATATTTATCAGATGTTTGTTCAGAACTGGAAGTCGTAAAACAAACACTTTTACATTTTAATTACACAAACTCCACTCCACACACCTTCAGATAGAAACAACTCTGATCCAAAACAATACCAAAACAGCAAAATCTTCAGAAGTCAAGAATCGAAAAGCAGGAACCAAAGTCAAATCCAAAAGCAAATTCTTTATTCTCCAGCGCCTCGGTGTAACCACCTTTCATTTTAAACCTAGTAATTATTTCTGTTTCAAGACAATAGAAAAACTTCTAGCTCTAGACATTGTGTCTGCTTGTTGAACTGAACTGAGAGCTAACACAATCGCAAAACACTTTTAATTTCAACTTATTTTCTTGAAGTTTTGCAAGTTAACTCTGTATGTTCCAACTTCTGCTATTACAACATACATTTGCACAGGTATATAGTTTATATGAATTTCTGTTCCTTTCCAGTAGGGTACACTGTGGTTTCATTCTTGAAGCTCACTACATAACATACAGCTCAACATACTTCTGCACCAGTAGTTTAATATACACGTAACATATAGTTCTCTTACATTTGTAACATAAGCATATGAATCATATTAATATTCACAAATGACACATGATTATTTACAAAATTCCAGCTAGCTGGGCTGGCAGTGTCACAATAATGCAGAAGAGATCTGTTACTATAACATGTGATATAGTTGGCCTGCACTAGTCTTCCATGCCTCGAATATTACATGTACTTGTAAATAGTAATCTGGTCCCTTTTCCTTGCCCCAATAAAGGAAAAAAATACACTCAAATTTTAATGAGCTTTTCTTTTGTTTGATGCATTCTTGCTGCTTATTTTCATTATGGTTATATTAGCATCCATCTATGACTGAATGTGAGGTTCTAGCCAAAAAGGTAGATCTTATGGGTCAGTTGTGCATTATGAGGGATATCAGATGGAAATGTGTCAGTTTTCATTGCATTACACTGACATTTTTAGAAGGGTCAAAATGTGCTTTTCTGAATTTCTGTGTTTTTATGGTAGAAATAGTCTCAACACTGAAACAAAAGCAGATATCAGATAGACAGCAGAGGGGTACAAAGCATGCTTGCCAGGAAGAAGCAGCACAGCTGTTTTCCTGATTCAGTAAAGTCTTTCATCTTACATAGGTGACCACTAAGTCAAACTGCAAAACAGTGTGAAGTCTTCTGAAGTAACTTTAGCCTTGTAATTGTGACCTACCTGTGGTAGGCAAGACTACCCACATATAGCAACATCATACTTGCTATGTATTGGCCCACATTCTCACTTTCCACCCATTACTGAAATGATCAATTAAAATCCTTGGGACTGTATACTGAAGGAAAACATCAATGGAAGGATTTTGGAAAGACAATTTAAATGGAGTGTAATTCGCATGCTACATATTCTGCAGAAAAGTATTTTGAAACACTTTACGGCCAGCTCTGCATTAATTTTTGTATTTTACATGTGCCTTTTGTCATTGCCTTTGTATTCTGCACCCAGCACTGTTACGCTTTCTTGGGAGAAAAAAGTATAGTATTGTTCGCATTCCGTGAAGTGAGTGGGTACAGTAGTATCATTCTGGTAACATCTGCACACTTATTTCTCTGATAGTTTCAGTCATGTGCCATGCAACAGTATACACTAAGCAGGTTGATCTTACCAGCAAGCATACCAATAAGCTTTTGACTCCTGTTGCATCAGCAATAGTTTCAAAAGGTCATCATTTCAATACTAGGCAAGACTTTTTTTTAAGATCATGAAATAATGATGTAGCAGTCCTGTCATATATTGTAGTGTGAAGTAATATTGTAATTATTCTCACTATCCTTCCCTTTCTCTTTGGCCATGGTAATGGAAGTACTGCTGAGTGGACTTACGCAACCACATCTTCCTGGAGAAGCAGCTGCAGGTCTTCAAAGACCAAGTAGCTTCCTTCCACCTGAACCTATGACTCAAGAACCAGCAGGAAGTTATACTGAATGTGGGGAGGCCTGTATTATACAGGGCAGCTTCTATGACAGCACGTGACCTGATTGAGTTGGATGCCAAGACAGGATTTGATAAAAGGATGTGTGATATCTCCTTGCATGATGATGGCCTTTAATCAGTTGCTGTGACAGAAGTGGACTACACAAATAATGCAGCAGGACATGTGCAATACTCTAAATATTCTGCCAGCCATGCTGCACTTTGTAAGTGCATGAATGATGTCAACAGAAAAGATGATGGTGACACTGGCTTGTACAAATGCAATAATCTTACAGAGTTGGAATAAAGAATATATTGGCCATAGTTTGGCAACTCCCTGAAGGCTTTGAGTTCCCAAAGCATTTCATGGGCTATACTGAAAGCCAACAAAACAAAAGATTCATTCCACAGCCTTTGCACAAATTTAAGTTTGCATGCTGTTCACAGGCTGTGGATGAGGTGTTCTGTGGTCCATGCTTTGTGTTCAACATAGCAAGATATTTTGTGTTGGTCTTCATCAGTGACAGATTCGTCTAAAGTGAAGAAGATTCTGAAACAACATAGCAAATCCAAGGACAATGGAAATGCACTTGTAAACTCAGAGACATTTCTTGAAGTATGCATTAGCCAACGGGAAAAAAAAACAGCTATCAGTGTATTGCACAGAAAGATAAGTTGTCAGGAATGCACAGTACATGCCTTGAGATAAATTGTGAGGATGATTATTCTTCATAAAAGACAGAATTTGCTGCTTCATGGAAGACATACTGACATAGGAATCAATCAAACATTGCTGGACTTTGTATTCCCCAGTTATTTACTGGAGGCTCCACGAAACACATTGTACATTTCTGTACAAATTCAGAATAAAATCATTAACTTCATATGTTATAAAGTCAGATAAAGACTTTGAGTAGTGTTAAAAAGGCAGAGTTCTTCAGTTTGACTGCTGGTGGAACAAGTGATATATTCCACAAGGAGAAAGTGATACTAGCACCATGTTATATACACAAAAGTGATGGAAATGTAGAAATCTGTAAAGACATCATTGAGTTTGTTGACAGGAAAAGCCTTAGCTGACATCTTTCTACAGAAACTCACAACATGGGGTGTGGACAAGGAGATGCATTGAGGACAAGGCAGCAACATTTCAGGCCATTTTAATGGTGTACAGGCAAGAATGTGAACCCTGTTTCCAAAAACTGTGTGCAGTGCCTGCAAAGCCCAACCTCAAAATTGCCACAGTTCATTCATGTGTAATAAGTGATATGGCAAGCACTCTTGCACCTGTCAAAAAGTAATCTCAACTTTAAATTTTTCTGATAAAGGCTGCAATGAATATTTAGCTTACACTGAAAACTTTGCCTAATTGCTAGGTGAATATGCAAATACCAATGAAGACAGACATATCTCAGTTTGTGTGTCCGTCTACACCCAGTGGATGAGTCAGGCTGAATGCCTGCAGAGCTTGAAGAAAAAAATGTCATTCTTGCCAGCACTTTAGAGGACATTGTAGCATACAACAAAAATATATCATTACTGTATCATAAGGTTTGATTTCATTATAGCTCTGGTGATACTGGAGTCTGCTCTATATGCACTTAAGCTATTTCATGTGTACCTGCAATAAGATCAGATAGACTTGACTCAGGCATGCAAAGAAACAAAGGATGCCACTGACATTCTTCAAGCAATGAAAGAAAATGCTGACAAGGACTTTATAGAATTGTGTGAAGAAGTGAAAGAACTGGCAGACAGTCATGGCAGAAGAAAATGTTCCAAGGATCTGTTGAAAGCAGACTAAAAAAATAACATTGGTGCTGCAAACCCAGACGAATATTGTTGAAGGAACACATTCATCCCATTTCTGGATCAGATGTTTGAAATAAAAGATCAACTTATAAAATGCCATCCATGTTTAACTGCACATATTTAGTGCCAAACATGCTGCATGTGTTGGAGGAAGATGAGAAAATGGTGAGATTGTACAATGCATACAAGACTGATATATCATGTTTGACAACCTTCAAACATGAGCTTCAGCATTGGATGGCCAAATGGACAACATTCGTATGGGACAAGCTGACAGCCACCATCTTTTCAAACCTACAACTCTTAAAACCCAGCATTTTATACAAACATAATCAGTACATTAACAATTCCATGCCACTGAGTGTTATATGTGCAGAGAGGTTATTCAGTACTTTA
The DNA here is from genome assembly GCF_019279795.1 of Protopterus annectens. Lineage (NCBI taxonomy): Eukaryota > Metazoa > Chordata > Ceratodontiformes > Protopteridae > Protopterus > Protopterus annectens. Next base: position 340,191,232 of record NC_056742.1, on the reverse strand, counting down.
TAACATATTAACACTTGGCTGTGAAACATGATGATTGATGTGCATTTAAGTGGCTTGGCACTGATTTCTGTGAATAACGATACTGATGTTGATATCACCAAATTGCAAAAAGACTTTGCTCTATGTAATGATCTCCATATTAATGTTCTTCCTAGCTGATATGTCAAATGATCAGGATGATGGCAGCAGGTATGCAGGTTTGTAAACTGTCTTGCTGTGACTGAAGTTCATCTGGAGTAAGAATAGCAGGGAGGTTATTGCTGTGAATGGCTGGGTTCCTCTTGTACCAGAGGGGGGCTTCTTGCTGTGTATGATTTAGGCTTTTATTGCCAAATGCACCAAACGTAGAGCAGCTAATGACCCAGTCCATCATTTGACTATGGAACACCTACCCTACAAATGTGTTGTGTTGTGTTATGATGAGTGTATTTGCCTTGTGATTTAGAGTCTGACAAGGATATGGTGCATTAGATGTCACTGATTACATCCCAGTCCAGTATCTGACTGGCAGCTGATATACCCCTAGCTATAGCTTAGTGAAATGAAGAACTGATAATGTGTGCATGAGATTTGTAGCAACAAATAGGTAGTACTTGTGGTTTGGAGTGGAAAGGTGGCTCTGGCTCATTGCAAACAGTTTAGCTGGTATTTCAGCCTTGCAATGAAGGAAGCATCTTGTGGCAAATGGTTCAAGCTGGCCTCCCTTGGAAATGGAAGGGGGCTGCTTGCTGCAAACAGTTGAGGCTGCTGTTGTCAAATGCTCCAAAAAACAGAGCGGCCAACAGCCCAGCCCAGTTGGCTACCCATTGGACTGGACGGGGGTTACTTGCTGCAAATGATTTAGGCTACTATTTTCAAATGCACCAAAACAAGAGCAACCAACAGCCCAACCCAGTATTTGACTATGGCACCTACCCTACAACTGTGTTATATTGTGTTGTGTTGAGGGGTATATTTGCCTGGTGGTTTAGGGCCTGACAAAGATGCGGTGCATTACATGGATGGCACTGATGACTGTCAGGCGGTATACCCTAGTGTGACTGAGATGAAGAATAGATAACATGTTGTGTGTGTGATGTTTCTGGTAGCTGATATAATGTGTTTGTGGTTTGGAGTGGAAAGGTGATGATGGCTTGCTGCAAATGGTTTAGTTTGTGTTTCAGCCTTGTGTAGAAGTGAGCTTCTTGTAGTACATGTTTTAGGCTGGCTTCCTCTTGGACTGGAAGGGGGCTGCTATGAATAGTTTTGGTTGCTATGGTCAAATGCACCGAAACAGAGCAGCCAAGAGTCCAGTTCAGTTAGCAGGTCTGTTAGTCATCTGTAGTGTGTGTGATATGTGGTGTTCATAGGTTAATAGGTTCATAGGATAATACTTGAAGCCCTTATAAGCCTAGCCAAGAATTTTGCCCACGTTCCCACAAAGTCAACACCTTTTTCCCCTGTCCAGCAGGGACACAGGTGGGATCACAGGGGGTGTATTTTCTATTTCCTATCCAGTCATCCAGGTTCCTCTTAAAGAGGACTAGAGAGGTACTCTGATTGACATGAAGAGGGAGTCTGTTCCACAAATGGGGTAGTCTTTGGGACACAAATCTATCCTGCCAACAAGTTCTATTATGTCAGGACCAGATTGAGGCTTTGCATGGGGGTTGCACAAGTGAAGTTTGACTTACGGATAAGCAGCAACTACATCAAGGTCGGGTCTGAGATGGCCTTGTGTGCCAGACACAGGTCACTTCTGAGCAGTTTGTACAAGAGTGAGTAGAGGGACAGGGCTTTTAGCCTATCTGTATAGAATAGGTGTTTGTGACCCTGGATTTTCCTAGTCAGGAATTTCTGTGGTCTCTCCAGCTGCTGCATGTGCTTGGCAAGGTACATGCTGAATGGGGCATTGTACTCAATAATGGGTCTGAAAAGGGAGGAATACTGGGATGTTATGACTTCCTTGTTCCTGGATGAAATACCCTTACTTATGAGATGGGCGGCCCACCGTGGGCCATGTAGAAAGCCTTCTGTACAACGGAGGCAATGTGGTTATCAAAAGCCAGGTTGATATCAACCTGGGTGCCCAAGTCCCTCATGACTAACTGCATGCTTAGTAGGTTGTTATTAATGTGATAATTAGTGGGGATGCCATTTTCCCCAAAGGAGTAATGATGCATTTCTTGGCATTCAGTTTGAGGCCATGCTTCTGGCACCAGTCATTAGTTTGGGTAAGGCCCTCTTGGAGGATGTTCACATCACTAGGGGAATTTAAGACAGTGCCCAGCTTGCAGTCATCTGCAGACTTGGTCAGCCGCAGACCGCTGGTTTTAGCTTGCACCTCAGAAAAGTATATCCCAAACAGTAGAGGCCCCAAGACCAATCCTTGGGGTACACTGCTCATTACAGGTCTACTACTAGAGGTGGGTTCCCCTATTTTGACTGAGTGCGTTCTATCAGTGAGCCAGTTAGCTATCCATCTGGTAACATACGGGTTGATGCCTAGCTGGAAGAGTTTATCTATTATGCCCGAGTGAGGGATACTGTGGAAAACTTTGGCTAGGTCAAGGTAGGTGGTGTCTTCCCCTCATCCATGGCTTTGGTGACTGTTTCGAAGAAGTCAACCAAGTTTAACAGGCATGATCCCCTTTGACAAAACCAAACTGTGTGGTATCAAGCATTTGCAGGTTGCCAATGTTCTTGTTTATAAAGTCCATGATAATGCGTTCCATGGCCTTGCAGATCAGGCTAGTTAGGCTGATGGGCCTATAACTGCCTGGCTCAGTGGACGCTCCACCTTTGTGTAGAGGGATAACAGTGGCTGTTCTCCATTCAGCTGGGACGAAGCCAGTGCTCAGGCATTGGTTGAATAGGGTGCCTAATGGAGCTGACAGCTCATGCCTGAATTCATGTAGGATACAGCCAGGGATGTTGTCGGGTCCCATGTAGACTGTATTTTTTGTCTTTGAGAGGGCGTTAAAGACCTGCTCCCTGGTAATGAGGAGAGGGGGCAGGTGCTGGAGATGTCCTGGTTTACTAACGGGGGACAGGGGGGTGAAGTTTATACTGAACCTGTTTGCCAGCAGGTTCGCTGTATCTACAGCATTTGTGTATGTGATGTTATTGACCACTAGTTCAGAGCAGATTTGGGTGTTACCTTTGAGAATGCAGATTTGTGTAAAGAAGGCCTTGTGATTGTCCTTAGTGGATGTGGCCAATTTGTACTCAAAGTTAGCCTTAGAGGATTTCACCAGTGACCTTATTTGCTTGTTCAGACAAAGGAGAGATTGCTTCCAACATGGCAGCTGCTCCTTCTTGGTCCTGGACATCAATTTTTTTCCTTTTATTATAGAGTTTGTTTATTGCTGTAATCACCAGACAGGTTTACTCTTCCTTGAGGAAGATGATTTGGTCCTGTCAGGTATTGCTAAGTCCATACAGCTATGTAGGTGCTCATATAGTTTTTTGGTGTGGTCTTCGATATTAGTGCTAGTTTCAATTGAAGGGACAGTGGCTGTGAAACTGCTTATACCTGCTCTCAGGAGACTGTAGTCAACTTTGGAAAAGTTTTTTTGTTTGACCCTGACACGGGGGTGGGGGTGGGGGGGCTTTAGGAAAGATGGTGACTTCGAAAGTGACCGTTTTATGGTTGGATCTTACAAAAGAGGATAACACTGTAGGGGTGCTACAGTGGCTACTCATGTTGGTTAAGACCAGGTCCAGGATATTTTCACCTCTCATAGGGGTGTCGATCAGCTGATCCAATGTATTGACATTGACAAAGTTGAGGAATCTCTGGGTGTTCATGTTTGGGCTAGAATAGGTCTTCCACTCCATGGCTGTTTAGTTAAAGTCACCCAGGATTATGGTAGAGGGTTAAATCTTGATGGACTCAAGTAAGTCCAGATAGATGGAGTGGGCATCCTGAGTCATGGTTGGGGGTCCGTAGCTAGCTATGATTTGAATAGGTGATGTGAGAGTGTTCAATCTCGCCGTTTGTTCTTACACATGGGTTTGGAGCCGATCCTCGGCTCTGAGTCGGCCGCTTATCAAAGCTCTGCATCGAGAAGAAGCTCGAGACCAACCTATCTCCCACAATTCCCTCTGCCCTTACCTCAGATCTAGTTTGCCGCTGCAACTGATCACATCGTTTGAATAGCTCTGAGCCAACTTCAGATAAGATATAGCTTTTTTTCTAATAGAATTTTCATCTAAAGTTGTTAGATTGTGAGACTTATTAGTGTGTGTGTGTGTGTGTGTGTGTGTGTATGGGTCTACGGTTCTGATTGACTAAATTATTAGTGTTTAAAAATAGTTTTGTTTAGTTAGGATCCCTAGGGCCTTCCCCACTCACTAAATTTCAGATTTGACTACTAAAGTGGTTACTTCATAACATTAATTCTCGGCCTTGGCTAAGATTAAGTGTAGTGATTGTAATTTCACTAGTTATTGTGACATTTTTTGACTTTGACATGTCTGAAAAGGTTAAGTCAGGTTTTAAAAGATGTCAGTGCGGACAGAAGATGTCTATCACAGACAACCATAGCTCCTGTGTCTACTGTCTTGGCCCTCTCCATCTTCAGGAGGACTGCTCCATATGTCACTCTTTTAGTGGAAGGGTCATGACAGATAGGCGCAGGAAGCTCATGGACAGGGGTCTTCTGAAGCCTGCTTTTCAGGAGGCTTTAGATAAATCAGACCAGACTTCTAAATCTTCGAAGGAGTCGAAGACTTCGGAGCCTACATCATCGGCTCCAAGTTCTTCTTTTAAAGTTCGTTCACCGGTTCCACAGGCTTTGGGGACGAGTATCGAACTAGTGTCTGTCACTGAGCCTCGAGTCTTGGAACCGGTGACAGAACTGCCACCTCCTGCTCTTTTGAGGTCGGCACCGTCTTCGATTTCTTCGACACGGTCTTCCAGGCCCCTCTCTGACACCAACGTAGATCGTGTCCAAACTCATTGCAGTCTCCTCTCAGTTGGTGTCGAGACTCGAAGGCCTTCCCTTGTCTCCATCTGGTCCTCCTCCGAGGCCTGTTCAGCCCTCAGTGCTGGGAGATGCTGATCTGTTGATTGTAGAGCCCTTGGTGCCGGAACCGTCTCTTTCTCGGTCGGCACCGTTAACCTCGACTCCGTCGGAACCACTCCCGGACTCGGGGAGCCGACGATCCATCCTTGGCTCCGGGACCGAGAGTCGAACCGATGTTTCGGTACCGACTCTCCCTCTTGGCGCCTCGGCACAGATCACCTCGGCTCCGTCCTCGGGGTCGGTGCCCTTGGCTTCTGCGTCGGAGATTCCTCCATGTTCTTCGGAACCGGGGGATTCTTCGGCTCGGGGTCCGGGGGCCTTCGATCTTATGAGGAAGGTATTGTCTTCCTAGACAACTACCTCAGCAGAAGCAGCGTCTCCCTCCCATAAAGGCCCGTTGTCCTCTTCTGCACCTATGACTACTCAAAAGCGTCGAGCACCAGTGTCTCAGCCGCTCCCAGAGGGAGCCCCCTCTTCCTCGGAGGCTTCATCGGATGCCCCCCCGAGGAAGTCCCGAGGAAAAGATTGTGTAAGAGGAGGCACTTGGACTCTCCACAAGAGTCCTTAACATTGGACACTGACTTAGATGAGTCAGAAGGGTCCCCGAAATCACCTTCAGAGGATGTCGCCTTCTCTGACATCCTGGAGATCCTAAAACAGAGAGGTGATTGGCAAGCCCTACCCCCTTCTGAGGATGAGTCAGTTTTGCTGAAGGCATTTGATGCTCGCCCTTCTTCCTCCTGGGTCACTCCGTCCTTCGACGAGCTAATGGCATTGGTTGCTCGAAGGGTGTGGGAGACACCTGACACAGTGGAGCCAGTTCCCAGAAAACCTAATAAGTATATTACGGCCCCTCAGGATAAGGCATACCTCACAAAGGGAGTTCCAGTGGACGCTATGGTGGTGGCAGCTGCCACTAAAAAGGAGATGTCTGAATCTTCCTTGTCTGTCCATCCACCTAACAGAGATTGTAGGACCATGGACAGATATGGGAAGCGCATTTTCAGTTCAGCGACTTTTTCCATGCGATCGCTGAACTATTTGACACATTTCACACGTTTACAGAGGGATCTAGTCAAAGAGTTGGGAGATAACCTCCAGGGTACTACAGATGCTGCTGTCGCGGATAAGGTTACAGTACAGCTCAATACCCTTACATCTATTGTGAACTCGTCCATGAGGCTCATCTTGTATGCAGCCGAAGGGTCGAGTAGGGCTGCGGCTTCAGCGATTGCTCTCCGTAGACAATCCTGGATGCACCTATGCTCCTTTGCGGAAGCCTTCAAGTCTTCCTTTACTAATGCCCCTTTTGATGGTGCCACTCTTTTTGGCCCCAAAGTAAAGGAGACCCTTACCCGGTGTGAGCAAGAGGGAAAGACTGTGTCTGCTGTCGAAGTCCATTTTTCCACCCCATCCAGACCGTACCCCAAAGGGCAATGAGGTGGGAAAATGTGGTTTCGTAAACCCCAGGGTTCTTTCCCAAGCACACAGGGTGATGCCACTTCCAGAGGTAGAGGGGGGGGCAGAAGTGGAAGACGTCGCCCTGGCGGCAGAGGGGGTCCGCAGAACCAAGGCGACAGGGATACTGTCCCTGGGAAGCCTTTCCAGCACTCCTGAACGGAGGCCCGACTGTCCTGCTCTGGAGGCAGTCGGGGGTCGCTTAGCTTTATACCCTCAGGCCTGGCAAAGTCTTACCTCAGACAGATGGGTAAATAGCATTATTACCACAGGTTACAAAATTCCATTTCTATTTCCCCCGCTACCACAGAAAAGATTCCCAGATGTACCGCCCCATCTGCGAGAACCTGCAGCTATAGAAATTTCAAGGCTGCTAGAAAAAAGAGTCATCCAACCAGTCCCGGCAGACCAAAGAGGATTCGGAACTTACTCAAGGTTCTTTTTAGTTCCAAAAACGACAGGGGACTGGAGGCCAATTTTGGACCTAAGCAAGCTCAATACCTTTGTGAAGAAAGAAAAGTTCCGGATGGTCATGCTTCAATCGATCCTTCCATTCTTACAGAAGGACGACTGGATGTGCTCAATAGATCTCAAGGACGCATACTACCACATCAAAATGGCCAGAGCGTCCAGAGATCACCTGCACTTCCGGCTGGGAGCCAGTCACTTTCAGTTTCGGGCCCTGCCCTTTGGTCTAACCTCAGCCCCCAAGGTTTTCACCAAATGCATGGCAGTGGTAGCGTCTCACTTGAGGCGCCTAGGATTCCAGGTGTTTCCGTATCTGGACGACTGGCTCCTTACTGCCACCACTGAGCGTCGACTGATATAGGCCAGGGACTACACACTCGACCTTTGTGTTCAGTTAGGAATTTCGATAAATTTCGAAAAATCTGCCTTACAGCCATCACAGCATATCTCAGTCATAGGGGCAGATTTGGATACCCGTTGACTTCCCCCAGAAAGAATAGCTTCCCTACAAAAGCACATATCTCTACTTCTGTCATTCAAAAAATCCCCAGCAAAACTGGTTCTAAAAGTCTTGGGACTCATGTCAGCTTCCCTCATTACAGTTCCCTTGGGAAGACTACACATGAGAGTTCTTCAATGGCTGCTGTTCGCACAATGGTCATTCCAACAGTTACCGCTGACACACGAAATTCACATTACAAACACCTGCAAAACACACCTGTCTTGGTGGTTACAGAGTTGCAATCTCATCGGCGGCCGACCGTTTGTGTCGCCCCCACCAACAGCTACAGTGACCACGGACGCTTCCCTGATAGGGTGGGGGGGCATCTTTCAGGGACAGACAGTCCAAGGCGAATGGACCAATCTAGAGTACAACCTGCACGTCAATGTCCTGGAGATGAGGGCAGTGTTTCTAGCGTTGCAACACTTTTCCTCCCTTCTACCTCTAGGGACCATTGCAGTTCAAACGGACAACATGTCCGTAGTTTGGTACATAAACAAACAAGGGGGAACCAAATCTTACCAGTTATGCAGAGAGGCCATGAGAATTTGGCAATGGGCAGAGTCCACGGGTCGCTTTCTGATAGCAACGCACATCCCGGGGTTATCCAACGTCATAGCGGACAGGTTGAGCAGAGCCATCCTGTTACCTCACGAGTGGTCCCTCAACCAGACAATAGCGGACATGATATTCCGCAAGTGGGGCCGGCCTTGCTGCGATCTGTTTGCATCTCCAATGAACGCCAAATGCAGAAGCTACTTTGCCCTATTATCCCCTCCAGGGGATGTCCCCAGGGACACTCTGATTCACGATTGGCCCCCGGGTCTCCTATATGCTTTTCCACCTATACCTCTGATACCGATATTTCTCCAGAAAGCCAAGGATCTGGAAAGGACTGTAATTCTCATTGCCCCATTCTGGCCTCGTCAAATTTGGTTTCCCTTTCTTCAAGCACACCAAATACGGGAGCCCTGGATCCTGGACCCGGTGCCAGATCTACTGACTCATTCGTCAGGAGCTCCCCACCCGTCGCTCCTGTCCCCTCAAATTAGCAGTTTGGCTGCTCCGCTTCCCTTTTTAGCCAGGTCTGATCTTTCTCCGGCGGTTCAGAACATTCTAGTAGCCTCTCATAAGGCTTCCACTACAAAAATTTACACTAGTAAGTGGAAACGTTTTGTATACTGGGCAATTGCACAACATTTAGATCCCTTAATAGCCCCACTAAACAAAGTTTTAGAGTTCCTATCCATGCTATTTCACCAAGGAGCTTCTACTGCCACCTTGAGGGTTCAGTTGGCTGCTATTTCTAACTTTCATGTTGGGGAGAATGGAGCACCCATTATGGCTCATAGGCTTTGTAAAGCCTTTTTAAAAGGATCCTTTCATCTTAGACCACCAGTCAGGTTTCCTACAGCTCCGTGGAATCTAAACCTTCTTTTATCCCAGCTAATGCTACCACCCTTTGAACCAGCCTCTTCCTGTTCCTTAAAGTTCTTGTCCTGGAAAACTCTTTTTCTAGTAGCTATCACTTCAGCCAGACGAGTGTCGGAACTTCAAGCCCTTTCCATTAAACACCCATATTTAATTTTTCACCCAGATAGGGTATCCTTACGCACCAACCCCTCTTTCCTCCCCAAGGTTTGTTCAGTCAACAACATTAATCAATCCATTGAACTCCCCACGTTTTTCAAAAACCATTCCAATAAGCTGGAATATATGTTGCACAACTCAGATTCTATCTAGACAGAACGAAAGATCATAGAAAAGCAGACCAGCTCTTTATAGCCTTTGCGGACAACAAAAAGGGCATGGCAGTGACGAAGCGTACTCTATCCAAATGGCTATCTGATTGTATTACCTTTGTTTATACTACTACTGATCAAAGTTTGCCCACCAAACCAAAAGGACATTCTACTAGATCAGTTTCCAGATCTTTGGCTCATGCGGCCCGCCTACCTTTGGATACTATTTGTGCGGCCGCCACTTGGTCTAAATCACATACGTTCATCATTCAATACAAAGTGGATAGGATTTCCAGGGACAGGGCAACCTTTGGTTCCACTGTGCTCAGGAATGTTCTTCCGTGAGTCTCTCAGGGTCACGGAGCTAGGGACGCTACCCATGTGTAAGAACAAACGGCGAGATTGAACACTCTCACATAAAGAAGTTATGTCCTTACCATAACGTTCCATGTGGAGTGTTCATCTCGTCTTTGTTCTTACATTCCCACCCTCCCACCCTAAGGTCAGGAAGAACGTCCGGTTTAGAGGTCTGGTCTGATTCTCCTGCTACTGGTGTCTCTCTGTTTTGCTGCTGATTTCAGTTACGCCCCTTGTATGTATGTATGTTTACAGTATTGTTGCTGGATCTGGTGATGTTTTGCAAACTAGATCTGAGGTAAGGGCAGAGGGAATTGTGGGGGATAGGTTGGTCTCGAGCTTCTTCTCGATGCAGAGCTTTGCTAAGCGGCCGACTCGGAGCCGAGGATCGGCTCCGAACCCATGTGTAAGAACAAAGGCGAGATGAACACTCCACATAGAACGTTATGGTAAGGACATAACTTCTTTTTTTGTCAGCAGTTAACTGCCTTTGGAGTGTCTCCTGTACGTCATACAATTTGACCAGCCTGGAGGTGTGTATGTCTTTGATAAATATTGAAACTCCATCTCCTTTGGCTTTGTAGCGCTCCGTTTGGGGTCTGAAAGTATGGTATGATGAGTAACTTGGTAAGGCTGGGGTACTCTGCAGCTTTGAACCAGGTTTCAGTGACTACACAAATATCAGCATCCGCCAGGGCAAGAAATGCTTGCAATGAGTGCAGTTTCCTGCTAAGACTCCTAACATTTAGCAGCATGACCCTTAAATTTCATTTAGAAGAAATTTTCATGTTGGTAATTTTGTGCTCATGACTTTGTATAAAAAAGGCACTATGGGGGAGGCAAGAGCCTTTGCCAGAAGCCTGAAGCCCAGGGTAGGCAGATGAAGGTCATCTCTGCAAAGCATTGTGCTCTGTCAGTCATGTCCTCCCAAGCTGTCAGGTACTGGATCCCCCTGGAATGACACAAGAAACTAAGCCAACTGTTAAAGTCCATCATTTACTGTTTGTATTGAGATATCATTCTGGTTGATGGTAGGATGCTGCTTAAGGCTGGGGACATACCTGCCTGGGATACATATTCAGCAAGCTCAATCATGTCTTTCTTCATATAGCACAAAACAACCAAGTAGACCAGCAAGAGCAGACGTGGAGGTAAATGATAATCCTTTATTGTATACAGACCGGTTTCGGCAAATGTTGCCTTCTTCAGTGTAGGACAACATCTTTCTTCATATAGTCCAGAGAGGTACATCTGAAGTCATTCACACCAACATGGACTATGAAAGGGTCATAGCAGTACCTGTTGTTAAGAGACTTGAATGCCTGCACAATATGGTGGATTCTAGCACCTGACAAGCAACTTACCATGATTTTCTCCTTGTCTAGCCTGGTGAGGGGCACATCAGTGTGTCTCATGACATAGTTTCCTATGACTAGTATGTTGGATTTGTGACTGGGCCTTAGAGGTGTGAGTGGACCTCTGTTGAACTGGCTATGTTTTCACAGTATATCACTTCTACTAAATGCCAGTTGAGTGATTGTGGACATTTCAGAAGACAGTCACTTTTGGGGGGGGGGGGGCAGCATGGATGCTAGGTGGTAGGATAGTATGAATGTGTGGGGGGATAGCATTATCAGACGGTAGAGTACAAACTGAAAAAAACATGTCTACACCCTTGCACCAGACCCCTGGATTAATTCAGGTGGTACTTCTAAACTTAGAGTCTTGGTCAGTTAAAGAGTGGTAAAAGCATGGGGAAAGGGGTAAAAATTAAAACAAAATGTTTAAAAGGAAGAAAGTAATATATGTAGATGGCTTGCAGCCAGGATAAGGGGAAATCCTGGGGGTCAATGAGGAAGTGCAAGGAAGACAAGTGGGTAATATAGAGTTATTTGTCAGAGGCTCCATTTTACCTAGGTCTGGACTTGTTGACTGCAGCTAGACATCCAAGATGTATATAGTCGGCAAAGTGGCTATAATGAGTGGATGTATACTGAGGCAGCTTCAGATAAAAGAGAATGACCCCATCTGTTGTTTGATCATAGGTAACAGTTATTGAGCTGCTGTAGTATAGCACCCCACCCAATCAGTTGCTTCCTGCAGTTTCCTTACTTTGAAGTTATCAGCTAGTACTGCAGTACTCCCATTCGTCTTCAGAGTTAACATGCTGATCAGAGAAAATAACATAAAAAGTGTCTCATCTTTTCTTGCCATTATACTAGTGCTAAAAGCAGTCATATGTTCCAGTTATTCCTGATACAGTTGTCATTTAGGACTTTATATAGCTGATCACAGTATTCATTGTGACAGTCTCTTAAGTGATCGTATTAGACAGTATTGATGTGCAGACTGTAGAAAGCATATGCTGTTGTAAAAGTGACTACTTTCAACACAGAAGAACCTATTATATACAATTAAATATAGATGCAGTATTTTTCCAGGTTGTTGAGACATGTCCTTCATTTACTCTAAATTTTAGGTCTGAATCATCAAATGTAACAGATGATTTTATTCATTTATTGAATCAGTATGTCTGTTACGCACAAGGCGACGCTACTAGCTTGAACCCCTTATGCTGTACTACTACATCTGCAACATCATTAGGGCTCTTGAAAATTAGGCTTTTAAGATATTTATTCATAAGCTATTATTAAAGCAAAAATGTTTTACAGCATGAGTTCACGTGAGTTTGTTTTTTCTGGATTGTTTTTTGGAGGGTGGTAAAGTGAAGCAGTGGTTAGTGCTGCTGCCTCACAGTTCTTTGTTCTCTAGTTTGGCTTTCGTCTGGATTTCCTTCTGTGTAGAATTTGCATATCCTCTGTAGTTTCACATGGAGTTTTGCCAGGTGCTTTGTTTTCTTTCCATATCCCAAAGATATGCTATAAGTGAATTGTCAGTCTTGCAGATTGCCCATATTGTGTGTGTGGCACGTATGTATGTATGAATGTATATTTTTGTGTGTGTGTGTCCTGAGATAAACTGGTGACTGATAATGTTGAATATCTCTTCTTTAAATGTCTGCACTACTCCATTTTAAAGTGTTTGTTTACTTGTGTTTGCAGTACAATTTAAATGTAGTACACAGTTTACAAATATGCTTTAGGCCTTCATTCTGTATAAAGGTATCTTAGAACTATTGCTACTGTTTCACAGATATCTTGCTGACGCCATTTAAGAAAGGAGAAAACTTTAGAAAGGCCAGCCAAGACACATATTTCTATCAAAACTATGAGAGTAAGTTAAATATATTTAGATGTTCCTTTATGACCAACAGTATGTTTATGCCACTTTGCATATCAATTACTAATGTATCCTATTTATGCCTCTGTACTAGTTCTTTTGCAACACTCGCACTCTAGAGTGGTAAACTTGGATCTTGCTTTTGATGCCTGCTGCAGTGGATAACTACTGAAATTTTATTCTTTGATATCGTTACAACACAATTCTGAATTTTCTCACATTCCTGTTGGGGGGGGGGGGGGTGGAATGCAGCTCTGACCTGCATATCTCAGCTCTTTACTGCTACTCACAGAGTTTGGATCCCAGTTGTAATTGTTGTAGGTAAGCTCCTATGTTCATTGCCTTGTATATGCTGCCTATCAATGTATTCCTACAATCACAAGGTTACCTTTCAGGGCCTACACTGTCACTGTCTTTAGTGGTTGGGAAGGGAGCATGATTCCTGCAGTGTCAACTCTTCCTATAACACATTATGTCACATCACATATAAGAAAGGACATTTTGTCCATAATGCCCACATAAAATACCACATAGTAATGTTCTCTGTAAAATGTCTTGAATTCATTGTTTCTAGACTGCCATTTTGCTTTAGCATTTCCAATAGAGTTCCATAACCAGACAGCCATTTTAGAAAGCCATGATCTGAAGTAGTTAACTTCATTTGATCAGCAACCTGTGGGTATCGGATCCGACCCGGCAGCTTTCCAAGCTAAAGATCTGAGCTCTCAGCTCCTCCCCCTTACCCATAATACCTTGCTATCTCTTTCCAGTCCTCAGATCTCGTTTGCCGCGGCTTCTGAAGCATAAGGGACGAGCTCTTAGCGGTTTAGGTGAGAGGAATTTAGGAGATTTTTTTGTCAAAATTATGGCGATTTTGGTGTGTGAGTGTGTGTAGTAGACCCGTAGTTTAGTTAAACTGTTTTTTAATTACTTTTAGTAGTACATTAATGTTTTTCCCTTCCCCTTACTGTGTGTGTTAGGGTGTGTGCTTGAGTATGATGACCGCGGGCCCTAAGGCCATTTTTTCAAAATGTGCTGAGTGTGGTCATAAGCTGTCCCCAGTGGATAGCCACACTCAGTGCGTTTTCTGCCTAGAGGTAGCCCACTTAACATCGGGCTGCCAGATTTCTGCGGCCTTTAACCCCCAGGCTCTGACGGACAGGAGGAACAAGCTAATCCTGGCGGGACTCTTGCCCCCGGATTCTTCTTCCTCCTCTCCCTCAGTGGCATCAGTCGTGGCTGTGACTGCCCAGTCTTCAACTCCCCCTCCCCTGGCTGGGACTCAACCTCCCGCTGTTTCCCAGGGAGAGGGGGACTCTTCTAAGAAAGAGAAAAGGCATAGAGAGAAGGAAAAGGAGAGGGATAGGCACAAGAGCCATAAGCGGCGGGCCGAGTCAGTCCCTTCGGCTCCGCCGGCTAAATTGATTTGTTCCCCCGTGAGGGTTTCCAGGTCTTCCCCCTCTCGACTCCATTCCCCACGCTTCTCTCCAGAGCCGGAGGAGGAGTCCCGGTCACCTTCGAGGTCGTCTAGATGACTTCTTCTAGGTCTACCAAGAGTCTGTCTGACACAGATATGGACTGGATGATGCGTCGATTTCTGCAGGCCCAGATGCAGATGGGAGTGCTCCTGCCCCCCCCCCTCCAGGAGGGAGATCGGCCCCTTTCTTTGCACCCATTGCTCCTTCTCCGATCCACTATCGGGTTTCGGAGCCGTCGGATCTGAGTCGTCTCAGAGCCAGGGAGTCGACACCGATAGTAGTTGCTACTTCGACGCCGGCCTTACCCTCGAGTTTATCGGGTCATCTTTCGGATCCGAACTCTCAGGGCCGAGAGCCGAGCTTCGAATCCGCAAGGGTGAGTGTGTCTTCGGCTCCATTGCTGTCGGAGCACACTTCCCTTTCGGGTCCGATCGTGTCGGCTCCGACACCAGTCCCCACATCGGAGCCGAGGGGACTACTCTCGGAGCCAGGGGAGAGTGGTTCACCTTCGGCTTTCGAAGTGGTGGAGAGGGTGCTGTCGAGGAGTTCGAAGTCCCCGGTTCGTGCTATGGATCCACCCTTCACTCCCTCGCATATGGGCCTGTCTTCCATTGTCTGGCCCCAGGGACAGCCCGCATCTGCCCCCCAGTTAGTTCCCGTAGAGGAACAGGACCCCGTTGGTGAGCCCACCTCAGACAGTCCCACCGAGGAGGTCCCTCACAAACGAAAGTGTAAGAGGAGGCACATGGACTACCCCGAGTCCCTCACGGAGGACACGGACTTAGAGGAAGGGGAAGGATCCCCCAGGTCACCCCCAGAGGATGTCTCCTTTAGAGACATTATGGAGATGCTGCGCATAAGAGGGGGGTGGTCAGCCCAGAAACCTTCCTCGAATGAGGCTGTGTTCCTGGAGGCATTTGACGCAGGCCCGTCTACCTTTTGGGTGTCCCCACCCGGCCGACCCCCTGGTAGACTTGATTACTACCAGGGCTTGGAAGGAGCTAGACACTGTGGAGCCAATCCCTAGGAGACCGGATAAAATCCTTAGTCCCCCTTCTCACAAGCTAGCGTGGAATAAAGGTTCCCCGGTAGATGCCATGGTGGTGGCGGCTGCCACCAAGAAGGAACTTGCACAAGAAAGTTCCTCGGTCCATCCTCCTGATAAGGAGTCTCAGACGATGGACCGCATTGGAAAGCAAATGTTTGCTTCAGCCACCTTTTCTATAAGGGCGCTGAATTATCTGGCACACATCATTAGGCTTCAGCGGGATCTGATAAAAGAGTACGCTGGGTCTCCCCCAGAGTCCATGGCGGCTGAGGACAAACGAACCTTCTTGGCTCGTATGGACACTCTAAAGTCAATATCTAACACTTCTATGCGGCTTCTCTCCCATGCCATGGAGGGGGCGGCTAGAGCCAGCGGAGCAGGGGTCGCCTTCCGGCACCACGCCTGGCTCCGCCTTTGCGACCTTGCGGAACCCTTCAAGGCGTCCTTCGCGAACGCTTCCTTTGACGGTTCTAGGCTATTTGGCAAAACCGTCTGCGACAGGCTACTCCAGAGCGAGAAAGACGGGAAGACGCTGTCTACCATCGGAATCTGCTTCTTTGTTCCTCAAAGGTCCTTCTCAAGGAACCAGAGAGGACAAAAGAAGATGTGGTTCCGGAAGTCTCAGCAGTCCTGTCCCGCTCCGGACCCTTCATCCTTCAGAGGCAGGGGAGGACAAGGTGGATGCCGGCCCAGAGGCAGAGGGGCGCGGAAGAATTTCGGGTCGAGAGAACCCTTCTCTGACCGACCCACGCAGCAGCCCTGAGGGGTTGCCCAACTGTCCCTCTCTGAAGGCAGTCGGAGGGCATTTTTCGGAGCATCTAGCAAGTTGGGAGTCCATTACTACAGATCGCTGGGTGCTCCAAATAATATCCAGAGGTTATTCTATCCCCTTCCTGAATCTTCCCTCGTTAGGGAAGCGACTCCCCGATGTCCCACCCAATCAGAGGGAGGCTATGGCTTCAGAAATAAAGAAATTACTAGATAAAAGGGCCATCCATCACATCCCCCAGAGCAGTCTGGATTGGGCAGTTACTCCAGGTTCTTTTTGGTGTCAAAAAAGACGTGGGACTTAAGGCCAGTTCTCGACCTGTCAACTTTGTACCTGTTCATTGCCAAAGAGGAATTCCAGATGGTCACTCTACAATCTATTCTCCCCCTTCTGCAGGAGAACGACTGGATGTGCTGCATAGACCTCAAGGATGCATACTACCATATTCTCATGGACAGACGATCCAGGAGGTTTCTCCGCTTTCGGCTGGGGGCCAGTCATTATCAATTCAGGGTTCTTCCGTTCGGCCTCACCACAGCCCCCAGGGTGTTCACTAAGGTCATGGCAGTTGTGGCAGCCCACCTGAGACTTCAGGGAATTCAGGTCTTTCCGTACCTAGACGACTGGCTCCTCACCGCCCCCACCAGGCATCTACTCTGTTCTGCCAGGGATTATTCTTTCCTCTTGGCCCATCACCTAGGCATTACCATAAATTTCAGGAAGTCGTCTCTTCATCCTGTTCAAGTTCTGGATTTCATAGGGGCCAGGATAAACACGCTTCAGTCCAAGGCCTTTCTGACAGCGGACAGGTTACGCACCTTGTCACTCCATGTAATAGCACTTCTACAGTCCCCAGCCCCACCCGCAGAAATAGTCCTGAGAGCTCTAGGATCCATGGTGGTAGCCATCAGCCTCTCACCTCTTGCTCAGCTGCACATGAGAGTCCTTCAATGGACCCTTCACGTCCAATGGTCCCTCCTCCTACCCCCATTGGATTCACCGATTCCCCTAAGCAGGGTTTGCAGGAACTCCCTTCTTAGGCGGCTTCATTCCCAAGAGCTTCGGGAAGGGAGACCATTCGTGATGCCTCAACCCCGAACCACGCTGACCACGGACGCTTCTCACCTTGGGTGGGGGGGGGCATTGCATGAGCAGAACCATCCAAGGCATGTGGACCCCTGTAGAGACCGTTCTGCATATCAATGTTCTGGAGATGAGGGCGGTGCTTTTAGCGTTGCAAGCCCTTCAGGACCTTCTTCCTTCGGGAACTATTGCAATTCAGACAGACAACATGGCGGTGGTCTGGTACATCAACAAACAGGGAGGAACCAGGTCTTACCCTCTTTGTCAAGAGGCTATGAGAGTTTGGGAATGGACGATTTCCACCAACCGCTTTCTGATAGCAATGCACATTCTGGGTTGGTCCAACATTCTAGCGGACAAGCTGAGTCGTTCTATCCTCACACCTTATGAGTGGTCTCTAAACCCCTTAGTAGCGAAATAGATCTTCCTCAGATGGGGTCAGCCTTGCTGCGATCTCTTCGCGTCTCCTTCAAATGCAAAATGCAGCAAATTTTTTCGCTCTAATTCCCTACGAGGGGAGAATCCCAGAGACGCTCTGGTTCATGCTTGGCCACCCGGTCTTCTTTATGCTTATCTTCCTCTTCCGCTAATGACAAAATTTCTGCAGAAAGCTCGTCAGTTGGGGAGCAGAATAATCCTCATAGCCCCATTCTGGCCTCGTCAGATCTGGTTCCCGTATCTGCTGTCTCACATCATAGCTCCTCCTTAGGTCTTAGATCCCATTGTGGATCTGATCTCTCATTCTTTGGGATTGCAAACTCCGAACCTGGACAACCTCAAGCTCAAGGCTTGGTTGATCCAGTTCCACCAATGGCTAGGACTCCTGGTATCTCGTCTTCCGTAAAATCTATTCTGGTAGCGGCACATAAACCCTCTACCAGGAAGATCTACAAGACTAAATGGAAGTGTTTTTTCCATCTGGGCCAAACATAGGGATTTGGACCTGTTTACGGCTCCCATTCCAGCAGTTCTTGAATTTCTGTCCCACATTTTCCATCAAGGGGCCAGTTCTTCTACTGTGAAGGTTCAGATGGCTGCCGTTTCTCATTTCCACATCGGGGACAACCTTGGACCCTTAGTTTCCGCTAAGATATGCAAGACCTTTTTAAAAGGCACCTTTCTGTTAAGATCTCCGGTCAAGAATGCGGTGCCCCCATGGGACTTAACTTTAGATCTGAAGTAGGACTTCATTTGTCAGCAACCTTTGGGATACGGATCCGATCTCGGATCCGAGCCGGCAACTTCTATCACAGCATAGATCCGAGCTCCTAGCTTCTCCCTTTACCCATAATCCCCTGCCAACCCTGACTGACCTCAGATCTAGTTTGCCACTCTTCAAGCAACAGCTAGATTCCAGAGCTCTTGGTGATTCTGTGAGAAAAACAGTTTTCAAATTTTTTCATGTATTTCTTTAAACGAGTGTCTGTGTGTGTGTGTGTTTAGGTTTCCCCTTAATGCTAATTCTCTTCCTTTTTTTTAGCTAAATTAGCTTAAATTTTAATTTATTTTTCCTCCCTGCCCTCACTGGTCGCAGTGTGTGTGTGTGTAGTGTGTAGGGGCCTAGTGAGGGTGTTTTACTTTCAGTGATGTCGGAGGCCCCTAAAGCCATTTTTTCGAAGTGCACCGAGTGTGGTCACCGGCTGATGGCCATACTCAGTGCGTTAGGTGCCTTGGGGTTGAACACCTCTCTTCGGGTTGCGCGATTTGCGCTGCGTTCAACCCCAGGGCACTTAAGGATCGGAGGTCAAAGCTGGTTCTGGCGGGCCTTTTGCCCCCAGACCCGGCTCCGGCCTCCGGTACTTCTGTGACCGTTACCCAGTCTTCGGTAACGGCCACTCCTGCCCCCTCCCTCTGACCGGGACTCAACCTCCCACTGTGGCTTTGGAGGTGAGGGAGGCCAGGAAAGAGAAGCGGAGGGAGAAGCACCTTAAGCGGTGGGCCGAGGACTCCTCCTCGGCCCCGCCTGCCAAGCGGGCTTCTCCCTCCAGGGTTTCTGGTTCGCCTCCTCCTCGGATCCGATCCCCTTGCTTCTCACTGGGACCCGAGGAGGAGGTGACCTGGTCCCCGTCGAGGTCATCGAGGTGGCACTCCAGGCCTGCCTCGGTGGCCTCTTCGAGGTCCACATTCAGTATGTCGGACAGGGACATGGACCGGATGATGAGGAGGTTCATCCAGGCCCAGATGCAGAAGGGAGTGCTCTTGCCTCCTCCCCCCCTCCGGGGGGGGAGCTTGACCCCTTTTTTCACTCCTATAGCTCCTTCTCCAACACTCCTCCCGGGTTCGGAGCTGTCAGAGACGAGCCGCGTTGGATCCGGGGGTGGGTCGGAGCCGACAGTGCTGGGCACTTTGGCACCGACTATTCCCTCGAGTTTGTCGGATCCAACCTCTCGGAGCCATGGGCCAAGCTTCAGATCCGAGGGACTCAGTGTGCTCTTGGCCCCGTCCCGGTCGGAGCGCGCGGGTCCTTCGGATCCGATAGTCTCGGCTCCGGGTTTGATCCCCGCCTTGGATCCGAGTGGGAGTCGGATCTCGGATCCGTCAGAGAGCGGCTCCCCCTCGGCTTTCGTGGGGGTGGAGAGGGTGCTGTTGAGTGCTTCCAGGCCCCCGGTCCTGGCTTCGGCTCCCCCCTGCATTCCCTCTCAGCTGGTCCTGGCTCCCCTCACCCGGCCTTCAGGGTAGCCTGCTTCAGCGCCTCTAGGTGTTCCATTGGAACAGGATATTGCTGGTGAGGACTCCTCGGACAGCCCCCCAGAGGAGGTTCCTCGCAAGTCGAAGTGCAAAAGGAGGCACGTGGACTCCCCTGAGTCCCTCACTGAGGATACGGACTTGGATGAAGGGGAAGGCTCCCCAAGGTCACCCCCCGAGGATGTCTCCTTTGGAGACATCATGGAAATGCTCAGAATTAGGGGGGGTGGTCTGCCCCCAAGGCTTCCTCCGACGAGTCCGTATTCCTAGAGGCGTTCGAGGCAGGGCCATCTACCTCTTGGGTGTCCCCTCCCCCGACCCCTTAGTGGATCTTATAGCCACTATGGCTTGGAGGGAGCCGGACACTGTAGAGCCTGTTCCCAAGTGCCCGGACAAAATTTTGAGCCCTCCGTCAGAGAGAACCCATTGGAGCAGAGGTCCCCCTGTGGATGCCATGTTTGTGGCGGCAGCCACCAAGAGAGAGTTGGCTCAGGAGAGCCCCACGGTTCATCCGCCGAGCAAGGAGTCTCGCGCGATGGACCGCCTTGGGAAGCAGGCCTTCAGTTCAGCGACCTTCTCCTTGAGGGCCATGAACTATATGGCACACGTCATTCGGATGCAGAGGGATCTAATCAAAGAATACGCTGCTTCCCCCCGGGGTCCATGTCGGAAGGGGACAAGCAACTGTACTCCTTCCGAATGTCCACCCTACATTCTATTTCCAACACCTCTATGCGGCTCTTGTCTCACGCCACTGAGGGAGCCGCTAGAGCAGGCGAAGTCGGGCTGGTCATGAGGAAGCAAGCCTGGCTCCGACATTGTGACTTTTTGGATCCCTTTAATGTGTCATTTGCGAATGCCCCTTTTGATGGTTCTGCATTGTTTGGCAAAACCGTTCGTGACACCCTTGTCCAGAGCAAGAAAGACGGGAAGACGTTGTCTGCCATCGGAGTCCGCTTCTCTGCTCCCCAGAGGTCCTTTACCAAGAACCAAAAGGGTCAGAAGAAGATGTGGTTCCGGAAATTGCATCAATCCCAGTCTGCTCCGGACATCCAGTCCTCTCGTGGCAGAGGAGGACAGGGAGGACGCCGCCCTAGAGGCAGAGGGGGTCCCAGGAACTTTGGGTCCAGAGAACCTTTCTCTGAGAGGCCCACACAGAACCCCTGAGGGGTTACCCGGCTGCTCCACTCTGGAGGCAGTCGGGGGATGTTTTTTGAGACACCTAGCAATGTGGGAGTCCATAACAACGGATCGCTGGGTGCTTCGTGTTATATCCAGAGGATACCAAATTCCCTTTCTTGTAACCCCCAGAATCAGAAGCCTCCCCGATGTGCCACCCAATCACAGGGAGGCTGCGGCTGCAGAAATTCAGCAAGCTCTTACAAAAAAGAGCCATCCAGCCCGTCCCCCCAGATCAGCATGGATCGGGGTTTTTCTCCAGGTTCTTTCTGGTGCCAAAAAAGACGGGGGACGTGAGGCCCATCTTGGACCTCTCTCTCTTGAACCTGGCAGTACCAAAAGTAAAGTTCCAGATGGTCACTCTGCAATCTATCCTCCCACTACTACGGGAGAACGACTGGATGTGCTCAATAGACCTCAAGGATGCGTACTATCATATTCTCGTGGACAGAAGTTCCAGGAGGTTTCTCCGCTTCTGGCTGGGAGCCAGCCATTTCCAGTTCAGGGCCCTTCCCTTCGGTCTCACCTCAGCCCCCAGGGTGTTCACCAAGGTCTTGGCAGCGATAGCGGCCCACCTGAGACTCCAGGGAATTCAGGTCTTTCCGTACCTGGACGACTGGCTCCTTACCGCCCCAACAAGGCATCTTCTTTGCTAATGCAGGGATTATTTCCTCAATCTGGCATCCACTCCTAGGGTTGACCATCAACATGGCCAAATCCTCCCTGGCTCTTACACAAGTATTGGATTTCATAGGGGCGAGGTTGGACTCCAGACTGATGCTTGTTTTCTTTACTCCAGATCAGCTTTAGAACCTGAGGTTGCATGTGCAGGCCATCCTTCATCTTCAAACTCCTTCGGTGGAATTGGTCCTGAGGGCTGTAGGGTCCATGGCGGCAGCAATTCCGCTGCTGCCATTGGCCCGGTTGAATATGAGGGTCATATAATGGACCCTCCAGGTACAATGGTCCCTATCTTTCAATCCCCTGTCTCATCCCATCTCCCTAAGCAGGGTTTGCAGAAGGTCGCTCTTGTGGTGGCTCCAGTCCTCCAATCTCCACACGGGACGCCCCTTCTCGCTGCCTCTGCCAGTTGCCACAGTGACCACGGACGCTTCTCGCCTGGGGTGGGGGGGGACTATTCGGGCAGAACAGTCCAAGGCACGTGGAACGACATAGAGACCTCTTTGCATATCAACGTCCTGGAGATGAGGGTGGTGCTTTTGACGTTGCAAGCGCTTCACAACCCTCTTCCGGTGGGGACGATTGCGGTACAGACAGACAACATGTCAGTCGTCTGGTGCATCAACAAACAGGGGGGAACCAGGTCTTACCCACTCTGCCGCGAGGCCATGAGAGTGTGGGAATGGACGATATCCACCAACCGCTTTCTCATCGCAACGCACATTCCGGGACGGTCCAACATATTAGCGGACAGGCTCAGTCGTACTATCCTGACTCCTTACGAGTGGTCTCTCAATCCTCTAGTAGCAGAGCAAATATTTGCCCGATGGGGACGACCTTGTTGCGATCTTTTTGCCTCTCACTCAAATACCAAATGCAACGATTACGTCGCTCTGATCCCCCCTCCGGGGAGTCCCCGAGAGACTCTCTAGTTCATGCTTGGCCTCCTGGTCTGCTTTATGCTTACCCGCCTCTGTCCCTGATGTTGAAACTATTGCAGAAAACCAGTCAGTTGGGGAGCAAGATGATCCTCATTGCCCCATTCTGGCCTCGTCAGACGTGGTTCCCTTACCTATGGTCTCACCTGATTCATCCGCCCTGGATGCTGGATCCCCTTCCGGATCTCATTTCACACCCCCTGGGTCTTCCAACCCCGAACCTGGCCAACCTAAAGCTGACGGCTTGGTTGCTCCAGTTCCACTCCTGATAAGGACTCCCGGAATTTCATCTCCAGTCAAAGCCATCCTAGTAGCAGCTCACAAGCCCTCCACCAGAAGGGTTTATCAGAGTAAATGGAAACATTTTTCCATTTGCGTGGAGCACCGTCGTTTAGATCCTTTCACGGCGCCGGTAGCGTCGGTTCTAGATTTTCTATCTTCTCTCTTTCACCAAGGGGCTAGTTCTTCCACGGTTAAAGTGCAACTTGCAGCAATTTCACACTACCATGTAGGTCAGGAGTTAGGCCCGCTTATTACTTCCAAACTGTGTAAGACCTTCCTTAAGGGTACCTTCCTTCTCAGGCCCCCGGTCAAGGAGGTGGTACCCCCATGGGATTTATCTCTAGTTTTACAGGCCTTGACTAGCCCCCCTTTCGAGCCGGCGGCCACTGTTGATCTTAAATACCTCTCTTGGAAAACGGCCTTTTTGGTGGCCATAACTTCAGCCAAAAGGGTCTCGGAACTCCAGGCTCTCTGTGTCAAACCACCGTATTTGGTCTTCCACCCGGACAGAGTTCACCTCAGGATCAATCCGTCTTTCCTACCTAAGGTATCGTCGGAAGCTAACATTAATCAATCTATTAATCTTCCAGTATTCTTCCCCAACTATCAAAACAAAGGAGAGTATAAGCTGCACTCTTTAGACATGTACAGACAACTGCATTTTTATACTCATCGAACTACTGGTCATAGGCAATCCGATCAGTTGTTTGTCTCCTTTGCCAAAAACAACCTCGGCAATGCAGTGTCTAAGGTTACCCTCTCCCGATGGATATCTAGTTGTATTCTCTTAGCATATCAGAGCTCGGGAAAGCCTGCACCTCAAGGAGTCCGTGCTCATTCTACGAGGGCCATTGCTACATCGGCTGCTTTCAAGGCTAGAGTTTCTCTGGATGACATTTGTTCCACAACCACTTGGGCTTCATCTCATACCTTTATCAGCCACTACAAAGTAGATATTGTCTCCCGAGGTAGGGCGTCTTTTGGCTCTGCAGTGCTCCGGAATATCCTTCCATGAAGGCCACCCAAGATTTAGGTAGCTGGGGACTCTGTCCCAAAGGTTGCTGACAAATGAAGTCCTACTTCAGATTAAGAAGTTATGTACTCACCATAACGTTCCATCTGAGTAGGTATCTTCATTTGTCTGCAACCATCCCCCCCTCCTTCCCCCTGACCAAAATGATCCTACTTGGGGTTCTTTAGTTTAGTTCCCTCTGGGATACAGTACTAGCTGTGCTATAGGGTAAACTTGATCTGAGGTCAGTCAGGGTTGGCAGGGGATTATGGGTAAAGGGACGTGCTAGGAGATCGGATCTATGCTGTGATAGAAGTTGCCGGCTCGGATCCAAGATCGGATCCGTATCCCAAAGGTTGCAGACAAATGAAGATACCTACTCAGATGGAACGTTATGGTGAGTACATAACGTCTTATTCTTCAGGCGCTAACTGGTCCACCCTTTGAACCTGCAGCTTCCGTTGACTTAAAATTCTTATCTTGGAAAACTGCCTTCTTTATTGCAATTACCTCAGCTAGAAGGGTATCTGAACTTCAAGCCCTTTGTACAAAACCCTCGTACCTGGTCTTCCATAAGGGCAGAGTATCTCTCAGGACTAATCCTTCGTTCTTGCCTAAAGTGGCCTCCGAAGCCAATATCAATCAAACCATCAATTTGCCTGTTTTCTTTCCCAACTTTCAAAACAAAGGGGAATACAGACTGCACTTGTTGGATGTGCACAGACAACTGCGATTTTACTTGCACAGGACAGCTGCTTCTTGCAAATCGGAGCAGCTTTTCATGTCTTTCGCTAAGCCGTCCATAGGCAAGCCAGTTACGAAAGTTACCTTAGCTAGATGGATGTCCCACTGCATCTTATACGCATATACAGCTTCAGGTCGGCCAGAACCCTCGGGGGTTCATGCTCACTCTACCCGTTCTATGGCTACCTCTGCAGCATTTTGGTCAAGAGTTCTCTTAGATGACATCTGTTCAGCGGCTACTTGGGCCTCTTCTCATACCTTAATTTCTCATTATAAGCTGGATCTGATATCCAGAGGTAGGGCAGCCTTTGGCTCCGGAATATCCTTCCTTGAGGACCTCTCGGGTTTTTCGTAGCTGGGGACTCTGTCCCACAGGGTGCTGATCAAATGAAGTTAACTACTTCAGATAAAGACGTTATGTACTCACCATAATGTTCCATCTGAGTAGGTAACTTCATTTGTCAACCCCCCCCCCCTCCTTCCCCCTAGCATGTTTCGTGGTCATATTCATAACAGAATGTTTTCCATCTGTTACGCATCAGGTTAGCATTTCTCTTTCGAGTATGCTTGACTGTTGTTGGTTGATAAATTGGCAAACTCGATCTGAGGACTGGAGGGAGGTAGCAAGGTACTATGGGTAAGGGGGAGGAGCTGAGAGCTCGGATCTTTAGCTTGGAAAGCTGCCGGCTCGGATCCAGGTCAGATCCGATACCCACAGGTTGCTGACAAATGAAGTTACCTGCTCAGATGGAACGTTATGGTGAGTACATAACTTCTTTTTTTATCAAGATGTTCATCATTCTCACTGCTGCAGCAGCCTTTGGCTAATTGGGTGCTGTCCTGCTTGGGATTCAGTGTTCGGCTAGTCTTCACAAAGCTCTGGCACCCCTCGTAACCTGGGCACTGGCTGGTAATGCACAAGCCCTGGGAGAGAAATCAGCATATAGCTTCAGTACTTTTTTTTCTTGCCTTAAGAGAAAGCAGCTCTGAGGCTTCACAGGAGCAGCAATTGGCTTTAAGCTACTTTTCTAGGAGATAAGTCCCAATTCTACACAGAAATTATTGCCCCTTTTAGTGTATTTTTATTTTTGGCTAAAATTTCCCCTTTCTCCTTTAAGCATAAGGTTGTGGTCAGAAACTACTGTTTTTATAACAGGGCTTATTAGTGAATAGAAGTCTGTCTTTGTGAGAAAAAATGTACTGATTTTCTGACATTTTACTTAAGTGTAAGATTTTAAGGGTCAAAAAGTGTTTTTAAGTGCTTTAAAATAATTCAGAGTACTTTGGTATTTGTGTGCACTTTGTGGCAACTTACCTGTATTACTTATTTCTGATGGTGCACTTTGAGTGAAATAGACTAAGAATTCTGTCAGGGCTTTTACTTATAAATTTTGTGAGACTGCATGTTTAAGTATGTGTGTGTGTGTGTGTGTGCGCGCAGCTTGGAAACACTTATCTGACAACTTACCTCCAGACCAACTGTTCTCAGCAGTGCTCTATTGGCAGTCAGACTTCTTTCTCAGCTACAGCATGGTTACTTACAGCACTCCTGATGTTTCTTTTCCCATTGCATCTAGAAAGAAAAAAC
Organism: Protopterus annectens; assembly: GCF_019279795.1. Classification (NCBI taxonomy): domain Eukaryota; kingdom Metazoa; phylum Chordata; order Ceratodontiformes; family Protopteridae; genus Protopterus; species Protopterus annectens. Next base: position 340,164,969 of record NC_056742.1, on the reverse strand, counting down.
AGAATAAGGAGACTTGCCTACACAGTGGGCTCAGAGTGTTTGCAGTGGGCATTCATTTTTCTTCAGACCACTCACTGGTTTCTCTGTGTTCCTTTGGTATAGTCCTTTCAGCCACCATGGACTGGGGGGTAGCCATGTCCTTTATGGCTGTTCCAGTGCCTGATCAGGGCATGATAGAACCATCTTCTTTAACTCTGGGATTTCTCTAGGAGATTCTTTCCAGGGTGGCCAGAGAAAGAGACTTGTTGCCTGGGTTGAAGTGCCATCTCTTAGTTGGTCTCCTTCCAGGGATGCCCCTAGAGAAAAGAAACAAAAGGTTAGACATTCCTCATCTAAAGACATTTTGTCTATTCATAAGGATAAATCTGATATTATCAATTTTCATTCATTCTTGACTGATGGGTTAGGTTCTGTGGTATCCTTTTCTCATCCCTTTCTTCTTCTTCTTCTTACCCATTTGGGTAGTCTTTATATACCATAGCTGGTATATTTAAAAAAGGCTTTCTCTTGTCTTTCACATTTTTCTTTACAAGTGAGTGTGTGCATGTTTGGGCGTGTCTTGTACTTGACTAGATAACATGCAGAAAAGCAGAATGGAAGCTCTGGGTTTAAGCAATGTAAAGACTGTGGCAGAAAGATGCCTAATTCAGATGGGCATCTTTCTTGTGTCTATTGTTTGGGTGACCCTCATCTGGAAATTCAATCTCCATGTGAACTCTGCAAGGGCTTTAGTGTTTGAACTCTTGCAGAGAGATGTTATAAATTGATACTTAAGTGCTTTTGAAATGTCCATTTGGTGATGCTATTTCTGAGGTGGAAACTTCAAAATCTCCAAAAAACTGACTCAAAAAACGGAGTCATTCGGTACCGTCTTTCCCCAAGGTCCATGACTCCAAGACTCAAAAATCTCTGGTTCTGACACCTTCTTCAGAATCGAAAGCAAAAGTTCATCGGAGTCTTCTGCTAATCTTTTAACAGAAAATACACACAAACTACCTGCTTCTAGCGACAGCAGCATTGGCAATTTAACTGCCTTGATTCTCCAGCTGTCACAGAGAATAGATGTGCTGTAAGATTGATTGGGATAGCCAAGTGCTTCAGGACCTAATGTAACTTCCAAACCAGAGGGAGGAACTCTTGCTCCATCAAGGGACTTCGCTAGTATGCCATTATGTCTAGCTATTGCTGAACAGTCACATTTGGGCGATTCGCCTTGTTTTCCAAGTGGAAACCAGCCACAGCATTTAGCACCCAGCATGAACAGGACAGAGGGAAGGCTTACAGTGAATAATAATGTCAGTGCAACTGAAGGCCCTTTAAGGAAGGATATTCCACAACTTCAGGACTGGTTGGACCCCACTATTTTGTTTTCAGCCACCAAGGAACAGACAGCTTCTTCTATGGGGGGGGGGGGGGTAAGCTGAATGATTATGATAAAAAACTAATGAAATGCAAGAAATTGCAATTAGAGAACATGTACCTTAGGGAGTGTTTAAGGTTGAAAATTATCCCTAAAGGTCTGCGTTTGTGGAAGTACCCCACTGGCCTGATTCTCCTTTGCACTTCGTTTTATTAAAGCTGTTTGACAGGTTCGGATTTGAACTACTTGAACTTTTAATTAAGTACAATGACAAGGAAATTAACATACTAAGTAATGCACTATTTTAGATATGAGCATATGGGAGGGCATGACATTTGAAAATGTCAAGTATGAATATCTGAGGATTTTCAATAGTATTGATCAGTACATTGACAGGCTTAAAAAAGGAAAAGGCAACAAAATAGACAGAGACATAAATGAATATGCATATGGGCTTGTGTATCCTAAACCACCTGGTTTACAATATAAATGTAAACAGTTTAATACTGGTGAGAAGGTTTATTTTCCTGATAATTCCAAATGTAATGTTGAACCAGTATTTGATGTTGAAATAGAATATGGGGGAGAGCCCCCCAATTATGATTGAGTACCCTGACTTACGTAGATCTGAGAGAATTTAGAACAAATACCACTCAAAGTAAGCAGGGTGCACAGGGGGGTTCCAAGGTATGGTTTTTCAAGGGGCCAGGCCCAAAATGAAAAACTGGAGGACATAGTGCATGCATTGGACTTATCTAGTGGTTCATTTCACCCCAGTTTGTTGTACAATGAGGGGGCAGGTGATCACCACCAACTTGATTATGACTCTTGTTCCATCATTTTAAATACACAAAGACACTTTAAAGTTTATAACTACTCTGACGTAACTATTGATATTGAGGTGGCTGACTTGTTATCTAAGGGCACGACTTTTGTACCAATAAAATGCTTTGATTTTATAACTACAATCATAGATTTGAAGTTGTTTTAAGAAAAGTAAATATTGCTTTATTGTAAGAAAATAATTCTCAATGAGTTTGTGATAACATATGGAATAACTCCATTTATAACCCTCCATTACACCCCAAACTTGCTATACATGAGAAGTTATGTGGGTTAGATATTAAGAACTTACATAACAATAGGAGAAGACACTTCAATGGTAATTTGAATGAAAGTGAATTAGCTACCTTGAAGACTTTGCAAAATGAAAAAATAAGAGTGATGAAACCTGACAAAAGGGGTGGGGTGGTTACTATGGGTTTGGACATGTATCACAACAAAATGTATGAAGTTTTAATTACTAATACATACAAGAAAGTTTCACGTAACAAATTAAATGGGGCATATAAAAGGATTCACTCCCAGTTAGCTGACATTTTTCTTGAAAGGAGAATAGACATTCATTTGTTTAATTATTTAAGCATAATAACACCTAGAATACCAGTATTTTTTGGTATCCACAAGAGCATTAACAACCCTCCAGTGAGACCTCTTGTGGATGGTAGGGATTCCATAATGTCAGCATGTGCCCAGTTTTTGGATTATGAACTGAAAAAAAATCATAAAAAGGGAACCACAGATCTGTAAAGATTCATGGAGTTTCTTAGCCCAGGTTAATAAAATCTTTTATGACGTCAATGACATTTTGGCTACCATAGATGTCAAGGACCTTTACACTGTCATTCCACCGGACATAGGTCTCGAGTGGGTTAGTAAGATGTTGCTGGAACATAAGTTGGCTCATGAAACCAGCATGTTTATTGTAGAAGTTCTTACCAACAATTACATCTCTTTTGATAATAATTACTACTTACAGCGTAAGGGTGTAGCCATGGGCTCACCATGTGGTGGAGGTTTTGTCAACATTGTCATGGTTTACTGGGAGAGAAAATTTGTGTTTCAGTCCACATTCTTCTCCCACATTAGGCTTTACCTCCGATTCTAGGATGACATATGCATGATATGGAAAGGACCACCCACAGAGTTGGATAGTTTTTTTAAATACATTAACGAGACTACGTCATTTCTCCAATTCATTTCTAATTCTAGCATTCAATTTATTAATTACCTTGACATTTGCCTCCTCAAAGATACCATCAATAATAGATATGTGGCTAAGATTTTCAGGAAGGTAACATATTCATATTCCTTCCTGCACTTTAGCAGCTTGCACCCATTCGATCAAAAGAGGTCGGTTGTGGAGGGGCAACTTGTCAGGGCGGCCCGAATGTTTACCACGCATGAGGATTTCATTGATGAATGTAATACCTTGTGCTCCATGTTTCTCAGTAGGGCCTACCCTTGTAAACTTGTAGATGAATTAATTTCTGAGGTTACCATTAAAAGGTTGAATGTTTTTTTCAACCTATTTTGGACCACCATGACATTTCAGGGTTGCTCGTAGATCAGCCATATGAGATAATGACTAGTGAGGCTAGAACCTCGATTAGACCTGAAAGCAAAAAAGAGAGGGTAACACCTGAATTTTCAAAAGCATTCTTTATGACATTTAACCAGGATATTTCTATGTTGAGAAACATTTTTGAAAAGAATTGGCCAATCCCATTAGAAGATTCATACATAAGACAGTGAATGGGGGAAAAACTAAGAATTGCATATAGGAAGGGGCCAGACTTTAAGGATCTACTTAGGACAAAGCAGAGAAGAGAAATAAAAATTAAATAAGGAATAGTTAAGTGTGGAGCTTCTGCATGATGCTGTAAAATCCAAGTGTCGAATAGTTTTTTTGTAAGGAACATTACACATTATCTTAAGGATAGATATACTTGTGGCTCTAAAGTTGTGGTGTATCTGGCTCTGTGTAATTCATGTCTGTGTTTCTATATTGGAAAGACGGAGATAAAGCTTTTGCAGAGACTATATGAGCATGAGTATGCTATCAAAAGACACAATATGAACAGTGCCCTAGCAAAGCATGTTAACAGTAATGAGGAGCACTTGTTTCATTTCATGGCTATAGACCATGTTGTCATTGATGACAATAGACGATGGGGGCTGATGTTAGAGATCAGCGAACTCAAATGGCAGATCCGTCTGCAGGCTGATAGCTGGCCAGGTATAAATGAGAGAGGCTCCATTTCTCCCATTTTAAAGTTAAAGGTATTGGAAAGAAGAAAGGTTTTAGTGCATACAAAGTAATTAAGATCAAGTTAAAAACATATTCTTTACATATATAAACATATAGAGTATGTTTAAATATACATGTGCATGTTATATTTGCATAAATTGACAACTGTATCTCTGTCTATATAGTTTATATTTAAAGAGAAACATTTTTAACATTTAAATTAATATATAATTTTGCATTTAGTGTCTCATTACATATACCCCCTTATCTATTTTCCAATAGTATTTAGGTGTATATGTTCATTATTTGTTGGTTTCCCTCCAGCACTTGAGTGGTTAAAGTGTGACTTGATTTTAATATTAATATTTTTTAACCAATGAGAGTTTATGGAAAAGTATAAAGGAAGTGACATTTGTATATTTAATTTGTCTGATGAAGTTCCACATATTGTGAAACAAAAGCGCTAACCGTTTTATTTTTTTTAGCAATAAAAAGTGGTGTTTGGCACCTTTTTGAGTATTTGTGCTCAGTTTACAGTTTTTACCTAAGCCATACATATGTCCGCTGACTGCCTTTTGTTGTTCTTTAAAAGTTCCAAAGATATCATTGCCTTCTGCTCTGGCACTGAAACCAACAAAATCTACTACGGTGCCGTCTACTACTGAAAGTATCCAGACATCTTCGGTACCAACCATGACTTCAGCACTGATGATATCTCCGGCACCAATAGTTGCTACTTCCACTATGTCAATCCCAGCTTCACCTTATATTCAACAGTCTATGGTGCCAAGGGTCAAGATTATAAGTACCCCCAGGACTAGATATTCCCTTTCAATAGACCCCTTCTTGGGTCAGCAGCTGAGCCCATTCATGGAAAGACCTGAATCTCCTTTGGGAATGTCAGTCCATTCCTCCAGTAGCCTATCAGAAATGGATGTAGTTAGATAGGATAGTTTAGGGTGGCGCAGTGGTGCAGCGGTTAACTCTGTCGCCTCACAGCAAGAGGTTCTCCGGTTCAATTCTTGGCTGGGGTGCCTTCTGTGCAGAGTTTGCATGTTCTCTCTGCGTTCGCGTGGGTTTCCTCCAGGTACTCCGGTTTCCTCCCACATTCTAAAAAGACATGTTTCTGGAGCATTTCTCCCCGGGCCTCTGCTGAAAACAGGATCTCTGGAACCTTGTTGGACTTTCCCGGTAAACAAATGTTAAATAAAAAAATAAATAAATAAGATAAGAGGATCAGCTCTTAGTAGCCAGAGGCCTTCCTACTCCCTCTCGGACCTCTCTCCCTCCCGGAGATGAGGCTTACTCTTCAAGGCCTCCTACATATATTCCTTCTTCAACCTCTTCTCTGGTCTTGCAGACCATTGCTTTGATGCTCCCGGTGCCAACTACCTCAGTACCAATGGTAGATCTCACCTCAGTACCAGAACCTACTCTGTGGTCTTCGGCTCCATTGGAACTGTCACACCCATGGGAATGAGATTTGGCTGCTGTTCCTGGATCCCAGGATCAGCTCCGATTTTTTCTATGGTGCCATCTATGGCTCTCGGTACCTTGGTAGTTTCAAGTCCTCTCTCGGCTCCTACTCTGGGGGGTGGCTCGTCAGAGCAGGGTGTGATCCTGGTTCCTTGTTTGTCTTTCTCAGTTCCAGGCTCCCATCCTTCTTTGGCCAGGCCTGCCTTTCAGATTATGGAGAGAGCTCTAGCCTCAGCAGGTTCCCAGCTGGTACTATCCCCGTCGGAGTGCCATATTTTTGTTCCCTTTGGTTTGCAGCTGCCACAATCTGCTACTTCAGGACAGTAGGCAAAAGACCAGCAAGATACCCTAGTGCAGGGTCCCCTCTCTTCGGAGTCCTCCTTAGATCTTCCCCCTGAGGAGTCACCCCACAAGAGATCATGCAAGAGGAAGCACTTGGATTCTCCAGAAAAATCAGTCACTGAGGATACAGATTATGATGAAGGGGAAGGGTCCCAAAGGTCACCCCCTGAAGATGTCTCCTTTGGAGACATCCTGGAAATTTAAAAACAGAGGTGTGATTGGAAGCCCTCAAACCCATCCTTCAAGGAATCTGTTTTCTTGCAAGCTTTTCATGCCCAGCCATCTACTTCTTGGGTGATCCCGCCTGCTGATGAATTAATCAGACTTATCATACAGCATGCATGGAAGGCTCCTGAAGCCATAGAGCCTATTCCCAGGAGACCAGACAAAATTCTTTCAGCACCTGAGGATCAGCCTCATTGGTCTAAGGGTCTTGCAGTGGATTTCATGGTGGTGGTGGCGGTCACAAAAAAGGAACTCGCCAAAGAGATTTCAACTGTCCACCCTCCTAACCGAGAGTCCCGGATGATGGACAAAATTGGGAAGCAGGTCTTTGCTTCAACGGCCTTTGCTATTTAGTCCTTGAATTTTTTGACACACTTCACTAGACTCCAAAGGGATCTGATAACAGAGCTTTCGGATACCCTGGCAAGAGCACTGTCTGATGAGGTCCGGGATAAGGCTGCCTCCCAGCTTACCACCCTGGAGTCGATCTCTAATTCATCTATGGGGCTTACTGCACATACAGCTGAAGGGACGTCTAGAGCAGAGGGTACAGGCATTGCCATCAGGCATCAGGCCTGGATGCGCTTTTGTGATTTTGTGGACTCCTTTACATCTTCCTTTGTCAACACTCCGGGTTGATGCTACTTCATTGTCTGGCCCCAAAGTTAGTGACATATTAGACAGGTGTGAAAAGGATGGGAAGATCCTTTCTGCTGTGGGTGTGCGTTTTTCCACTCCACAACGACCTTACTCTAGGAATCAGAGGAGTGGAAAGATGTGGTTCAAGCAGACCCAAGAGTCTTTTTGGGACACAAGTGGCAAGTATTCCCCTGGGGCAGAGGGGGGGGAACTCTTCTGGAAGACTCCCCTCCTGTAGCAGAGGGGGTCCATGCAACCAGGGTTCCAGAGGTTCCTTTTTTGGACAACCCTACCAGCGTTTCTGAGTGGCAGACAAATTTCTTACCTCTGGAAGCAATTGGGGGAAGATTTTTCTCTGCACCACTCAGTCTGGCTCACAATAATATCTGATTCCTGGATACAGACAATAATCACCAGAGGTTACCACATTCCCTTCATTTTTTTATCCAAACCACAAAGGTGAAACCCTGATGTTCCACCCAGTAAGAGGGATATAGCAGCACTAGAAATTCAAAAGCTGCTTCAAAAAAGAGTCATCCAAGCAGTCCCACCAGACCAGATAGTCTCAGGATTTTACTCAAGATTCTTTTTAGTGCCAAAAAAGACAGAGAACTGGAGGCCAATTTTGGATCTCAGCCCATTGAACAAATTTGTACCACAGACAAAATTCCATATGGTCATGGTTCAGTCTATCCTTAGAGAAGGACGATTGGATGTGCTCTATAGATCTTCAGGACACATATTATCACATAAAGATGGATAAATGCTCCAGAAGATATCTCCACTTCTGGCTAGGAGCCAGTCATTACCAATTTCTAGCACTGCCATTTGGTCTCACCATGGCCTCCAGGGTGTTCACCCAATGCATGGCAGCTGTAGCAGCTCATTTAAGGCTACAGGGATTCTGAGTATTTCCATATCTTGACGACTGGAAGCTCACCACCCCCACCAGGCATGTAACGACTGGAAGCTCACCACCCCCACCAGGCATCTACTGCTTTACACCACAGGCTCTATTCTACACCTTGCTGAATTCTTAGGCATGTCAGTCAACAAAGAAAAATCACAACTATCTCCCACACAGGACCTGGAATTCATCAGAGCAAAACTAAATACAAAATTATGCATGGCCTCCCTTCCTCGTCACAGGTTGTTAAAGTTGATATTGCAACTTCAAGTGATTCTCTCCCAACATAAAGTTCCTGCCCACCTGGTACTGCAACTTCTTGGATCCATAGCAGCAGCAATAACATTAGTTCCCCTAGCGAGGTACCACATGAGGCTGCTTCAGTGATTCCTAGCATAACAGTGGTCACTTCTAACTCATCCCATGTCTCATCCAATCCTAATAACAAATCATTGTAATTAAGATTTATCTTGGTGGATGAAGCCAGAAGCGGATTTATGGAGTCGTCCTTTCTCCTCCTCTCAGCCCAAGGCCGTAGTGAACACCGATACTTTCCTGATAGGGTGAGGGGGGCATTTTCAGGGAAAGACCGTCCAAGACACTTGGTCCCCACAAGAAGCCAATCTGCATATCAGTGTCTTAGAACTGAGAGCAGTGCTTTTAGCTTTGCATGCATTCCAGTCTGCCCTTCCATCCAGGATGATTGCTATCCAGTCAGACAACATGTCAGTAGTCTGGTACACCAACAAACAGGGGGGGAACCAGATCCCACCCAGGATGTCAGGAAGTCCTAAGAGTTTGGTAATGGGCAATCGCCTCCAACTACTTTCTAATAGCGATGCATATTTCAGGGAATTCCAACGTAATTGTGGACAAACTAAGCAGGTGTATCCTTCTACCTCATGAGTGGTCTCTCAGTCCCAATGTAGCAATGGAGATTTTTGTCGCTGGGGTCAACCTTGCTGTGACCTGTTCACCTGTCCCATAAACCAGAAATGCAGCAGCTACTTTTCCCTATTCTTCCCCTCATAGGGAGTCCCAGAGAGATGCAGTTCTTCACGATTGGCCCCTGGGTCCTCTGTATGCCTTTCCACCAATTCCTTTAATTCCCCAGTTTCGGAGGAAAGCCTAATGGTTGAGAAGCAAAGTGATTCTCATTGCACCTTAATGGCTCTGTCAAGTCTGGTTTCCCTTTCTCTGGCCTCATCTGGTTCACTGCCCCTGGACTCTGGATCCAACTCCAGACTTGTTATCTCACTCTCAGGGTTTGGTGCATCCCATCCTTCAACATCTCAAGCTCACGGCTTGGTTTCTCCACTTCCAGTAGTTGCCAGGCAAAACAATTTGTCCTTCTCAGTGCAAAAGATACTTCTAGCTTCTCATAAACTGTCCACCAGAAAACTTTACCTTAAGAAATAGAAAAGATTCTCTATTTGGTCAAATACAAATGGTTTTGATTCTTTCTCAACTCCAGTCGATAAGATCCTGGAATACTTAGCCACCTTATTTCAGTTTGGAGCCTCAACTTTTACCATTAGTGTTCATTTAGCTGCCATTTTGAATTTCCATAATGATTATGATGATCATTCATTGATGTCTTACTCTCTTTGCAAAATTTTTCTTAAGGGCGCTCAGCATTTGAAACCACCTTTCAAAGATCCAATAGTGCCTTGTGATTTGACCTTTGTTCTTCAGCCTTTTGAGCCAGCAGCCACTTGTGACTTCAAATTTTTATCTTGGAAGACCCTCTTCCTAGTGGCCATCACTTCTGCTAGGAGAATTTCATAATTACAGGCTTTGTGTGTGAAGCATCCATATATCATCCACAAAAAAGAGCATCACTCAGAACCAATCCCTCCTTCTTTCCTAAAGTGGTGTCAGAGTCCAATATTAACCAAACCATAGACTTACCAGTTTTCTTTCTAAAATTTTCAAACAAAGGAGAGTACTGATTGCACATGTTAAATGTCCACAGGCAGTTACATTTCTACTTAGACAGAATAATGGCCTCTAGAAAATCAGACCAACTATTTCTATCCTTTTTTGGTACAAGATTTTAAAATACCTGTTTCAAAGGTCACCTTATTGAAATTGTTAAGAGACTGCATTACCTTTATATACAATCAGAATAATCTCAAACTACCAACAAAAGTCAAAGCTCATTCAACAGGATCTGTTTCCACTTTAGCGGTCTTCCATTCCAGAGCCTCTATTGAAGACATATGCACAGCTGCAACTTGGGCTACCCCTCATACTTTTATCATGCATTACAAATTGGACATGGTCTCCAGGGGAAGAGCATCCTTTGGCTCTATGGTGCTCAGGAATATCCTTCCTTAGGGATGCCCAGGATCTAAAGTACCTGGGGACTCTGTCCCATCAGTCAAAAATTAAAGAAGATTGACAACATCAGATAAAGAAGTTATGCTCTTAGCATAGCATTCTACCTGTGTTGTCAATCTTCATTCATTCTTGATATCCCACCCTCCTGCCCCCCTCCTAGAGACTCCAGGAGGTTCGGAACTAGTCCTGGGGTTGTTATAGGGTTGTTGCTCAGACAGAGCTTCCACATTTTCTTCATGGTAGGCAAACTCAAGCTGAGGAAAGGGGAAGACAGGAAGTATGGGTAGAGCCTTAGCTCGAGATTTTTGGCCAGCACGAGCGACAACGCAGATAGAATGTTATGGTAAGAACATTCATTTTTTCTTACCTTGGCCAGGAGTTTATTGCAAGCTTACAATCCTGGAGATCAAAAATCCAAACCAGATGTTAAGCTCGATAAACATATTCCTGAGGAAAATATGTTGAAGGATTCTGATATAGACAGAGACAGGACTTCTTCTCCTGATTCTGAAAATCAGTTGTCTGAATCAGACAAAAAATTCTCCTCTCCAACTCCTTTAGAAGAGTTTTCTTTTTCTGAGGCTTTTTCCAGGATGAATGATCTTACCCCTAAATTGAGATGTTATGATATGCTACATACTATATCCATTCCTCCTATTATGCCACTCTTGGAAGATGTGTTGAATGCTGTCTGCAATAACCCTGACTCACAACCTTAAATTCCCCCAGAACGTTGAGAGACTTTATAAAGTACCTCATTCTAACAAAGTTTTGTTTTCCCATCTTAGATCTGATCCAACAGCCATTTCTACTACTTTGCAGCTATAAATAGAGCACTTGTTAATACCAACCCTTCTTCAGACAATGAAGGTAAAGTATCAGGTTTCAAGAGAATTTTCTATTCTTCTACTTTAGCTTACAGAATTTTTAACTACTAAGCACTTACATGGAAGTTTATTCTTAGTTGTGTAGACAGCTTGAGTAATTGTTCTGCCACATTTACTTCAGAAGATAGATCACATCTGAATCCTATTTTTTCCAACCTGTCTCAAGTATCTAAACATGCTTGGAAGAGTGTGTTATGATTGTGCAGATACTGTGTCTAGGGTCACTGCTACTGCTACTGTTTTGAGATGATATGCCTGGGCATGTAATCAAAAATTTTCTGATGAGGATGAACGGTTTTCTGGACTTCTAAGTTGGCTGCACACTGAGTAACAGCTTAACTCGAGCTCTCTCATTGTGAAAACAGAAGCTCGACAGAGAAGTCCAGTAGACATTTGTGTTTATGGGTAAATTTCAGTAAGCGGCTAGTAAGTGTACTGCCTGGATGACAGAAAAAAAGAAATACAGAGCACCTGGAAAAAAAATCAGCTACGCAAAAAGTGAGGAAGAAAGAATGATTGGGGAAAGTTCAGCAGCTGTTCAGCAAAAAGCAATGCAACTTCCAGACATGACTTCTAATAACCTACAGGAAAATATAAGACAACTGCACACAGACCTAGTTAAAATTACTGAAACACTGGTGGAATATATCAACACAAACAACAAAAGGCTGGAAAAATGGAAGAAGCTTCAAACAGATATTCAGACGAGGTGATAAAGCTGCAATAAGCAGAGGCTGAAATAAAGAAAAGGCTGGCTGAATATTAAACTGCTCAGGAAGAGATGTTTAAAAAAATAATAGAACTAGAGGATAGAGCATGGCATGTAAGGAAAACCTGAGATTTTCAGCTATACCAGAGAAGCTGGAAAGAACAGACTGCATTAATTTTATGAAAGCACAAATAAGCAGTTGGACTGGTATTCCACAGCAGGAGTTGTTAGCTGAAAAGGGCACATCATGGGTATGTTCCAAACCCAGCTATGAGAAAGAAATCTACACCTTTAATAGTAAATATGCAATCCCACCAGCAGAAGACGTTGATTCTGACAAAACTGTGGCAGAAGGACAAAATACTAAAAGTGGGAGACAGCAGAGTATTTATGGAAAATGATTACTCATTGTACACCAGGCAGAAGAGGAGTAAATTCATTCCACTTTTCATGGAATGGGAAGATGCAGGTGTGAGATTCAAACTGCTGTATCCAGCTGTCTTCAAGGTATTCTTCCCTGAATGGGCAAAATAATTTTTTGATGAAGTACATGCTAAGGAGGAAATACAAAAGTTTGTCCAACAAAAAGTGAGCAGAGAAACAGAAGACTCAGCTGTTTTTTTTTTCTTCTGGTAATAAAGACTACAGAAAGACTCCACCTCTGAAACCTTTTCCACTGTTTCAACTGAAAATGTTGGAGAGAAGGAAGGGGGCACAAGAGTTGACTAGAATAATTGAAAGTACGTTAGAAATTAAGCAGAGACAGGATTTGGGAGATGGAGATGAACAGTAATAAAACCAGTAACTTAATATGGGATTACAATGCAATAATTATATTTGAGAAATATGACAGAACACAAAAATCTGGAAATATTGGACTTTTTTTTTTTAAATATGTTGAAAAAATGCTTTGGGGAGGGGAAGAGAGGGGAGAAAATTAACTGCAAGTAAAAAATTTTTTTTTCTTAATAGTACTAGTTTTGTGGTGTATGGTTTTCTTTGCATGATATGAAGTAAAGTTTTCTCAGTTATTTTTAAGTGTAATGGGTATGGTAAATAGGTGCCGCTGTTCTTTTTCTTTTCTTTCTCCTTTCTCTCTTTCTTCTTGATCAGTTTTAAGAAATGTAGACAGTGCAATATAAAAAAATCCTGGTTAAAAGAGCATGACAAAAGAAAAATTATTGTGATTTTTTTCTCAGTCCTGCATGGGGGAATGACTGGATTAAAGACCATAAATTGATTTAGTAACAAGTTTTAAGAGAAAGCAAGTAAATTAAAAGAATATTAAACATTATCAGGCTTTTTCTAGCAAATTAATGCATGCTTAGTAGCAATTATGTATCTGGCCCTCATGTTTCCATGGAAACAGTCTGATAAACAAAAACTGACTGTCTGGTTCTCATGCCTCCATAGAGACAATCTGATAAAGAGAAATTGGTTACAGTTTGTTGAGGAGCGATTGGCTGGTGGGGGGGGGGGAGAAACTGGCTAGGAGATAATGCTCTTTGAAAGCATTCAGGGGTTTTCCCAGCTGGGAGACCTATAAAGATAAGACAAAACAAGTTAGCACTTAGTAGAAGCAGAGACTACACCATGCATCTTAGCATGGATAACCTTTCGTTTAAGTTAACTCAACTTAAGTCTGTGAGTGTGGCTGTCAGTTTGGGATATTTGTTCCTATTAGGCTGGTAAAACTTCAATATTTGAAGATGTACATAGTTTTGTGTGTTAGTATTAAAGTAATAGGTTTTAGGGAGTATTGTTTTTTTTAGGGCTTTCAATAAAACAAAAGGAGTTTTGTAAAACATAATGTAGGCTCAAATGGATATGACAAGAAGCAGCTCTATAAAAGTTCAACCTGCCAAACAGTGTATGCATGTAACACATAAGCTGAAACTAGACACTTAACAAAAAATGTGTTTTACATAAAAGGTGAATAATAACTTTTTAAAACAATGATGCTTTCCATAATGCCTTTAAATGTTAACAGGCTCACAGATAAGTACAAAAAAGAAAGAATGGTGAACTATATTAAAAAATGTAGAGTGCAAATAGCTATGATATAACAGACACACTTGGAAAGAACTGAACACATGAATTTGATAAAGAAAGGTTTTCAGGATGGTTATGCAGCGGAATATCTGGGAGAAAGGAAAAGTGGAGTACTTATATTAATTGCAAGAGTAGCTCCAATTGTGATAGAAGTGGATAAAAGCAATAATGTCAGATTTGTAGTGCTAAGGGGCTACTGGCAAGGGAGGAGGATTACACTGGCATGTATTTATATTCCACCTAAAACTGTTATAATGGAGCTTGAGAAAATTCTGTGGGAAATAATCAGTTTTCAGCAAGGAATATTACTTATAGGTGGGGACTGGACTTTGATTTACAGCAGTGAAGATCTGCCTGAGAGCCCAGAAGGGAAAGTATAACAAAAGAGGGTAGATTTGTGAAGAAATTTGTGAAAATATTTGGCATGAAAGATGTGAATTTAGTACTAGGAGTTCAGAGTGAATTTATATATTATTCCCCAAGATATGAAAACTGGGTTAGGCTAGACAAAATTTACATTTCACAGGAACATGTGCATTTAATGGAAGGTCTTGATATACACGCAATAACTATTTCAGATCATGCACTAATAATAACTAAAATAAAAACACAAGGTGATGAAATAAAAATGAGACACCAGCTCTTTCCCACCTATCTGTTGAAAATAGAGGGATTTAAAGAATAAGTAGTGGAAATTATTCAGGAGCTAGTCGAGAGGATAGAAATTACTTCTGAAAATATAGCTATGGTGTGGGATAAAATTAGATGGAGTTTAAAAATAGGGTGGAAATAAAAGAAAGGGAGCTATGGTTAAGAAGTAACAAGAATTATTTAGAGGAACTGACAAATATTAAAGTACTGTAGAATAGGGCGAATCTCACAGAAAAAGAAGAGGATCAACTGCAGAATGTTAAGTAGAAAATAAGGGATTGCCTCAATAATATACACGAGTTTAGAACGATTGCTGTTAAGCAACTGTTTTTGATAATAACATTAGAACATAAAAACTTTTAGCACAACGACTCAGGCAACAGAAAGTAAAAAGGCCTGCTGCTGCCAAGCTTAGGAAGCCTATAACTAGGAAAGTAACAAGAGATCCTGTAGAGGTATTAGAAACATTTTAGAAATTCTATGAAAGTCTGTACAAAGCAGAGAAATATGGAAATCATGGAAAAGATAGAAATGGAAATGTTTATAGAAGAATTAAATATGCCAAGGTTAGAGGTAGATGAGGCTCAATTACTAGGAGGAGATGAGATAGAAATTGTGATATATAAGCAATCTACAGGAATGTCCCCTGGAATAGATTGTATTCCTGTGGCAGTTTGGAAGCTACGAGAGACAAAATTGATAAACATCTCTAAGATTTTGTTTAACAGTATTTTAAGAGGAGGAGAAGTACCAACATCCTGGAAGAAAGCAATGATAGCTGTAATACCTAAAGAAGGTAAAGATTCATCAGATCCAGCTTCATACAGGCACATTTCAATATTAAACCATGATTATAAAGAGTTCATGTCTATAATGGCTAAATAATTTCAAATGTAATGCCAGCATTGATAGATATGGATCAGTGTGGTTTTGTGGAGGGGAGGCAAACATTTGACAACATTAAGAGAACACTGATGATCCAGAGGGAATCAGAATGTAAGAAAATACCATTATTGTTGGTGGGTCTTGATGCAGAGAAAACATTTGACAGAGTAAGCTGGGACTTCATAAGCAGGGCAATGGAAGCATTTGCATTTCCTGAAAAAAATTATAAGGTTGATTAGGAGGATATATGAGGGATCAGAGGTGAAAATTAAAGTGGATGGCGTTTACTCTGATAATTTCTGTTTGAGCAGAGGAACCAGTCAGGGGTGTCTTCTTTCCTCTTTATTTGCATTATATTTAGAACCACTGGCAAAGAAAATAAGGGACTCAGAAATTCAAGGATATAATTGGTATGGTAGTCTAGAAAAGCTGGCTGTATTTGCAGATGATATAATTTTATACCTGCCAAAACCAAAAAGAGACATTACAGTGTTGTTGAATATTTTGAGACAGCTTCAAATCTTTTTGGGATACAACATTACGAAAGCTAAAATAAAGGTAATCATGGTAAATATGTACTCACATATTTATGGAGACATTACTAAAATGAAGTAGTTAGGAATATGGATTAAAATTATTCTGGTGTGGCAGCTAAGGAAGAGACTAAAGAAAAGATAATACAAAAACTGAGAAAATGGATGTTTTGTTATATGGATATGGATAGTAAGATACAAGCAGTTAAAATGTTTTTAGTCCCATTAGTTTTATACACAGGCCAGGCATATTTTTATCAACCAGAAGAAAAGTTGTGGACAGCAATTACTAAAGAGCTGAAGGACTTTATCTGGGAGGAGAAAATGGCAAGAGTCAAGTGGGATAAACTGATTCTTCCAGTAGAACAGGGTGGATTGCAATTACCCAATTTGAAGGGATATGTCAGAGCTACACAGGTAAGGCTGCTATACATAGCACAAGTAGAAAACTATAATTCAAGAAACAAGGAGAGACAAATATTTTATATACAGGCCTTTAAGGAGAATAACAATAATAATACAGAATATTATATCTGTAAAGTAGCAGAAAGTGTCCTAAGAACAAAGCCAATATGGAATGGAGAAAGCAGTTTCTACAGATAGGGATGACTGCAATTTGGGATATAGATGATAGGCAAGAGATGGCTGAAATTTATTGGAGAAAACTGGCAAAGGAACCAAGATATTGGGATCAGAGGGAAAGATGACTGAATGGGAAGACACAAAGAATTTATTTGGACTGGAGGTTAAAGATTGCCTTCCCTATCAGTGATTGATATCAGATTATAGGCAAACAGAAAGAAATAGGGGCTCCTAAATGTAAGACTAGCACTGGTAGAATTTTTAGTAGAATATAAAACAGAAGCTGCCATTAAAAAGTAAAAATTAGTAGAGCATATAAAATATTGCATTATAATATAAGACTCAAATCAGAGGAGGTTAGAAAGAATTGGGAAGAAAGACTGGATAAGCAATTCACAAAGAAACAATGGATGGCTATATGTATGATATATGTATGTCTCTCAAATATGCAACAAAATCTAGAAGATTTACGATTTTTGTTTAGAAATGTTTGCATAGATATTTTTAAACCCAAGCAGACTAGAATTTTTCCTCAGGTAGACCGCCAATAATGTTGGTGTAACCGGGAAGAAAGAGGTAATTGAGAACATGTTTTCTGGGAGTGCGGTGAATTGGCAACTTTAAGGATTCCCTGCTGGATGTACTGTCGGAGATGCTGGGTGGGCAAATTGGTGTGACAAGGGAGATGATTTTTCTGAGCTATGCTACAGAATTGGAATTGCCTAGACATGGTAAGGCATTGCTGTGTCTAATTATGGTGGTTGCCAAAAACGCAATTACTAGAAAATGGAAATCAAAATCTAAACCAGCTGTAGTAGAAATAGTGACTATAATAACAGAGATAAAACAACTGAAATTAAGATCTTTAGAAAAGGGTGGGAGGAAACTTCATAGGAAAACTGGGAATTGTGAGAAAAAAACATACAGGAGAGGAATGCGGTTTAATAGAAGACAGGACGTAAATGAGCTATGTAATGCTTGACTGAAAATGATTGGGTAGATTATAAGTGATGTATAATGTTTGCAACTGGGAGTGTGTCAGTATGGTTTGTGATGTAAAATACTTGCAACTAGGATTGTGTCGGTGTGGTTTGTTTTCATTTATATAAATGTATGATTGCCTTTGCAGTAAGTGATGGTTTAATAAAGAGGTTTCTTGTTTAAGAAAAATTTTCTGATGAGGTAAAATCTGAGATTTTAAACTCTACTTAAGACAAGGAGGTTTTGTTTGGCCCTTTGCTACACAGGTTCTCAAATAGTTTGATGAAAGATGGAAAATTAATTCAGGGAGCATTTACGATTTTTCTAGCTGTTTATAAATCTTACAAATTCTCTGCTTCCTTCAGAAGAGAAAATAATGCTCAGGACCCCTCTAAATTGATTAAGGATTTTTGGAGAGACAGTGAATTTCGGAAGAGGCTCTCAATGATCGTAAAACGGGCCATTATCAACCAGAGGTCAGTAATGCCAGGGACAGTCAACGCCAGTATAAAAAGGGCAAATGGCAATAGTTTGACTGTTGGGACTTTAGTTCATAATATTTCTGGTTTTAATCTAACATATTCAGCTACAGGTTTTGAACTATGGATTAAAATTTGTTCCCACTGTTATATCTCGTGTACATGAATTGAAATGTGATATTTTTAGGTTAACTCGTAAACTGCATGAGATATTCAAGTTTCCGTGGTTTTTAGAGTGGTTCCTGCCTGTTGTTTTTGGATTTTTACTTTTCTTTGGTGCTACTGTGGTTTTGAGAAAATAAGTAATCCCTGCCATCTACTGACAAACAGGTGACTAAAAAGGGATGGCAGGAGAGGAGCAATAAAAAACAGGTATCCTTGCAAAAAAGGGCCATGTTACTCCTTCAGAATGACTTTACCAGCATTCTTTCCCCTCTACCCTTCCCCCTTTCCTCTACATCTCTATTTCTGCCCCTAAAACTGGCTGTCAGTCTTCACTTTTGCAGCATTTTGTTTCAGACTCTTGGGTACTAAAAGTGGTTTGGAAGGATTATTGTTGGTACTATTTATATATACCTCCTTTCAAGTAAATTCCTTCTCACCCTCTGAACCAGTTTATATCCTTAAGTACTTCAACACTTTTTGACCCTAGGAGTTATGGAACCAATGTCTTTAGATCAAAGAAGGGAAAGATATCTACTTCAGAATGTTTCTGGTTCCAAAGAAAAGAACTCTCATTGAGACCTGTTGTAGATCTTTCCTTTCTCATCCTGTTTGTGAAAGTACCACAGTTCAAAATGTTGACTCTACAGAGTCTGTTACATGTCATTCCTTTTTTGAATTTTATGGTAAATTAAGACCTAAAGGATGATTATCATCATAGCCCCATAGCTACAGGTTTCAGAAATGTTCTCAGACTCTCTGTATGTTCTTCATATCAATCACTGCTGCAGTAGCCTAAGCTATATGGATTATATCCTGCATGGGATATAACAACAGGCCAGCTCCCAAAGCCTCAGTGCACCTTCCACTTACCCAAACCTTTAGTCACCTCGAGGCGACTAAAAAGGCAGGTTTGGACACCAAGCCCCCTAGAGCTTTCTTGCTGCCAAAGAGACTGCTTCTCTGCGGGCTTTTGAGGATTGATGGTCAGTTTGTACTGTTCCATTGTTGGGTAGATGTTAGTTCTCCTTGAGTAAAAACCTTCCACATATTTGTAATGTTTAAATTTATTTTCCTGCATGGAAAAGTATCTTGTAAACTAGGAATATATGTTCTTACTGACTGTCAAGCGACTGATGTACGTTTAAAAGGAAGAGGACTTTGTGTTTGGCAGTTTAAAAGTTGATTTAAACATTCTAAAGTCTTTTTTTCTGTGGAGAAACTGTGTTTAAATTAATTTGGGGGCTGGTAAAGTATATTAAAATTATTTCTACTGTGTTTTTATTGGAAAAAGTGACTTTATATTGCTTTTGAAATGTTACTGTCTTGTGCTGCTTAATTTCCCTAGGAAACAGGCACCATTTTCGTCTTGACCATGGAGCAAACTACCAGTTACATGGTTGGTCCTTCTTCCAGCCACAAAAAGATAAAGTAAACTAAACAGCCTTTGCCACAACAGTAGGCTAGCAATTTGCCTTAGCCTCAAGTGGGTGACTCTATTGTGACCAAAGCTGGTTCATCAGACCACTCATCCTTTTCCCTGGATCCCTCTGGTATTGTCCATACAGTCTCTATGGGCCAGGGGTCAGCAGCTGTTGGGGTTCCCTTAGAGGGGTGGGGAAAGCCACTTTTGTCAGTTTTAGGAGAAGGCGCAGAGTAGGTGCCCTTCTTAACCTGAATGGCTGACAAAGTTTATGGCTGACAAAGTTTGCAGATGACTGCAAACTGGGCGCTATAGTAGAAAACACATCTGACACAGATATCCTTCAGAAGGGTCTCACAGAAACGGATAACTGGTGCCAGAGCCATGGCCTAAAGTTAAATGCCAAAAAATGCATAGTCATACCCTTCGGAAAAAACAAGGTTACCCCTAGCTACCAAATAGGTGGCAATCTACTGAGCACAGAAGAAGTTATCAGGGACCTGGGGACCCAGGTTGATAGTAGTCTGTCATTCGACACCCATGTAGCTAAAGTAGTTAGGAAGACCTTCTACATTGCCCACCTTATCGTGAAGGGATTCTCATCTAGATCAAGGGAGGTCATAGTCTCCCTATACTCATCACTCATCAGACCAATGATTGAGTACAATGCCCCATTCGGAATGTATCTGACCCGACACTTGCAGCAGCTGGAGAGGCCACAAAGTTCCTCACCAAAAGGATAAAGGGTCTCAAACATCTGTCCTATGCTGCCCGACTGAAAGAACTCCAGCTCTATTCAGTAAACACGCTTGCTCAGAGGTGACCTTTGCCTAACATACAAGGCCATGTCAAACCCAGATTTGATGAATATGCTTCACCTCAAAAAATCTAGATCCGTCAGAGTCACAAGGGCGGGAGACTTAAACCTCGACACGGCTATTAATAGGATGTGCTGGAGGTATAGATTCATCACCCAAAGACTCCCTATGCTGTGGAATAAAATCCCGGTATATGTGAGGCAGAGCACCTCGCTGGCCTTGTTCAAGAGAAATCTTGACCAATGGATGGGAGATCGCAGATATACCCCAGGGATTACCTCAGTGTCACTGCTCAACAGAGGCACAGCAAAATAATGGGTATAGTTCCCCATACTAAAGGGGTGGCGTAAGCCACAAAACTATGGGCTAGGCTTGTAAATGCCCTCGGGTAGATAGCCTAGTATGAACCTATGAACCTATGAACCTATGAATGTTGTGCCCATCCCTGGAGAAGCTGTTGCTGCTATTATAAATCCTGTTTGCCCTCAATTCTTTGTCAGAAATAAACAAATAACTAAATGTGGATTCTTCTGCTCCAATGTCAATGAACAGGAGTAGTTTATTAAATCTGGGCAGGTTCTTGTACAGGCTACTGACCCTTATTGTATGTGTTTTTTGGTAAGAGAAAAAGGGACTCCTCTTTTTCTGAAGAGATTCAAGAACTTGAATCTGGACATGAGTGTGATGGGATAGATACAGGTTTCTCTCCTCAGAATTCTGATTTAGACTCAGAGGAGAGCATGTTATCTGACTCTCCCTGTTAAGGATTCTCTTTCTGTGAAACTGTTTCCAGAATATGGCAGTTTTTTCAGTGTGAGAACATTAAAGTTTCTCAGTCTCTCAGAAAAATAGTATGAAATATTATAACTGGAATTCCCAAAACCATCCCCCTAGCACTGCCAGCATTGGAGGATCTGTTTGTCACAGCCTGTGATTTCTATGCTGAAGCCAGCCTGCTGCACTAAAGAAAGCAAATAGAATGTACAAAGTTCCTCAGTCTTTCAAATTTCTACACATTGATCCCCTGCCTGGCCCAGCAACTATAGCTTTAGTCAATCCAGCTGCTGCCCAGCAATCTAACCATTCCCGTTCTGACAAGGATGGTAAAACAACTGATATGTTTAGGGGAAAAGAATATGCTTCAGCAACTTTAATTTTTAGAATTTTGAATTGTCAGGATCTGATGTTGTCCTTTTTAGTCTTCCTCAACGAATCGGTTATGGATCCGACTCGGCCACATATTTCAGACTTTGGATCCATCTGTCAAGCTCCTCCCTCTACCAATAATGCCCTAGTCCATGCTCTATACCTCAGATCTCATTTGCCACCATTGTGCTCAAACGTAGGATCCTTCTCTTGAGTGTTTGTTGTGATTTTTTCAGGAGTGAACTTATCTTTATTAACCTAAATTTTTCACCTTTCTTATTACCACCTCCCTTTTAGCTTTTGGGCGCTGTTTTTCTACACCAAACTCCTTATTATATTTTATTATATTATTTTCTATTTTTTTACCATAGTTGATAATTCTCTTTTGTACCCTCTATTACAGGGTAATTCTTCATTACCGTTGTTGGTAATTCTTTCTTCTCTTCCTTCTTTTCCCTTCTTAAAAAAAAGCCTTACTCCTTTTCTCTTTCTTTTGGCATTTCTCTTCTAGCTCCCTTTCTGACAAAAGACTATTGATACCTGTTTTCTTCTGTCATAGCCGACAAGCCGACAGGATTCAAGAAATGCACTTCTTGTAGGTACAAAATCCCTAACTCGGATGACCACAAGAAGTGCATATGTTGTCTCAGAGCAGATCATCTAGAGACTAACTGTAGTATTTGTACTGCATTCAACTTCAGGCCTTTAGCTGATAGATGCGGGTCCTTATCAGTTCATCGAACAATCAGTTCATCGAACAGCATTTTCAGTGCAATTACATCAACTGTTTGTTGAACTGTTCATACTGAGATTGCGGTACAGTGAGGACTGGGAAATTTGCCCTTTCCCTACTGTAGTGTGATCTCAGAGTTGGTATATATAATTAGCGGGGTGGTGTGGGGGCACAGCCCCCCACATGAGGGGAATTCGTTGAATAGCATTTTCAATGAAATGACAGTTTGATGACGTGATATAGACCCGATAGACGCAGCAGTTATCTTGAAGGGTCTTCTTCCTCATTTGTTTGCACCTTCTACAGGGGCTCAAACCTCACAGTAAAACTTCTAAATTTGGTTCTTTAGTGCATAGAAAGTGCTCTCCATCAAAGTCCCCTAGGACTTCTTTGGAACCAACTATAAAATTTCAAATTTATCGGGTCCAATATCCTCTTACCAGAAGGTTGGTTCTACAGATCCAGACTCTTCAGATCATAAAGTTTCACAGCCTATCATTATTTCAGACAGTCCCACAGCTCAGGTCATGGATCCCAACTCTTCAGATCTGAAACCTGGTACATCACACATTCAAAGAGCTCACACTCCTGAGTTCATATCTTGGATCCAGTCTCTCCTACTCTGCACGCTCCTTTCATGCAAACTCCCAAAAAGCATTCCAGGTCCCAGTCTACCACATCCTCCAGGTTCTCCAGAAGTCTTTCAGAAGCGGATGTGTATAGGATGATACAAAAGGTCCTCAGAGACCAGATCCAGGTGGGGAGGGCCATTTCAGCTCCATCTCGCATTGAATCCATGAATCTTCCAACCACTGCGCACACAGTACTGTCTCCTTCTCAGATCCATCCTTCAGTTTCAGAGACCCGGGATCTGACAGCTCAGACAGGTCCGGAGTTGGATCCATAGAGAATCACGTCCTCATCTCCGACAGCATCCCTGACCAGTTCCACATCCATACATGAGTTTGGAACAGGTCCTGGAACTAAAGCATCTGTGCCAGATTCAGTGGGGCCAGGGTCTACTCAGATGTTGTCAGATTCATCCTTGCTCCTCAGAGCCTCAGCTCTGGACAGCTCGAGTCCGGTTCCCTCCTCCAGGCATGGATCTGGTAGGAGTTGTGATCTAACCATGCTGGAAGTCTCGGCTCCGATGTGAGTGACCACTTCTTCTCCAGGTCCATCTGGATTCAAGGTTGTAGAAAGGGCTTTTCTCTTCCTAGACATCCAGTCTTTCATCCCTCTAATCCATTCCCTATTCCCTCTTTGGTTCCGTGCTCTGAGTCCATCAGGCCTATTTCACAGAGACAGCCATTTCCAGCTAGCTTCCAGTCAGTTCCCATAGAGGAACTCCCTGTCTCTTCACATACCTCCTCTGAATATCCCCAGGA
Organism: Protopterus annectens; assembly: GCF_019279795.1. NCBI lineage: Eukaryota > Metazoa > Chordata > Ceratodontiformes > Protopteridae > Protopterus > Protopterus annectens. The sequence goes on along the minus strand of NC_056742.1, from coordinate 340,141,157 downwards.
GGAGGTGCATCAGAAGAGAATGTGCAGGAGGAGGCACATAGATTCCCCTATGGAATCTCTCACTGAGAATACTGATTTTGAGGAATGAGAAGGGTTCCCCAGGTCCCCACCTGATGATGTCTCCTTTGTAGACATATTACATATCCTTAGGCAGAAAGGTGATTGGTCTTCTGATAATCCTTTTCCAGAGGAATCAGTATTTTTGCCCATCTGCATCTTGCGTTACCCCCAGCAGATGAGTTCATTGATTTTGTTTCTCATGGGCATGGAAGAAGATGGATTCCGTTGAGCCTGTACTGAGACTACCTGACAAATTTCTAGCTCCCCCTAAAGATAGAACCCACTGGAGCAAAGGAGTCCCAGTAGATGCTATGGTGGTGGCGGCAACCACTAAAAAAGAGCTATCAGAACAGAGCTTGTCTCTCCACCTGCCAGACAGAGAGTCTAGGGTACTGGACTGATTCTGTAAGCAAGTCTTTGCCTCAGTGACATTCACCTTGAGGTCTCATAACATCCTGGCAAATTTCACAAGACTACAGAGAGATTTGACCAAAGAACTATCAAATTCTGTCTCTGAGTCCATGTCTGCAGAGGATTTCAAAAGATCATCTTCTCAGCTGGCCAGTCTTTTGTCAGTTTCAAACGTGTCCATGAGGTTGATCTCAATCACACAGCTGAAGGCACCTCATGGGCTGCTGGTTCAGGTATTGCCATAAGGAGACTTGCCTGGATGCGGCTATGTGACAGAGCCTTTCAAGATGTCTTTCATCAGTGCTGCCTTTGATGGTACATCTTTACTTGGACCATCTGTGAAAGAAACACTTACCCACAGCAATTAAGAAGGAAAGACCCCGTCTGACCTGCGAATCAAGTTTTCTACCCCTCAACAAATCTTCTGTAAAAATCAGAGGCAGTAAGAAAATGTAGTTCTGCAAATCTAAAAGGACCTTTCCAAGATCCGCATGGGAACAACTCCTCCAGAGTAAGGTAGACATCACCGCAGAGCAGAAGAGGCCTGCAAAATCAGGGGTTATGCAATTCTTTTCTAGACAGACTATTTCAGCTCTCCTGAAGTGCTGAAGAATGTCTTCTGTGTGGAAATGTGGAAAATAAAGAAAGTTTTTATTGCCTTTTGTTTCAGTGGACTGCTTCCTACAGCTTTGGTCTTCATTTTTACTCCTGAAGTGCTGCCCGACTGCCCACCTCTGGAGGCAGTCGGGTGACAATTGTCCTTGCAACCAGATGCCTGGACTAGTATATCAAAAAATTCCTGAGTGCTAAAAATAATATCCAGAAGCTACTGTATACCATTTTTTCAAACCCCAATCTACAAAAGAAAAAAGTTTCCTGATGTTCTACCTAGTCTGAAGAAGGCAGCAGCCCAAGTAATTCAAACGCTTCTAAACAAAAGAGTCATCCAGGCAGTTCCACCAGATGAAATAGAATTCGGAACTTACTCATGCTTATTTTTAGTCTTCAAAAAGATGGGGGACCTGAGACCAATGTTGGATATGAGCAAATTACATCAGTATGTGAAAAAAGTCAAAGTTCCGAATGGTCATGGTCCAGTCCATTCTGCCTTTTCTTCGCAAGGATGATTGTATGCGCTGTATAGACCTTCAGAATGCGTACTATCACATCAAAATAGACAAGTGCACCCGAAGACATTTACACTTTTGGCTGGGAGCCAGTCACTGCTAAGTCAAAGCCCTGCCCTTGGGACTCATCCCAGCCCCATGGTGTTCAAATGTATGGCAGTGGTGGCATCTCACTCGAGACTCAAAGGATTCCATGTGTTTCCATATCTCAATGACTGGCTCCTCACTGCCCTCTCTGTGCTTCTACTTCAACAGTCCAGTGACTATTTGCTCCTGGTTTTTCAGTCAATGGGAATAACAGTCAGTTACGCAAAATCAGTCTGACACCAGTACAGAGCATGGAGTTTATTGGCACACATCTGAACATGATAACACAAATTGCATCCTTACCAGCTCATCAGATAGACGCACTCAGACCTCAGGTTCATCATATTCTTTCACCTGTCTCTTCCAGCCAGATTCATTCTTCAAGATCAGGGATCTATAGCAGCATAAACAGTACTTTTTCCCCTAGCACGTTACTATATGCATGTTCTTTGATGGGTTCTAGCTGTTCAGTGATCTAATCTTCGACAACCCCTATTTTTTTCCACTCAAGCTTACACTGATTTGCAAACACCACATCATTGTTGGATCCAGTCAGATGGCATTTACCTAGCATGATCCTTTGTCTTATTGCCCCATTGGCCATGGTGACTACGGAATCCTCCCAGTTGACGTGGGGGGGGGTATTACTTGGGAAGGATAGTCCAGGGCATGTGGTCTACCAAGAGACCAATTCACATATTACGTCCTGGAGATGAGAGCAGTCCTATTAGCGTTGCAGGCATTTCAAGATACTCTTCCTCTAGGGACTACTGTGATTCAGACAAACAACATCTCTGTAGTTGGTTCATCAGCAAACAAGGGGAAGCCAGTCTTACCCTCTCTGCCAGGAGGGTATGAGAGTGTGGCAATGGGCAGTCTCTACCAACTGCTTTCTAATTGAAATGCGCATTCTGGTGAAAAGCAATGTATTAGTGGACAAACTCAGCAGGTCTATTCTGATGCTTCATGAGTGGTCTCTGAAACAATCAGTGGTGGAGGAAATTTACCTTCATTGGGGCCAACCTTGCTGTGACCTCTCTGCGTCTCCACACAACAACAAGTGCAGCAGGTATTTTGCCCTGATCTCCTCTCAGGGAGAGTCTCCAAGAGATGCTGTAGTCCATGTTTGACTATCTGGTCTCCTTTATGCTTATACCCTACTTCTCTTAATCCCAAAAGTCCTACAGAAAGCAATCCAATTGAAGAGCTCAGTCATTCTCATTGTCCCCTACTGACCTCGCCAGGTGTGTTACCCCTTCCTTTGGTCTCATCTTCACTATCCTCCCTTGATACCGGACCCAACTCCAGATCTTCTCTCACACCCCTCACGGATGAGTCATCCCAATATCCCAGTCATCAAACCAACTCCATGGTTTCTCCAGTTCCAGACAGCCCAGGGTTTCTTTCCCAGTACATGCCATTATATTATCCTCGCTAAAAGACTCCACCAAGAAGGTTTACGAGAAAATAGAAAAGATTTTCCGTTTAGGCATTGAGAAATAATGCTGGCCCTTTTTCTGCTCCAGTCTCTGCTGTTCTTAATTTTCTGGATGCTCTTTTTAAAGAAGGATATACTTTTTCTGCAATTAAATTACAGTTGACAGTCATTTCAAATTTTCATATGGGAGATAAAAATCATTCTTTGGCTTCTTCCAAATTATGTAATGCTTTCCTGAAAGGCACATTTCTTCTTAGACCCCCAATAAAAGATCCTTCACCTCCCTGGGATCTGACTGTGGTGTTACAAGGTCTGACTCAAAAATTATTTGAACCCTCAGCAAAAAAATATTTAAAATTCCTGTCTTGGAAAACAACCTTTTTAGTAGCTATCATTGCTACAGAAAGAATTTCTGAACTCCAGGTTCTTTCATCAAAGACTTCCTACATTATTTTCCATAAAGACAGGGTTACTTTACTAACAAACCTTTCCTTTTTACTTAAAGTGGCTTCTGAATCTAACATTAACCAATCCATTAATTTATTGATTTTCTTTCCAAATTTTTCTGACAGAGGAGAATACATGTTACATCTCCTGGGTGTGTACAGACAATTACACTTTTATCTGCACATAGTGAAACAACTTAGAAAATCAGATCAGCTATTTGTGTTCTTCCAATCAAATTGACTGGGTTATCAGTTTTTAAAGTTGCGCTGGCCAAGTGGATTACTGATTGCATTTCATGGACCTATTCTCAGCAAGACATTTCTCTGCTAAGACCCTCTAAAGCCCACTCATCTAGATCTATGGCCACTTCATCTACTTTTTGGCCAAGAACTTCTATTGATGATACTTGCACAGCAGCCACATGGCCCATTGCTCATACCTTTGTTACTCATTACAAATTGGATCTAATATCCAGAAGCAGAGCTGCCTTTGGCTCAGCAGTTCCCTTCCATGAGGACCTCTCAAGATTAATATAGCTGGGGACTCTGTCCCATTCATTGAAGAAGAATGAAAAGAACAACATCAGATTTAAAAGTTATGTACTCACCGTAAATAGACATCTGTGTTGTCCATTTTCATTCTTCCTCAACTTCACCCTATCCACCCTCCTTCCGATAATCTTCTGCAGGAACCTGTTGGATTTGTTATTGGAACATATAGTTCCAAGTTTGAGCCCTGTTCATTGAACTGTCCCTTTCTTTATCTAATTAAATGGTATTTTTATGGTACCAAACTAAATCTAAGATATTGAGAGAAGACTAGGGCATTGTGGGTAGGGCGGAGCTCGAGAGTTAGATCCAAAGTCTGAAATATGTGGCCAAGTTGGATCCAAGGATTGGATCTGTAACCCATTCGTTGTGGAAGAATGAAAATGGACAACACAGATGCCTGGTTATGGTGTGTACCATAACTTTTAAACAGGAGGGAAAGACTCTGTCTGCTGTCGGAGTCCGTTTTTCCACCCCTTCCAGACTGTACCCCAAAGGGCAACGATGTGAGAGTGTTCAATCTCGCCTTTGTTCTTACACATGGGTTCGGAGCCGATCCTCGGCTCCGTGTCGGCCGCCTGCAAGCTCTGCATCGAGAAGAAGCTCGAGATCACCTAATGCCCACAATCCCCCTCTGCCTTTACCTCAGATCTAGTTTGCCGCTGCAGCGTTCGCATCACTGGGTCGAGCTCGAGCACCTCAGATAAGATTTAGAATTTTATTCTTGTTTTTTCTCTGGTTCTTTAGTGTTATAACCTGTTTAATAATAATTTGTGTGAGTGTGGTTAGGTATAAGGGAATCTCGGTTCCGTTAAAGTATAAAACTTAGTCAGAGTTCTCTTCGGGGCCTACCACCCCTTACTGGATTTGACAACCGGATTTGACTTCTCTATTGGATTGACAATTTTTACCGGACTTGACTTTTTTTCTGGATTTGACTATCTTCTACTTACTTGACATGTCTGAAAAGGCCAAATCAGGGTTCAAGCGTTGCCAATGTGGGCAAAAAATGTCAGTAACTGACAACCATAGTTCCTGTGTCTACTGTCTTGGCCCTCTCCATCTGCAAGAAGACTGCTCTATTTGTCATTCTTTCAGTGGGAGGGTCATGACAGATAGGCGCAGGAAATTAATGGACAGGGGTTTATTAAAACCTTCCTTTCAGGAGGCTCTGGATGCTTCTGACCAGGCATCCAAGTCCTCGAAGGAATCGAAGACGTCGGAGCCTAAGTCATCGGCTCCGAGCTCTTCGACTAAAGTTAGATCACCGGTTCCACAGACTTCGGGGCCGAGTGTTCAACTGTTGTCAGTTCCCGAGCCTCGAGTCTTGGAACCGGTGATGGAGCTCCCTCCCTCGACACTACTGAGGTCGGCTCCGTCTTCGGTTCCTTCGACCCGTTCTTCTAAGCTTTCCGATATCGATGTGGACCGTGTGGTGCAGAAGTTATTGGAACATTCGGCCCTATCCAAGCTTATTTCGGTTTCCACCCAGTTGGAGTCGAAACTTGAAGGCCTTCCATTATCTCCATCCATTCCTCCTCCGAGACCTGTCCAGTCTTTGGAGCCAGAAGAGGTTGATCTACTGATTGTGGAGCCCTCGGGGCCAGAACCGTCCTTTTCTCAGTCTGCTCCTTTCACCTCGACTCCGTCGGATCCGGTACCGGAGTCTCGGAGCCGACGATCTGTCCTTGGTTCCGGGGCCGAGAGTCGAACCGGCGTTCGGTTCCGACTCTTCCCTCGGGGCCTCGGCGGATCGATTCGGCTCCGTCCTCGGGGTCGATGCCTTCGGTGCCTGTCTCGGGGATTCTTCCCATTTCTTCGGAGCCGGGAGATTCTTCGACTCGGGACCCGGGGGCCTTCGATCTCATGAGGAAGGTGTTGTCTACCCAGACAACCACGTCAGTAGAAGCAGCCTCTCCTCCCCATAAAGGGCCGTTATCTTCCTCTGCACCAACGGCCACATCCAAGCAATGCTCCCCCCGAAGACGTCCCTAGGAAAAGATTGTGTAAGAGGAGACACTTAGATTCTCCACAGGAATCTTTAACATCCGATACTGACTTGGATGAGTCAGAAGGGTCCCCAAAGTCACCTTCAGAAGATGTCTCCTTTTCTGACATCTTGGAGATCCTGAAGCAGAGAGGTGATTGGCAGTCCCTTCCCCCTTCTGAGGATGAGTCAGTCTTGCTGAAGGCATTTGGTGCTCGCCCTTCCTCCTCCTGGGTCACTCCGCCCTTCGATGAGTTAATGGAGTTGATTGCTCGAAGGGCGTGGGAGACACCTGACACGGTGGAACCGGTCCCTAGGAAGCCTAATAAGTACATCACTGCACCCCAAGACAAGGCTTACCTCACTAAAGGAGTTCCAGTGGACGCCATGGTGGTGGCAGCGGCCATGAAAAAGGAGATGTCGGAGTCTTCCTCATCTGTCCATCTGCCTAACAGAGATTCTAGGACTATGGACAGATACGGGAAGCGCATTTTTAGTTCAGCGGCTTTTTCTATGCGGTCCCTGAACTATTTGACTCATTTTACACGCTTACAGAGGGATCTAGTCAAAGAGTTGGGAGATACCCTCCAGGGTACTACAGATGCTGCGGTCTCAGAGAAAGTTTCGGCACATCTAAATACCCTTACATCCATTGTTAACTCATCCATGAGGCTATCATACGCAGCCGAAGGATCGAGTAGGGCAGCGGCTTCAGCGATTGCTCTTCGTAGGCAATCCTGGATGCGCTTATGTTCATTTGCGGAAGCCTTCAAGTCTTCCTTTACTAACGCCCCATTTGATGGTGCCACACTTTTTGGCCCTAAAGTAAAGGAGACCCTTACCCGGTGTGAACAGGAGGGAAAGACTCTGTCTGCTGTCGGAGTCCGTTTTTCCACCCCTTCCAGACTGTACCCCAAAGGGCAACGTGGTGGGAAAATGTGGTTTCGAAAACCCCAAGGATCTTTCCCAGGCACACAGGGTGATGCCCCCTCTAGAGGCAGAGGAGGGGGCAGAGGTGGAAGACGCCGCCCTGGCGGCAGAGGGGGTCCGCAAAACCAAGGTGACAGAGATACCCCCCCTGGTAAACCTTTCCAGCACTCCTGAGAGGAGGCCCGACTGTCCTGCTCTGGAGGCAGTCGGGGGTCGCTTAGCTTTATACCCTCAGGCCTGGCAAAACATTACTACAGACAACTGGGTAAAAAGCGTTGTTACCAGAGGTTACAAAATTCCATTCCTATCCACCCCCATTCCAAAGAAAAAACTCCCAGATGTACCACCCCATCTGCGAGACCCAGCAGCTATAGAAATTTCAAAGCTGCTAGAAAAAAGAGTCATCCAACCAGTCCCAGCGGACCAAATAGGATTCGGGACTTACTCAAGGTTCTTTTTAGTTCCAAAGAAGACAAGGGACTGGAGGCCGATTCTGGACCTAAGCAACCTCAACACCTTTGTCAAGAAGGAAAAGTTCCGAATGGTCACGCTTCAATCGATCCTTCCATTCCTTCAGAAGGACGACTGGATGTGCTCAATAGATCTGAAGGATGCATACTACCACATCAAAATGGCCAGAGCGTCCAGGGATCATTTGCGCTTCCGGCTGGGAGCCAGTCACTACCAGTTTCGAGCCCTGCCCTTTGGTCTGACCTCAGCCCCCAGGGTTTTCACCAAATGCATGGCAGTGGTAGCGTCTCATCTGAGGCGCCTAGGATTCCAGGTGTTTCCGTATCTGGACGACTGGCTCCTGTCTGCCACCACCAGGCGTCAACTGATACAGGCCAGGGATTATGCCCTACAACTTTGTATTCACCTCGGAATTTCCGTAAATTTCGAAAAATCTTTACTACAGCCATCACAGCATATCTTATTCATAGGAGCGGAATTACATATGCATCATTTGGTTCTAAGGCTTCCTACAGAAAGGATAGTCGCACTTCAAAACAATATTTCTCTCCTTCTGTCGTCCAAAAAATCCCCGGCAAAACTGGTTCTGAAGGTCTTGGGTCTCATGGCAGCTTCTCTCATTGCGATACCATTGGGAAGACTGCACATGAGAGTTCTACAATGGCTGCTGTTTGCACAATGGTCATTCCAACAGCTACCTCTGACACACGAAATTCTGATAACAAACACATGCAAATCACACCTAACTTGGTGGCTTCAGACTTGCAACCTTTCCAGTGGAAGACCATTTGTGCTACCCACACCGTCAGCGACGATAACCACGGACGCTTCCCTGATAGGGTGGGGGGGCATCTTTCAGGGACAGACAGTCCAAGGCGAATGGACCAATCTGGAGTACAATTTGCACATCAATGTTCTGGAGTTGAGGGCAGTGTTTTTAGCATTGCAACACTTTGCTCCCCTTCTTCCTCTAGGGACTATTGCAGTTCAGACAGACAACATGTCCGTAGTCTGGTACATAAACAAGCAAGGGGGAACCAGGTCTTATCAACTATGCAGAGGCGCCACGAGAATTTGGCAATGGGCGGAGTCCACGGGTCGCTTTCTGATCGCAACGCACATCCCGGGGTCATCCAACGTCATAGCCGACAGGCTGAGCAGAGCAATACTGTTGCCTCACGAGTGGTCCCTCAAACAGTCAATTGCGAACATGATATTTTGCAAGTGGGGCCAGCCTTCCTGCAATCTGTTTGCGTCTCCAATGAACGCCAAATGCAGGAGCTACTTTGCCCTATTACCCCCTCCAGGGGAAGTCCCCAGGGACGCGCTGGTGCACGATTGGCCCCCGGGTCTCCTGTATGCTTTTCCTCCATTTCCCCTGATTGCAAAGTTTCTGCAGAAAGCCAACAACCTTCAGAGGACGATAATCCTCATTGCCCCATTCTGGCCTCGTCAAATTTGGTTCCCCTTTCTCTTGCATCACCGCATTCGGGGACCTTGGATGCTGGACCCAGAGCCAGATCTACTGACTCACTCGTCAGGAGTTCCTCACCCATCTCTCGAATCACTCCATCTAGCAGCTTGGCTGCTCCGCCTTTCTAGCCAGGTCTGATTCCCTTACACCGCGGTTCAGAATATTTTAGTGGCTTCTCATAAAGCTTCCACTACAAAAACCTACACCAGTAAATGGAAACGTTTCGTCTTCTGGGCTAATTCACATCATTTGGACCCTGTTATAGCTCCGTTGAACAAGATCTTGGAGTTTTTGACAGAATTGTTTCATGAAGGAGCTTCTCCTGCTACTTTAAGAGTGCAATTGGCTGCCATTTCTAACTTTCATGTGGAAGAATGTGGTGCGCCTATTATGGCTCACAGACTTTGTAAAGCCTTTTTAAAAGGGTCTTTTCATATCAGACCACCAGTTAGAATTCCTACATCACCGTGGAATCTGAATCTTTTACTTTCTAAATTGATGTTGCCCCCCTTTGAACCAGCCTCAGTTTGCCCATTAAAATTTTTATCGTTGAAAACTCTGTTCCTGGTGGCCATTACATCCGCTAGGCGAGTGTCGGAGCTTCAGGCTCTTTCTATTAAACACCCTTATTTAATTTTCCACTCTGACAGAGTATCCCTTCGCACTAATCCATCCTTTCTCCCCAAAGTTTGCTCTACTAATAATATTAATCAGTCCATTGAATTACCCACCTTCTTCAAAAATCACTCTAATAAATTAGAGTATATGTTGCACAAATTGGATGTCCATAGACAACTCAGGTTTTATTTGGATAGAACAAAAGATCACAGGAAATCTGATCAACTGTTTGTAGCCTTTGCTGACAGCAGGAAGGGTGTAGCAGTTACTTAAACGAACTCTTTCCAAATGGCTAACTGATTGCATCACATACGTTTATGAGGCTTCCAATCAAACCTTATCGGTCAAACCTAAAGGACATTCTACGAGATCAGTGTCTACATCCTTAGCTCACGCAGCTCGCTTACCATTAGACACGATTTGTGCGGCTGCTACTTGGGCTAAACCACATACATTTATCTCTCATTACAAAGTGGACAGGGTTTCTAGGGATAGGGCAACCTTTGGTTCCACTGTGCTCAAGAACATTCTCCCGTGAGTTTGTCAGGATCATGGAGCTAGGGACGCTACCCATGTGTAAGAACAAAGGCGAGATTGAACACTCTCACATATAGAAGTTATGTCCTTACCATAACGTTCCATGTGGAGTGTTCATCTCGCCTTTGTTCTTACACTCCCACCCTTCCCACCCTTAGGAAGAACGTTTGATTTGGTGCCTGGTCTGGAGTATTCTCCTTCTGCAGTTGCATTAGTTGTATTGTATGATACACTTGTGTATATATATATATATATATATATATATATGTATATATGTATATAGATGATCCTACCATTAGGTAAATTTTTGGTATGTGTGTGTGCTCTCTATGGCTGGTTTGCTTGCAAACTAGATCTGAGGTAAAGGCAGAGGGGGATTGTGAGTATTAGGTGATCTCGAGCTTCTTCTTGATGCAGAGCTTGCAGGCGGCCGACACGGAGCCGAGGATCGGCTCCGAACCCATGTGTAAGAACAAAGGCGAGATGAACACTCCACATGGAACATTATGGTAAGGACATAACTTCTATTTCCTTCCCGTGAGGAAGAATCTGCTTTGTGTGATTTAATTTCTTCTATTTCTAAAGTCACTACTAATTGTTTAAAGTGTGTTTATGACTCTGTCAATACTACATACTGAACTGTTGCCGCAGGTACTGGGTTGAGGAGGCTTGCCTTGCTGTGTTTTTAAAATCTCCCAGAGGATGTAGAAATGAGATTTTAAATTCACTTGTGGTCCCTCTGCTGCATAGGTTGTTAAAAATGTGATGAGAGAGGTAAGATGATACAGGGAATCTTTCAGAATTTTCAAACCTCCTTCTCTTACTTTTCCAAGTGTTCTTCTGCTCCCTAATCCAGTGTCGGCAAAAAAAACAAAACAAAAGGACTCAGCAAAATGCTGGTAAACAAATGTTTAAAAAACAATGGTAGAGAAGTTCCGAAAAGAAATCAGGAACCCCCCCAATGCAAAGGGCAGCCAAATAAGTCAGAATGATCGTGTAAGGGTATAAGGGACTTTGTCTCTCCCTCCCACCCTAGCAGCCCCTTATCCTTTCCAGAAAGTGTGAATCTCCATTTCTCTCTTTGGGAATAGATTGTTTCAGACAAATAGATTATGAGACTGATTCAGCAGGGGTACAGATGGCAGTGGGAAGAAATCCATCCTTTCCAGGGAATTATTCCACATCTACCAGACCAATCTGATATTGTCAATTTTCATTCATTCCTCAACTCTTCGGTTTGGATCTGATCCTTGGATACAACTTGGCTGCTTCTACCAGCTTGTGGATCACTGAAAATTCTTGAACTTCTCCCTTTCCCATAACACCCTAGTCCCTAACATACCTCAGATCTCATTTGCCACCTTAGCGTGCCAACATGATCACTGTTTTGCTGTCAAATTCTTAGTGACTTTGGTACTATGAGTGAGTTTCTATTATTATATCCTTATAACCTTCTCCTTTTATATAACTTTTATAGTTTTATTGCACTTCCTCCCTTTTTCCCAGTAAAATTTCTTAAGTACTTGTGTATTCCTAATTACCGTTGCTGGTATTTTTTCTTAGTTTTTGTACTTCTGTTGTTACCATTGTTGGTATCCATTTCATCTCTTTCTTCCTTCATCCTTAAAAAAAAATCTCTCCTTCTTTAAATAGTCTGTTTTTTTCTTTCACATTGGAATAATGTCTTCGAAACCCTCTGGTTTCAAAAAATGTCCGGCTTGGGGTCACAGGATTCCCTTGTCGGATGCACATTCCAAATGCATGTATTGTTTAGGCCCATCACATCTTGACTCCAGTTGTGAGATCTGTAAGGCCTTTAACCCTAGGGCCCATATAGACAGAAAAAACAAACTAATCATTATATTTTTGCTACCCTCTAAATCTAAATCTATATCAATATCGTGTGCTCTCAAACCCCTAAGGAGGCTTTCCCTAGAACCAACCACTTCCTTGGCTCCAGGTTTGGAACCTCCTTCGAAACTTTCCAAGACTTCAGATGCAAGCTCTTCGGATCCGAAGACAAGAACAGAAAAATCTTCTTGGATCTGATCGCCACTCTGCCATGGATCCCGTTTCCTTTAGGCTACCTTCCCCTTTTTGGAGCAGTCTCCAAGGCAGCACCATTCCAGAGCTTCATTGACAGCCTCTTCAGCTCTTTCTTCCAAAAGTCTGACTGAAGCAGATGTGGACAGGACGGCTCAACATAGATTCAAAAGGGGGGGGTCCTCCCACCTCTGGCTCCATTGGGTCCAGACACCCTTGTTAGTACTACCTGCCCTTATTACCTCCTTCTCTGATCTGACAACTGGTTTCAGAGTCGTCAGATCCAAAGATTCCAGAGTCATTCCCATCACATCCAAAGATACTGATATCTTTGACTCCAGTGGCATCTCTGAGTGGGCCACCTCCAAGTGCCTTGGAGCCATAGTGTCAGTGCCAGATCTAAGGTGCTGGAGTCGACTCCAAAGCTGTTGGAGCCATCGCTTTCCCTCAGAGACTAGGTGCTACGTAGCTCAGCTCCAACTCCCTGTTTGAGTGCTCTGCCTTCAGGGCAGAGGGAGCTCATGGCCCCTAAGCATGTCTTTTTGGAGCCATCACTTTCTTTCTATCAGAGGCATTCTGCATTCAAAGTAGTGGAGAGAGCTTTCTCTATCCCTACAGCTCGGACTTCTTTCTCTCCGACCACCCTAGTCCAGTCATCTCTGTGTCTTGAGCCTCAATCAACTACACCACTGGGACAGCCAGCCCAAGTTAGTCACCAGGATACTCAGCAGGGTATACTGATTTCTTCCAACACTTCTCCAGAGCATCCCACCAAAGAAGTTCCCAGGAAGAAAAAATGCAAAAGGAGGCAACAGGACTCCCCTCAAGAGTCTGTCTCAGAAGATACCTACTTCGATGAGTGGGGAAGAGTCCCCAAGATCACCACTAGATGATATCTCATTTGGAGACATTCTGGAGCTCCTAAAGCAAAGTGGTGGTTGGTCTCCCAACATCCCTTCCCAAGACATGTTAGTATTCCTGGAGGCTATCGGTGCTGGCCCATCTACCTCCTGGGTGACTCCATCTGCCGATGAGCTCATTGATTTAGTCACTACAGGGATGGAAGGAACCTGATACCATTGAACCAATCCCCAAGAGACCAGATAGGATCCTGGCACCACCTAAGGACAGAACTTTTTGGAGCAAGGGAATACCAGTTGCCACCATGGTCATAGTGGCAGCTATGAAGAAGGAACTAGCGGAGCAAAGTTCCTCTGTCCACCCCCCAACAGTGAGTCTAGGATATTGGACAAATTTAGGAAGCATGTTTATGCTTCAGTGACCTTTGCTGTTCGGTCTCTGAATTATTTGGCACACTTCACAAGACTCAAGAGGGATTTGATTAAGGAACTTATCAAATCCATCTCTGGGACCATATCCACCAAGGCAGATAGCACTGTAGCCTTACAGTTGGCTACCTTTCAGTCCATTTCTAATTCATCCATAAGACTTTTTTTTTAAACACACCTTTGTTGAATTATCACTTGTGACATAGGCAGTTTTACATTTATACAAAAGTAATTAAACTCTATTAACAAATCAGCATTAACAAACTTTATAATTCACATATATTGCTATATATCATATAACCTAAGCAACATTACATAAATTATTCAATTCCTACCCCTTTTTTAAAACAAGAAATATCATTAAACCATCACTTACCAAAATAAGCAATCATACATTTATATGATATATAAATGAAAACAAACCACACCGATACAATCCTAGTTGTAAACGCTTTACATCACAGCCCATACTGACACACGTCCAGTTGCAAACATTATGCATCACTTATAATCTGCCCAATCATTTTCAAACATCACATAGCTCATTTAAGTCCTGCCTTCTTTTTTTTTTTAAACCTCATTGCTCCCCAGTATTTATTGCTCCTACAATTCCCTTTTTTTCCTATGTAGTTTGCTCTTGCCTATTCTAAAGATCTCAATTCCAGTTGTTTTATCTCAGTTACTATATTCATTACTTCTAATATAGTTGGTTTAGAGTTTTATGTCCATTTTCTAGTAATTGCTTTTTTTGGCAGCCACCATAATTAGACACAGCAAGGCCTTAGCATGTCTAGGCAATTCCGAATCATAGCTCAGAAAAATCATCTCCCTCATCACACCAATCCACCCACCCAGCATCTCTGACAGTGCATCCCACAGGGAATCCTTAAAGTCCACCACCCCACTGCACTCCCAGAAAATATGTTCCCAAGCTTCTCTTTCTTCCCATCACACCTCACACTTTTGCTGTCTACCTGAGAAAAAATAATCTGGAGTCTACTTGGGGTATAATAATATCTATGTAAACATTTCCAAGCAAAAAATCCTAAATAATTCATCCATAAGGTTTATCTCCCACACAGCAGAATGTACCTCACTGGCGGTTCAGGCATTGCCATCAGAAGGCATGTCTGGAAGTGCTTGTGTTACTTCATGGAACCCTTCAAAGTTTCCTTTGTCAGTGCTCCCTTTGATGGAAGTTCCTTATTTGGCCCCAAAGTAAATGACATACTCTCTAGTTGTGAACAGGGAGGTAAAACTCTGTCCTGTGGGCGTGCATTTTTCGACCCCTTAACGAACCTTTTCTAGGAATCAACAACGTGGTTGAAAAATGTAGTTCAAAAATCCCAGGGTCCCTCCCAAGATCTACGTGGAGACAGTTTCCCCAGGGGGCAAATGGGGGGATCTTTAATGGAAGATGCCATCCCCACAGCAGAGGGGGTCTGCAAAATGAAGGATCTAGAGATGCTTTCTTTGACAAGTCCTACCAGCACTCCTGAAAGAGGCTCGACTGTCTGCCTCTGGAGGTGGTCTGGGGTCACTTATCCGTGCACCAGAGAGCCTGGTTAGAAATTACAGAAGATTCATGGGTACAGAGGATAATATCCAGAGGTTATATCATACTATTTTCCCATCCACCCCTGTTGGTTTCAAAGAAAATCCCCAGTGTTCCACCCAGTGAGAGGAAAGCAGCAGCAGCAGCACTAGAAATAAACAAGCTGCTAGAAAAAAAGAGCCATCCAAGAGGTCCTCCCATACGAGAAAGAATCTGGAACTTACTCAAGATTCTTTGTAGTGCCAAAGAAAACAGGGAACTGGAGAACAATTTTGGATTTCAGCAAGCTAAGTCACTCAGTTCAGTATACAAAGTTCCGAATGGTCACGGTTCAGTCCATTCTCCCTTTTTTGCACAAAGACAATTGGATGTGCTCTATAGATCTTCAGGATGCGTACTATCACATCAAAATGGACAGATGATCCAGTAGATATCTACACTTTCGGCTAGGAGCCAGTCATTATCATTTCAGAGCTCTGCCCTTTGGTCTCACCACAGCCCCCAGGGTGTTCATCAAGTGCATGTCAGTAGAGACCACACACTTGAGGCTGCAAGGATTCTGAGTGTTTCCCTATCTGGATGACTGTCTCATTACATCTCCAACCAGGCATAATCTTGCCCGAGATTATGTACTCCAGTTGTGCTCCCGCTTGGGAATGTCTATCAAGCATAACAAATCTTATCTAGAATCAACTAAATTTTGGAATTCATGAGTGCCTCACTCCATACAGTCACTCAAACAGCATCTCTTCCTTGGCCCAGGGTTCACTCTATTCAGTTTCAAGTCAAAAAGATTATAAAAAATTCTTCTCTCTCAGCTCGACTGATCCTCCAAGTTTTGGGTTCCATGTCAGAGGCAATCATTCTGATACGATTGGCAAGGTATCATATAAGAATTCTTCAGTGAACACTTGCAACTCAGTGGTCCATTCTTCTTCATCCATTGTCCAGTCAGACCAAAATAACTCAGGCTTGCAAAAATTATCTCCTTTGGTGGATAAACTCCTTCCAAGTACTAGAAGGTCATCACTTTGTTCTCCCCCAACCCAAAGACATAGTGACCATGGACACCTCCCAGAATGGGGGGGCACTTCTTGAGAAAGACAGTCCAAGGCACATGGTCTCCCAAACAGGCCAAAATGCATATATCAGTGTCCTGGAAATGACAGCTGTCCCCCTAGCATTGCAGGCCTTCCAAGACACTCTCCACACTGGGACTATTGTGATTCAGATGGACAATATGTCAGTGGTCTGGTACATCAACAAATAAGGGGGAACCAAATCTCATCCCCCTTCTCAGAAGCTTTGAGAGTGTGGCAATGGCCAGTCTCATCCATTTGATTTCTGATAGTAATACACATTTTGGGAAAAACAACATGATTGCAGACAAGTTGAGCATGTCTATTCTAATGCCTCACAAGTGGTCTCTCAACATGATAGTAGTGGAGAAGATATTCCATTGATGAGGCCAACTGTGCTGTGATATCTTCGCAACTCCTCTCAACAAGTGCAGCAGGTTCTTTGCCCTCATCCCTCCACCAGGGAGTCACCAAGAGATGCTCTACTTCATGACTGGCCTGCCGGTCTCCTTTATGCCTATCCCCATTACCCATAATCCCCAAATTTCTTCATAAAGCATCTCGATTGAAGTGCACAGTAATCCTAATTGCCCCTTATTGGCCTCATCAAATTTGATTTCCCTTTCTTTGGCCTCGTCTTCTTTGTCCTCCATGGATTCTGGATCTAACTCCAGACCTTTTGTCTCATCCAACAGACTTGATTCACGCAGGCATTCCAGGCCTAAAGTTCACCGTTTGGTTTCTCCGTTCCTTTGATTGCTAGATAGCCCAGGCTGCCCTCCCCTGTCCATCACATTTTTTTATCATCCCACAAAGCTTCCACTAGGAAACTTTACAAAAGTAAATGGAAAAGATTTGTAATTTGGATGCAAAAAAAGTATTAGATACCTTTTCAGCCCCTATTCCTAAAGTTCTGGAATTTTTAGCCTCAATTTTCAGTGAAGGCGCTAGCTCTTCTGCTGTTAAAGTACAGTTAGCTGCCATTTCCAATTTTCATTTAAGAATAAGTAACTCATCTTTAGCATCCTCTAAAGTTTGCAGAACCTCTCTAAGAGGAATGTTTCTTCTTAGACCTCCAGTTATAAATTCTGCTTCTTGTGATTTAAACATTGTCTTACAAGCTCTAACCCAACCTCCATTTGAACTTTCAGCTAAAACTGAGCTACAATTTTTACCTTGGAAAACTGTCTTTTTTAGTAACTTTTATCTCTGCCAGAAGAGTTTCAGAATTACAGGCCTTGTCTTCTAAGCCACCTTATTTGAATTTTTATAAGGATAGAGTATCTTTGTAAACCAATAATTCCTTTTTTCTTAAGATGATGTCAGAATCCACTATCAATCAAACTATTAACCTGCCAGTCTTCTATCCAAATTTCTCAAATAAAGGAGAGTATATGTTACATTCATTGGATGTCCACAGACAATTACAGTTTTACTTACACAGAAGCAACCATTTTAGAAAAACAGAACAATTGTTTGTTTCTTTTTCAGATTCATAATTAAGCAAATCAGTCTCTGAAGTAACATTAGCCAAATGGTTGACTGATTGTATTACCTTTATTTATAATAAATTGGGTATGCCTTCAGCTTTTTTGTCTAGACATTCACTGGATGATATTTGTGAGGTGCAACTTGGGCTAATCCTCATAGTTTTATCGCTCATTACAAATTGGTTCTGGTCTCTGGGTGAAGACCAGCCTTTAGCTCAGCAATTCTCAGGAATATCCTTCCTTAGAGTCCTTCTGGTTTAGGTAGCTGGGGACTCTACCCCAAGAGTTGAGGAATGGATGGAAATTGACAATATTAGATAAAGAAGTTATGTACTCACCATAACATTCTAGCTGTGTTGTCCATTTTCATTCTTCTTCAACCTCCCTCCCACCATCCCCCCCTCCTTGTTGTCTTTTGGAAGGATCAAAGATGCTGAGGGAACCTTGTTCCTTTGTTTGAGTCCCAGATTGCGTTATTTTATCCTATTATTTTATTTTTCTACAATGCTCTACAGATGTAAGGGCAGCAAAGAAGATCTGATGTTTGTTAGGGACTAGGGCATTATGGGAAAGGGAAGATCTTGAGAGTTTTCAGTGATCCACGAGCTGGTAGAAGCTGACAAGTCAGATCCAAGGATCAGATCCAAACCCAAAAGTTGAGGAAGAATAAAAAATGGAAAACACAGATGGAACATTATGGTGAGTACATAACTTCTTTTTTCCTCCTGTTCTACAGCACATGCTTTTTCAGGGGGTAATAGAAACAATTCCTCCTTCCCATTGGGGAAGATGTTTTTATTCAAGAATGTTTCTGGTGCCAAATAAAGAAAATGCCTGGAGACCAATTCTAGACCTTTATTTCCTAAACCAGTTTATAATAGTCCCCAAGTTCAAAATGCTTTCTCAACACAATATCTTACCCTTTCTTTTTCATTTGAGATTTTTAGTAACCTTAGATGTTCTTCATATTGATCACTGCTGCAGTAGCCTTAGCTATATCAGTTATATCCTGTCAAGAATATAACAGACGGCCAGCTCTCAAAGTTTCAGGCCACCTTCCACATGCCCAAACTATCTTGAGCTGAGCTGACTAAAAGACAAGACTGGGCAAGAAGTCCCTCCGAGCTTGGGTCTATGTTAACAGAACAAAACCCCGAATGAGCAAATCTCAGTTGAACAACACATAAAGAGCGAAAACGGCTAATTTCGAACTTGTGAAACTACACAAGTAAAACACATAAACTCTCACTAACTGTTTTATGCAGGGGGCAAGCCCCCCTGCACCTCCACCACCCTACTTACATATACCAACTCCGAGATCACACTACATTGAAGTAAAGGGACGAATTTCCTATGGCGATCTCCGTTTATTCTTGCAATATTAGCGGTTTTCTCTCTTTTATGTGTTGCTCAACTGGGTTTCGCTCAGTCTGGTTTTCGTTATGCTAATATAGACCCCCCCCGAACTTTACTGCTGCTGAAGAGTATGCTTCTGTGAGGCTTTTGAGGATCGACAGTTGTCTTGTGCTTTCCTTGGCTGGCGGATAAGATCCGTTTGGGGAAAAACTTCCATTTGCTTATTTTTTACTGATGCTTTATTACTTTCCTTTTCAGGAAAGGTATTTTAAAGCTAGGAGTGTTGTGTTTTAATGGAGTGTCTCAAGACTATAACAAACTTTTAAATGGAGCACTCATCATTTGTCAGTTTAAAAGTAGTGTTATCTAACTGTTAAACTATTTTCTATGGAGAAACTGTGTTTATTTTAAGGTTGTGGGGCTGCCATAGTGTTTGAAAGTGCTTTTTATTGTCTTTTTCTGTCAAAAGAAAAACTTTTGTGGACTCATACTTTACTGGCATTCTTGCTTGTTTTCCCCAGGATGGAGACTCCATTTTTGGCTTGACCATAGAACAGACTGTCACTCCCACAGTCGTTCTTCTTTTTCCAGCCACAGAAAGAAAAGCTAAAAAAACAGCCTTTGCCACCACAGCAGGCTAGCAGTTTGTCTCTACCATATGTGGGTGACTCTGCTGTGGCCATTTGTTGTACCTCAGAGCACTCATCTTTTACTCCAAATCCATCTGGTATAGCACCTACAGATACTGTGGACCGGGGGTTGGCCATGTCCTCTGTGGCTCTTGGGGGTCGCCTCAGTGGGCAAGGGAGAACCACTCTTGTTGGTCCTGGAAGATGGAGTAGGGAAGGTTTCCCTATTGTGTCAGAATGCTGTGTCCATCCCTAGGGAAGCAGCTGCTGCTAATAGTAACACAGTTGACCCCATTTTTTCCTGTGAAAAAGAAACAGAAAACCAAGCATAAATCTACTCATCCTCAAATTTCTTTGGATAGCAGTAGTTTACTGAGGCTGGCTCAGGGTTTGATTCAAGCTGTTGATCCTTCTTGTAGAGTAAAAGAAAGAGGGATGTCTTTTTTCCTGAAGAGATTCAAGATTTTGAATCTGAACAAGAAGATGTGGGGACTGATTCAGGGTTTTGTCTTCAGATTTTTGATTCAGACTCAGAGTAGAGCTATCTTTCTGATACTCTTGGTGGGATTTTCTCTGAGACTATTGCTAGAATGTCCCAGTGTTTTCAGTGGGAGAACACTGATGTTTCTCAGTCCCTCAAAAATACTATGAGTTGTTACAGAATGATTTTCCAGAACCTGCACCCATTCCTCCTGTCCTGTCCTGCCTACTTTAGAGGATGCATGTCTTAATGCTTGCATTTTTCTGATAGTCAGATAGCTGTCCCTAAAAAGGTGTATAGGATGTGTAAAGATCCTTAGTCTTTTAAAATGATATACTCTATTCCCAAACCTGACTCAGCAGATATAATCTTAGTTGACTCTTCTGCTGCCAAGCACTTAGTTTCAATCCCACTCTTTCTAATAAGGATGGGAAAATTATTGATAGGTATGGGGGAGTGTATACTTCAATCACTTTGAATTTCAGAATCTTAAATTGTTAAGCTCATATGTTGAAGTTTATTCTGACATGTTGTGGAAATATGAGGAATGTTTTATCTACATATCTGAAGTAGTTAACTTCATTTATCTGCAACATGTGGGTAATCGGATCCATATCGGATCCGAGCCGGCAACATTTTTTCAAGCATCTGCTCCAAGCTCCTCCCCTTACCCATAATCTTTCACATCTCCTACTTTCCCTCAGATCTCGTTTGCCACTTCATGCGTATGCATCGTGGTCTCTATAGCTCCAATTTGGGTATAGTAAATGGTACTTTTTGGCTTATATTTGTGTGTGAGTGTAGTTGTTTGTGGTCAACCCTTTCCTCCCCTTTGTCATTCATCGTTTTTTTTGTTACAAAAAAAAAAGTAGTTTAGAAAGTTTAATGTTAAGTTGTCTATCTCACCTTTGTTCTTGCTGGTCGGGATCAGAGCCGAATCTCGGCTCAGACTCGGCCATCTTCAATAGCTCGAGAGCTGTTTACTGGCTCGAGGATACCCGTTATCCCATAATGCCTAGCAATAGCTACCCAGATCTCATTTGCTGCTTCAGCTGCAAGGTGTCGTTTTTCTGGCTCAGGCTTGTATAGAGTTTTTTGTGTAACTTTTTCACTAGAATTTAACTTTTCTAGTATTTTATTATTAGCGATAGTTTTGTTTCTGTGATAGATAATTGTTTAGCTTATAGTATCCCTCCTTTTTGTAGAACTCGTTTAACTTAGAGAGTTCTCCCCCACCCCTCCCCCACCTCTTCTTGTCAGGTTAGCCGTTTAAGTTAGAGGCTTTCCTTCTGCCTTTTTCTTATAGGCTAGCCATTTAAATTAGAGGCTTTCCTATTATCTTTAAAAAAAAAAAAAAAAAAAAAAACTTTAGCTATAGTCTTTCCAGTAGGTGTGTTTTTTGTAGACTGTATATTACTTCTTGTTATTGTTGTTATAATTGGTTTTCTTTCTACTGTTAAGAATGTCAAAGGAATCCAAGGTTTCTGGGTTCAAGAAGTGTGACTTATGCTGTCAGAAAATGTCTCTGACAGATGGGCACACTTCTTGTGTCTATTGTTTAGATGCTGTGCACCTGCAGGACTCTTGTTCTATCTGCCATGCCTTTAGTCCAAGAGTCCTGCAGGAGCGTAAGAATAAGCTAAATCTTAGGGGTCTTTTAAAGCCCCAGGATTCGCCAGACAAGAGCTCACAGCCAGTGGAATCCCCTAAATCCACTAAGCCATCGTCTCCAAGTTCGGAGACGTCTTCTGTTCAGGATTTACCTTCTACGTCGGTTCCAGCGGGCACCGACAAGACACTCTCCCCGTCGGCTCCATCAGAGACTTCGGAGCCATCGCGGAGCTACAAGAGGCTGAGGTCCCCTTCACTAGAGTCAGTGCATTCGGCTCCTCGGTCTCCTTTACTTGAGAGCGAGTGTAGTCACCGATCCTCTCACTCCTCTCAATCCTCTAGACTGTAGGATCATGATGTGGAGAGAGTGGTCAGTAGGTTGCTAAAGTCGCAGGCACTAGCTAAATTGTTGTCCAGCCCTCCTCAACAGGTATCGGCTCCGTCCACGTCTCTCGATGTTCCTCCTCCAACTCCAATGAGTTCGGATCCGGAGTTCGTTGGGATTCGAGTAGTGGAACCGTCGGCTCCGATAACTCTATCCCCTTCGGTTCCGACGTCGGCTCTGATTCCCTCGGTGGTACCTTTCATCGAAGGATCTGGGTGCCGGGGCTTCCTCATTGGCTTCGAGGGGGCGAGTGGCATCAGACCCTTGTCTGACCACATTCTCCCTCTTGGAGCTTCGGTGCCGGTGAGCTCGGCTCCAACATCGGCCTCGGAGCCATCTCCCTCAGTGTGGAGAAAGATTCCTATTTCGTCGGAACCGGAGCTTTCTCTGCATCATGGCAGGGATGCCTTCAATGTCATGCGGAGTGTGCTGTCCCCTGAGTCAGCTCCACTATCAGCCCCACTGGCTCCGTCCCCTGTGGTGCCTGTGCCAACCTCTGCTCCTCCTTCAGACCCTAAGCATTAGGAACCGATGCTTTAGGACACCCCATTGGGTGTTTCTTCCTCTTTTGAGGCCTCTCCTGATCACTCAGAAGATCCCGCTCAGAAGAAAAAGTCTAAGAGGAAGCACATTTAGTCCCCTGAGTCTGTCACTTCTGATACAGACTTAGATGATTCGGAAGGGTCCCCGAGATCCCCCTCTGAAGATGTTTCCTTCTCGGACATCCTAGAAATGCTTAAGCAGTGGGGGAACTGGAATCCCTTAGCTCCTTCTGAGGATGAGTCTGTATTTCTGGATGCCTTCGGTTCCCGACCTTCCACCTCCTGGGTGTCTCCACCTTTCGATCCACTTATGACAGTGGTGGCTCGAAAGGCTTGGTCAGCTCCGGATACAGTGGAACCAACTCTGAGGAGACCTAGTAAATTCATTACAGCACCCCAGGATAAGCAGTTCCTTTTGAAAGGTGTCCCTGTTGATGCTATGGTGGTAGCAGCAGCCACCAAAAAAGAGTTAGCGGAGACCTCTTCATCTGTCCATCCCCCTAATAAGGAGTCTAGGACAATGGACAGATATGGGAAGTGACTGTTCACTTCAGTGACCTTCTCTACGAGGTCACTGAACTACCTGTGTCATTTTATCCGACTTCAAAGGGATCTCCTTAAAGAGCTCGGAGATACCCTCCAAGATCCAACAGCTGAGGGAGCATGAGCCAAGGTAGCTTCCAGCTAGCGACGCTTAATTCTGTTGTTAACTCCTCCATGAGGCTCAATTCCTATGCAGCCGATGGGGCGAGTAGAGCCGCAGGTACCGGGGTAGCCCTTAGGAGGCATGCATGGATGCGGCTGTGTAACTTTGCGGAACCCTTTTGAGCGTCCTTCACCAACACTCCCTTTGATGGTTCCTTTCTTTTTGGACCACAGGTGAAAGACACTTTGACTAGGTGTGAGCAAGAAGGCAAGACTCTCTCTGCCATGGGAGTCTGTTTTTCCACTCCCTCTAGACCTTACCCCAAGGGTCAGAAGAGTGGAAAGATGTGGTTCCGTAAATCTCAGGGATCCTTGCCTGACACACGTTGTGATTTTTCCTCCAGATGCAGAGGGGGGAAACAATAATAATAGATGCCACCCTCGTAGCAGAGGGAGTCCGCAGAACCAGGGCAACAGAGAATCCTTCTCTGATAAGCCCTTCCAGCATCCCTGAAGGGCTGCCCGGCTGCTCAACTCTGGAGGCAGTCAGGGGAAGACATTCGCTGTACCCAAAAGCCCGGCAAAGTTTAACACAAGACAGATGGGTACGGTCCATTATATCCGGAGGTTACAAAATTCCCTTCCATCAACCCCTTTTACAGTAAAGGAAGACCCTTCCAGATGTTCCACCCAATCTGAAGGAGCAAGCAGCAATAGAAGTTTCAAAACTGCTAGAAAAAAGAGCCATCCAGGAAGTCCCGGCAGACCAGCACAGATCCGGAACTTACTCAAGGTTGTTTTTAGTACCAAAAAAGACAGGGGACTGGAGACCGATTCTGGATCTCAGCAGACTAAACAGGTCTGTGCAAAGAACAAAGTTTCGGATGGTCATGCTGCAGTCCATTCTACCCTTTCTGGGTCAGGACAATTGGATGTGCTCGATAGATCTTCAGAATGCGTATTACTATATAAAGATGGACAGGCGCTCCAAGAGATATTTTCACTTCTGGCTGGGGGCCAGTCATTATCAGTTCAGAGTTCTGCCCTTTGGTCTCACCACAGCCCCCAGGGTGTACACCAAATGTATGGCAGTGGTCACGGCTCACCTGAGGCGTCAAGGATTCCAGGTGTTTCCGTATCTAGACGACTGGCTCCTTACTGCTACCACCAGGCATCAACTCATACAAGCACGGGACTACACAATCACAATCTGCTCCCAGCTCGGCATTACAATATATTTCGAAAAATCTGCCTTGTTGCCCTGTCAATCTATCACTTACATTGGAGCAGACTTAGACACTAGGGATATGTTTGCAAGACTACCACTAGAAAGGGTTTCCGCAATCCGTCAACAGGTACAGGTTCTGATGCAGAGCAAAAGGATCCACGTCAGGTACATCCTTCAAACTCTGGGTTCCATGGCAGCAGCCATTCTCCTAATCCCACTGGTGCGCTTTCATATGAGAATTCTTCAGTGCCTTCTGTTTAGCCAATGGTCCTTCCAAGAGCTACCCATGACTTACATGATCATGATCACGGATGCATGCAAAAGACATCTTTCTTGGTGGATGGTCTCCCCACTAGCTACTCAGAGCAGACCTTTCATACAACCCCCTCCGGTAGTCACAGTGATGACAGATGCCTCCCTGATAGGGTGGGGGGGCATTATCTGGGCAGGACAGTCCAAGGCACATGGCAACCTCACGAGTACCATCTGCACATAAATCTCCTGGAAATGAGAGCCGTGCTCCTGGCGTTGCAAGCCCTTCAAGACTCTCTTCCTTCTGGGACCATTGCTATTCAAACAGACAACATGTCAGTGGTGTGGTACATCAACAAGCAGGGCGGAACCAGGTCCTACCCCCTGTGTCAAGAAGCACTCAGACTTTGGCAGTGGGTGATTTCCTCCCAGCATTTTCTGATTGCAACGCACATCCCCGGGAGATCCAACATCATAGCAGACAGGCTCAGCAGAGCTATTCTCATGCCTCATGAGTGGTTTCTGAATCAGGAAGTTGCAAATCTTGTTTTCCGCAAATGGGGACAGCCTTGCTGCAATCTCTTTGCCACCCCCTTCAACACCAAATGCAGCAACTACTTCTCCCTTCTTCTGCTTCCGGATCACATACCCAGAGATGCTGTAGTCCACGATTGGCCCCAGGGACTTCTTTATGCCTTTCCTCCTTTCCCCCTGATACCCAAACTTATACAGAAAGCAATATCGTTGGATTGCAAAATGATCCTCATTGCTCCCTACTGGCCTCGACAGATATGGTTCTCGTTCCTGCACCGTTACCTCCTCGATCAACCCTGGACTCTGGACCCAATTCCAGACCTCCTGGTTCATCAATCAGGTGGGTTCATCAATCCCTCAAAACTCTCCAGCTCACAGCTTGGTTGCTCCACTTCCAACCTTAGCCAGGCTTCCCAGCATTTCCCCAGCAGTACGTGACATTATCATCTTCTCTCACAAGTCTACAATGAGGAAAACTTATGCTAGCAAATGGAAACATTTTTCTTGTTGGGCAAAGGCTAGGAATGTGGATCCCTTTTCAGCCCCAGTCCACGAAATCCTGGAATTCCTAGCAAAACTGTTTCACTCCAGGTCCGCTTCTTCTACGATCAGGGTACAAATGGCAGCCATTTCTAACTTTCATGTTGGTTTTTCGAACTCTAACATTATGTCTCATAAGCTCTGTAAAGCTTTTTTGAGAGGGACGACTCTTCTTAGGCCTCCAGTGAGAGATCTCCTCCTCCTTGGGATCTTAATTTAGTCCTAACCTCCTTAATTCTGCCCTCTTTTGAACCAGCAGCTTCCTGCTCTATCAAGTTTCTATCTTGGAAGACACTCTTTCTGGTAGCTATTACTTCAGCCAGAAGCATTTCCGAACTTCAGGCACTATGTGTTCGTCCTCCTCCCTACTTGGTTTTTCATAAGGACAGGGTTGCTCTGAGAACTAATCCTTCGTTTCTCCCTAAAGTCCACTCAGAAAATAATTTAAACCAATCTATAGATCTTCCTGTGTTTTTCCGTAATCATACCAACAAGGCAGAGTACAAACTGCAGCAACTGGATGTTCATAAGCAATTGCGTTTTTACCTTCACAGAACTAAAGAAGTAAGGAAGTCGGATGAACTATTCCTTTCTTAAGCCTTGGGCAAACAAGGTCTCCCGGTTTCTAAGGTAACCTTGTCCAGATGGTTGTCACACACTATTTCTTTCATTTATCAGTTAAGGAACAAACAGTTATCTATTAAACCAAAAGGTCATTCTACTAGGGCCTTGGCCACCTCTGTAGCCTTCCAGTCTAGGTTGCCCATGGATTCCATCTGTGCAGCTGCCACGTGGGCAAACCCTCATACCTTTATTTCTCATTACAAGTTGGATATGGTCTCCAGGAGCAGAGCTGACTTTGGTTCCACTGTTCTGAAGTGTCTGTTCCACTGAGCCACCCAGGATTTTAGGTGCTAGGGACGCTGTCCCAAACAGCAAGAACGAAGGCGAGATAGACAACTTAACATAAAGAAGTTATGTACCTACCATAACTTTCCATGTTAGTTATCTTCATCTTGCTTTCCTTCTTGCGCCCACCCTCTGTCCCCCTGTCCTAGTGGATCGAGAGGAGTTTTTCTGTTTCACTGGCTGTGTGTTCTCTTATTTCCTCTATTGACTTAGAGAATATGGCAGGTATAGTCAACTGATTTTTTGACTGGTTTATTCTGTTGTTATGTCTGGAGTTAGCTATTTCAAATGAGATCTGGGTAGCTATCGCTAGGCATTACGGGATAAGGGGTAGCCTCAAGCCAGTAAACAGCTTTCAAGCTATTGAAGATGGCCGAGTCGGAGCCGAGGATCGGCTCCGATCCTGACCAGCAAGAAGGAAGGCGAGATGAAGACAACTAACATGGAACATTATGGTAGGTACATAACTTCTTTTTTCTGAGGTAGTGTAGGCCTAACCGTCCCTTGTGTGTGTGCGTTTGTTGGTTTAGTTTTGGCTGAGTGGTGTGTGATGATGGCTGACCAACCAAAACCAACATTTAAAAAATGCACAGTGTGTGGCCACAAGCTTTCACCGGCTGATGGCCACACTCTGTGTGTTATTTGCCTGGGTGTTCCCCACCTTAGTCTGCCGTGTAGTGTGTGTGCAGGGTTCAACCCCAGGGTGTTGAAAGAGAGGAAGGCAAAACTGGTAGCTAAGGGTCTGCTACCAGTTTCTGCTTTAGATACGACTACCTCAACATCGGCTCCAGTAGCTGACCAACCCCCCCCCCCCCAGGCTGCGACTCAACCTCCCCCTAAGCCTGCTGAGATGGGGACAAAAACAAAGGATAGAGATAAGGACAAGAGAGAGAAAGAGAAAAGGGTGGAAAGGCACCACAAACGATCTCTGGAGCAGGAGCCATTTCCCAGTCCACCTTCAAAAATTGTCAGGACCACTTCTCCTCGGCTCCATTCCTCAAGGTTCTCCTCGGAGCTGACAGAGCCTTCGGACCAGAGGCCTTCTTCAAGGTCATCTCACAGACCAGCCAGATCCGAGTCGGTCACCTCCTCGCGGTCGACTCAGAGTCTGTAAGAGCTTGACATGGACAGGATGATGCAGAGATTCATTTGGACCCAAATCCAAATGGGAGTCTTGCCAGGCCCCTCTCCAGCCAGAGAGGGGACCTCTATGCCCTTCTTCCATCCAATCTCTCCTTCCCCGATCCTACCTGCGGTTTAGGAGTTTATGGATCCAAGGATCCTTGGAGCTGGGGGTACGGCGCCGACGGTTCCTCCAACCTCGACGCTGGCAATTACCTTGAGTTCCTCGGATCAGACTTCAGAACCCTGGCTACCTTGGCCTTGGCCCCGATTCTCACGATGGAGCCAGGGAGAACTTCTTCTTTGTTGGTTGCCAAGGAGGTGTGCTCTCCTTTGGCCTTTGACGTGGTGGAGAGGGTTCTCTCCCAGGGATTGAGACCCCAGCCCATTGCCTCGGACTCCACCCAGGCTGCAGTGGATTTGGTCACGACTCCCATCAGCTTGTCCCAAGGACAGCCCATGCTAGAGGACCCCCAGGTGGATCCCATCGTGGAACCCTCCCGTGACTTATGAGCCCTCTTCAGAGAGTCCCACTGAGGAGGCTCCTCATAAGCATTCATGTAAGAGGAGGCACATGGACTCCCCCGAGTCTCTCACAGAAGATACTGACTTGGATGAAGGTGAAGGTTCCCCCATGTCACCTCCCGAGGATGTCTCCTTTGGAGACATCATGGAAATCCTCCATCAGAGGGGAGGTTGGTCAGCCTCAAAACCCTCTACGGACAAGTCAGTATTCCTGGAGGCCTTTGGCACGGGCCCATCTACATCCTGGGTGTCCCCTCCTGCAGATCCATTAGTGGATTTCATTACCACACGTGCATGGAAGGAGCCTGACACCATAAAGCCAATACCCAAATGCCCAGACAGAATCCTTTCTCCTCCCACAGACAGACAGGCCTGGTACAAGGGATCCCCTGTGGATGCTATGGTGGTTGCAGCTACCACCAAGAGATAACTGGCTCAGGAAAGTTCTTCGGTCCACCCTCCGGACAAGGAGTCTAGGACGGTGGATCGGTTTGGGAAGCGAGTCTTTTTTTCAGAGACATTTTCCATATGAGCGCTGAATTATTTGGCACACGTCATTCGTCTCCAGTGAGACCTAGCCATGGAATTCACTGTGTCACCCCCAGAGTCTTTGTCACGAGATGACAAGCGACTGTTCTTGGAGAAAATGTCGACTCTGAAATCTGTTTCGAACACGTCCATGCATCTTCTTTCCCATGCCATGGAAGGAGCAGCTAGGGTGGCTGGAACTGGCTTAGCTATGAGTCGGCATGCTTGGCTCAGACTCTGTCAATTCGCGGACCCCTTCAAGGTGTCATTCACAAATGCTCCCTTTGATGATTCCTCCCTGTTCGGGAAGACAGTTCGTGACACCCTGGTCCAGAGCGAGGACGGGAAGACTCTGTCTGCCATCAGAGTCCACTTCTCTAGCCCTCAAAGATCCTTTTCTAGGAATCAGAGAGGGCAGAAGATGATGTAATTCTGAAAATCTTGGTTTTCTTAGGACACTCAGGACAACTCATCCCCTAGAGGTATAGGGGGACAAGAAAGACACCGCCCCAGAGGCAGAGGGGGCATGAGGTACTTTGGGTCTAGGGAGACCTTCTCGGATAGACCCGCACAGCAACCCTGAGGGGTTGCCTGACTGTCCTACTCTGGAGACAGTTGGGGAAGATTGTCATTGCACCTAATGTCCTGGGAGTCCATTACGATGGACCATTGGCTGCTCCAAATTATATCCAGAGGATACTCCATCCCGTTCGTTGCCCCACCCGTCCAATCAAAGTGCCTCCTGGATGTTCCGTTCGCTCAAAGGGAGGCTGCAGCGCACAAAATTTCAAAGCCGCTTTACAATCAGCCCCCCAGATCAGTCTGGATTAGGCATTTACTCCAGGTTCTTTTTAGTGCCAAAAAGACGGGGGACCTCAGGCCCATAATGGACCTGTCAACCCTGAACCTGTCTGTAGCCAGCAGAAATTTCAGATGGTCACCTTGCAGTCCATTCCACCTTACCCCCTAGAATGTGACTGGATGTGCTTGATAGAAATCCAGGACGCTTACTACCATATCAAGATTTCCAGAAGTTCCAGGAGATTCCTTCGCTTCTGGCTGGGAGCCAATCATTTCCTGTTCAGAGCTCTACCCTTCGGTCTCACCACAGCCCGCAGGGTGTTTACCAAGGATTATGGCAGGCGTAGCGGCTCACCTGAGACTTCAGGGAATTCAGGTGTTTCCTTACCTAGATGATTGGCTCCTCGCTGCTGCCACCAAGCGTCTACTTTGCATGGCCAGAGACTCCTTCCTGCATCTTGCAGTCAATCTAAGGATTACCATCAACATCTCCAAGTCTCGCTTGAACCCGACACAGACCTTGGAATTCATAGGGGCACAGTTGGACACTCTACTATTGCAAGTTTTTCTCACTCGGGACAGGGTCCAGAACCTACGGGCTCATGTGTCAGTGATCCTCGGCCCCAGGACGCCAACGGCAAGTGACATTTTTCAAGCCCTAGGCTCCATGGCCTCAGCAATTTCAATCCTTCCCTGTGCGTGCCTTCACATTAGGATGCTTCAGTGGACCCTAGCAGTTCATTGGTCTTGGTTAGACCTCCCCATGGACTACCCAATACGAATCAGCAGAGCCTGCAAGATTTCTCTTCTTTGGTGGCTCCACTCGCAATCTGACAATCTTGGCAGGTCATCCCTTCTTAATACCCCCCTCCCAAGCCGCAGTGACCACGGACGCCTCCCAGCTCGGGCAGGGGGGCACTTTTTGCAGAGGACGGTCCAAGGCACGTGGTCCCAGACTGAGACCAGATTGCATATCAATGTTCTGGAGATGAGGGCAGTGCTTTTAGTGTTGCAAGACTTCCATGCTGTTGTTCCCCTGGGAACGACTGCAATTCAGTCAGACAACATGTCTGTTGTCTGGTACATCAACAAACAAGGAGGAACCAGATCTTACCCTCTCTTCCGCGAGGCCATGAGAGTGTGGGTGATCTCCACCAGTCAGTTTTTTATTGCAACGCACATCCCGGGACGCTCCAGCATTTTAGCAGACAAACTGAGTTGGGCTATTCTAATGCCATATGAGTGGTCTCTGAAACGGTCAGTAGTGGAGGAGATCTTCCTTGCGTGGGGTCACCCTTGCTGCGATCTCTTCGCATCTCCTTCCAACACGACGTGCAATGAGTTCTTCGCTCTGATCCCCTCACCAGGGGACTCCCCCAGAGACGCTCTAGTCCATGCCTGGCCTCCCGGGTTACTGTATGCCTATCCCCTGCTACCTCTCATTCCAAAGTTTCTTCAGAAAGCTTACCATCTGGGGGGCAAAGTGATCTTCATTGCCCCGTTCTGGCCTCGTCAAGTGTGGCTCCCCTTCCTCTGGTCTCATGCTCTAACTCCTCCATGGATTCTGGATCCCTGCCCGGATCTTCTCTCTCATCTCTCCAGCATCAGTCCGCCCAATCTGGGCAGCCTCAAGCTGACGGCTTGGTTGTCCCAGTTCCCTTGATCACTAGGACTCCCGGTCTGTCATCTTCAGTAAAGAGTATTTTGGTACATCCCACAAAGCTTCCACTAGGAAAGTTTATCACAGCAAATGGAAATGCTTCTCTATTTGGGCTTCTCAGAGAAACCTAGATCCATTTACAGCCCCATTTCCTGCAGTGTTGTAGTTTTTGTCCTACATTTTCCCAATAAGGGGCTAGTTCGTCTACAGTGAAAGTACAACTGGCAGCCATATCTAATTTTCATGTCGGTGAAAATCTGAATGCTCTGGCTTCTTAGAGATTGTGCAAGGCTTTTCTGAAAGGTACATTTCTTTTGCGTCCCCCGGTTAAGGATTCCGTCCCTCCTTGGGATCTTACCCTAGTTTTACAGGCATTGATGGCACCCCCATTCGAACCAGCAGCGTCATTAGATTTGAAATTCCTGTCCTGGAAGGCAGTTTTTCTAGTGGCCATTACCTCGGCTAGAGGGGTTTCTGAGATCCAAGCTTTGTCTGCCGTGCCCCCTTACTTGAGCTTTCATAAAGACAGGGTTTCGCTTTGCACAAACCCTTCTTTCTTACCGAACGTTGCTTCTGAATCTAATATTAACTAGACAATTAATCTGCTTGTGTTCTTTCCAAATTTCCAGAACAAGGGTGAATATAAGCTGCATTTGTTAGATGTTCATAGACAGCTTCATTTCTATTTACACAGGACTAAACAATTCCGTAAGTCTGACCAATTATTCGTGTCTTTTACCAGACCCTTTTTGGCAAGGCCATTTCCAAGATCTCCTTGGCTAGATGGATTACACAATGTATACTGCAAGTCTATAGGGATAAATGCCTTTCCCCTCCTGGTCCTGTTAAAGCTCATTCTACCAGATCTATGGCAACTTCTGCTGACTTTTGGTCTAGGGTTTCTCTGGATGATATCTGTGCAGCAGCGACCTGGGCAAGGTCACATACATTTATTTATCATTATAAGTTGGATTTGATCTCTAGAGGGAGAGCATCCTTTGGCTCTGTGGTGCTCAGGAATATCCTTCCATGAGGGTCTCCCAGGTGTTTTGGTAGCTGGGGACTCTGTCCCACAGGTTGCAGATAAATGAAGTTAACTACTTCAGATAAAGAAGTTATGTACTCACCATAACGTTCCATTTGAGTCGTTATACTTCATTTTCTGCAACCATCCTGCCCTCCTTCCCCCAAACCTGTTCTTGGTTAGGGTTGTTATTGAATTGCTAATAGTTTGATTAGTGGCAAACTCGATCTGAGGGAAGGTAGAAGATGTGAGGGGAGGAGCTTGGAACAGATGCTTGAAAAAAATGTTGCCGGCTCAGATCCGATATGGATCCAATTACCACAGGTTGCAGTAAATGAAGTATAACTACTCAGATGGAACGTTATGGTGAGTACATAACTTCTTTTTTCTTCTTGTGAAGAAAAATCTGCTTTAAATAATCTAGTTTCTTCTGTTGCACACATCACTACTCATTGTTTGCGGTTTGTGTATGATTCTGTTGATACTTCTTCCAGTGCTAAAGCTACTAGTACAATTTTAAGGAGGTTTACTTGACTACATTCTCACAATCTTCTAGATGAAGTTAAAAATGAGATTTGTTTGGACCCTCTGCTGCAGAGGTGATCATAAAGTGTGATGAAAGTGTCAGTGTGATCCAGGGAATTCTAATATTTTTTAGCCCTCCTTTTCCAAACTGTTTAAGGGATTTCCTTTCTCCTCATCCAGTTTTGACAAAACAAAAAAAAAAATAAAAAAAAAAAAAATAAAAAGAATTCAGGTAAACAGATGTTTAAGAAGTGGCAAGGAGGTTCCAAAAAAGTCTCAAACCTCCCAGAACAAGTCTGAATGACTATTCAAGAAACTTTGTAACCTCCTCCCACCCTGGCCCTTTTTCTCTTCTAGAAAATCTGAATCTGTATTGTTCTCTTTGGCAACAGATTGTTTTAGACAAATGGGTTCTGAAAATTATTCATCAGAATTACAGATGGCAGTGGGAAGAAATTCCTCCTTTCTAGGGTGTCATTCCTCATCCTGCAGATCAGACTGTTTTGTTTCCACCTGTTCTTCATCACGTTATCCCAATATTTTGTTTCCACCAGTTCTTCATCACATGCTATCCCAAGGGGTGATAGAACCAGTTCCTCCTTCTGAGGTGGGACAGGGGTTCTATTCAAAGATGTTCCTAGTCCCAAAGAAAGAAAACTCTTGGAGACCAGTTCTGGATCTTTCTTTCCTAAACCTGTTTGTGACACTGCCCAAATTCAAAATGATGTCACTTCACAACCTGTTGCCTCTTCTTCCTCTTTCAAGTATCCTGGTAACACTAGATGTAAAAGATTCTTATCATCACAATCCTGTTCATCCCATCTTCAGGCTTTTCTTAAGGTTTTGTGTATCTGGATCACATTATCAAGTCTCTGCCTTACCCTTTGGACTATCCACGGCCCCAAGATTGTTCACGAAGTGTTTCGCTGCAGATGTTAAGTTGTCAATCTCGCCTTCATTCTTGCTGGATGGGTTCGGAGCCGATCCTCGGCTCCGACTCGGCACTTGCTTAGCTTGAGAACTCCTTTTACCAGCTCGAGGCAACCGTATATCCCATGATGCAAGGCGGGACTACCTCAGATCTCGTTTGCCGCTTTGCGAAGAGGTCTCTTTTTTTTGCCAGCTCAGGTAAGTTTGAATTTTCAAACAGTTTAGTCAGGGTTTTGTCTCTCCCTTGTTCCATATCATAGTGTGTAGTGTTTCTACAGCCCACCCTATTTCCCCATATATTTGAAAAACTTTCTAGTTATTGTAAAGTTTAATTTTTTCAGTTAGGCCTAGGCCTCTTTTCTTAATCCCTATCTGTGTGTGTGTTTGTTGGGATTAATTGTGTGACTGTTTGGGGTGTGTGAGTGTTATTTTTTACTTGGACTATGTCTAAGGAAGGAAAGGTCTCAGGCTTCAAGAAGTGTGACTCGTGCTGTCAGAAAATGTCTCTGACAGACGGTCACACTTCTTGTGTTTACTGCCTGGGGCCTTTACACCTGCAGGACTCCTGTGCCATATGTCACTCTTTTAGCCAGAGAGTCCTGCAGGAGAGGAGGAACAAGTTGATCCTCCGTGGCTTACTAAAGCCAGAAGGTTCACCCACTAAAACTGGGTCTAGTAAACCTTCGAAGCCACCTAAGGTTCAGGCTACAGTTTCTAAGCCTTCCCCGGTGGCTCCGACTCCTTCGGAGTCGAGATCGGCTCCGGCCGGAGCCGATCTTTCTTCTTCTGAGGTGGTAGTGTCGGTTCCGATCGGTTCCGACACTCAATCTACTGTTGCCTTGTCGGCTCCGGCTGGAGCCGAAATATTATCCAGTATCGGAGCCGAGAAGCCTTCGGCTCCATCTGGAACCCAGAGGACGTCGGCTCCGATGGCTTCGTCCAAGAAGAGATCTCGGTCCCCTTCTTTGGAATCTATCCACTCGGCTCCGGGGTCTCCTCTTTTGTCGGAACAGAGTCATCGGAGCCGATCTTCGAGATCTTCCAGGCTGTCTGACCATGATTTAGAGAGGGTGGTAAGCAGGCTGTTGAAGTCACAGGCACTAGCCCAAATGCTCCATAGCCCGTCTCAGCAAACTTCGGCTATTGCTCTCCCCCTTGAACTTCCTCCTCCGACTCCCCTCCAGAGTTCGGAGCCGGAGCTTCTCGGGACAGCGACTGTGTCGGCGCCGGAACCGATACATCCCCTTTCGGCTCCGTCGTCTTCGGCTCCGATCTCCTCCATGAGACCTTCCTTGGAGGGATCCGGTCGTCGAGTTTCCCTTGTCGGCTCTGAGGGGGCTAGTGGCATCGGACCCTTGTCCGACCCCGCTCTCCCTCTCGGGGCTTCGGCTTTGGTAAGCTCGGCACCGACATCAGCCTCGGAGCCTTCTCTCTCAGTGGAGCCGGGAATTCCTATTTCCTTGGAACGGGAATATTCCGGCCTCCTGGGGAGACTAGCCTTTGAGGTGATGAGGAGTGTCCTGGCACCTGAGCCAGGTCAACGGTCCATCCCTTTAGCTCCTCCCTCTTCGGTGCCTGTGGAGGTCTCTTGCCAGCCTCTTGCTCTCAGGCCCAGGGATCCATCGCCCCAGGTTTCCCCATTGGGAATAACTTCCTCTTCCGAGGTTTCTCCTGATCCTGCAGGGGAACCCCCTCGGAAGAGGACGTGTAAGAGGAAACACACAGACTCCCCTGAGTCTACAACATCTGATACCGACTTAGATGAGTCGGAGGGTTCCCCACGGTCCCCCTCTGAGGATGTCTCCTTTTCAGACATCCTTGAGCTCCTCAAACAGAGGGGAATTGGCCTCCATTGACCCCTCCGAGGATGAGTCGGTATACCTGGAGGCTTTGGATCCCGACCCTCCACCTCCTGGGTGTCTCCGCCTTCGACCCACTTATGCAGGTAGTGGCTCGAAGGCGTGGCAGCTCCAGATTCTGTGGAACCGGTCCCCAGGAGACCATCCAAATTTATTACGGCCCCTTCAGACAAGCAGTTTCTTTCTAAGGGCGTCTCTGTGGATGCTATGGTGGTGGCGGCGGCCACCAAGAAGGAACTTGTGGATCCTTCAGTACCTGTTCATCCTCCTAACAAAGATTCTAGGACCATGGACAGGTATGGAAAGCGGATGTTTTCTTCAGCGACCTTTGCTATGCGTTCGCTGAACTACCTTTGTCACTTCACCAGGCTTCAAAGAGATATTCTCAAGGAACTAGGTGAAGTGGTTCAGGATCCTTCAGCTGCTGGGGCTCAAGACAAGATTGCCTCACAGCTAGCAATCCTAAATTCTTTAACCAACTCCTCCATGCGGCTCATATCCTATGCAGCCGATGGAGCGAGCAGAGCCGCAGGCACAGGAGTGGCTCTTAGGCGTCAAGCCTGGATGCGGCTTTGTAATTTTGCGGACCCCTTTAAGGCGTCCTTCACCAATACCCCCTTTGACGGTTCGGCTTTGTTCGGACCTCAGGTGAAGGAAACCTTGACCAGGTGTGAGCAGGACGGCAAAACTTTTTCTGCCGTTGGAGTCCATTTTTCCACCCCTTCTAGGCCCTATCCCAAGGGTCAGAAGGGAGGGAAGATGTGGTTCCGTAAAGCCCAAGGAGCAGCGCCGGACACACGTGGTCAGTTTACCCCCAGAGGCAGAGGGGGTAACAATAATAAACGCCGCCCTAGAGGCAGAGGGGATCCTCAGAACCAGGGCAACAGGGAGTCTCTTCCTGAGAAGCCCTTTCAGCATCCCTGAGGTGTTGCCCGACTGCCCACCCTTGGAGGCAGTCGGGGGAAGGATTTCGCTGTACCCAGTAGCCTGGCGTTCCCTTTCACAAGATATGTGGGTACAGTCGATCATATCCGAGGGTTACAAAATCCCCTTCGAAAGGTATCCCGTACCTCACCAATCCCTTCCAGACATCTCACCCGGTCAAAGGGATTTGGCAGAACAGTAGGTCTCAAAGCTCCTAGAAAAAAGAGCCGTCCAGACTGTTCCAGCAGACCAAGTAGGATCCGGCTACTGAGATTCTTTTGGTCCCCAAAAGGACGGGAGATTGGAGACCAATATTAGACCTGAGCAATCTAAACAGATTTGTCAAGAAGGCAAGATTCCGGATGGTCACGCTTCAGTCCATTCTGCCCTTTCTGGGCAAGGACAACTGGATGTGCTTGATAGACCTTCAGGACGCGTACTATCACATAAAGATACACAGGCGCTCCAGGAGGTTTCTCCGCTTTCGGCTAGGGACCAGTCATTATCAATTCAGAGCCCTGCCCTTTGGCCTCACTTCAGCCCCCAGAGTGTTTACCAAATGCATGGCAGTGGTCACAGCTCATCTGAGACGTCAAGGATTCCAGGTGTTTCCTTATTTGGACGACTGGCTCCTCTCCGCCACCACCAAGCATCAGCTTCTTCAGAGCAGAGACTACACTCTGCAGCTTTGCAAAAGTTTGGGAATTTCCGTGAATTTCGAAAAATCTTCTCTGCTGCCTTGCCAATCTATCACCTTTATAGGCGCAGAATTAAATACCGTCAGTTTGTTAGCCAGACTAACAGATCAGAGAATTCTGGACATCCAAAAATACGTTCGGATTTTATTGCAGAGCAGCAAAGTCAAAGCCAGATTGATACTGAAAGTTCTAGGCCTTATGGCTGCGGCCATTGTTCTTCTACCACTGGCTCGCTTCCACATGCGTCTTCTGCAGTGGATGTTATTCACTCAGTGGTCGTTCCACAGCCTTCCTATGAGACACGAAATCTTAGTTACACAATCGTGCAGGCTCATCTAAACTGGTGGATATCTTCCCCTCTTCTTCATCAGGGCCGACCATTTGTTCCCCCTCCTCCGGTTGCCACAGTCACTACGGATGCCTCTCTGATCGGGTGGGGGGGGGCATTATCAGGGCAGGATGGTCCACGGGACGTGGCAACCCATAGAATACCATCTGCACATAAATGTCCTGGAGATGAGAGCGGTGCTTTTAACATTGCAAGCCCTCAACGACTTTCTTCCCGCGGGGACTATTGCAGTGCAAACGGACAACATGTCTGTGGTCTGGTACATCAACAAGCAGGGCGGGACCAGGTCCTATCCATTGTGTCGAGAAGCTCTCAGACTTTGGCAATGGGCAATCTCCTCTCATCGGTTTCTGATAGCAACGCACATCCCCGGCAGGTCCAACCTCTTGGCGGACAGGCTGAGCAGAGCCATTCTCATGCCTCACGAGTGGTCTCTCAATCAATCTATAGTGGACCAGATATTTCTGAAGTGGGGCACCCCTTGTTGCGATCTTTTTGCTACACCCCAAAACAACAAATGCCCCGACTTCTTCACCCTCTTTCCCCTACCAGGCCAACCCCTGAGAGACTCTCTAACCCAGGATTGGCCCCGGGGACTTCTGTACGCTTTTCCTCCCTTCCCCTTGATTCCACAAGTCATTCAGAAAGCTACCGTTTTGAGGGCCAAGTTGATTCTCATTGCCCCTTACTGGCCTCGACAAATTTGGTTTCCGACTCT
Source organism: Protopterus annectens (assembly GCF_019279795.1). Taxonomy (NCBI): domain Eukaryota; kingdom Metazoa; phylum Chordata; order Ceratodontiformes; family Protopteridae; genus Protopterus; species Protopterus annectens. The sequence goes on along the minus strand of NC_056742.1, from coordinate 340,102,791 downwards.
GCATCGTCATCTCCTGGTGCAGCCTTGGCATCTGGACCCAGTTCCGGATCTTTTGATCCATCAGTCGGGTCAACAGCACCGGGCCATTCGTTCTCTCAACCTCACTGCTTGGTTGCTCCACTTCCTTCCCTAGCCAGGCTTCCTATGATCTCTGATCCTGTCAGAGACATCTTGATTGCTTCTTTGAAGTCGTCCACCAGAACGGTTTATGCTAGCAAGTGGCAACGTTTTTCCATTTGGGCAAACTCCAGACACATTGATCCCTTTACTGCACCTGTACATTCTGTTTTAGATTTTTTGGCTGAAGTTTTTCAGTCAGGATCTTCTTCATCAACAGTCAAAGTTCAATTGGCGGCCATTTCTAAATATCATGTTGGCTTGCAAGATCGTAACATTATGTCACAGACTATGCAAAGCCTTTCTGAGAGGAGTCTTTCTCCTTAAGCCTCCAATAAAACATCCTCCTCCACAATGGGATCTGAATGTGTTGTTAGCATCCTTGATCTTACCACCCTTTGAACTGTCTGCTTCATGCTCCTTGAAGTTATTGACATGGAAAACTATATTCTTACTGGCTGTCACTTCAGCAAGAAGGGTTTCCGAGATTCAAGCTCTCTGCATCCGTTCCCCTTACTTGGTTTTTCACAAGGACAGGGTATCCTTGAGAACAAATCCATCTTTCCTCCCCAAAGTTGTTTCTCAAACTAATATTAATCAATCCATCGATCTACCAGTTTTTTTCCCGAATTATTCTGACAAAGCTGAACAAAAGCTTCATTTTTTGGATGTCCATCGTCAGCTCAGGTATTATTTGCATAGAACCAAGTAATTCAGGAAATCAGACCAATTATTTGTCTCCTATGCAGAAAACAGGAAAGGTCTCCCTGTATCTAAAGTGACCTTATCCAGATGGTTATCTTCCACCATTTCTTACGTGTATTCGCTCAGAGGCAAGCAACTACCCTCTAAACCGAAGGCACACTCAACCAGGAGTCTATCCACTTCCACAGCTTTTCAGGATAGGCTACCAATTGATACCATTTGTGCAGCAGCTACTTGGGCCACTCCTCATACCTTTGTCTCTCATTACAAATTAGATTTGGCCTCCAGGGACAGAGCCAGTTTTGGTTCCACAGTTCTCAAGAGTCTGTTCCATTGAGCCACCCGGGATAGAGGTGCTAGGGACGCGGTCCCATCCAGCAAGAATGAAGGCGAGATTGACAACTTAACATTTAGAAGTTATGTACCTACCATAATGTTCCATGTTAGTTGTCTTCTTTCGCCTTCTTTCTTGCGTCCCTCCCTCCTTCCCCCTGGCCTGGACAGATCTTGAAGGGTTTCTCTTCTCAGGTTGTTCTCTCCTGAGTCTTCAATAGAAGAGTCTATTGATAATAACTTGATCTGAAGTAGGCAGACTTCATTTGTCTGCAACCTGTGGGTATCGGATCCGACCTCGGATCCGAGCCAGCATTTCAAAAGCTTAGGCTCCGAGCTCCTAGCTCCTCCCTCTTACCCATAACCCCTTGCCAAACCCTGACTGACCTCAGATTTCGTTTGCCGCTTTCAAGTTGCGACGGATTCTTGAGCTCCTGGCGTTTTTTGGTGCAGATAAGTTATTTCTGACAGAAAAAGTTTAAAAAATCTCAACTTTTTTTCTTTTAATTGTTTAGTGTTGAGTGTGTAGGCTTTCCTCTCTCTTTATATTTAACTTTTCACGGGTTTTTGCGTAGTTTGTATGTGTGTGTTATTTTAGGCCTATTAGGGCTTATCATGTCCGAAGCCCATAAGGCTGTATTCTCTAAATGTACCGAGTGTGGCCATAAGCTGTCCCCAGTGGATGGCCACACTCGGTGCGTGAAATGCTTGGGGGTTGAACACCTGTCATCTGGTTGTACCATTTGTGCAGGGTTCAACCCCCGAGCTTTGAGGGAGCGGAGGTCGAAGCTGGTGCTGGCGGGACTTCTCCCCCCGGATACCGCTTCGGCTTCTGCCCCTTCTTCTCAGCAAGCTGTTGCTGTGGGCTCTCCTCCTCCGGCTGGGACTCAACCTCCCTCTAAGATGCCGGAGGAGAGAGAGTCTTCTAGGGAGAGAGAAGAAGGAGAGGCACAGGGAGAGGCACCACAAACGGAGAGCCGAAACCTCCAGTTCGGCTCCTCCGTCTAAGCGGGCCTCCCCTGTGCCTTCTAGCTTTCCTCCTCCTCGGCTCCACTCCCCTCGGTTCTCTCCTGGGCCCGAGGAGGAGGAGGCTAGCCCTTCAGCGAGGTCCCCAGGCTCTCTAGGTCCGCTTTGGTGGCCTCCACCAGATCCACTTTTTCTATGAGTGAAGCAGATATGGACCGGATGATGAGGAAATTCATCCAGGCCCAAATGCAAATGGGAGTGCTCCTAGCCCCCCCCCATCCGGGAGGGGCTTGACCCTTTTCGCCCCTTTGGCTCCTTCTCCGACCCATACCACGGGTTCGGAGCTGTCGGCGCCGGGCAGAGTTGGATCCGGGGGTGGGTCGGATCCGATAGGTTGGCGCACCTCGGATCCGTCCCATCCCTTGAGTGCTTGGTGCCGGACCCGACCTCTCGAGCCGAGGACCGAGCCTCGGATCCGAGGGAGCTGGTGTCTTCGCTCCGCCCAGGTCGGAGCACACGGTCTCGGATCCGACGGTTTCGCTCGGCTCCGATCCGCAAGGCCGGATCCAGTGGGGCCGCTCGGGTTTAGAGAAGCTGGCTCCCCTCGGCCTTCGACGTAGTGGAAAGGGCACTGTTGAGGACGTCCGGACCCCGGTCCCTGCCACGGCTCCATCCGCACTCCCTTGCAGTTGGGCCAGGCTCCCACCAGCCGGTCCCAGGGACAGCCCGCCTCGATGTCCCAAGTAGTTCCCTTGGAACATCCAGCTGCGGAAGAATACTCCTCGGACAGCCCCCCCGATGAAGTACCTCGAAGCGTAAGTGCAAAAGGAGGCACATGGACTCCCGAGTCCGCTACAAGACACAGACTTGGATGAAGGGAAGGCTCCCAAGATCACCCCTGAAGACGTCTCATTTGGAGACATTATGGAAATGTTAAGGATCAGGGGTGGTCTGCCCCAAGGCTTCCTCAGACGAGTCTGTGTTCTTGGAGGCATTCGAGGCGGGCCCATCTACCTCTTGGGTGTCCCTCCTGCCGACCCTCTGGTGGACCTTATATCCATCAGAGCGTGGAAGGATCCGGACACCGTTGAGCCTGTACCCAAGCGTCCTGTGCGCATCCTTTCCCGGCCGGACCGCACTCACTGGAGCAAGGGCCCCAGTAGATGCCATGATGATGGCTGCAGCCACTAAGAGGGAATTGGCCCAGGAGAGTCCCTCTGTGCATCCTCCGGGCAAGGAGTCCCGCTCGATGGATCACATTGGGAAGCGAGTTTTCAGTTCAGCAACCTTCTCTTTGAGAGCGCTGAACTACATGGCACATGTCATCAGGATGCAGCGGGATCTGATTAAAGAATACGCTGCATCTCCCCCAGAGTCCATGTCGGGTGAGGATAAGCAGGTATACTCCACCCGAATGGCCACTCTTAGAGCGGTATCTAACACATCTATGCGGCTACTTTCTCATGCTACCGAGGGAGCTGCTAGAGCCAGCGGAGCAGGCCTAGTCATGAGGCGACAGGCCTGGCTCCGCCACTGTGATTTCGCAGAGCCCTTCAAGGCGACTTTCGCGAATGCCCCCTTTGATGGTTCTGCCTTGTTTGGCAAGACTGTTCGCGAAACACTGGTCCGAAGCGAAAAGGATGGGAAGACGCTGTCTGCCATCGGAGTCCGCTTTTCAGCTCCCCAGGGGTCCTTCTCGAAGAACCAAAAGGGACAGAAGAAGATGTGGTTCCGGAAATCGCAGCAGTCCCAACCTGCTCCGGATAACCAGTCCTCCCGTGGCAGAGGAGGACAGGGAGGTCGCCGTCCTAGAGGCAGAGGGGCTCCTAGAAACTTTGGGTCCAGAGAACCTTTCTCTGAGAGACCCACGCAGCAGCCCTGAAGGGTTGTCCGACTGTCCGTCTCTGGAGGCAGTCGGGAGGCGTTTCTCGAGGCACCTAACTTCTTGGGAGTCCATCACATCAGACCGTTGGGTGCTTCGCGTGATATCCAGAGGTTATTCAATTCCCCTGTACAAGGTTCCCAGATCTCGCAGCCTCCCAGATGTTCCACCCGACCAAAGGGAGGCAGCAGCTATCGAAATCGAACAGCTGCTACAAAAAAGAGCTATCCAGTCCGTCCCCCCAGATCAAACCGGGTCAGGGTTTTACTCCAGGTTCTTTTTGGTGCCAAAGAAAACGGGGGACTTAAGACCCATCTTAGATCTTTCCCAGTTGAACCTGTCAGTAACCAAGCAAAAGTTCCGGATGGTCACCCTTCAATCTATACTCCCCCTCTTGAGGGAGAACGACTGGATGTGCTCCATCGACCTCAAGGACGCGTACTACCATATTCGCATGGACAGACGGTCCAGGAGGTTTCTTCGCTTCCGGCTGGGAGCCAGTCATTATCAGTTCAGGGTCCTCCCCTTGGTCTCACCTCAGCCCCCAGGGTGTTCACCAAGGTTCTAGCGGTGGTAGCGGCCCACCTGAGGCTCCAGGGATTACAGGTCTTCCCATACCTGGACGACTGGCTCCTGACGGCATCATCAAGGCATCTTCTGTGCTCAGCCAGGGACTACTTTCTTCAACTAGCCCCAAGGCTGGGCATCACTGTCAACTGGGAGAAATCTTTACTACACCCCACACAAGCTATAGATTTCATAGGAGGAAGGCTAAACACCAGGTCAATGCGAGCCTTTCTCACTCCAGACAGAATTGCCAACCTGAAGTGTCATGTAGCAGCGGTCCTGCAACCATCTCCAACTGCAGCTTCGGTCCTGAGGGCCCTAGGTTCAATGGCGGCAGCTATCCCGCTTCTCATTCATGCTCGCTTACGCATGCGGGTTCTTCAATGGACCCTTCAGGTTCAGTGGTCCCCTCTTTGTTCCTCTCTCAACACTCCGATAGCGGTCAGCAAAGCGTGCAGGGATTCCCTTCTTTGGTGGCTTCTTTCTCCGGAGCCCCTGACAGGGAGACCTTTTTGTGCTGCATTTCCCCGAGCCACAGTGACCACGGACGCTTCTTGCCTCGGGTGGGGGGGGCATTCTGCGGGAAAGATTGTCCAAGGCACGTGGAACCCCACAGAGACGTTGTTGCATATAAATGTCCTGGAAATGAGGGCGGTGCTCCTACCGTTGCAAGCACTTCACCACGTTCTTCCTTCAGGGACTATTGCGATTCAGACAGACAACATGTCGGTAGTCTGGTACATCAACAAACAGGGAGGAACCAGGTCTTACCCCCTTTGTCGAGAGGCCATGAGAGTCTGGGAATGGGCAATTTCCACCAAACGCTTTCTGGTAGCAACGCACATTCCGGGAAAATCCAACATCCTTGCGGACAAACTCAGTCGCACCATTCTTTCTCCTCACGAGTGGTCTCTCAGTCCTCAGGTAGCGAAGAAGATTTTTGCCGTTTGCCTGTTGCGATCTTTTTGCTTCTCCCTCAAACGCCAAATGCGACAATTTCTTCGCTCTGCTTCCCCCACCAGGGGAATTCGAGAGATGCTCTGGTGCATGCTTGGCCTCCCGGTCTCCTTTATGCCTACCCTCCACTACCTCTGATGCAGAGGCTTCTGCAGAAAGCCAACAGTTTGGGGAGCAGAATGATTCTCATTGCCCCGTTCTGGCCTCGTCAACCCTGGTTCCCCTTTGTATGGTCTCACAAAATCAATCCACCCTGGATTCTGGATCCGATTCCGGATCTCATCTCCCACCCTCTGGGAATTGCAGTTCCCAATCTGCGCACCCTGAAATTGACAGCTTGGCTGCTCCAGTTCCATCCTTGATTAGGACTCCCGGTATCTCATCACCGGTCAAGGCCATCTTAGTGGCAGCTCATAAACCTTCCACCAGGCAGGTTTATCGGAGTAAATGGAAGAGATTCTCTATTTGGGCGGTACAGAGAACTTTGGATCCTTTCTCAGCACCTATGTCAGCAGTGCTGGATTTTTTAACAGACCTCTTTCATCAAGGGGCAAGTTCTTCCACGATTAAGGTACAATTGGCAGCCATCTCACATTACCACATTGGTCATGAGACAGCTCCCCTCATGACGGCGAAATTATGCAAAACCTTTCTCAAAGGGATTTTTTTGTTGAGGCCTCCAGTCAAGGAGGTTGTACCACCTTGGGACTTATCGTTAGTTCTGCAAGCCCTTACTGCTCCTCCCTTCGAGCCTGCAGCTTCTACAGATCTAAAGTACCTTTCATGGAAGACTGCCATCTTGGTAGCTATCACTTCTGCCAGAAGAGTGTCTGAGCTTCAGGCTCTATGCGTCAAGCCGCCTTACCTTTCTTTCTTTCCTGATAGGGTGTGCCTCAGGATCAATCCATCTTTTCTTCCGAAGGTCTCTTCTGAATCTAATATTAACCAATCAATCAATTTACCTGTGTTTTTTCCCAAGTACTCAAACAAAGGAGAATACAAATTGCATTCCTTGGATGTTCATAGACAATTGCGTTTTTATGTTCACAGAACAGCTGGTCACAGGAAATCAGATCAGCTGTTCGTCTCCTTTGCTAAATTTGCTTTGGGTAAAGCAGTGTCTAAAGTCACACTATCTAGGTGGATAGCTAATTGTATTCTGCAGGCTTATGACACTTCAGGTAGACCTGCTCCTCAGAGGGTTACGGCTCATTCTACTAGGGCAGTCTCCAAGTCAGCCTTTAAGTCACGTGTTTCATTGGATGATATCTGCGCGGCAGCTACTTGGGCCTCGCCTCATACTTTTATTTCTCATTACAAGGTGGATGTTGTTTCCAGAGGAAGAGCATCCTTTGGCTCAGTGGTGCTCCGAAACATCCTTCCATGACGGCCGCCCAAGATTCAGGTAGCTGGGGACTCTGTCCCACAGGTTGCAGACAAATGAAGTCTGCCTACTTCAGATTTAGAAGTTATGTACTCACCATAACGTTCCATCTGAGTAGGTGACTTCATTTGGATGCAACCATCCCCCCTCCATCCCCCTGACCTTTATAGAGCGAGTATTTATGCTGTTTTTTCGTGTACTGTAGTCAGTATTTTTTGAGGCAAACTCAATCTGAGGTCAGTCAGGGCTTGGCAAGGGGTTATGGGTAAGAAGGAGGAGCTAGGAGCTCGGAGCCTAAGCTTTTGAAATGCCGGCTCGGATCCGAGGTCGGATCCAATACCCACAGGTTGCATCCAAATGAAGTCACCTACTCAGATGGAACGTTATGGTGAGTACATAACTTCTAATTTTTTCCTAGTTCTACTAGGTTAGTCTTTTAGCAGGGTATTTTAGCTACCAAACGAGATCTGAGGTAGTCCCGCCTTGCATCATGGGATATAGGGTTGCCTCGAGCTGGTAAAAGGAGTTCTCAAGCTAAGCAAGTGCCAAGTCGGAGCCGAGGATCGGCTCCGAACCCATCCAGCAAGAAAGAAGGCGAGAGAAGACAACTAACATGGAACGTTATGGTAGGTACATAACTTCTAATTATAGCTCATTGCAGGCTTCAGGGTATCCACATTTTTCCATATTTAGATGACTTGCTTATTTTTGTATAGTTTTTTTTTCAAAGTGTCAGGAATCTCTCTTTCTCTTGGGTGAGAAATCTCTTATACAAGTGGGGATTCCAAAAGAAAATTCAAATGACTTTCTTTGCTCCCTCACATAGGAGCTTTTCTTCCACAGGAAAAAAACAGATCTTTATCTAGGTCTTAATACATTTTAGGCACCTGTTTATTGAGGTCGTGCAGTTGGTACTAATGGGGGCAAGTAAGCCTGTACTAGAAATTCATATATTAGCAAATGGAAAAGGTTTTCTAGTTGGTGCCAATAACATAACCAGCATCCATTCATGGCTAGTTTTTCCTCTGGTTTTACAATATCTGTGTGAGGTACTTTTCTATGACCTGTCTTACTACTCTATCAAGGTTCATTTGTTGACCATTTCAGCATGTATGCCCGTGTATTCCACTCTTTCAAGACATTCCCATGTCAAATTATTTTTGAAAGTGGAATTGTATAAGAGACCTTTAAGAATCCCAGTGGCTCCTCCTTGGAATATTAATTTTGTGTTAGAGAAGGTAACACTTGCTCCATTTGAACCGACTCACCTGATTGACTTGTGATTCTTAACATGGAACACAGCTTTACTGGTTGCTGTGACCTCTGCAAGATTATCTGAGTTGCAAGCTCTTATGGTGAGTCAGCCTCATCTCATTTTTTCACAGAGGCAGGGTTTACTTGAGAAGTAATCCTTCTTTTATGTCTAAAGTGGTATCTGAATTTACTTTAAGCCAAACTATCCATCTCCATGTGTTCCACCCTGAACACCAAAATAAGGGAGAATGGATACTTCATTCCTTGGATCTCCATAGACAACTCAAGTGCTATCTGGACAGAAGTAAATCTTTCAGAACTTCTGATCAGTTGTTCATTTCTTGTGAAGGTAAGAAGAAGTATCAACCTGTGTCAAAGCAGACTGTTTCCAAATGGTTGTCTCAGTCTATTACCTTTTGTTATTTCCACAACAACAAAACTATTCCAGGCAGGGTCAAATTACATGCTATCAGATCTTTGGCTTCATCTATGACTTTTTGGAACAAGTTGGATTCCAGAAGTATTCTAGAAGCAGCAGCATGGTTCTCTGTGCACACTTTTACAAAGCATTAAAAGCTAGATTCATTCTCCTGGTCTAGGTCAAGCTTTGCTAGGACCATTTTCCAGGGGCTCATAGACTCTTCTCCTTCCACCTCCCAGTTATTCTAATCTTGGTAATCTGCCCATATAGCTAAGGCTACTGCAGTAGTGATCAGTATGAAGTACAGTTCTTTAAGTAAACTTACCATAACAGTAGATGCTCAAATGACCACTGCTGCAGTAGCCACTCCCTCTCTCTATCCCTTGTTTTTTTTTTTTAAGTTTTAAATACTTGTTAAATTATCACTTAAGACCTAGACAAACATACATTAACAGAAAAGAAATAAACCATATTAACGTTTTTTTTTCCATTTAACTGTGGTGGTGGTGCTGCAGTAGCATTGTTGCCTCACAGTAAGATGTCCTGTTCGATTCTCAGCTAGAGCGTCTTCTGTGTTGAGACATGCGTAAATGGGTGTACCTTCATTGAAGGTTGTGCATCAGGGCCGGCAACTCGGCATGTAAAAATCTACTGCCAATCATTAGCGGACCGGAGTTCTGCTGTGGCGACCCCTAACCGGGAAAAGCCGAAAGACACAACAACAACATTTTTTTCCATTTAGGTACATTATACATCACGTATCTTTTCTTGTTTTGTAATCATCATCAGTTCAAAATTACATAAACTGCTAAATGCCTGCCTTCCATTAAACCTCACTGCTCTACCTCCTGAGCATTATTCTGCATGTATCGTTACCTCAATGTCCATATACATTTGTCAACGCTTTACACTCGCAAAACACATTTTTCCCTTCCCAGTTACCTCTTTCGTCCCCATCACACCTCCAACATTTACCATCTACCTGAGGAAAAATTCTTTGAAGTCTCCTTGGGGTTTAAAAATACCTATGCAATCACTTCTAAGCAAAGATCCTAAACCTTCTGGACTTTGTGGCATATTTGGGAGCCATACATATGTTCTTCCATTGTTCTCGTAGACTGCTTTTCCAATCTCTCCTCCCAATCTTTTTAACCTTCTGTAATTGATTCTTATACTTTTCATGCAGTATTTTAAATGGCATACTAATTATCCTTTTTTAACAACAGTTTTGGTTCTAATTTTGACTAAAACCCTCACCACAGCAGGTATTTCACTTAAGATTCCCCTATCCCTTTCTTTTTGCCTTTACTCAGTTACCAATCCCTGATAGGGAAGGCAGTCACCGCCTACAGTACAAATGTCTTCTTAGCCTCATCTCACTCTATTACTTTTCCTCTCCATTTATTCACTCCCAATCCCAGTACCTAGGTTCCTTTACCAGATTTCTGGAGTATATTCCAACCTCCTCTTGCCTATTTTCTGTACCCTACTTGGAATCACCCCATTGGCAAAATCTAGTGTCTCCTTTCTCATATTGGCTTAGATCTTAGAATACTTTCATCTGTTTTATGAATGCAATCGTTTGTATGGTCATTATTCTCCTTAACGATCTGCATCCAAAATCCCACTCTCTATTTCTTTCTTGAACTTCCCCCTGGCTTATCATCATCCTTTTCCATTTTGAATTATAACCTTTTTCTTGTGTTATGTATATGAGCCTTAGATGTGTAGCTCTAAAATATCCCTTCAAATCAGGTATCCTAAACCACCTTGTTCTATTGGAAGGATCAATTTATCCCACTTAACCTTTGCCCTCTTCCCCTCCCAGATAAATGCATTCAGCTCTTTAATTATTGTCTATAACTTCTATTGATATGTTAATAAAATTAAAGGAACTAAAACATTGTCATTGCTTGTATCTTACTATCCATATCCATAAGTAAAAGCTTCCATTTTTCTCAGTTTTTGTATTATCTTTTGATCTGAAGTAGTTAACTTCATTTTATTTGCAACCTGTGGGTATACAGATCCGTATCGGATCCGAGCCGGCAACTTTTTTCTAGCATCTGCTCCAAGCTCCGAGCTCCTCCCCTTACCCATAATGCCCTACCATCTCCTATCTTCCCTCAGATCTCGTTTGCCATGCCAGTAGTGTGCATCGTGGTCTCCTTTGCTCTGAGCTCAGGGATAGTAAGTGGTATTTTTTTCTGGTATCTAGGTGTGCTTGAGTGAATCTTTTCCCTTCCTCCCCTTGTGTAGTATCTCACTTGGTCGTCAGTGTTTAAAAAAAAAAAAAAAAAAAAGTTTTGTAGAGAGTAGTAGTTAGGCCTGCCCTTCCCCTACCTATGTTTGTGTGTGGATTTTTGGAGAGGTAGTGTTTGTACCTTTGAGTGCAGGACTATGGCTGATCAGCCGAAGCCTGCCTTTAAAAAATGTACAGAGTGTGGCCATAAGCTCTCCCTGGCCGATGGTCACACCCTGTGTGTAATTTGCTTGGGAGTGGCACATTTGTCCACTCAATGTGCTATCTGTTCTGGTTTTAACCTGAGGGCCCTTAGGGATCGAAAGGCCAAGCTAGTTGCCAAAGGCCTTCTCCCTGCTGCCATGCTGGAATCTACCTTGGCCTCAGTCTCTAGTGTACCACCTCCCACCCAGACAGGAACTCAACCTCCTTCTTCTTCTTGTGATGGGTCTGCTAAGGACAAATCTTCAGTCAGCGTGGCTGACAAAGAAAAAGAGAAAGAAAAAGATAAAGAAAGGCGCAGAGAGGAAAGGGAGAAAAAGAAGGACAGACATCATAAGAAATCCCCAGACAGGGAGCTCTTTCTCAGTCCCCCATCTAAGACCATGAGACCTGTTTCTCCACGTCTCCGGTCTCCTCGTTTCTCACCGGAGATGTTGGAACATTCGGACCCGAGGCCTTCCTCCCCATTGCGCAGACCAGCCAGATCTGAGTCGGTGGTCTCTTCAAGGTCGACTCAGAGCCTATCGGACATGGATATGGACAGGATGATGCAGAGATTTATTCAGACCCAAATTCAGATGGGAGTCTTGCTAGGCCCATCTCCCTCTGGAGGGGGGACCTCCATGCCTCTTTTCCACCCCATCTCTCCTTCCCTGCTCCATGCTTCAGCTTTGGGGCTCTTGGAGCGGAGGTTTTTCGGAGCTGGTAGCTTGGCACTGATGGTTCCTCCAACCTCAACTCCGGTTGTTACCTTGAGTTCCTCGGATCTGACTTGTTCGGATCCGAGTGACTCTCGGAGCCGCGGACAGGGAGTCAGACCCGGGGGAATGGATTCTTCGGCTCCGACCTTTTCGAATCCGATCCATTCCCTCAGACTTCAGGCTACCCTGGCTTCAGCTCCGGTCCCCACTTCGGATCCGGGGAGGGCTTCTCTCTAGGCCTTCGAAGTGGTGGAGAGAGTTCTTTCCCAGGGATTGAGACCCCAGCCCATCCCCTCAGATACCACCCAGGTCCCCCTGGATTTGGCGATGACTCCCTTCATCCTGTCTCAGGGGACAGCCTGTGCCAGAGGATCCCCAGGTTAATTTCCCTGAGGAAGCCCCTGCGGCTCATGGATCCCCTTCTGAAAGTTCCACTGAAGAGGGTCACCATACATGTAAGTGCAAAAGGAGGCACTTGGACTCCCCTGAGTCACTCACTACGGACACTGACTTAGATGAAGGAGAAAGTTCCCCCAGGTCACCTCCCAAAGACATCTCCTTCGGAGAAATTATGGAGATCCTCCGCCAGAGGGGAGGTTGGTCAGCCCCAAAACCTTCTAGGCATGAGTCAGTGTTCCTGGAGGCCTCTGTCACAGGCCCATCTACTTCCTGGGTGTCGCCACCAGCGGACCCCTTGGTGGACCTCATCACCACGAGGGCATGGAAGGAGCCTGACACTGTAGAGCCCATCCCCAAATGCCCTGACAAGGTTTTATCTCCCCCTTCCAACAGACAACCTTGGTCGAAAGGAGCCCCAGTTGATGCTATGTTGGTTGCAGTGGCCACAAAGAAGGAACTAGCACAGGAAAGTTCCTCAGTCCACCCTCCAGACAAGGAGTCCAGGTCGGTGGATAGGTTTGGGAAGCGTGTCTACTCCTCAGCGACCTTTTCTATCCATGCGCTGAATTATTTGGCACATGTGATTCAGCTTCAGCGAGACCTTGCTTCGGAATTTGCTGAGTCGCCCCCAGAGTCTTTATCGCCGCAGGACAGGCAGTTGTTCTCAGCGAAAATGTCTGCTCTGAAGTCAGTCTCAAACACGTCAATGCAACTCCTTTCCCATGCCACGGAAGGAGCAGCTAGGGTGGCTGGGACAGGCATAGCCATGACAGGTCATGCCTGGCTCAGGTTGTGTCAGTTCGCGGATCCTTTCAAGGTGTCGTTTATCAACGCTCCCTATGATGGTTCTTCCCTTTTTGGGAAGACAGTACGTAACACATTTGTCCAGAGCGAAAAGGACGGGATGACTTTGTCTGCTGTTGGAGTCCGCTTCTCTAACCCTCAGTGGTCCTTCTCTAGGAATCAAAGAGGGCAGAAGAAGATGTGGTTCCGAAAATCTAAGTTTTCCCGGGATTCTTAGGACAATTATTCCCCCAAAGGCAGAGGGGGACAGAATCGATGCCGACCCATAGGTAGAGGGGGTCCCAGGAATTGCCTGACTGTCCTACTCTGGAGGCAGTCAGGGGATGATTGTCCTTACACCCAGCGGCATGGGAGTCCATTACGACAGATCGCTGGGTTTTACAGATAATATCCAGAGGTTACTCTATCCCATTTGTTGCCCCTCCAAATATTACAAAACACCTCCCGGATGTTCCACCCGCTCACAGGGAGGCCGCAGCTCTAGAGGTTTCAAAGCTGCTTCTCAAACGAGCCATCGAACAGGTCCCCCCCCCCCGATCAGTCCGGATTAGGCGTCTACTCAAGGTTCTTTTTGATGCCAAAAAAGACGGGGGACCTCAGGCCCATCCTAGACCTGTCAACATTAAACCTGTCGATAGCCAAACAGAAATTCCGGATGGTCACCCTACAGTCCATTCTACCTTATCTCCGAGAGTGCGACTGGATGTGCTCGTTAGACCTCCAGAATGCTTATTACCACATCAAAATACACAGATGCTCCAGGAGGTTTCTGCGCTTCCAGCTGGGAGCCAGTCTTTTTCAGTTCAGAGCCCTTCCCTTTGGTCTCACCACAGCCTCCAGGGTGTTCAGCAAGATAATTGCAGTTGTAGCGGCTCACCTGAGGCTTCAGGGTATTCAGGTGTTTCCTTACCTGGACTGGCTCTTCGCTGTGCCCAACAAGCATCACTTTTGTCTGGCCCGAGATTATATCATTCGGTTGGCAGATCTACTGGGAATTACAGTCAATGTTCATAAATCCCATTTGTAACCAGTACATGTTCTAGACTTCATTGGGGCACGGCTAGACACTTTGCAGATGAAGGTATTCGTAACTCCAGACAGAATCCTACACCTCAGGTGCCACATAGCTCAGAGAGTGAACTCCAAGTCTTCAAAGGTGACTGAGGTTCTCCGGGCTCTGGGCTCCATGGCTGCCACCATATCGATTCTCCCTTGTGCGTGCCTTCACATGTGGGTTCTTCAATGGACTCTGGCTGTTCAATGGTCTTGGCTAGACCTGCCCATGGAATTTCCGATCAAGATCAGTCACGTCTGCAGGACATCTCTTCTTTGGGGGTTGAGTTCACCGGAGATATCAAAAGGACGCCCCTCTGCATCATCTCCAGTCCAAGCCACAGTGACCATGGACGCCTCCCAACTCGGGTGGTGGGATACTGTTTGGGAAGGACAGTCCAAGGCATGTGGTCCCAGTCAGAGACCAAGTTGCACATAAATCTTCTAGAGATGAGGGCAGTGCTTTTTAGTGTTGGAAGCCTTTCACACAGTCCTCCCTCTCTGATTGATTGCAATTCAGTCAGACAACATGTTGGTTGTCTGGTATATCAACAAGCAGGGGGGAACCAGATCCTGCCCCCTATGTCGCGAGGCCATGAGAGTGTGGGAATGGGCGATTTCCACCGGTTGGTTTCTGATAACAATGCACATCCTGGGGTGCTCCAACATTTTAGCGGACAGATTGAGTCGGGCCATTCTGATGCCTTACGAGTGGTCTCTGAAACAGTCAGTAGCGGAGGAGATCTTCCTTGCATGGGGTCAGCCTTGCTGCGATCTCTTCGCATCTCCTTCCAACGTGAAGTGCAGCGAGTTCTTCGCTCTGATTCCCTCACCAGGGAAAGTCACCAGAGACGCTCTAGTACATGCTTGGCCCCCCTGGATTCTCTATGCTTATTCACCTTTGCCACTCATTCTGAAATTTCTTCAGAAAGCTTGCTGACTACGGTGCAAAGTGATCCTCATTGTCCCATTCTGGCCTCGTAAGGTTTGGTTCCCATTCCTTTGGTCTCATCTCTTAGCTCCCATCCGTTGGGGGCATGTCCACCTGATCTGGGCAGCCTCAAGCTGACAGCCTGGTTGCTCCAGTTCCGTTAATTGCCAGGACTCCCGGTCTTTCACCCCCGGTAAAATCCATTCAGGTGGCTTTTCTTAAAGACTCCACTAGGAAACTTTATTGCAGTAAATGGAAGCGCTTTTCCATTTGGATCTCACAGAGAAAAATAGATCCCTTTACAGCCCCTGTTCCAGCGGTGTTGGACTTCCTGTCTGGTATCTTTCAGCAAGGAGCTAGTTCCTCCACATTGAAAGTACAATTGGCAGCCATTTCCAGTTTTCTTGTTGGTGAAGACAACATGGCCTTAGCCGCCTCTAGGCTGTGTAAGGCTTTTCTTAAAGGTACTTTTCTGTTATGGCCGTCTGTCAAGGATTCAGTGCCTCCTTGGGACCTTACTTTTGTTTTACAGGCATTGGTGGCTCCTCCTTTCGAACCTGCAGCTTCGGTGGACTTGAAATTTTTGTCCTGGAAGACCGCTTTCCTAGTCGCCATTACATCTACTAGGAGGGTTTCTGAGCTTCAAGCTCTGTCTGCCGTGCCTCTGTATTTGGTCTTCTTTAAGTATAGGGTCTCCCTCCGTACTAACCCTTCCTTCTTACCTAAAATGGCATCTGAAGCAAACATAAACCAGTCCATTAATCTGCCTGTTTTCTTTCCTAACTTCCAAAATAAAGGTGAATACAAACTCCATTTGTTAGATGTTCATAGACAGCTTTGTTTTTATCTTCATAGAACGAAGTCTTTCCACAAGACTGACCAATTGTTTGCTTCCTTTTCCAAAGCATTTATGGGAAAAGCTATTTCTAAAGTTTCTTTGGCCAGATGGATCGCTGTTTGTATTATACATGCCTACAAAGCAAAAGGTTTATCTCCTGGTATTGTTAAGGCTCACTCTACCAGGTCCATGGCGACTTCTGCTGCTTTTTGGTCTAGGGTGCCTTTGGTCGATATTTGTGCAGCAGCGACCTGGGCCAATTCACATACCTTCATTTCCCATTACAAATTAGATCTGATTTCAAGGGGTAGAGCATCCTTTGGCTCTGCGGTGCTCAGGAATATCCTTCCATAAGGGCCTCCCAGGATGGGAGTAGCTGGGGACTGTGTCCCACAGGTTGCAGATAAAATGAAGTTAACTACTTCAGATAAAGAAGTTATGTACTCAACATAATGTTCCATCTGAGTAGTTATACTTCATTTTTCTGCAACATTCCCTCCCTCCATCCCCCGGACCTTGTCCTGTCTTTTCAGGATTGGTTTATTGGGTTGAGTTGCTTATGTTTTTAGTTGCAGCAAACTCAATCTGAGGGAAGATAGGAGATGGTAGGGCATTATGGGTAAGGGGAGGAGCTCAGAGCTTGGAGCAGATGCTAGAAAAAAGTTGCCCACTCGGATCCAATACGGATCCGTATACCCACAGGTTGCAGAAAAATGAAGTATAACTACTCAGATGGAATGTTATGGTGAGTACATAATTTCTTTTTTAGTCTCTTCCCACATATCCTTAGCAGCCATAACAGAAGTATTTTTAATCCATACTCATAAATACTTCATCTTAATCTGTCCCCATAAATATGGGTATTGCTGAACCAATTCATGTTTGGGTACAAAAATTACAGCCATAACCTTTGCATGTTATGTGGTCCTATCTTGCCTACATTCATTACTGATAGGTTCGGGGCCGACAATTGGCTCTGACTCGGCCGACTATTTTCTAGCACGAAGTCTCTATTTGGCTGGGCTAACCGGTATCCCAGGATGCACCTCGCCCAAACTCCCAGATCTCGTTTGCCACTCGTTGAGTTAGGACGTGGTCTCGAGCTTGGCTGTGGCTAAGTACTTTTTTTGACTAAAACTTTCTAAAGTTTGATACTCCTTGTCAGATTAAAAGTTATTCTCATAGCTATTTTGTGTTTGTGTGTGTTTGAGCTTGTCGCTTAGTTTTGTGGAGAGTGTGAGTGGTTTCCCTTGTGTTTGGCGGGCTAGGCCCGTTTAATTTAGAGGGACCTAGTCCTCTCCTTCGTATCGTTTTCAGTGTGTTTTTCGTCGATCTCTAGGAATGTTTAAATTAGAATTCATGTAGTGTTCCCGCCTCCCTCCTGTTGTTGTTGTGTTTGGATATTAGTGAACATGTCTAAAGAACAAAAGGAGCATAAACCCTCCGGGTTTAAAAAATGCTCTAAGTGTGCCTACAAAATGTCGATCACAGATGGGCATGCCATCTGTGTTTATTGCCTTGGTGCGATTCATTTACAACAATCCTGCAGTGTCTGCCATTCCTTTAGCTCTAGGGTGCTGCAGGAAAGAAAAAATAAACTGATTTTGAAGGGCCTGGTCAAGCCCTCTTTTGAACAGGATCTAGAGTCTGCTTCTTCTACTGGCAAATCTAAATCCACCAGAACTAAGAAACAGTCTCCGGCTCCGTCTAGTTCCTCAGAGCCCCCGGAGAAGATTTTGAAAATATTTACTACCTCCTCGGCTCCGTTGGCTTCGGAGCCGCAGGACAAGAGCTCTGGTTTGGATACTGCTTCCTCAGCTCCATTGTCCTTGGGGCCGCAGGAGGTATTGGTGTTACTGGAGTCGACCTCGGCTCCGATCATTTTGGAGCCGATTCGGAGCCGGTCACCCATTGTTAGACAGGAATCCATAGGTAGGAGATCCTCATCTCCTTCAGTTGCCTCCAAATCCTCTAGATTATCTGATTTGGACATGGATACGGTGGTCCAGAGGCTCCTTCAGTCGCCGGTGTTAGCCAAATTGTTTTCGGCTCCGACCCAGTCAGCCCCGGAGCCTACCCCCTTGTCGGTACCGATGATTCCTCCTTCGAGCACCTCTGTGCCATCGGAGCCGGAGTGTTCGGCGCTGAGTGATGTCTTTACACTGGCTCCGATACCCTTGGCGGGTTTATCAGAGCCGTCATCGGCTCCAACCATTTCGTTTCCGTCATCTAGTTTCGGCACTCGGGTTTCCTCTGTCGGGCCCGAGGGGAATGCATCGGGACTTCTGTCGGCCCCGAGTCTGCCTCTCGGCGCTTCGGCTAGGGGGATCCCTACTCCGGTTATGGTCTCAGAGACGGGTCAGTCCTCAGATTCGGGGGGACCCACCTTTGAGGCCATGAGGAGCGCACTGGCCAGGTCATCAGTGTCATCACTTGGATCGGTCACTCTGTCCCCGTACACCCCAGCTAGAGCCTCTGACGCCCCCCTATCTGTGGACAGCGGAGCTCGAAGGCCTGAGGACACCCCCATGAGTGGTCCCCAGCTTTCAGAGGGACCCTCAGAGTCTGTGCCTGAGGACCCTCCCAGGAAAAAGTTGTGCAAGAGGAAGCACATAAACTCCCAAGACGAGTCCATCACCTCGGATACCGACCTCGAAGATGCAAAGGGGTCCCCTAAGTCGTCCTCCGATGATGTCTCCTTCTTTGACATTCTGGAGATTTTGAGGCAGAGAGGCGACTGGCCTTCCAAGCCCCCCTCTGAGGAGGAGTCAGTATTCCTCAAGGCCTTCGGAGCTCAACCTTCCGCCTCCTGGGTGTCTCCACCCTTCGATGAACTCCTAGACCTGATTTGTCGAAGGGTGTGGGAGCACCCTGATTCCGTGGAACCGGTGCCCAGTCGTCCAAATAAGTTCCTGTCTGCTCCCCCAGGAAAAGAGTTCTTGACAAAAGGAGTCCCTGTAGATGCCATGGTGGTGGCATCAGCCACTCAGCAAGAAGTTGCAAAGGCTTCTTCCTCCGTCCATCCTCCTAACAAGGAGTCCAGGAGTATGGATCGCTATGGGAAGCATACCCTGTCCTCAGCGACCTTTACACTGCGGTCACTGAATTACATCTGTCACTTTACTCGGCTCCAGAGAGATCTCCTCAAGGAGTTGGGAGATACTTTGACGGGTAACATGCCTGAGGTGGTAGCGCAGACTGTTAACGCCCAGTTGTCTACCCTTGGTTCCATTGCAAACTCGTCCATGAGGCTCATATCATATGTGGCCGAAGAGGTAAGTAGGGCAGCTAGTTCAGGCTTGGCTCTTAGGAGGCAAGCCTGGATGCGCCTATGTCACTTCGCAGAGGCCTTCAAGTCTTCCTTCACTGACACCCCCTTCGATGGGTCCTCTCTTTTTGGACCCAAAGTGAAAGACACTCTCACCACATGTGAGCAGGAGGGTAAGACTTTATCTGCCGTAGGGGCCCGTTTTTCTCTTCCCTCTAGGCCTTATCCCAAGGCTCAGAAAGGAGGGAAGATCTGGTTCAAGAAGTCACAAAAGTCTTTCCAAGCCACTCATGGTGAGCCCCCCTCCAGAGGCAGAGGAGGGGGGAATTATTCTGGAAGACACCATCCTAGGGGCAGAGGAGGCCCCCGCAATTTGGGAGACCGCAACTCCTTTTGTGGATCTTCCTATCAGCATCCCTGAGGGATCGCCCGACTGTGCTATTCCGGAGCCAGTCGGAGGCGTTTTTCAAGGCATCCTCACGCCTGGGAGAGCATCACTCAGGATCGATGGGTGCTTCGAATAATCACCGGAGGTTATACCATTCCCTTTGCTTCACCCCCTCCCCCAGTCAAAAAAATCCTGGATGTTCCACCCAGTCAAAGGGATCAAGCAGCACTAGAGGTATCAAAGCTGCTAAGAAAAGGAGTCATCCAACCAGTCCCCACAGACCAGATTGGATCAGGAACTTACTCAAGACTCTTTTTGGTGCCGAAAAAAACAGGGGACCTGAGACCCATTCTAGATCTCAGCCAATTGAATCACTACATCCTGAAGTCCAAATTCCGAATGGTCACTCTTCAATCCATCTTCCCATTGCTGGGAGAGGGAGTATGGATGTGCTCCATCGACCTCAAGGATGCCTATTACCACATCAAGATAGACAAGGCATCCAGGAATCATTTACACTTCCGGCTGGGAGCCAGTCATTTCCAGTTTTGAGCCCTGCTCTTTGGTCTCACCACAGCCCCCAGGGTGTTTACCAAGTGCTTGGCAGTGGTGACAGCTCACCTGAGACGTCTAGGATTCCAGGTGTTTCCTTACCTGGACGATTGGCTCCTTACCGCTCCCACCAGGCATCTACTCATTCAAGCCAGGGAAGCTACCATAACCCTTTGTCAAAGGCTAGGAATTACATTAAACTGGGAAAAATCTGCCTTGCTGCCCTCACAGCGTGTTGTATTTATAGGCGCAGAGCTAGACTCTGTTCAAATGAGGACCTTTCTACCTCCAAAAAGGATAACAGTGTTGCAATCTCAGTTCCAGGCTCTATTTCCCCGGAAGAAGGTCCAAGTCAGGTTAGTTCTTCAGCTATTGGGATCCATGGCGGCTACCATCATGCTAGTACCCTTAGCCAGGCTACACATGCGGATCCTCCAGTGGCTCCTTTCAGTCCAGTGGTACTTTCAAAAATGTCCTCTCTCACCCAGTTCTCACAGAGCAATGCAGACAGGATCTCCGTTGGTGGCTATGTTCCAACAACCTGGACAAGGGGAGGAATCTAGTCCCCCTGTCTCCTGCTGCCACAGTGACCACGGACGCTTCTCAGATAGGGTGGGGGGGGGCATTATCTGGGCAGAACGGTCCAAGTCACGTGGCAGGATCACGAGGTACACTTACACATCAATGTCCTAGAGATGAGAGCAGTGCTATTAGCATTGCAAGCACTCCATAGGTTCATAGGTTCATACTAGGCTATCTGCCCTAGGGCATTTATAAGCCTAGCCAGAGTATGTTTGGCTTTCGCCACCCATTTTAAATTAATTTTGCTATGCCCTTTTTCGAGGTTAGTATACTGTGCCTCTGTCTAACAGTGACACAGAAGTGATACCCGGGGTAAACCTACGATCTCCCATCCACTCATCAAGATTCCTCTTGAAGAGAGTCAATGAGGGACTCTGCCTAACCTGGACTGGGATTTTATTCCAGAGTGAAGGGAGCCTCTGGGTTATGAATCTGTCCCTCCAGCATGTCCTATTTATTTCAGTGCTGAGGTTCAAGTCTCTCGAGCATGTAGCTCGATGGGATTTGGATTTTTTGAGGTACAGCATGTCCCTTAATTCCGGGTTGGACATGGCCTTATACGTCAGGCACAGGTCACCTCTGAGCAGGCGGTATGCCACTGAGTAGAGCTGGAGTTTCTTTAACCGGGCAGCATATGGCATCTGTTTGAGCCCTTTGATCCTCTTGGTGAGGTACTTTTGGGGTCTTTCCAGTTGCTGCAGGTGTTTGGTAAGGTACATCCCGAAAGGGGCATTGTACTTAATTATGGGCCTGATGAGGGATGAGTAAAGAGGCACGATGACCTCCACTAATCTAGATGTAAATCCCTTCATGATTAGGTGGGCTATATAAAATGTTTTTCTAACCACTTTGGCCACGTGGTTGTCAAATGAGAGATTGCTATCAACTTGGGTCCCCAGGTCCCTAATTACTTCTTCTGTACTTAATGGATTACCACCTATGTGGTAATTTGTGGGCACTTTGTTTTTGCCAAAGGGGATGACTATACAATTTTTGGCGTTTAGCTTGAGGCCATGGCTCTGGCACCAGTTGTCTGTTTCTATGAGGCCCTTTTGGAGGATGCTTGTGTCGGCTGGAGAGTCGATTATGGCGCCCAGTTTGCAGTCATCTGCGAACTTGGTCAGCCACAGTCCTTCCGTGTTGGCCTGTACCTCAGAGAAATATAGCTCTCTTCCCCAGGGAACGATTGCTATTCACTCGGACAACATGTCAGTTGTTTGGTACCTGAACAAGCAAGGGGGAACGAAGTCTTACCCCCTTTGCAGAGAGGCCATGAGAGTGTGGAACTGGACAGTGTCTTCCCAACGGTTTCTAGTGGCAACGCACATTCCGGGAAAATCCAACGTGATAGCAGACAGGCTAAGCAGAGCTATTCTGATGCCTTACGATTGGTCTCTGAACAACCGAGTTGTGACTCGGATATTCAAATGGTGGGGTCAGCCTTGCTGCGATCTCTTTGTCAGTCCCCTCAATGCCAAATGCAGCAACTACTTCACTCTGATCCCCCCACGGGGGGAGTCACCCAGGGACGCTCTAGTCCATGGTTGGCCTTCCGGTCTGCTCCATGCCTTTCCTCCGTTTCCTCTGTTACCAAGAGTGATTCAGAAAGCCATTTACTTGGGAAGCAAGATGATTCTAATTGCTCCACACTAGCCCCGCCAGGTCTGGTTTCCCTTCTTTCAGCGGTACACAGTGGACGGTCCTTGGACGCTGGATCCAGTGCCAGACCTATTGACTCATATGTCAGGACAGCTCCACCCCTCCCTATAGCCCCTCAGGTTGACAGCCTGGCTGCTCCACTTCCATCAATAGTTAGACTACATTCCCTCTCACCTGAGGTGGTGCACATTCTATCGTCGTCTCACAAGTCCTCCACCAGAAGAATTTACTCTAGCAAATGGAAGAGATTTTCCATCTGGGCTCAGGCCCAAGGCCTGGACCCTTTCACAGCCCCTATATCGCTGGTCTTAGACTTTTTAGCTATGCTCTTCCGACAAGGCTCCACTCCCTCGACCATTAGGTGTAGCTGGCTGCCATTTCTAACTTCCATGTATCCTATGAACCCGCTCTTATGGGCCATAAACTTTGCAAGGCCTTTTTGAAAGGGGCCTGGTTACTGCGCCCTCCTGTCTCAGAACCCGTCATGCCATGGGATTTAAATCTGGTATTGCAAGCTATCACTTCTCCGCCCTTTGAGCCAGCTGCCACTTGCGAACTAAAATTATTATCCTGAAAGACGGCATTTTTGGTGGCCATCACTTCGGCTAGAAGAGTATCAGAACTTCAAGCATTGTCCATTAGTCCCCCGTATTTGATATTCCATAAGGACAGGGTATCCTTGAGACTTAATCCGTCTTTCCTCCCTAAGGTGTCTTCTATATTTAACCTCCACCAATCCATTGAGCTACCTGTGTTTTTTCCCAACTTCTCCAACAAAGCAGAGTTCAAATTTCATCAATTGGATGTGCATAGACAACTAAGATTCTATTTACACAGGACGAAACATGTAAGAAAATCGGATCAATTGTTTGTGTCCTTTTCGGAGAATAGAACAGGTAGCTCTGTTTCCAAGTGCCCAATTCCCAAGTGGATTAAGGATTGTATTTCCTTTATTTATTCATCAGCAGGCAGAAATTTACCTTTCCCAGTTAAGATTCATTCCACCAGGGCAGTCTCTACTTCAATAGCATATCATGCCAGGTTTTCCTTGGACGACATTTGTGCAGCGGCCACCTGGGCTTCTCACCACACCTTTATCTCTCATTACAAGCTGGATGTGCCATCTAGAGGCCGGGCTTCCTTTGGTTCCACGGTTCTCAGGAGTATTTTCCTATGAGCCTCCCGGGTTAGAGGTGCTAGGGACGCTGTCCCATCAGTAATGAATGTAGGCGAGATAGGACCACATAACATCAGTTAGTTATGTACTCACCATAACGATTGATGTATGTGGTCCATCTCTCCTACATTCTTATGTACCCTCCCACCTGCCCCCTGCCTGAAGGATTTGGAGGAAAACTGCTCTGAGACCCTTCAGAATCGGTTTATTCCTTTTCTGGTGGATGGTATTCCTCTTAGTGAGGTTGCTGTGTGTGGAGTGATTGCTGTGTGTGGAGTGATTGCGATGTATGCAAACAAGATCTGGGGGTTTGGGCGAGGTGCATCCTGGGATACCGGTTAGCCCAGCCAATTAGAGACTTCATGCTAGAAAATAGTTGGCCGAGTCGGAGCCGATTGTCGGCTCCGAACCCATCAGTAATGAATGTAGGCGAGATGGACCACATACATCGATCGTTATGGTGAGTACATAACTAACTGTTTCTCTTCATTCATTTTATATCCTGAAAAGACTTGAAACTGTCTCAAAATGTTCCTCAATACTGCAATGTCCTTTTATGGATTTATCAGATACAAAGTATTATCATCTGCAAATAAAGTCAACCTTTCTTGATTACCATACCAGTAATATCCTTACATTTCTGAATCCCTTAATCTGATGTTGTCAATCTCGCCTTTATTCTCACTTGTGAGTCAGATCCGATCCATCAGATCCGACTCAGCCTTTTACAAAAGCTGAAGGCCTTCAGCAAATCTCATGGGTATTCTACCTTACCCATAATGCAGTTCTCTAACTCCCTCAGATCTTGTTTACCATTCAGCAAAAGACGTGGTCCTCTCAGAAATCTCTGGGCTAAGTGACAATTTATTACATATATTTACTACTTTCTGTTTTAAAAAGTTTCTATAGAATTTAGTTTAACAAATTCATTACCCTTTTTACATCTGTTTTAGTTAGAGAATGATTTTCCGAGTGTGAGTGTTGTTCTCCTTTCATATTTCGCCACTCTTAGTCCGTTTAAGTTAGTTTGTTGTTTGAGTGTTTTTCTCTCCTTCTATCCCTTTCAATGCCCATTTAAATTAGAGAATGTTCTTTTCTTTAAAAAACTTGATCTAATGTTATTAATCTTCATTCATTCCTGACTGATGGGTTTTGGTTCCATCCTTGTAACCGACTCGGCCGATATAACAAGCTCGCGCCAGCCAAAAACTCAAGCTAAGTTTACCCATAGTGGCCCTCTCCTCATCTTCTCAGATCTCGTTTGCTGCGTAGAGTTTCAAGATGCATCAGGACAGCTCTCCAGCTAAGTGATTTATCTTTTCGATAATATTTCTTCAACATTTGAGATTTTTGTCTCCTAACCCTTTCTTTAGCTAGTCGTTCACTTTTACACATAGTTACTCTCTGCGTGTGTGAGTTTTTTCCTACTGTTTTTGGTATTTCTTCATACCATTGGTGGTACAGGCTCCTCCCTTACCTCTGTGGTGGTTTCTTATACATCGTTGGTATTTCCTCCTTTCCCTACCCCTTTTTACCCTTTGGGTATAATTTAATCACCATCGTTGGTAACTTAAAAAAAAAATTCTTCTCTTTTTCCTTGTTTGTGTGTGGGTGCATATATTGTACAGCTAATTATGATAGGAGTTTTCATCTTGCTGTTTTTCAATATATATATACATATATATATATATATATATATATATATATATATATATATATATATATATATATATATATTGGATTGTAGACTACAGGACTTTCTGTTATGGTAGATAAGAAAGGCACAACAGGTTTCAAACCATGTGATAAATGTGGCAGGAAGATGCCTAACTCCAATGGGCATCTTTCCTGCGCCTATTGCCTAGGAGTAGCTCACTCAAAAGTTCAACCTCTGTGCAAGATCTGTAAGGCCTTTAGTGCCCGCACCTTAGCTGAGCACAAGAATAAATTGATATTAAAGGGTCTTCTAAAAAACCCTTTCTTGGAGGCTTTATCTGAGGGAGAGGTCTCAACCCCTCCTAAAAAAGAATCGAAGAAGAGGAGCCAGTCAGTACCATCTTCTTCTCATTATCTGGAAATGAAATCCACTAAGGCCCAGGTTCATATAGAACCGAAACCAAAACAGGCAAAATTGACTTCTGCACCAGTCTTGGCACCGGAGCCTAAAACTCCATCCACGGTGCTGTCATTGCCCATGGAACCAATAATGACTTTCACACCTATGGTACAGATCACTTCCACTGTACCACAGACCCTCTCAGCACCAAAAATAGTCTCTCCTTTCAGAGCTCAATGTTGTGAGACTCATGGATCAGCTCCTGTCAGCCAGAGAAATTTTAACTCCTTCTAAATCCTCCCACCCGGAGCCAAGGTATTTTCTCCACAGACTACAGTGTATATTCTTCCTTCAACGTCTCTGCAGGTATTGGAGCCCTCGATGCTGACTCCTATCCCGATGCCAGCTCCTTTGGTTCCACTGGTAGATCTTACCATGGTTCCAGAGCCTACCCTGACTCAGTCAGATCCGACCCACCCTCAAGACCGTGACTGATCTGTCGGCACCATGACCCCTAGTATGGCACCCATTTTTTCTATGGCGCCATCTATGGTTCCCATTGTTTTGACAGCTCTGAGCCCTGTCGTGGCTCCTTCCCTGGGGGCAGGTTTGTCAGTGCAGGGTGTGACCCTGGTTCTGACATTGTCTTTCTCGGTTCTGAGCTCCCATCCCTCTTTGGGCAGGCCTTCCTTCCAGGTTATGGAGGGGGACACTCGCCTCAGCAGGTTTCACAGTTGGTTCCTTCAGCACCAGAATGCCACATATACATGTCCTCTGGTCTGCAGCTGACACAGTCCACTACAATGGGACATCGGGCACAGGAACCTCAAGACATCCTACCGCAGGACACCCCCTCTTCAGAGTCCTCTCCAGATGACCCCCTGAAGAGCCACCCCATAAGAAATTGTGCAAGTGGAAGCATGTGGACTCCCCTGAGGAATCCCTTACCAAAAATACAGATTACGATGAGGGGGCAAGGTTCACATGGTTGCCCACTGAGGATGTTTCCTTTCTAGTATGTCTCCAAAAGAGACATCCTCAGGGGTGACCGTGGGGACCCTGAGGATGTCTCCAAAGGAGACATTCTCAGGTTCCCCACAGTCGCCCCCTGAGGATGTCTCCTTTGGAGACATACTAGAAATCTTAAAGCAGCGAGGTTACTGGAAGCCCATCAACCTTTCCTCTGAAGAGTCTGTATTCTTGCAGGCTTTCTGTGCTCGACCCTCTACTTCCTGTGTGACCCCACCTGCAGATGAATTACTCCAGCTCATCGTGCAGCATGCCTGGAAGAGTCCTGACACTGTTGAGTCAATACCCCACAGACCGGACAAAATACTTTCCCCTACGAAGGATCATTCTCATTAGTCCAAAGGCTTGGCAGTAGACTCTATGATGGTGGCAGTGGCCACTAGGAAGGAACTCGCTAAAGAGAGTTCTGCTGTTCACCCTCCAAACAGGGAGTTGGATGATGGCTAGACTAGGGAAGCAGGTATATACTTCATCGACCTTTGCCATATGGTCCTTGAATTACATGGCACACTTTTACCCCTGTCCAGAGGGACCTCATCTTAGAACTCTCAGGAGCCTTAGCAGGAGCTGTGTCTGATGAGGTACGTGACAAAGTTACCTCACAGCTTGCCACCCTGAAATCCATATCTAATTCGTCCTTGTGGTTGATTTCTCATACTACCGAAGGGGCGGCCAGAGCAGCGGGTGCAGATGTTGTCATGAGACTTCATGCCTAGATGCACTTGTGTGACTTTGTGGACCCTTTTAAGTCTTCCTTCGTCATTGCTCCCATTGACACTTCTTATCTTTTCAGCTGAAAAGTTAAAGTCACATTAGCCAGGTGTGAAAAGGATGGCAATACCCTGTCTTCTGTGGGCATACATTTTTCCAGTCCCCAACGACCCTACTCTAGGAATCAGAGAAGTGAAAAGATGTGGTTGAGAAAATCTCAAGGGCCTTTCCGTGACACATAATGAGTTATTCCCCCGGGGAAAGGGAGGAACTCATCAGGAAGATGCCCTCCCCGAGACAGAGGGGGCCTGCGTCCTGTGCCAGATGTCCCATTGTAGTGGACTGTGTCAGTCAGCGATTCTTTCTCTGGGCAGCCCTACCAGCACTCCTGAACAGCAGCTCAATTGCTTGCCTCAGGAAGCATTTGGGGGATGATTTTCTCTGCACCACCTAGCCTGGCATTCCATAACGACAGAATCTGAAGTAGGCACTTCATTTGTCAGCAACCTCTGGGATATGGATCCGATCTCGGATCCGAGCCGGCAACTTCTACCACAGCATAGATCCGAGCTCCTAGCTCCTCCCTTTACCCATAATCCCCTGCCAACCCTGACTGACCCCAGATCTAGTTTGCCGTGCTTCAAGCTACAAGCTAGGTTCCTGAGCTCCTGGTGGATCGAAACTTGTGAGAAAAAAATTGCTAATTTTCTTCCTTTTTTTCTGTTGCTGTGAGTGAGAGTGAGTGGTTAGGTACCCTATAACCCTTTTTAGCTAACTAAATTTTATTTTTTTTGTGATCCTTTTCTCCTCCCTTCCTCGCTGGTCGTAGTGTGTGTGTGTGTGTGGTGTGTTTAGGGGCCTAGTGAGTGTGTTTTCCTTTTTTAAAAAAATGTCTGAGGCCCCTAAAGCCATTTTTTCTAAGTGCACTGAGTGTGGCCATAAGCTTTCACCGGCGGATGGCCACACTCGGTGCGTTAGGTGCCTTGGGGTTGAACACCTCTCCTCTGGATGCGCGATTTGCGGGGCGTTCAACCCCAGGGCACTTAAGGACCGGAGGTCGAAGCTGATTCTGGTGGGCCTTTTGCCCCCAGATCAGGCTCTGGCCTCCGGTACTTCTGTGGCCACTAACCAGTCCTCGGTGGCGGCCACTTCTGCCCCCCTCCCTCCGGTCGGGACTCAACCTCCTGCTTTGGCTTCGGAGGAGAGGGAGGCCTAGAAAGACAAGCGGAGAGAGAAGCACCATAAGCGGCGGGCCGAGGACTCCTCCTCGGCACTGCCCGCCAAACGGGCTTCTCCCTCCAGGGCTTCTGGATCGCCTCCTCCTCGGATCCGATCCCCTTGCTTCTCTCCGGGACCCGAGGAGGGGGGTGACCTGGTCCTCATCGAGGTCATCGAGGCGGCACTCCAGGCCTGCCTCGATGGCCTCTTCGAGGTCCACTTTTAGCATGTCGGATGCAGACATGGACCGGATGATGAGGAGGTTCATCCAGGCCCAGCTGCAGATGGGAGTGCTCTTGCCTCCCCCCTCCGGGGGGGGGGGGCTCGACCCCATTCTTTGCTCCAATCGCTCCTTCTCCGACCCGTTGTCCGGGTTCAGAGCATTCAGAGCCGAGTCGCGTTGGATCCGCGGGTGGGTTGGAGCCAACAGTGCTGGGGACTTTGGCTCCGACTGTTCCCTTGAGTTTGTCGGATCCGACCTCTCGGAGCTGCGGGCCGAGCTTCGGATCTGAGGGATTCGGTGTGCATTCAGCTCCATCCCTGTCAGAGCACGCAGGTCCTTCAGATCTGATGGTCTCGGCCCCGTGTCCGGTCCCCGCTTCGGATCCGGGTGGGAGTCAACTCTCGGATCCTATCGAGGGTGGCTCCCCCTCAGCTTTTGCTGCGGTGGAGAGGGCACTGTTGAGTGCATCCGGACCTCCAGTCCTGGCTTCGGCTCCACCGTGCACTCCCTTTCAGCTGGTCCAGGCTCCCATCACCCGGCCTTTGGGGCAGCCTGCTTCAGCGCCTCAGGACGTTCCTTCGGAACATGACATTGCTGGTGAGACTTCCTCGGACAGCCCCCCCGAGGAGGTTCCTCACAAGTCTAAGTGTAAGAGGAGGCACGTGGACACCCCCGAGTCCCTTACGGAAGATACGGACTTAGATGAAGGGGAAGGCTCCCCAAGGTCACCCCCCGAGGATGTCTCCTTTGGAGACATCATGGAAATGCTTAGGATCAGGGGGGTTGGTCTGCCCCCAAGTCTTCCTCCGATGAGTCCGTATTCCTAGAGGCGTTCAAAGCTGGGCCATCTACCTCTTGGGTGTCCCCCCCGACCCCCTGGTGGACCTTATTGCCACCAGGGCTTGGAGGGAGCCGGACATTGTAGAGCCAGTCTCCAAGCATCCGGACAGGATCTTGAGTGCCCCCACAGAGAGAACCCATTGGAGCAGAGGTCACCAAGAGAGAGTTGGCTCAGGAGAGCCCCACGGTCCACCCACCGAGCAAGGAGTCTTGTGCGATGGAGCGCCTTGGGAAGCTGGCCTTCAGTTCAGCAACCTCCTCGATGAGGGCGCTGAACTATATGGCACACGTCATCCGGATGCAGCGGGATCTGATCAAAGAATACGCTGCCTCCCCCCCAGAGTCCATGTCGGAAGGGGACAAACAACCGTACTCCTCCCGAATGTCCACTGTACAGTCCATTTCTAACACCTCTATGCGGCTTTTGTCTCATGCCACTGAGGGAGCCGCTAGAGCTGGCGGAGTCGGCCTGGTCATGAGTCGACAAGCCTGGCTCCGACATTGTGACTTCTCGGAACCCTTTAAGGCGTCATTCGCGAATGCCCCCTTTGATGGTTCCGCCCTGTTTGGCAGAACCGTTCGCGACATTTTAGTCCAGAGCGAGAAAGACGGGAAGACGTTGTCTGCCGTCGGAGTCTGCTTCTCTGCTCCCCAGAGGTCCTTTTCCAAGAACCAGAAGGGTCAGAAGAAGATGTGGTTCCGGAAATTGCATCAATCCCAGAATGCTACGGATAACCAGTCCTCTCGTGGCAGAGGAGGACAGGGAGGACGCCGCCCTAGAGGCAGAGGGGGTCCCAGGAATTTTGGGTCCAGAGAACCCTTCTCTGAGAGGCCCACGCAGAACCCCTGAGGGGTTGCCCGGCTGCTCCATTCTGGAGGCAGTCGGGGGGGCGTTTTTCGAGGCACCTAACAATGTGGGAGTCCATAACAACAGATCACTGGGTGCTTCGCATCATATCCAGAGGTTACCAAATTCCCTTTATTGTAACCCCCAAAACCAGAAGCCTCCCCGACGTATCACCCAGTCAGAGGGAGGTGGCTGCTACAGAAATTCAGCAGTTTTTACAAAAAAGAGCCATCCAACCCGTCCCCCCATATCAGCTCGGATCAGGGTTTTACTCCAGGTTCTTTCTGGTGCCAAAAAAGACGGGGGACTTGAGGCCCATCCTGGACCTCTCTCTCTTGAACCTGGCAGTACCCAAAGAAAAGTTCTGGATGGTCACGCTGCAATCTATTCTCCCCCTGTTACGGGAGAACGATTGGATGTGCTTGATAGACCTCAAGGATGTGTACTATCACATTCTAGTGGACAGACCCTCCAGGAGGTTTCTCCACTTCCGGCTGGGAGCCAGTCATTTTCAGTTCAGGGCCCTCCTCTTTGGTCCCACCTCAGCCCCCAGGGTGTTCACCAAAGTCTTAGCGGCAAGAGCGGCCCACCTGAGACTCCAGGGAATTCAGGTCTTTCCGTACCTGGACGACTGGCTCCTTACCACCCCTACAAGGCATCTGCTCTGTTCATGCAGGGATTACTTCCTCAATCTTGCTCCACGTCTAGGATTGACAGTCATCATGGCCAAGTCCTTTCTGGCTCCTACACAGGTAATAGATTTCATAGGGGCGAGACTGGATTCCAAACTAATGCTTGCTTTTCTGACTCCAGATTGGCTTCAGACCCTGAGGTTGCATGTACAGGCCATCCTCCAACTTCAAGCTCCACCGGCGGAATTGGTCCTGAGGGCTCTAGGGTCCATGGCGGCAGCAATTTCTCTACTGCCCTTGGCTCGTCTGAATATGAGGGTCCTGCAGTGGACCTTTCAGGTGCAATGGTCCCTGTCTCGCAACCCTCTGTACCATCCCATTCCCCTAAACAGGACTTGCAGAAGGTCGTTCGTGTGGTGGCTCCAGTCCCCGAGCCTCCACACGGGATGTCCATTCTCGATGCCTCCTCCCATCGCCACAGTGACCACGGACGCTTCTCGCCTGGGGTGGGGGGGGCATTATTCAGGCAGAACAGTCCAAGGCACGTGGAACGACATAGAGACCTCCTTGCATATCAATGTCCTAGAGATGAGGGCGGTGCTTTTGATGTTGCAGGCACTTCACGACCTTCTTCCGATTGGGACTATTGCGGTACATACGGACAACATGTCAGTGGTCTGGTACATCAACAAACAGGGGGGAACCAGGTCTTATCCTCTTTGTCGCAAGGCCATGAGAGTGTGGGAATGGGCAATATCCACCAATCGCTTTCTCATTGCAACGCACATTCTGGGTCGGTCCAACATCCTAGCAGACAGGCTCAGTCATACAATCCTGACTCCATACGAATGGTCTCTCAATCCTCTAGTAGCGGAGCGAATATTTGCCCAATGGGGCAACCCTGTTGCGATCTTTTTGCCTCTCCCTCAAATACCAAATGCAACAGTTACTTCGCCCTAATCCCCCCTCTGGGGGAGTCCCCGAGAGACTCTGTAGTACATGCTTGGCCTCCCGGTCTTCTTTACGCTTACCCTCCAGTGCCCCTGATGCTAAAACTTTTACAGAAAGCCAGTTGGTTGGGGAGCAAGATGATCCACATTGCCCCATTCTGGCCTCGTCAGACGTGGTTCCCGTACCTATGGTCTCATCTGATTCATCCGCCCTGGATTTTGGATCCTCTTCCGGATCTCATTACTCACCCCCTGGGTCTTCCGACCCCCAACCTGGTCAACCTCAAGCTGACGGCTTGGTTGCTCCAGTTCCACTCTTGATAAGGACTCCCGGAATCTCCTCACCAGTCAAAGCCATTCTAGTAGCAGCACACAAGCCATCCACCAGAAAGGTCTATCAGAGTAAGTGGAAACGCTTTTCCATCTGGGCTGAGCACCGTCATTTAAATCCTTTTACAGCGCCGTTAACATCGGTTTTGGATTTTCTATCTACCCTTTTTCATCAGGGGGCTAGCTGTTCTACAGTCAAGGTGGAATTAGCAGCGATTTCGCACTATCATGTAGGGCATGAGTCTGGCCCTCTTATTACCTCCAAGCTCTGTAAAGCTTTCCTTAAGGGTACCTTCCTCCTCAGACCTCCTGTCAGGGAGGTAGTACCCCCATGGGATTTTGCTTTAGTTCTACAGGCCTTGACAAGCCCCCCTTTCGAACTGGTGGCCACGGTTGATCTCAAATACCTCTCTTGGAAAACGGCCTTTCTGGTGGCCATTACTTTGGCTAAAAGAGTCTCTGAGCTTCAGGCTCTGTGTGCCAAACCACCGTATTTGACCTTCCATCAGGATAGAGTTTACCTCAGGATCAATCCGTCTTTTCTGCCTAAGGTATTTTCCAAAGCAAACATTAATCAATCTATTAATCTTCCCGTGTTCTTCCCCAACTATCAGAACAAAGGAGAATATAAGCTGCATTCTTTGGACGTGCGCAGACAACTGTGCTTTTTTATTCATCGAACGGCTGGTCATAGACAATCCGACCAGTTGTTTGTCTCCTTTGCCAAAACCAACCTAGGCAAGTCTGTTTCTAAAGTTACCCTGTCACGATGGATAGCTAACTGTATTCTCTTAGCATATCAGAGTTCGGGACGGCCTGCACCTCAGGGAGTCCGCGCTCATTCTACTAGGGCCGTTGCTACATCGGCTGCTTTTAGATCTAGGGTTCCCTTGGATGATATTTGTTCCGCAGCCACTTGGGCTTCATCCCATACCTTTATCAGCCATTACAAACTGGATGTTGTCTCCAGAGGTAGGGCGTCCTTTGGCTCTGCAGTGCTCCGGAATATCCTTCCATGAAGGCCACCCAAGACTCAGGTAGCTGGGGACTCTGTCCCAAAGGTTGCTGACAAATGAAGTGCCTACTTCAGATTAAGAAGTTATGTACTCACCATAACGTTCCATCTGAGAAGGTATCTTCACTCAGATGCACCCTTATTCTTGGGTGCAAACAATAATTACCAGAGGTTATCATATCCCTTTTGATCTTTATCCGAGGCCACAAAGTTAAATCCCCAGTGTTCCACCCAGTCAATGGATTGCAGCAGCATAGGAAATTCAAAAGTTGCTTCTAAAAAGAGTCATCCAAACAGTCCCACCACACCAGATAGAATCTGGATTTTACTCAAGGTTCTTTTTAGTGCCAAAAAAGATGGGGGGACTGGAGGCCAATATTGGACCTCAGCATCCTAAACAAGTTCATCAGACAGATGAAATTCTGGATGGTCACAGTTCAATCTATCTTCTCGTTTTTGGAGAAGGATGACTGGATGTGCTCACTAGATCTCCAGGATGCATGTTATCATATAAAAATGGACAAATGCTCCAGGAGATTTCTCCACTTCCGGTTGGGAGCCGATCACTACCAATTTTGAGTGCTGCCCTTTGGTCTTTCCATAGCCCCCAAAGTGTTCACCAAATGTATGGCGGTGGTAACAGCTCACTTGAGACTGCAAGGATTCCAGGTGTTTCCATATCTAGATGACTGGCTCCTTACCGCCCCTAACAAGTGTCTACTCCTTATCGCCTTGCACTACACTCTACAACTAGCAAGATCCTTAGAGATCTCAATAAACGAAGAAAAATCAAAAATGGTACCTACTCAAAATCAAGAGTTCATAGCAGTGACATTCAACATACAGTCTTGCCTGGTTGCTCTTCCGTTTCACAGGCTTTAAAGACTGAGATCTCAACTCCAAGTGATGCTCTCTCATGACAAAGTCCCAGCTCGTGCGGTCCTTCAACTACTAGGATCAATGGCAGCAGCGATTACTATAGTTCCTCTTCAGGTCTACACATGAAACCTCTACAATGGCTCTTGGCATCACAGTGGTCCTTTTTAACACACCCTATGTCTTTTTTAATCCGCATAACAAACCACTGCAAACAAGACTTGAATTGGTGGATGAAGCCAAAAAAGGAATTATTGAGTCGCCCCTTCTCACCCTCTCAGCTCAAAGCCGTAGTGACCATGGACGCATCCCTGATGGGGTGGAGGGGACATTTTTAGGGAAACAGTCCAAGGCACTTGGTCCCCCCATGGAGGCCAACTTGCATATCAATGTCCTAGAACTGAGGGTGGTGCTTCTGGCATTGCAAACATTCCAGTCTGTCCTCCCATCAGGGACAATTGCTATCTAGTTGGACAACATGTCGGTTGTCTGGTATATCAACAAACAAGGGGGAACCAAATCCTACCTGTTGTGTCGAGAAGCCTTGAGAGTTTGGCAATGGGTGATATCTTCCAACCGCTTTCTGACAGTATCGCACATTCCCGTGGATTCCAATGTGATTGCAGACAAGCTGAGCAGAAACATCCTTATGCCTCATGAGTTGTCTCTCAATCCTGTAATAGTGATAGAAATCTTTCATCGTTGGGGCCAGCCTTGCTGCAACCTCTTTGCTTCTCCCTCGAACCACAAATGCAGTAGCAACTTCACCCTGATCCCCCCCTCAGGGGGAGTCACCAAGAGATGCTCTGATATACAATTGTTCCCCGGGTCTGCTTTATGCCTTTCCTCCCTTTCCCCTAATACCACAGTTTTTGAAGAAAGTGCAATGATTGAGAAGCAAAGTGATCCTCATTGCACCCTATTGGCCCCGTCAAGTCTGGTTCCCCTTTCTGTGGCCTCACCTAGTTCACACCCCGTGGACTCTGGACCCAACCCCAGGACTGCTGTCTCATCCACAGGGGCTGGTCCATCCCTACCTACAGAGTCCCAAGCTGACCACTTGGTTTCTCCACTTCCAGTAATTGCCAAGCAGCGTAATCTATCTTCCCCAGTACAAAAGATAATTCTGGCTTCCCATAAACCATCCACCAGGAAACTTTATCATAGTAAATGGAACAGATTTGTGATTTGGGCTCAAGAACAAAAACTCAATTCTTTCTCAGCCTCGATTCATAAAGTCTTTGAATACTTGTCAACATTACTCCAGTCAGGAGCCTCAGCTTCAACTATCAGAGTCCTTTTAGCAGCTATCTCCAATTTTTGCAATGGCTTTAAGGATTCTTCCTTGATGTCTCACAGTCTCTGCAAAACCTTCTTAAAGGGAGTCATGCATCTGAGACCACCACTTAAAGATCCTATCAAACCTGGGACTTTGACGCTAGTCTTACAAACTCTAACTCAACAACCCTTTGAGCCATCAGCCACCTATGACATAAAGTTTTTGTCTTGGAAAACCTTATCCCTGGTAGCCATCACATCAGCCAGGAGGATATCAGAGTTACAGGCCTTGTGTGTGAAACACCCATACATCATCTTTCACAAAGAGAGAGTATCACTTCGGACTAACCCCTCCTTTCTACCCAAAGTTGTTTCAGATTCAAATAATAATCAGTCCATTGAATTGCCTTTTTTTTTCCAAACTTTTCTAACAAAGGAGAATACTCTTTGCACTTATTAGATGTGCATAGACAATAACGTTTTTACTTAGACAGGACTAAATCATTTAGAAAATCAGATCAACTCTTCCTGTCTTTTTCAGGTCCAAGATTAGGCAAACTAGTTTCCAAAGTCACTTTATCAAAATGGTTGAGAGATTGCATTACATTTGTTTATCAACAGAAAAAAATGACTCTATCAGCTAAAGTCAAGTCTCACTCCACCAGATCAGTGTCCACTTCCGTGGCCTTTCACCCGAGAGCCTCTATGCATGACATTTGCGCAGGTGTTTCATGGACTACCCCTCATACCTTTATTACTCATTACAAATTGGATATGGCCTCTGGGGAAGAGCATCCTTTGGCTCAATGGTGTTCAGGAATATCCTTCCACAGGGCCTTCCAGGACATAAGTAACTAGGGACTCTGTCCCATCAGTCAGGAATGAATGAAGATTAATAACATCAGATAAAGAGGTTATGTTCTTACCATAACGTTCCATCTGTACTGTTGATCTTCATTCATTCATCACATCCCACCTTGCTGCCCCCTCCAAATGACTCCTGGAGGTTCAGATTTGGTCCTGGTTACATGATAGGGACATTTGCTCAGACAAAGTCTCCACTTTCTTATTCTTACGGGCAAACTCAATCTGAGGAGGTGAGGAGAAGGGCACTATGGGTAAACTTAGCTCGAGAGTTTTTGACTGGCGCCAGCTTGTTTTATCGGCTGAGTCGGTTCCAAGGATGGAACTGAAGCCCATCAGTCATGAATGAATAAAGATCAACAACACAGATGGAACATTATGGTAAGAACATTACTTCTTCCTCTCCTTTAACTTCTTTCATGTCCGTTTAAGTTAGAGGATGTTCCTTTGTGTGAGTGTGTTACTTTATTTACCATGCTTATTTCCTGTTGTTAGTTAAACTTTTGAACTATGTCTCAAAATCCAGAAAGTAAACCCTTGGGGTTCAAGAAATGTGAACAGTGTGGAAAGAAGATGCCCCTAATTGATACACACATGTTATGTGTGCATTGCCTGGTGCCTTTACACCTTCAAGAGTCATACCCCATTTGTCATTGATTTAATCAAAGGGCTCTTATGGATCATAAGAATAAGCTTATTTTAAAAGGATTACTTAAAAGTCCTTTTTCTGAGGCTATTTCTCCAGAGTTCACAGTTTCATTTAAATCTTCAAAATCTGACAAGTCACAGAAAAGACCTTCTTCGACTCCAAAGTCTTTTTCGGATCCAAAAGAAAAAGTTCCTAAGCTGTCTGCTCCTACAGATTCCTGAGAACAGCCAATGGCAATCAGATTCGAGAGGACTTTAGAGCAACATGAACCTTCCACTCTGACCTTTTTGGATCCTACCAAATTTAGGTATCAGAGCTGTTCTCCATCCTTGGAACCAATACCTTCTCAGCTTCCATCTCCTTTATTGATGAAATCCAGGTCCCCTACTTTATTTACCCAGTCTATCAGGAGTTTATCTGATGATGATCTGAATAGGGTAGTGCAGAGGCTTCTGAAGACACCAGCACTAACCAAATTGTTACTGGATCCAAGGCCAAAGGCATTGGATTCGACAAAGTCCTCCACATCAGCACCTACTCCTCCTCTGATCCATCCCCTGGTTTTGGAGCTGGAAGATTCTGATGTCCAACTAGTGCCTGTCTCAGATCCTAGACCCATGGATTCCTTGGATCTGACGTCTGCCCTGAGTGCTTGTGCTCAGTTGGAGCGGGAGACCTCTAGGAGCCGTCACTCCCTGGTTAGGCTCGGAGAGCAGGTTTGGATCTCACCAGATCTGATCCTGCCTCTTGGGGCTTCAGTGTGGGTGAGTTCAGATCCTACCTCTACCTCAGAAATTCTGTCTTCTGCACCAGAGATTCCCTTGGCTCCAACAACCCTTTTGTCAGATCTGGGGTCTTCTTCGGATCAGCGACAGACTGCTTTTCAGTTTATGAGGTGGGTAATGACTGCATCCCAGTCTCAGACACAGTATACCCAGGATCTTCCTTCCAGTTCTGAGCCAGTGACTTTACCTTCTCATGTACCCCTTCTACAGAACCACAGAGACCCTAGGCCTCCAGACATCCAGCAAAGGACCCACCATCTTCCAAACCTTCCCCAGATTACCCCACTGAGGAAGTCACTCAGAAGAGGACTTGCAGGACGAAGCATCTTAACTCCCCAGAGGAGTCAGTCACATCTGACACTGACCTCGATGATGGAGAAGGGTCCCCACAGTCACCTCCTGAAGATGTCTCCTTCGGAGACATCCTGGAAATGTTAAAACAGAAAGGTGACTGGCAGTCCACAACCCCTTCAGCTGAGAAGTCAGTATACCTGAAGGCTTTTGGGTCTCACCCTTCCACCTCTTGTGTGACCCCTCCTTCCGATGAGCTTATTGATTTAATCTCTCAGAAGGCTTGGGAGACCCCAGACTCCATTGAGTTGACTCATAGGCGGCTAAATAAGTATATTACTGCCCCTAAGGAAAAGTCTTTCCTTACTAAAGGTGTGGCAGTTGATCCCAAGGTCATGGCGAAGGCCACTAAAAGGAAACTGAGACCAGTTCCTCTATCCATCCCTGAATAAGGATTCCAAGAACATGGATAGGTACGGGAAGCATAAAAAAGGAAAAAAATAAATCACCCCTAGCTCAATAAATCCAGGAGAACCACAGTAGCAAAAATCCAATGAAGAAGTGTCCAAAACCACAGGCAGGATTAAAGGATATAGGGAGAGGTAAAGAAGTAAACTCCTTGTATAAACATATACAAAGTACATATAAGACTCATTCTTTTAAATTTTTAATTTTAGAAAATATTTTTAGTAATATTAGGGGAGGTGATATTTTAAATATGACAGAGAGACATGAAAACTTTTAGTTATGTACTCACCATAACTTTAGATGTTTGGGATCCATCTCGCCTACACTCTGTACTGATGTGCTCGGAGCCGATCCCTCGGCTCCGACTCGGCACGCTATGCTATAGAGCGAGGCCTCTTATTGGCTGAGCTATTTCTTATCCCAGGATGCACCACCATTAATCCCCCAGATCTTGTTTGTCCGCATTCATGCACACATGCACAACTTGTTTATATAACATTGTTAGATGTTTCAAGATGAAACAACAGGATTCGGACCTTCTGATATCATCCGATCTCCAAGGAAGGGGGAAGGAGGGTGGGTTATTAGGAATGTAGGCGAGATGGATCCCAAACATCTAAAGTTATGGTGAGTACATAACTAAAAGATGTTATGTGATCCTATCTCGCCTACATTCTGTACTGATGGGACAGCGTCCCTAGCACCTAAATCCCGGGTGGCTCATTGGAAAACACTCCTGAGCACTGTGGAACCAAATGAAGCTTGTCCTCTAGATGCCACATCCAATTTGTAGTGGGAAATAAAAGTGTGCGGGGAAGACCATGTAGCCGCAGCACAAATGTCACTAATGGCAAGCTGAGAATGAAATGCTATCGAAGTAGCCATAGCCCTTGTAGAATGAGCTTTGACAGAGGTGGTAAGCTCTTTGTTAGAATAAAAATAAGCTTGAGTAATACAGTCCCTGATCCATTTGGCAATAGTGACCTTTGTGACAGCTTTGCCCAATTTATTGTCTGCAAAGGATACAAACAGCTGATCTGTTTTCCTTGTTTGTTTGGTCCTATCTAAATAAAAACGCAACTGCCTGTGGACATCTAGTGTGTGGAATATGAATTCCGCTTTGTTAGAATATTTTGGAAAAAAAACTGGAAGTTCTAACGATTGTTGTAAGCAGAAACTGGAACAAACTTTAGGGACAAAGGAAGGATTTGGCTTGATAGAAACTCTGTCTTTGTGAAAAAACAAGTACGGGGGTTTTACAGACAAAGCTTGAAGCTCTGAAACTCTTCTGGCAGAAGTAATCGCCACCAGAAAAGCAGTCTTCCAAGATAGAAATTTTAGATCACATGTAGCTGCCGGTTCAAAGGTGGAGGAAGTTAAGGCGCGTAACACCACATCGAGATCCCATGGAGGAGCAGGATGAGAAATCGGAGGTCTTAACAGAGCAGCACCTTTCAAGAAGGTCTTACACAATCTGTTGCTCATTAAAGGTGGGTTTATAGACTCATGAAAATTGGAAATCGCTGCCAATTGAACCTTGATGGTAGAGACTGAAGAGCCTTGATTGAAAAGAGAAGTTAAAAATTTTAGTACTTCTGCCACGGGAATAGAGATGGGATCCAGGCCCCGGAGTTGAGCCCAAATAGCAAATCTTTTCCATTTGCTAGAATACAGTTTCTTTGTAGCAGACATATGGGCCGAAGACAATATGTGTACAACCTCTGGATCCAATGTATGACTCCTGACTATAGTCGGAAGAGGAGGAGCCAAGCCGTCAATTTTAAGGTGTGCAGGGACTGGTGGAATAGTCCCGACTGATGAACCAAAAGGTCTGGGATCTGATCCAGGAACCATGGACCTTCCAGAGCATATTTCCGAAGATAGGGAAACCATACTTGACGAAGCCAGTAAGGAGCAACTAAGATCATTTTGCTCCCCAAGAGAGATGCCTTTTGGATCACCCTGGGAAGGAGAGGAACTGGGGGGAAGGCATAAAGCAAGCCGGTGGGCCAAGGACGGGCTAGTGCGTCCATGGGGCTCTTCCCCGGAGCCGGGGTTAGGGAGAAGAATTCTTTGCACTTCGCATTTAGTGGAGTTGCGAAGAGGTCGCAACTCGGAACTCCCCATTTGCTGAAAATCTGACTTGCAACTGTCGTGTTCAGAGACCATTCGTGAGGAGAGAGGATGGTTCTGCTCAGTCTGTCGGCTATCACATTGGACTTGCCCGGGATATGAGTAGCCACTAGAAAGCGTTTGGTCAAGACTGCCCATTCCCAGACTCTCATGGCCTCTCTGCAAAGAGGATAGGATCTGGTCCCTCCCTGTTTGTTCAGGTACCAGACAACTGACATGTTGTCTGAGTGAACGGCAATTACGCCCTGAGGGAGATAATCGTGAAGGGCTTGAAGGGACAGAAGTACTAACCTCATTTCTAGGATGTTGATATGAAGTAGGGTCTCTTCCGGGTGCCATTTGCCTTGGACTGACCTGCCCAGGGAATGCCCCCCCACCCCATCTGGGAGGCGTCTGTGGTCAAAGTGGCTGCCGGAGGAGGTGGAACAAAGGGTCGTCCCTGATCCAAATTGGAGGGCACTAGCCACCAGCGAAGGTCCTGTTTGCATGTTTCCGTGATCCATATGAGGTGACTGAGAGGGAGTTCCTGAAAGGACCACTGAGCTGAAAGAAGCCACTGGAGAATTCTCATGTGCAACCTTGCCAAGGGGACTAGAAGAACCGTGGCGGACATGGATCCCAATAACTGCAGGACCATTCTGGCTGGGGCTTTGGACCTGGGAAGTAAGGCTCGAACTTGAGTCTGTATGGTTTGTATTCTGTCTGTAGGTAGATAGACCCGCATTCGGTTTGAGTCTATCTCTACCCCTATGAATCTTATTCGTTGAGATGGCAGCAACACAGACTTTGGCCAATTGAAGGTGATTCCAAGGGAACTGCCCAGTGATATAGTGGCTTGTAGGCTCCGCAGTAGTAGATGCTTGGGGGTGGCAGTTAGGAGCCAGTCGTCTAGATACGGAAACACCTAGAATCCTAGACTTCTCAGGTGAGCAGTTACGACTGCCAAGCACTTGGTGAACACCCTGGGGGCTGTGGTGAGACCAAAGGGCAGTGCGCGGAACTGAAAATGACTGCCTCCTAGGCTGAAGCGCAGATGTCTCCTGGACGCTTGATGTACCATGATATGGTAATAAGCATCCTTGAGATCTATGGAGCACATCCAAACACCTTTCTCCAGCAATGGGAGAATGGTTTGTAGGGTGACCATTCGGAACTTGGACTTTCTGACTGAACGGTTTAGAATGCTGAGGTCCAATGGGCCTCAAGTCCCCGGTCTTTTTTGGCACCAAAAAGAATCTTGAGTAAGTCCCTAATCCGATCTGGTCTGCGGGGACCGGTTGGATGACTCCTTTTTGCAGAAGCTTTGAAACTTCTGATGCTGCAGTATCCCATTGACTGGGTGGCGGGTCCGGGATTTTTTTGGACTGAGGTGGAGAATGAGAGAAAGGGATGGTGTAACCTTCGGCGATAATTCGAAGCACCCATCGGTCCTGAGTGATACCTTCCCAGGCTTTTAGGTGCTTCGAGAAACGACCCCCGACTGGCTCCGGAGCTGCACAGTCGGGCAATCCCTCAGGGACTGTGAAAGGCTGAAGAGCCACGAAAGGACTCGCGGTCTCCAGTGTTGCGATGGCCTCTGCCGCCTCTGGGACGGCGTCTTCCGGAAGAATCTCCCCCTCCCCTGCCTCTGGAAGGGGGATCCTCCTGCTGAGAGGGGTAAGGCTTCTGAGATCTACGGAACCACATTTTCCCTCCTCTTTTAGCCTTGGGATAAGGCCGAAGGGAGTGGAAAATCGTGCCCCTGGCAGTCAGAGTCTTACCCTCCTGTTCGGCGGGTCAGTGTGTCCTTTACCTTGGGTCCAAACAGCGAGGACCCATCAAAGGGGGCGTCGGCAAAGGAAGACTTAAAGGCCTCCACGAAATGACACAGGCGGAGCCAGGCTTGTCTCCGTAGAGCAATGCCTGTACCCGCCGCTCTACTCGCCCCTTCGGCCGCATAAGAAATGAGCCTCATGGACGAGTTTGAAATGGACGACAATGTAGCCAGCTGAGAGCCAACCGTCTGGGCCAGCTCCTCAGGCAGGTTACCCAAGAGGGTATCGGATAGTTCTTTAATCAGATCCCTCTGAAATCTAGTAAAGTGCGTAAGGTAGTTCAAGGACCTTAATGTAAAGGCCGCTGAACTTAGGGTGCGCTTTCCGTACCGATCCATGCTCCTAGACTC
Source organism: Protopterus annectens (assembly GCF_019279795.1). NCBI lineage: Eukaryota > Metazoa > Chordata > Ceratodontiformes > Protopteridae > Protopterus > Protopterus annectens. The sequence goes on along the minus strand of NC_056742.1, from coordinate 340,060,030 downwards.
CTTATTAGGAGGATGGACGGATGTCGAAGCCTCTGCTACATCTTGCTGGGTAGCAGATGCCACCACCAAAGCATCTACAGCCACACCTTTAGTTAGAAACTCTTTTTCAGGGGGTGCCGAGAGGAACTTATTCGGACGAGCAGGCACCGGTTCCACAGAGTCTGGGTGTTCCCACGCCCTTCGACAGATCAAATCCAAGAGCTCGTCGAAGGGCGGAGACACCCAGGAGGCGGAGGGCTGAGCCCCAAAGGCCTTAAGGAACACTGACTCATCAGCAGAAGGGGGTTTGGACTGCCAGCCGCCTCTTTGTTTAAGGGCTTCCAGGATGTCTGCAAAGGAGACATCATCCGAGGACGACTTAGGGGACCCCTCTGCATCATCGAGATCAGTGTCTGATGTAAGAGACTCATCAGGGGAGTCAACGTGCTTCCTCTTGCACGATCTTTTCCTGGGGGGTTCTTCTGAAGAGGCTTCAGAAGGACCTCCAGGAGGGGGGGAAACCCCAGTGGGGGTAACCTCAGGTCTCAGGGCTCTGCTGTCTAAGGACAGGGGGACTGGCAAAGACCCAGTCTCGGTATGCAGGGAAGGAGCTGGGGAGACCGTGGATGTAGCCAAAGATGATTTGGCTAACGCACTCCTCATAGCCCTGAAGGTGGGACCACCAGAATTCTGGGAGGGTCCCACCTCCGTGGCCACGACAGTAGACGGCACTCCCGCCGCCGATGCACCAAGAGGGAGACTTGGGACCGAAAACATCAATCCCGAAGCATCCCCCCCAGGGCCGACGGAAGAAGTCCGTGTACTGAACTCCGACCCAAGAGCCGGAGTTGGAGTAAGGGTCGGGCCCGACCCTAAAACCTTCACCGGTTCCACCAGCACCGGCTCCAATGGTGCCGAGGCTGTTGGAGGAGGAACCATAGTAGGGAGGTGGACCATCGGCTCCGAAGCCGAATGGGCTGGAGCCGAAACTAGCTTTTGGAACACCGGAGACTGGAAGAGTCTTAGGAGCACCCTATCGATGTCCGAATCAGACATCTTGGATGATCTGGACGATACCGATCGGGTCCGAACCGATTTCTCCATCGGCTCCAAAGGACTAGGGGACCGGCTCCGAATGGATTCTACCACTATCGGCTCCGAGAGAGATCTCAAGGCAATTTCCCTCGGTGCCGATAAGGACTTCAGCTCCGAAGGGGAAGAGTCTGAGCCGGTAACCCTCATCGGCTCCAATATCAGTGGAGCCGATGAAGGTGACCCGCCTCTCGATGCCCCAGTCCTCGGCTCCGAAACCAGAGGGGTCGAGGCTGGAGGCATCGAGGCAGACGTCGCCCTCGGCTCCGAAGTCCGTGGAGCCGATGGAGAAGTCTGCCTAGGTTTTTTGGCAGTCGGTTCCGACTGACTGGTCGGAGCCAACGCTGGACATGACTAGAGAACAACACAGTTATCTAAGATAACACGAAAAAACTAGCTTAGAAGTTCAAAGTATAAAGTTTTTTTTTTTTTTTTTACACAATAACAAAGTGCACAAGATAAAAACACAGAAAGAGAGGGTCAAGACCCTCTAACTAAAACGGGTACTTGACCCACAAATAAACGCTAGCCACAAATAAATGCTAGAATAGCAAAAGGGGAAGGCCCCTCTAACTAAAACGGGAAACCTTCCCTTAACAAAAAGAACAACTTTCTCAACAAAATCTCCAAAAACACACACGTATCACAACAATAGCTGTTAAAACAGCTTTTGGGTTGAAAACGAGCAAATTCCTGACAGGAAAAGTCTAAATAAATAGTACTTAGCCCAGCCAAGTTGAGACCACGTCTTAGCTTGTAAGCGGCAAACGAGATCTGGGGGATTAGTGGTGGTGCATCCTGGGATAAGAAATAGCTCAGCCAATAAGAGGCCTCGCTCTATAGCATAGGGTGCCGAGTCGGAGCAGAGGGATCGGCTCCGAGCCCATCAGTACAGAATGTAGGCGAGATAGGATCACATAACATCAACTGGATACTACATTTTAGATCCTTCTAGCCCCCTGGTTTTTACCATAAGAGCAGAATTAAAACATTTACATAGTTGTTTAAGATGAATGATGTTACTGTTTACAGTTTTACAGAATATACCTTTAACAGAAGATTATTTGTTAATTTGTTGCTTAATTGGTTTAATTAGTTTATGTATTTAAGAGATTTAGTGTTAGAATGTTTTGTGATGCCTAAGGAAGTAATTTTTCTGTGAAAGTGTTTCACTTAAGAGTGTTCACTTGCAAATAAATTATTTTTATTCAGCCTGTGGTTTTGGACACTTCTTCATTGGATAGGTATAGGAAGCATGTTTTTTCATCAATGACCTTTGCCTTACAATCACTGAACTACTTGACTCATTTTACTAGGTTACAGAGGGATCTGTTGAAAGAACTGTCAGACTCCCTCCAAGGAGCTGTAGCTGATGCGGCGGCTGACAAAGTAACTGCTCAGCTCATTGCCCTTGCTTTGGTTGCAAACTCCTCAATGAGGCTCATTTCATATGTAGCAGATGGAAAGAGTAGGGCAGTGGGTTCAGGGATCTCTCTCAGGAGGCAGGCCTGGATGCACCTTTGCAATTTTGTGGATTTTGTGGAACATTCAAGTCTTTCTTCATTAATGCCCCCTTTGATGGCTCCTCTCTTTTTGAGCCAAAAGTAAAAGAAATGCTCACCAGGTGTGAACAGGAAGGCAAGACCTTATCTGCCATTGGAGTACCTTTTTCCACACCCACTAGACCTTTTCCCAAGGGTCAAAGAGGTAGAGGAAAGATGTGGTTCAAAAAAATCACAAAGGTATTTCCAAGACACACAAGGTGAAAGTTCCTCGAGAGGCAGAGGGGGGAACAATAATGGAAGATGCCATCCTCGCAGCAGAGGAGGCCCACAGAATCAGGGCTCCGGAGAATCTTTCTTTGGTAGGCCCTTGTAGCACTCCTGAAGGAGTGCCCAATTGTCCGCCTCTGAAGGCAGTCAGTGGACGATTGTCTCTGCACCTTCATACCTGGCTAAAAATAGCAAATGACAGATGGGTGCAGAACATAATATCCAGGGGTGACATCATTCCCTTCTCCTACCACACTCCCATTAAAAAATCAGTTCCAGACGTTCCACCCATTCAAAAGGAACAAGCAACCTTAGAAATTCAAACGTTGCTAAGAAAAAGAGTAATCCAGGAAGTCCCCACAGACCAGAGAAGATTTGGAACTTATTCAAGGTTTTTTTTAGTACCAAATTAAACAGGGGACTGGAGACCCATCTTGAATCTCAGCATTCTAAACAAATCTGTCAAAAAGAGCAAGTTCTGGACGGTGACGCTGCAGTCAATGCTTCCATTTTTGGAAAAAGACAATTGGATGTGCTCTATAGACCTTCAGGATGCGTACTACCATATACAGATAGAAAGGCAGTCCAGAAGGCACTTGCTCTTCTGGCTAGGAGCCAGTCACTTCCAGTTTCGAGCTCTGCCCGTTGGTCTCACTACAGCCCCCACAGTGTTCACCAAATCTATGGCAGTAGTTGCAGGTCACTTGAGACACCAAGGATTCCGGATGTTTTCATATCTGGATGACTGGCTCATAACCATCCCAACCAAGCATCTTTTGCTACAGGCCAAGGACTACAATCAAACTCTGTTGCTCCCTAGGAATTACTATAAATTATGAAAAATCAGCTCTAGAGCTATGTCAGAACTTGGAAATAGGCACAACAGAAATGATAGCAAAACTTTCACAAGACAGAGTGGACGACCTTCGATACTATGTAAGAATATTGATCAGAAAGAAATGAGCTTCTGCCAAACTAGTTCTAAAAGTACTGGGCAGAATGGCTGCCTCAATTATCCTCACCCCCTTAGCTCATCTCCACATGAGACTTCTTCAATGGTTACTTGCGATGCAGTGGTCAATTCTAGAACTTCTATTGACACACAACAGAATGATAGTCAAGTCATAAAAGAAGGATCTTCAGTGGTGGATTCACTCTCCCCTGGTGGCTCAAGGCCGTCCCTTTTTTCCTTCCCAACCCCAAGCCATGGTGACCACGGACATCTCCCATATAGAGTGTGGGGGCATTATCTGAGAAAGACAGTTCAAGGTATCTTGGCATCAATACAAGGTCCATTTGCACAGGCGGTGGTTTTATTGTTGCAAGCATTTCAAGATACCCTCCCTCTGGGAACGATAGCAATTCAATCAGACAACATGTCTGTGGTCTGGTACATAAACAAGCAAGGGGAAACCAGATCTTATCCCCTTCATTGAGAAGCCCTGAGGCTCTAGCAATAGGCTACATCTTCCAACCATTTACTTACAGCACTGGACATTATGGGGAGATCCAACGTAATAGCAGACATATTGAGCAGAGCCATACTATGGCCTCACGAGTGGTCTCTCAGTCAAAAAGTTGCAGAAGAGATCTTCCAAAAATGGGGCCAGCCTTGCTGTGACCTTTTTGCTTTGTCTATGAATACCAAATGCAGCAACTACTTTGTCCTGATCCCCCCTCTGGGGGAGTCCCCAAGGGATTTATTGTTCACGATTGGCCCCAAGGACTCCTTTACGCATTTCCATCAGTTCCTCTAATTCCCACACTTTTGCAGAAAACAAGTTTGTTAAAGATGACAATAATCCTAATTGCCCCTATTGGCCTCGACAAATTTGGTTCCCATTTCTTCAGACTCATGTTCAAGACGAACAATGGATTTTGACCCTATTCCAGACCTTCTGACTCACTCGTCAGGGATTGTTCATCGAATCTAAACAATCTCAAGCTGACAGCTTGGCTGCTCCAATTCCCCTGACAGCCAGGTTTCCTTCCCTTTCCTCTCCTATCAGACACATTTTGGTGTCTTCTAATAAGTCATCAACACAAACTATACAAAGAAAATTGGAAGAAATTTGTCTCATGGGCTAACTCTAATCAGATTGGCCCCTTTACTGCTCCCATTCATTCTATACTAGAATTTTTGGCTAAGCTCTTCATTAAAGGTGCTGCCACAGGTACTTGTAGAGTTCAATTGGCAGCAATTTCAAACTTTCTTATAGGAGAAAATGGATATGGAATCATGTCAAACAGACTTTGTAAAGCATTCTTAAAGGGAACTACAGTAAGACCCCCGTACAAAGAATCCTCCCCACCTTGGGATCTGAATTTTGTTTTGGTGAACATTATCTATCCTCCATTTGAACCTCCTGCTACCTGTGACTTGAAGTTTCTTTCTTGGAAGATGCTCCTCCTATTAGACATTACCTCAGTTAGGAGAGTTTCAGAATTGCAAGCTTTATCTGCCAAGCCACCATAACTGATATTTCATAAAAACAGTTTCTTTACATACCAACCCCTCTTTTCTCCCCAAAGATGTGTCTGAAAGTAATTTCAATCAATCTACTGAGCTACCTGTATTATTTCCAAGTTTTCAGAATAAAGGAGAATACTCATTGCATCTGCCAGATGTTCCTCGACAGTTATGTTTTTATCTACACAGAACTCAGACTGTCAGACCAGCTGTTTGTTTCTTACTCTAAAAATAGGAAAGGCCTAACACTATCTAAGGTTACCTTAAACAAATGGCCTTTTGAATATATTTCCTTTATTTACAATTCTAAAAACAAAACTCTTCTCTGCACCGGTCAAAGCTCATTCTACCAGAGTGATAGCTACTTTAGCAGCTTTCCAAACTAGGCTGTCTCTGAACAATCTCTGTGCTGCACACATGGGCAAACCCTCATACCTTTATTACTCATTACAAAATAGAATGTTATGTTGTCCTATCTCGCCTTCATTCATTGCTGGTTGGGTTCAGAACCGAGCATTGGTTCTGATGTGGCCTAGTTCAAAAGCTCATAGATATATATGTACTGGAGTCCTCCACTAAACGTTTACTAATCAAAATGAATCAAACTTACTGTTATTTATGATAGCTTCTGTTTTAGTTTTTTTATACCCTCTTTTATTCAAATTAGTCCCTAACTCTGCAATTTCATTTTCAAAACAAGTATCAATTGGGAGATGATCTGCCTCTGCAATGTTGATACATGTTTTGAAAATGAAATTGCAGAGTTATGGCCTAATATGAATAAAAGGATATAAAAAAACTAAAACAGAAGCTATCATAAATAACAGTAAGTTTCATCAAAGGGGTAAAGCTAAGCCATGGTTCTCCACAGAAAAGTTCTCAGAAGGTGATACACCATTAGAATGTGTTTCCAGTAGAGGTGATAATGTAAGGTTGATGTTGACATACAGTAATGCTATACAGAGTATATGTGACATTATTAGACGCAACTGGAAAATCTTGCACACTGATGTGAAGATTGCTAATATAGTGGGTAGAAACCCTTTGTTTGGTTTTAGAAGAAATAAAAACTCGAAGGATTTGTTTAATCAGGAATATAAGAGCATGCATAAAAGTATAAGTCAACGAAAAGGGACTTTTCAGTGCAGACACTGCAATGCCTGTGCATTTATCATGGAAGAAAATTTATTTGTACATCCTAAAACTAGTAAAAAATATTATTTGAATAGGTATGCAGACTGCAAGACACGGTGTGATTTATTTAGCTTTATGCCAATGTTGCACTTCATTTTATGTTGTGAAAACAAATTGCATGTTAAAACAAAGGATTCTGCAGCATCGTTCAACTATCAGATTACAGAATAAACACAATGCACTTTCTCAGCACATTAGGCAGAATGCTGGACACAGTTTTAAGTTCATGGTTTTGCAGGTTGTAAATGTTAACACTGGGGTGGGTGATTTGGTGAATCACACTGAATATATTGAGATGAAATGGATTATAGAGTTAACAGCTCAGAAACCTCCTGGTTTAAATGATGTCATTCCTTTGAAACCTGCCTTAAAAAGGAGGAGAGTGCAATACTAAGGATATGATTGGCTGCTACTTGTTTAAATATGATTTGTTTGAAATATGTTTTTATCTGCAGAAGGGCCTAGTCCCGAAAGTGCCCATACTTCTGTGATTTTAGCTGTGTTTTATTAAAAGTTTCTTCAGCATGATGGTTGTACTGCTCTTCATTTGCTTTACATTTAATTCAAAAACTCGAGAGCTTCTATTGGCTCGAGGCTGTACCGTTTCCCATGATGCTCAGGGAAGATTACCCAGATCTCATTTGCCACTTATGCAGATCGGGTGACTTCTACTCTGGCTCTTAGCTAAGTGGAAATTTTTTCTACTTTTTCTTCTTCCTTTCTAAAATTTGTTGAGTATTTAATTAGCGTTTTAAAAATTTAATATATAGCAGGGTTGTTAGTCCGCTACTTGACTGTTTTTCCCTGTTTGGTGTGGTTGGCAGTCATCATTTTCTGAAGGCCTGTGGTGTTTTTGTCTGTTTAGTTTTCCCTATCCCTTTTTACAGACTCGTTTTAGTTAGAGAGTTTGCTAAATCCATATAAGGTAGCCCGTTAGAGTTAGCGGGCTCCCAGTGGCCCGTTTAACTTAGAGGGCTGCTACCTTCCTCATTCCTGTTCACTTCCCTTTGTTGTTTGTAAGACAGTCCATTTAAATTATCTACCTCTTAGCTTGTTTGTATTTTGGAGCTTTTCTCCCTGGATCTCCGGTGAAAACGGGCTTCTTGTCCAGTCGGACACTACCTGGTTATCAAAATAAATAAATAATAAATAAATAAATAAATTAAAGAACTTCTCCCTTGTGCTGCGGTGGTGGTGCTGTGGTAGCTTTGTCGCCTCACAGTAAGACGTTGGCCTGTTCGATTCTCAGCTAAAGCGTCTTCTGTGTGGAGACATGCATGAGTGGGCGTACCTTAGTGAAAGGTTGTGTGTCAGGCCTGGCAAGTCGGTAAATCTACTGCCAATCATTAGCGGACCGGAGTTCCGCTGTGGTGACCCCTAACCGGGAAAAGCCAAAAGATACAACAACAAGAGAACTTCTCCCTTGTGGTTTCTATCAGAAGTCCGTTTAAGTTAGAGGACTCCTTTTTTTCCCCCTTTGTTTAAAAAAAAAATTTATTAAGCTTTGTTTTTCATTAGGATTGGTCTACATATATGTATATATATATATATATATATATATATATATATATATATATATATATATATATATATATATTGATCCCTATCATATGATAGAAACCTCATTTGACTGAACCGCATTTGACTGAAACCATAAGACTGAAATTTCAAAAGACTGAAAAGTCACTTGACTGAAACCCATAATACTGAATTTCAACGTACTAAATCGTAATCTGGATCATATAAAACCAGACTAGGTGGGGGCTATGCCCCCCACACCGCCCAATGTGGGGGGCTGTGCCACTCACAGCACCCTTACTGTATATACTAACTTCAGGATTGCACTACAGTGGGGAAAAGGGTATATACCTTTCACGTACCTTACAGTAGTCTACATGCTGCCACTATTATGCCCTTTTCCCCACTGTAGTGCAATCCTGGAGTTAGTATATATATATATATATATATATATATATATATATATATATATATATACATATACATATATATATATATATACATATATATATATATATATATATATAGATAGATAAATATAGTTAGGGTGTGTGTGTGTGGGGCACAGCCCCCAACCTAGTCTGGTTTATATGGTCCAGTTTAAAATTTAGTATGTTGAAATTGAGTATTAGGGGTTTCAGTCTTATGGTTTTCAGTCAAGTGACTTTTCAGTCTTTTGAAATTTCAGTCTTATGGTCTCAGTCAAATGAGTTTCAGTCAAATGAGCTTTCTATCATATGACAGGAATCCATACATACATATATATATATATATATATATATACATATATATATATATATATATATATATATATATATATATATATATATATATATATAAAATATTGTTAAATTTCCTTTGGTCGTTGTATAACTTTCATAAGGCTACTTCTTATTCATAGTTTTTTGTGTAGCTTCTTGGAATTTTCAAATATGTCTAAAGATTCTAAGGAACTAAAACCATCTGGTTTCAAAAAATGTGACAGGTGCAATCAAAAGATGTCTCTGATAGACGGGCACACCAGTTGCATTTACTGTCTGGGTGCCCTCCACCTACAAGAATCCTGCTCCTTTTGTCATCCTTTCAGCTAGAGAGAATCACTCTGAGCGTAGAAACAAATGAATCCTAAAAGGCTTACTGAAGACCCCTTTTACAGAGTCTTTAGAAGAGTCTCAGAGCTCTAAATCCTCTGATAAATTCCCTTCTTCTTCAAAATCACAGAAGTTGGGAAAAAGGACTGTGACTTCGGCTCCATCTTCGGAGCCACCTAAAATAATATTGGCAAAGCAATCTAGCTCAGAACCAAGGGTTCTTGGTTCCAAAAACCCTCCTTCTTCGACTCTGACTGCAGTTCCAGAGCCGATAGAGTTACAGTTTCAGAGCTGGTCCCCAGCAGTGGAACCGGTGAGTCTGACTCTAAGATCTCCACTCCTGCAAACAGCGAGCTCAGCATCTTTATCCTCCCAATCCGACAGAAGTTTATGGGACAATGATGTGGAGCGGGTGGTGAGGAGACTCTTTCAGAGACCGGCACTGGCAAAAATTCTGTTGATTCTGACCCAGAAGGAACTGGAGCCAACAAAGACCTCTTTTCCTTCTTTGGTTCCTCCTCCAACCTGAACTGGTGTTTCGGAGCCACAGCACTTGGTCCTGATCATAGTGGAACCGTCAGGACTGACACCTCCAACAGGATCGTCGGTTCCAACAACTGCTCTGACTTTCTCGGTTCCATTGGAATTTGAGGAGTCTAGGAGCCAACTTTCTCCCTCCAACCTGAACTGGTGTTTCGGAGCCACAGCACTTGGTCCTGATCATAGTGGAACCGTCAGGACTGACACCTCCAACAGGATCGTCGGTTCCAACAACTGCTCTGACTTTCTCGGTTCCATTGGAATTTGAGGAGTCTAGGAGCCAACTTTCTCCCATTGGGTCTGGGGAGGAAAGTGGGATCGGACAGCTGTCCGATCCAGTTCTCTCTCTCTGGGCTTCGGCGCGGTTCAGCTCTGCTCCTACATCGGCTTCGGAGCCAACCACTCTACTTCAAGGTCTGTCTTCCGCTTCTTTGGAACCGGGGAGCTCCTCGGAGTGGGGTGAGGGGGTTTTTGATCTGATGGAGCGAGTGCTGTCATCTCAAACTGCTCCACTCTCTGGTTCAAGTACTCTTTCCCCCAAAAGCGCCTGTGTCGGACTCGGTTCCATCTCTCCCCCCAAGCGCAGAGACCCTAAGCCCCAGGAGGCCCCTGCGGGTGAAACCATCTCTCCAGAAACTTCCCCAGAGTACCCCTCGTAGGAGGTCTCTCAGAAGAGATTGTGCGAGAGGAAGCACATAGACACTCTGGAAGAGTTCGTCAGAAGGATCTCCACGGTCCCCCTCTGAAGATGTCTCCTTTGCAGACATCCTGGAGATTCTTAAGCAGAGGTGTGGCTGGAAGCCCACCATTCCTTCTGAGGACAAGTCATTGTACCTGGAAGCTTTTGGGTCTTGCCCTTCCACCTCTTTGGTGACTCCACCTTTTGATCAGTTGATGAATGTAATAAGTTGGAAGGTGTGGGGCTCGCCGGAGTCAGTAGAACCTGTTCCAAGGAGGCAAATAAATTAATTACAGCACATTCTGAAAAGGAATTCCTCAGCAAGGGCGTCCCAGTAAATGCTATGGTGGTGCCGGTGGCCACAAAGAAGGAATTGTCAGTGACTTCCTTCTCTGTTCGTCCACTGAACAAAGAGTCTTGAACAATGGACAGATATGGAAAGCATATTTTTTCTTCAGCGGCATTTACAGTTAGATCACTGAATTACTGGACTCATTTTATGAGACTACAGAGGGATCTCCTGAAAGAGCTAGGAGATACCCTACAAGGTACTGTAGCTGCAGTGGTTTCAGACAAGGTTTCCTCACAGCTTTCCACCTTAAACTCCGTGGTAAACTCCTCCATGTGACTGATTTCTTAAGCAGCTGATAGGGTGAGCAGGGCAGTGGGTACAGGAATTTCCTTAAGGAGACATTCCTGGGTGTGTTTATGTAATTTTGCTGAACCCTTCAAGTCTTCCTTCATTAATGCCCCATTTGCTGGCTCGTCCTTGTTTGGGCCTAAAGTTAAAGAGACCTTAACCAGGTGCAAATATGAGGGAAAGACTCTGTCTGCCATGGGAGTCCATTTTTCCCTCCCCACTAGACCTTATCCCAAAGGCCAGAAAGGGGGAAAATTGTGGATGTTAAGTTGTCTATCTCGCCTTCATTCTTGCTGGTTGTGTTCGGAGCCAATCCTCGGCTCTGACTCGGCCGTCTTCAAAAGCTCCAGGCCCCCCTATATCCCATGATGCCTGGCACTAGATACCCAGATCTCGTTTGCCTCTTCTGCTGCGAGGTTGTTCTACTGGCTCATGTCGTATAAAACTTTATTATTATTGTATTTTTCTTGTCACAAAACTGTTAGTTTTCAGTGTAGAATTAGTCGTTAGATAAAACTGTTGTATTGTAGTAAGTTAGAGAGTTTCCCCTCCCCCTTCTCTCCCTTTCCTTACCTCAGAAAGGTTTTTCCGTTTTAGTAAAAAAAAAATATATATATATATATATATATATATATATATATATATATATATATATATATATATATATATATATACATTTCCTTAGTATCACTGTTAGTGTTTAGTGTTAGTTATCTATAGTGTTTGTAGTACTGCTTATAGTTTTTGGTTGTGGTAGCTGTAGTCTACAATTTTTAGTGGTTAGTACTTTAACCTTTCCGTGTGTCTTTTCTTGTCCTTGGCTTTCCTCAGGATGTCCAAGGATCCTAAGCTGTCCGGATTCAAGAAGTGTGACTCATGCTGTCAGAAGATGTCTCTGACAGATGGTCACACTTCTTGTGTTTATTGTCTGGGCGCCGTGCACCTGCAGGACTCTTGCTCAGTTTGCCATGCTTTCAGTCCAAGAGTCCTGCAGGAGCGCAAAAACAAATTGATCCTGAGGGGTTTGCTTAAGCCCCAAGATTCACCGGCGAAGGCTCAGCCCGTGAAATCTTCCAGGCCACCTAAACCTTTGGCTCCCAGTTCACAGCTGTCGTTGGGTGAAGCCATACCATCCATCTTGGCTCCGGCTGGAACTGATGTTCCTCCCTCCCAGTCGGCTCCGACACGTTCTTCGGAGCCGTTTGAGAGTCGAAAAAGGTCCAGGTCTCCTTCTCTGGAGTCGATATGTTCAGCTCCGAAATCGCCTCTGCTCCAGTCGGAGCGTAGTCATCGTTCATCCCACTCTTATCGGTCCTCAAGACTTTCAGACCATGACTTGGAAAGAGTGGTCAGTAGGCTGTTAAAATCGCAGGCCCTAGCCAAAATGTTGTCCAGCCCCCCTCATCAGGTGTCGGCTCCGTCCACGTCTGTAGATATTCCTCCACCGACTCATCCTATGAGCTCAGAGCCAGAGTTCGTTGGGGTTTGAGTCATGGAACCATCGGCTCCGATACCTTCTCCTTCGGTTCCGTCGTCGGCTCCGACCCCTTCCATAGTACCGTCCCTGGAGGGATCTGGACGCCAAGACTCCCTCGTCGGCTCTGAGGGGGCAAGTGGCATCAGACCCTTGTCCGACCCCGCTCTCACCCTCGGGGCTTCGGCTCAGGTGAGCTCGGCTCCCACATCTGCCTCGGAGCCATCCCCCACGGTGCGGAGTGGGGTTCTGGTTTCTTCGGAACCGGAGCCCTCTCTGTGTCCGGGCAGGGACGCCTTCAAGGTGATGAGAAGTGTACTGGCCCCCGAGTCAGTCCCACAATCGACTCCATCGGCTCCTCCCCCTAGGGTACCTGCGTCAGCCTCTGCCCCTCTTCCAGACCACAAGCGTGGGGTTCTAGCGCTCCAGGACACCCCTTTGGGTGTATCCTCCTCTTCCGAGGCCTCCCCTGATCATTCAGTGGAGCCACCTCGCAGGAGGAAATGCAAGAGGAAGCATGTTGACTCCCCCGAGTCTGTCACATCAGATACCGACTTAGAGGAGTCGGAAGGGTCCCCAAGATCCCCCTCTGAAGATGTCTCCTTCTCAGACATCCTTGAGATGCTTAGGCAGAGGGGGAACTGGACTGCCCTAAGCCCTTCTGAGGATGAGTCGGTATTCCTGGACACGTTTGGATCCCAACCTTCCACCTCCTGGGTGTCTCCGCCTTTCGACCCACTGATGTCTGTGGTGGCTCGGAAGGCGTGGTCAGCTCCAGACACAGTGGAACCGACCCCTAGAAGACCTGCAAAATTCATTACTGCACCACAGGACAAACAGTTCTTGACCAAGGGTGTCCTCGTTGATGCCATGGTGGTAACGGCGGCCACAAAGAAGGAGTTGGCAGAAACTTCTTCATCTGTCCATCCTCCTAACTAGGAGTCCAGGATGATGGACCGATATGGGAAGCGGATGTTCTCTTCAGCGACCTTTTCCATGAGGTCCCCGAATTACTTGTGCCACTTTACCCATCTTCAGAGGGATCTCCTGAAAGAGCTTGGAGATGCCCTCCAAGATCCATCAGCTGAGGGGGCCCAGGCTAAGGCAGCCTCCCAACTGGCGACTCTTAATTCAGTGGTAAACTCCTCCATGAGGCTCATTTTGTATGCAGCCGATGGTGCGAGTAGAGCCGCAGGCACAGGCGTTGCCCTAAGGAGGCACGCTTGGATGCGGCTATGTAACTTTGCGGAACCTTTCAGAGTGTCTTTCACCAACACCCCTTTTGATGGTTCCTCTCTCTTTGGATCACAGGTGAAGGGTACCCTTACCTCTGCCATAGGAGTCCGTTTTTCCACTCCTTCCAGACCATATCCCAAGGATCAAAAGATTGGAAAGATGTGGTTCCGGAAATCCCAGGGAGCCTTGCCGGTCACACGTGGTGAGTTCCCATCCAGGGGCAGAGGAGGGAACAATAATAGACGCCGCCCTTGTGGCAGAGGGGGTCCGCAAAATCAGGGCAGCAGAGAATCCTTCTCTGAGAAGCCCTTCCAGCATCCCTGAAGGTTTGCCCGGCTGCCCACCTCTGGAGGCAGTCGGGGGAGGATTATTGCTGTACCCAAGAGCATGGCAAGACATAACACAAGACAAATGGGTACAGTCCGTTATATCCAGAAGCTACCGAATTCCCTTTGTTCGCACCCACTTAAGGTCAAACAAGTCCCTTCCAGACGTTCCACCCAATCTAAGGGACCAAGCAGTTCAAGAAATCTCAAAACTGCTAAGAAAAAGGGCCATCCAGCAAGTCCCAGTAGACCAGCAAGGATCCAGAATTTACTCAAGGTTTTTTTTTTGGTACCAAAAAGACAGAGGACTGGAGACCCGTTCTGGATCTCAGCAGACTGAACAGGTCTGTACAAAGAACGAAGTTCTGAATGGTCACGTTACAGTCCATTTTACCCTTCCTGGGTCAGGACAATTAGATGTGCTCTATAGATCTTCAGGATGCGTACTACCACATCAAAATGGACAGACACTCCAGAAGATTCCTTCACTTCCGGCTGGGAACCAGCCATTATCAGATCAGAGCTCTGCCCTTTGGTCTCACCACAGCCCCCAGGGTGTTCACCAAATGTATGGCAGTAGTTACCCCTCACCTGAAATGGCAAGGATTCCAGGTGTTTCCATATCTAAACGACTGGCTCCTCACTGCTACCACCAGGCATCACCTTCTGCGAGCCAGAGACTGCACTATCGACACTTGCTCCAGGCTAGGTATCACAATAAATTTCGAAAAGTCTGCATTGTCGCCCTGTCAATCTATCACCTTTATAGGCGCAAATTGAAATACTAAAGACATGTCAGCGAGCCTCCCACCAGACAGGGTATTAGTGATTCGCCAGCATGTGAAGATTTTATTAGCATGCAAAAGAATTCAAGCCAAATTTGTCCTTCAAACTCTGGGTCTCATGGCAGCAGCGATCATACTTGTCCCTCTAGCTCGTTTTCACATGAGGATTCTCCAGTGGCTTCTTTTCACCCAATGGTCCTTCCAGCAGCTTCCCATGTCTTACATGATTATGATCACACAAGCATGCAAGAAGCACCTTGCGTGGTGGATGGTCTCCACATCAGTGTCCCATGTCAGACCATTTGTACTCCCCCCTCCAGTTGCTACCGTGACCACAGATGCCTCCCTGATTGGGTGGGGGGCATTATCAGGGCAGAACAGTCCAAGGCACCTGGCAACCTCACGAGTACCATCTGCACATAAATGTCTTGGAGATGAGGGCCGTGCTCTTAGCGTTGCAGGCTCTTCAGGACTCTCTTCCTACCGGGACCATTGCAATTCAAACGGACAATATGTCTGTAGTGTGGTACATCCACAAGCAGGGCGGAACCAAGTCCTACCCCTTATGTCGAGAAGCACTCAGACTCTGGCAGTGGGCGATCTCTTCCCAATGGTTTCTGATTGCAACGCACATCCCTGGGAGGTCCAACATCATAGCAGAGAGGCTGAGCAGAGCAATTCTCATGCCTCACGATTGGTCTCTGAACCAGGTAGCTGCGGACCAAATCTTCCGCAAATGAGGCCAACCTTGCTGTGACCTTTTTGCAACTCCCTTCAACAGCAAATGCAGCAATTTCTTCTCTCTCCTTCCACTTCCCGGGCATTCCCCCAGAGATGCTCTAGTCCACGATTGGTCTCAGGGGCTTCTTTATGCATTCCCTCCTTTTCCCCTAATCCCGAAGCTAATTCAGAAAGCTACCGTATTGGGCTGCAAAATGATCCTCATTGCCCCTTACTGGCCTCGACAAATATGGGTTCCCGTTCCTGCATCGCCATCTTCTCGAGCAGCCTTGGACTCTGGACCTAGTTCCAGTCCTCCTGATACATCATTCGGGCGGGCTGCACCAATCCCTATGCTCTCTCCAGCTCACGGCTTGGTTACTCCACTTCCAACTTTAGCCAGGCTTCCAGATATCTCCCCCTCTGTGCGCAAAATCATTTTGTCATCACACAAGTCAACAACTAGAAAAACTTACACTAGTAAGTGGAAACGTTTTTCTTCCTGGGCAGAGTCTAAAAGTATAGACCCCTTTTCAGCCCCTGTACACCACATTTTGGAATTTCTTGGGGAACTCTTCCATGCTGGGTCCGCTTCCGCTACAATTAGAGTTCAGTTAGCTGCAATTTCAAATTTTCACATTGGCCTGTCGGAAAACAATATCATGTCTCATAAGCTATGTAAAGCCTTTCTCAAAGGAACCACTCTGCTCAGGCCTCCAGTGAGAGATCCTCCACCACCGTGGGATCTAAATTTGATTTTAGCTTCTCTAATTTTGCCCCCTTTCGAACCTGCAGCTTCTTGTTCCTTGAAGTTCTTATCTTGGAAAACCCTTTTTCTGGTAGCTATTACTTCAGCCAAAAGAGTTTCGGAACTCCAGGCTCTTTCTATCCATCCCCCATACCTCGTGTTCCACAATGACAGAGTTGCTCTTAGGACTAATCCTTCCTTCCTTCCTAAGGTCTCTTCAGAGAGTAACTTGAATCAGTCCATAGACCTTCCTGTGTTTTTTTCTAACCACTCCAACAGGGCAGAATATAAGTTGCATCAGTTAGATGTTCACAGGCAACTACGCTTTTATTTGCATAGAACTAAGGACATTTGAAAATCGGACTAACTTTTCCTGTCTTATGCAGTCAGTAAACAAGGTCTTCCAGTCTCCAAAGTAACCTTATCCAGGTGGTTGACTTCTATCATCACATTCATATATCAACTGAGAACTAAAAAATTGCCAGTTAAACCAAAAGGTCAATCCACCAGAGCTTTAGCCACTTCGGTGGCCTTTCAGGCTAGGTTGCCCATGGAATCTATTTGTGCTGTGGCTACATGGGCCAACCCACATACTTTCATTTCGCATTACAAGTTGGATTTGGTTTCCAGGAGCAGAGCTGATTTTGGATCCACTGTTCTGAAGAGTCTTTTCCGATGAGCCACCCAGGACTTTAGGTGCTAGGGACACTGTCCCAACCAGCAAGAATGAAGGCGAGATAGACAACTTAACATAAAGTAGTTATGTACCTACCATAACGTTCCATGTTAGTTGTCTTCTTCTCACCTTCTTTCTTGCGTCCCACCCTCCATCCCCCTATCCTAGTGGACCGAGAAGAGTTCCTCTTGGTTTTTCACTGGCTGAGTCTTCTCTGGCTATTCCTTTCTGACTGGTAGTCTCTCCAGTAGGATTTATGCATTCTAGGATAGGATTCCTTTATTATTATGTCTGCAGTTAGACCTACCAAATGAGATCTGGGTATCTAGCGCCAGGCATCATGGGATATAGGGGGGCCTCGAGCCAGTAAGCAGCTCTCGAGCTTTTGAAGATGGCCAAGTCGGAGCCGAGGATTGGCTCCAAACGCAACCAGCAAGAAAGAAGGCGAGAAGAAGACAACTAACATGGAACGTTATGGTAGGTACATAACTTCTTTTTCTGCAAGTCCCAAAGAGGTTTTCCTGATGTACATGTTGATTCTTCCCCTAGGGGCAGAGGGGGAAGTAACAATGGAATACACTGACCTCATGGCAGAGGGGGTCCGCAGAACCAGGGTGACAGGGACTCCTTCCTTGGAAAGCCCTTTCAGCGCTCCTGAAATGAGGCCCATCTCTCCGTCTCTGGAGGCAGTCAGGGGTTGCTTATTGTTGTACCCACATGCCTGGCTAGAAATTACACAGCACAAATGTGTACAAATGGTCATATCCAGAGGTAATTATATTCCCATATCCAATCCCTCTTCAGAGAAACAATCGGTCACAGATGTTCCACCCAGTCAAAGGGATTTTGCAACTTTAGAGGTACAAAAGTTGCTAGAAAAAAGGGTCATCCAAAATGTCCCCACAGACCAAATTGGATCCGGAAATTACTCAAGGTTCTTTTTAGTACCAAAAAAGACAGGGGACGGAGACTGATTCTGGATCTCAGCAGACTAAACAAGTCCATCAAGAAATCAAAGTTCCAGATGGTGACACTGCAGTTGATACTTCCCTTTCTGGGAAAAGACAATTGTATGTGCTCAATAGGTCATCAGGATAAGTATTACCACATAAAAATGGACAGGTGATCCAGGAGACATTTGCTCTTTCGGCTGGGAGCCAGTCATTACCACTTTTGAGCCCTACCCTTTGGTCTCACTACAGCTCCCAGTGTGTTCACTGAATGCATGGCAGTGGTTACGGCTCACTTGAAGCGTCTAGGATTCCGTGTGTTTCCATACCTAGATGACTGGCTCCTAACTGCCACCACAAAGCACCTACTAATAAAAGCAAGGGATGAAACCATTCATCTATGTTCCCAACTAGACATTACAGTAAACTTCAAAAAATCTGCCTTTTTGTCTTTACAGCATCTTATTTTCTTAGGCGCAGATTTAGACTCAAGAAAAATGGTGGCCAAACTTACCCCCAAGAGGATTCAGTCCCTTCACCATCAAATCGAGAATCTTTTAAACAAAAGGAAGGTTCAGGCAAAAACTGTCTTACAGGTTCTGGGTACCATGATGGCTGCAATTATTTTGGTACCTCTAGCACGTTTACACATGAGAGTTCTTCAATGGCTTCTTTTTTCCCAGTGGTCCATGCAAGATCTACCACTGTCATACAAGAACATATTCACAGAATCATGCAAAAAGAACCTATGCTGGTGATTTCATACGACTCAGTTGACAATGGGCCGACTGTTTGTCTTCCCTCAACCAGTAGCCACACTGACCACGGACGCTTCTCAGATGGGGGCATTATCTGGGAAAGACTGTCCAAGGCATCTGGCAGGAATACAAGAACCACTTGCATATCAATGTCCTAGAGATGAGAGCAGTGCTCTTCGCATTGCGAGCATTCCAGGGCTCTCTTCCAATCAGAACAATTGCAATTCAGACAGACAACATGTCAGTAGTGCGGTACATAGGGTCCCTGTTATCGAATGTTTCAAAGTTCGAATGTCATATGGTCGAAACCATATGATCGAACTTTGAAAAGTTTGAAGGTGAAAGGCAACGGCTCCCTACATCCAGAATGGGAAAATGTTCCTGTTCTGCACTGACGTGCGGTATCAGAGTTGGTATATTTAAGTAGGGGGGTGTAGGGGGGCTTTCCCCCCTGCTCAGAGCATTAAGGTAAGGTTTTTTTTTTTTTTTACATTTTTATTATATATTCAAAGATTCAAGTTTTGCTCATATGTTGTCAAACATATGAGGTTCGAAATTTTGAAGCTTCGAATATATAATATAGACCCAGTACATAAACAAGCAAGGAGGAACCAAATCCTACCCCTTTGTCGAGAGGCACAGAGGGTATGGCAGTGGGCTGTCTCTTCTCAACGTCTTCTGATAGCAACGCACATCCCGGGTAAATCCAATATGATTGCGGACAAATTCAGCAGGGCTATTCTGATGCCCCATGAGTGGTCCCTGAAACAGGAAGTCACAGAAACAATTTTCTGACAATAGGGCAAACCTTGCTGTGACCTCTTTACCACGTCCATGAATGCCAGATGCAGCAGCTACTTTGCCTTGATTCCCCCTTCGGGAGAGTCACCAAGGGATGCACTTGTACACGATTGGCCCCAGGTCTCCTTTATGCCTTCCCACCTTTTCCATTGATGCCAAAGGTTCTTCAGAAAGCCAGCAGATTGAGAAGCACAGTGACACTCATTGCTCCATACTGGCCTCGTCAGATTTGGTTCCTCTTTCTGTGCCCCCATCTCCAGGAGGAACCGTAGATTCTGGACCCAGTTCCAGATCTTCTGCTTCATTTGGCGGAGGTATTCCATCCGTCTGTACAAACCCTAAAGTTAGCAGCTTGACTGCTCCAGTTCCATTAATAGCCAGACTCCCTGATATCTCCCCTGCAGTAAGACATAAGGCCTCAACTAGAAAATTATACTCTAGTAAATGGAAGAGATTCCTCCTCTGAGCTTCTAACAACCACATTGTTCCTTTTACAGCTCTGGTTTCAGCAGTGTTAGAATTTCTAGTAAAAATTTTTAACGAAGGTGCCATGGTGGATATGGTTCATGTTAAGTTGGCTGCCATATCAAACTTCCCTACAGGGGAAATGGGAATGAAAATAATGTCCCACAGACTTTGCAAAGCATTCCTGAAAGGTACATTCCTACTAAGGCCTCCAGTGAAAGAGCCTCCTACACCATGGGATCGGAATTTTGTTCTATCTCATTTGATTCAACCCCCCTTTGAACCTGCATCATCATGTACATTAAGATCTGATGTTGTAAATCTTTATTCATTCTTTACTGTTAGGATTTCAGTTCCGTCCTCGGAACTGACATGGCCATTACCAAGCTCACGCCAGCCAAAAACTTTCAGCTAAGACTTACCCATAATGCCCCTCTCATAGTATCTTCAGATCTCATTTGCCATGTTCCTCGTTAGACGTGCCAAGCCTTCTCTCAGCTAAGTGTTAGCTTTTTTTCTCAATTCTAGTGTGTTGTAAGACAGTTTTTTTCTTGTCATCTCTAATCTTTTCCTGTCTCTACTTTATTCTTTCCTGACTAAGCCCTACCCTCTACCTTAGGTAGTTCTTTGTACCATCATTGGTACTACTCCCTCTCTTCCTGCCTTAGTATGCCCTTCGTTTACCTTTGGTATTTCTTAGTACCATTGTTGGTACTCTTTCCTTATCTGTAAAAAAAGAAAGAAAGAAAAAAGAAAAAGAAGTCCTTTCTCTTGTCTTGTTAGTTATTTAGTTTGTTGTGTGGTTAGTGTGGTTATACTCTGTATTATGGTGGATAAGGCCAAGCCTGGTTTCAAACAATGTGATAAGTGTGGGCATAAGTTTCCCAATTCTGACGGTCACGCCCGGTGTGTTTACTGTTTGGGCATTGACCACCTTAATGTTTCTTACGATGTTTGTTCTAGCTTCAGCAACCATACATTCGCTGAACGCAAGAACAAACTTATCCTTAAGGGTATGTTAAAATCACCCTTTGCGGAGGCTCTTTCTGGGATGGAGGTCTCACCACCTCTTAAGCATAAAGACATTAAAAGACATAAGGAGAAACAGAGTCTTTCAGTCCCAACATCCACATCCACCTTGGAACCGAGTTGACACCGGGCTTCTCCCATGTCATTGGCGCAGACAAGTTTGGCACCAGGGTCCTTGTCTTCTCCCTTGGTGCCGCCTTTGATTTTGACTCAGACTCCTTCCAAGGTGCCGACCTTGTTTGTGACACAGGTCCCGACTACTGTACCTGCATCGACACCTCCCCCGGCCATGGTGCTGATGTCTTACATGGCTCCTCTGGTAATGACTCCTTCAGTTCCAAAGATTGAGCACCTTCCAAGAACTAGATATTCTCTTCCTAATGACCCCTTTTTGGAACAGCAATTTAGTCCCTTTCTTGAGACACCAGACTCCCCATCGGCAGCGTCCTTCAGATCCACCAGGAATCTTTCGGAACAGGATGTAGCGAGGGTTGTAGACCAGCTTCTGGCAGCTAGAGGATTAACCACCCAGACCAGGTCTTCCCTCCCCCTTGAAGTGGAAGCTTTCACAGTGTTTTCTCCTGTCTATCCTCCTCCAACCTTCACCTGGGTTTTGGAGACTTCGGTACTGATGACCATTCCGGTACATACTGTCTTGGCACCAACAGAGGAGGTTTCCCTGTTGGCACCAATTACTCTTGGCGCCATAGCGCCTTTGGAACTGGGGCACTCTCAGAGCAGTGATTGGGCTGTCAATACCGTGGCACCCAGTTCAGTGCCGATTTTTTCTGTGGTGCCGTCTATAGCCACGGCTCTCCTGGCAGCTGCCAGTCCACTCAGAGCTCCTCACCTGGAGGCGGGCTCCTCGGGGTGGGGTGTGACACTGGTTCCAAGGTCATCCCTCTTGGTTCTGAGCTCCCATCCCTCCTCGGGTGGGCCTGCTTTCCAGGTAATGGAGAGGGTCCTTGCTTCAACAGGCTCGCAGTTGACACCACTGGCATCAGAACCAGAACCCCCCTCTAGCTTGCAGCTATCTCACCCTCCTACTCTAGAACCTTGAGCACGAGAGCCGCAAGGCTTGCCCTCCAAGGGAACCCTCTCTCCAGAGTCCTCCTCAGAAGATCCCACTGGGGAGCCACCCCGGAAGAAACTTTGCAAGAGGAAGCATCTTGATTCCCCTGAGGAATCCATCACTGAAGACACCGATTGCGATGAGGGAGAAGGGATCCCATGGTCTCCCCTGGAAGATGTCTCATTTGGAGACATTCTCGAGATCCTCAAGCAGAGGGGAGACTGGAAGCCCACCAACCCTTCTTCGGAGGAACTGGAGTTCCTGCAGGCTTTCTGCGCTCAGCCATCTACTTCCTGGGTGACCCCCACCTGCAGATGAGCTCATTCGACTTACTGTGCAGCGTGCCTGGAAGGCCCCAGACAAGATATAACCCATCCCCTGGAGGCCAGATAAAATTTTGTCCACCCCGGAAGACCAGCTCAATTGGTCCAAACAGCTGGTAGTCGATTCCATGGTTGTGGCGGTGGCCACTAAGAAGGAACTGGTGGAAGATAGTTCCACTTTTCATCCCCAGAACAGGGAGTCTTGGGCTATGGACAGACTGGGGAAGAGGACCTACGCTTCAGCGACCTTTGCCATCCAGTTCCTGAATTACCTGCCACACTTTACTCGCGTGAGAAGGTACTGCCTGAGAAGATGCGTGATACCGTTGCCTCTCAGCTAGCTACCTTGGAATCAGTCTTGAACTCCTCGATGTGCTTGATTTCTCACACTACAGAGGGGCAGCTCGAGCAGCCACATGGGCATCCTTATGAGATGACATGCTTGGATGTGTTTGTGTGACTTTGCGGACCCCTTTACATCTTCCTTTGTCAATGCACCTGTTGATGAATCTTCCCTTTTTGGTCCCAAAGTAAGAGACACACTTTCACGTATTGAGAAGGACGGAAAGACCTTGTCTGCTGTGGGCATAGATTTTTCCACCTCCCAGAAGTCCTACTCCAGGAATCAGAGGGGAGGATAATTGTGGTTCAAGAAGTCCCAAGGATCTTTTCGTGACACTCGTGATGAGCAATCCCCTTGGGGCAGTGGGGGACAACTCATTTGGAATATGCCCCTTTTGGGGCAGAGGGGTCCATGTAACCTGGGCGCTAGAGATTCCTTCTCTGGCAGACCCTTCCAGTGCTCCTGAACAGCAGCCTGATTGCTTTCCTCTGGAAGCAGTCCAGGGTCGATTTTCCCTGCATCTACAGGCCTGGCAACTCATAGCAATGGATGCGTGGGTGCAGAGGATAATATCCAGAGGCTATCATATCCCTTTCAACCTCAGCCCCAGACCTGTGAAATGAATCCCCGATGTCCCACTCAGTCAGAGGGAGGTTGCAGCCTTAGAAATCGAAAAGCTACTAAGAAAAAGAGTAATCCAACCAGTCCCACCAGACTAAAGAGGATCTGGCTTTTACTCGAGGTTCTTTTTAGTGCCCAAAAAAGACAGGGGACTGGAGACCAGTCCTGGATCTTAGTTTACTAAACAAATTCATCAAATCTCAAAAATTCCGGATGGTCATGGTACAGTCCATTCTCCCCATTTTGGGGAAGGACAACTGGATGAGCTCTATAGACCTCCAGAACGTGTATTACCACACAAAGATGGATAAACGCTCCCGGAGTTTTCTCCGCTTCCGGCTGGGAGCCAATCATTATCAGTTCAGGGTACTGCCCTTTGGTCTCTCGACAGCCCCCAGAATGTTCATCAAATGCATGGCAGTCGTAGTAGCTCATCTCCGACTACAACGATTCCAAGTGTTTCCATATCTAGATGATTGGCTCCTTACCACCACATCCAGGAATCTTCTCATTCTGTCTCTCTTACTCTCATGGTCTTGCTCTTCACCTAGGTATCACGATCAACATGGGCAAATCGCACATGTCTCCATCAAGAGCACAGGAATTCATTGGAGCGATCTTTGACAACACAACATCCTGTCAAGCTTCCCTCCCTCCTCACAGGCTTTCAAAAATAAGAAACCACATTCAAGTCCTCCTCCTGCAGACATTTGTACCAGCATGCCTTGTACTACAATTACTGGGCTCTATGGCAGCAACCATTACCTTGGTACCACTGGTGAGGTTGAACATGAGACTATTGCAGTGGCTCCTCTCATCACAATGGTCGATTTTAACTCACCCACTCGACCACAAAATACTCCTTACAAATCTTTGCAAGAAACAAATGCTTTGGTGGATGAAGGCAGTATCAAGTCTTTGGTGTCAACCATTCTGTCTTCCCCAGCCCAGGGCCACTGTGACTATGGGTGCTTCTCTGTTAGGGTGGGGCGGGGGCATTCCCAGGTAAAGACAGTCCAAGGCACCTGGTCCCCCATGGAGACCAATTCGCACATAAATGTCATGGAATTGAGGGCAGTTCTCTTAGCATTGCAAGCATTCCACACATCCCTTCCTTCCGGGACCATTGCAATTTCAATCGGACAACATGTCAGTCATCTGGTACATCAACAAACAAGCGGAACCAGGTCTTAACCCCTGTGTTGGGAAGCCATGAGAATTTGACATTGGGTGATGGCTTCCAACCGCTTTCTTATAGCAACACACATTCCCGGGAGTTCCAATCTTATTGCGGACAATCTGAGCAGGAACATTTTGATGCCTTACGAGTGGTCCCTCAATCCTATAATAGTGGATCAGATCTTCTGCCGTTGAGGCAGGCCTTGCTGCGACCTGTTTGCTTTTTCCCTAAACAACAAATGGAGAAGCTACTTTGCCCTGATCCCCCCTCAGGGAGAGTCACCAAGGGATGCTCTGATGCACAATTGGCCCCCGGGTCTGCTGTATGCCTTTCCCCCGTTTCCACTCATCCTGAAATTCCTCCAGAAAGTTCAAAGGTTGAGAAGCAGAGCGATCCTCATTGCCCCTTATTGGCCCCATCAAGTCTGGTTCCCTTTCCTATGGCCTCACCTGATTCAAAGTCTGTGGATCCTGGATCAATCCCAAGGTCTGCTGTCTCATCCTCAGGGACTGATTCACCCCAATCTCCACAGCCTCAAGCTCACAGCTTGGTTTCTCCACTTCCAATGATTGCCAGGCTACCTGATATTTCATCCCCTGTTTGTGAGATTCTTCTGGCTTCAAACAAACCTTCCACCAGAAAAATGTATTATAGTAAATGGACTAGGTTTTTTAGATGGGCCAAAGAACATAACATAGATCCCTTTTCCATGCCTATTCAGAAGATCCTACAATACCTGACTACCCTATTGCACGCAGGAGCTTCAGCATCGACAATTACAGTGCATTTAACAGCTATTGCAAATTTTCTCAATGGAATTGACAATCCAACTGTTATGTCACACTGACTGTGCAAGACCTTCATGAAAGGAGTATTACATATTAAACCTCCTGTCAAGCCTCCTATAGAGCCACGGGACTTGACTTTGGTGCTTCAGTCGTTAACAAGTCCTCCCTTCAAGCCTTCTAACTCCTGTGATATAAAATTTTTGTCTTGGAAAACTCTGCTTCTAGTAGCCCTTACCTCAGCGAGAATACTATCTGTGTTGCAGGCCTTGAGTGTCAAGAGACCTTATTTGATTTTTCATAGGGAAAGAGTGTCCCTACATACTGACCCCTCCTTTTTGCCCAAGGTCATTTCTGGGTTTTCCATTAATCAATCTATTGACCTACCAGTTTTCTTTCCTCACCATTCAAATAGAGGGTAATATCTTCTGCATGCCCTCAATGTTCATAGGCAATTTCATTTTTACTTGGACAAAACTAAATCTTTCAGAAAAATGGATCAATTGTTTGTGTCCTTTACAGGACCCAGCTTGAGTAAGCCTGTTTCCAAAATGACTTTATCTTCTTGGCTCAGAAACACCATTACTTTTATCTACCATCAGAACAAAGTGTCCTTACCTTCCATAATAAAGGCTCACTCTACTAGATCGATGGCTACTTCAGTGGCTTTTCATTCCAGAGCCTCTATGGATGATATCTGCACAGCAGCCACTTGGGCAAGACCTCATACCTTTATCGCTCATTACAAATTGGATTTGGCCTCCAGGGGTCAAGCATCTTTTGGTTCTATGGTGCTCAGAAATGCACTTCTGTAGGGCCACCCAGGACTCAAGTAGCTGGGGACTCGGTCCTAACAGTAAGGAATGAATAAAGATTTACAACATCAGATAAAGAGGTTATGTCTTACCATAATGTTCCATCTGTGTTGTAGATCTTTATTCATTCAGTACTTCATGCCGTCCTTCCCCCTGCCTGGACTCCTGGTGGACTTTAGGATTTTCTTATTAGTTAAGGTATCTGCTCAGACAGAGCCTCCTACTATCATTATTATTACTTCTATACTATAATGGAGGGCAAACTCGATCTGAACAGGCTATGAGAGGGGCATTGTGGGTAGGTCTTAGCTGAGAGTTTTTGGCTGGCGCGAACTTGGTAACGGCCGTGTCGGTTCCGAGGATGGAACTGAAGTCCTAACAGTAATGAATGAATAAAAATCTACAACACAGATGGAATGTTATGGTAAGATATAACTTCTTTTTTCTGTCATGGAAGGCAGCACTACTTGTTGCCATAACGTCTGCTAGACGAGTGTCTGAACTTCAAGCTTTGTCTATAAGCGTCCCTGCACATAACTTTTCACAAAGATAGAGTTTCCTTATGAACTATCCCTTCCTTCCTACAAAAGTGTGATGAGAAGCCAATCTAAACCAATCCACTGACTTACCAGTTGTTTCCCTAATTATGGCAACAAGGCAGAATATAAGTTACATCAGTTAGAGGTACACAGACAATTACATTTATACCTGCATAGAACAAAAGATTTCAAAAAATCAGACCAGCTATTTGTTTCCTTCTCAGAAAAGAAGGGGCACCCAGTTTCAAAGGTCACACTCTCTAAATGGCTTACAGACTGTATCTCCTACACATACATTTCTCAGAACAGAGAACTACCTGGAAAAGTGAAAGGTCATTCCACCAGACCTATTTCAACTTCTTCAGCCTTCCAGGTGAGGCTACCTATGGATTCCATTTGTGCAGCAGCTACATGGGTAAAGCCTCATACCTTTATCACTCATTACAAAGTAGATTTGGCCTCCAGGAACAGGACCTCCTTTGGGTCCACTGTTCTGAAGAGTTTGTTCCCTTGAGCCACCCAAGAAAGAAGGTTCTAGGGACACTGTCCCAACCAGCAATGAATGAAGGTGAGATAGGACAACATAACATTAAGAAGTTATGTAGTCACCATAATGTTCCATGTTTGTTGTCCATCTCGCCTTCATTTTTGCGTCCCACCCTCCTTCCCCCACCTTTGCTCCTGGAGGATCGGACTGATGCTTCTTACTATAATTGGATTATGGAGTTTCTGAATCTCTTCTGAGTCTTGTACAGACATGTTGGTTTAATTATAGGTAAATAGTCATGCTTTTACTTGCAAACAAGATCTGTGTAATCTTCCCCGAGCATCATGGGATAGGGTATAGCCCTGAGCCAGTAGAAACTCTCGAGCTTTTGAATTAGGCCAAGTCGGAACTGATGCTCAGTTCCGAACCTAACTAGCAATGAATGAAGGCGAGATGGACAACAAACATGGAATGTTATGGTAAGTACATAACTTCTTATTTGGTCTCCAGGGGTAGAGCATCCTTTGGTTCTATGGTTCTAAGGAATATTCTCCCTTGAGTTACCCAACAGTCAAGTAGCTTGGGATGCAGTCCCACAAGTGAGAATAAAGGTGAGATTGATAACATCACATAAAGAAGTTATGTACTTACCATAATGTTTCATATGTATTGTCCGTCTCTGCCTTTATTCTCACAACCCACCCACCATACCTCCTGCCTATGCTCCTGGGAGACCAGATAGTACTAATTGGGCATAATTGGACTCTGTAGCCTCAGAAACCACTTTCCTTTTAAGCTATGAATAGCTTTACCTATAATATTATTTATCATAGGCTAACAAGATCTGAGGGAGTTAGGGAACTGCATTTTGGGTAAGGTAGAATGCCCACGAGTTTTGCTGAAAGCCTCAAGCTTTTGTAAAAGGCTGAGATGGATCCAATGGATCAGATCTGACTCAGAAGTGAGAATAAAGGTGAAGATGGACAACACACATGGAACGTTATGGTAAGTACATAGTTTCTTTCTTCTCTGCCAATGGCTCTAAATATAAAGCAACTTACAAGGGGGAAGAGGACACACCTGCCTGGTTCCTCTGTTCAAACACAACTTATCAGAGAGGAACACTCCAATTTTAATTTTTGCTTCGAATTCTTCACATATTCTCCTAATTAGCCTTATTATTGTCTCAGGGAATGCAAATGCTTCCATTGCCCTTAAAATCCCATAAAATCCCAGCATACTCTGTTGAACACTTTCTCTGTATCAACACCCACCGACAACAGTGTTGTTTTCTTAAATTCAGATTCCTCTGGATCATCGTTGTTCTATTAATGTTGTCAAGTATTTGCTTCACCTTCACAAAACCACATTGATCTGTATTATCAAGTCTGACAGCGCTTTGGCAATTATTTTAGCTAATATAGACATAAACACTTTATAATCATGGTTTAAAATTGAATGGGCCTATATGAAGCTGGGTCTGATGAGTCTTTACCATCCCTTGATAATAGAGCCACCACATCTTTCTTCCAAATTGATGGTTCTTCTCCTCTTTTTAAAATACTGTTAAAATCTTCCAAATCTTTATCACTTTCTTCCCCACTAATGTCCGGACTTCCATAGGAATACCTTCCATTCCTGGAGACCTTCCTGAAGTCTCATCCCCTACTATCTTAACTGTTAGTTCTTGAGCATTGTTTACCTCTAACCTAGATGTAATTAAGTCTTCTATAAATATTATCATTTCTGCTCTTTCTTGATTTCCATATTTCTCTGCTTTACACAAATTTTCATACAATTTCTGAAATATCTCTAAAACCTCTACAGGATTTCTTTTTATTTTTCTTGTTATAGTCTCCCTAAGTTTGGTAATGTCCCTTTCCACTTTGTGTAAAAGTTTTTGTGATCTGGAGTTATTATCAAAAAAAATAGTTGCTTAACAGCAAGCTTTCTAAATTCATGCATATTATCTGATACACCCTTATTTTCTGTTTATGACTCTGCATTTGTGCCTCCTCTTGTTCTCTGAGATTTACAGTACTTTAACCTTTGTCAGTCCCTCTAAGTAATTCTTATTACTTCTTGACCATTTCTCTTCTTTTTTTATTAATACCGTTTTTAAACTCCATTTTCATTTTATCCCATTCACTAGATATAACCACTGAAGATATTTACTTTTTCCCTAATAATAATTTCCACTACACAGTCCTTAAATTCCTCTCTTTTTAACAGGTAGCTGGGAAAGCGCCCATGTTGCATTCTTATTTCATTAATCTGCATTTTTATCTTAGTTTTTATTGGTGCCTGATCTGAAATAGTTATTGAATGTGTCAAAGCTTGTAAGTAAATGCAAATGTTATTGTAAACTATAATTTCTATCTAAACTAGCCCAGTTATTCTACATCTCACATCTTCCATACCAAATATTTTCCTGAATTTCTTCATAAATCTATCCTGATATATCCTGTCCCCCTGATACATCTTCACTATTGCAAATCAAGTTCCAGTCCCCCTTATAAGTAATATTCCCTGCTGAAAGCTGATTATTTCACCTAAAAATTTCTTAAGCTCCATAATAGCAATTTTGGTCAAATATAAATACATGCAAGTGTAATCCTCCTCCCTTGCCAGTAACTCCTTACTACCACAAATCTACCATTATTGTTTTTTTCCCTCTGCTATCACTATTGGAGCCCTTTTAAGAATTAGTGGTGCTGCGGTAGCGTTGTCGCCTCACAGTAAGACGCTGTCCGGTTCGACTCTTAGTTAGAGCGTCTCCTGCATGGAGACATGCATGAATGGGCGTACCTTCATTGAAGGTTGTGCGTCAGGGCTGGCAACTCGGTATGTAAAAATCAACTGCTAATCATTAGCGGACCAGAGTTCCGCTGTGGCGACCCCTAACCGGGAAAAGCCGAAAGTCACAACAACAACTCTCCTTTTCCTTTGTCCATGATATTCTGTTGATTATCCATACTGAAATCCTTACTTTGTGAAATTCACATGCTCTTCTCTTTCCAAATGTGTCCTCTACATCACTGTCATTTGCATTCTGAATTTCATAATATATTTCAGTAAGCTTTCCATTTCGTCTGTACCTGTGAGGCCATTTACATTCCAAGATAATATGGACAGCATAGCCATTATGATAAAATTCTATTTTTCTAACTATTATAGAAGACATTTTAATGTGTATTTCCAACTTTTGTGTTACATGCACACACTAATGTCTGGTAGGCTGATATTTTATTTAGTTATTTCTTCTCATCTCAATTTGAACCTTTGTCACATTTTCAAAGACTTTTTGTTTTAATCAAAACTCTCAAACAAAAAAACTAAATACATTTTCAAAACACCCCACTCCCTCTTAATTAGAATAAACACATAAAACTGTGTACATCTTTAAAACATGAAGTTACCCCCCCCCGATAGCAACAATTGTCCCAAATCAACAGCTGCACCTGCAGGCATTACATTACCTAAGATTAAGGTTACCCATGCTAAATCACATGCTACAGCTTGTGTTCCCACTTACACTGATTGCTGTCTGTTCTTTTCCTATCTCTATTCTCCTCCCAGATGTGAAAAACAGCATGTGTGCTTTCAGAAAACATTAACTTCTAGCCTTCAGAAAAAAGTGCACTGGCCGTCTTTAAATAAAACTAAATTGTACACTATTCTTTTAAATACATTAAATATTAAGGCTACTAGGGAGGCTGCTTCCTCTTATTCACTTCCCATAATTTCAAAGTTTATTTTTCACTGAACCGGTTGCCATTGTACCTTAAATTTTGCATTTCCCTCAGCAAAAAATGTTCAGAACTCTCAAGATTAATTGTTTGCACCTGCAGGCAGCTTGTCTCCATGGAAAAGTACTCAGCAATGAATCTTCATAAATTTCACTCAGAAGAGAATGTACAGCTGCCTTTATATGCAGACTTCCTAACTCTCAGTGAACATTAGCTAATGGGAAAAAACAAGGTAATATCTTTTCAGATATATGAAACTTAGTATTTTTCTTAGCTTTCATCATTTTGTCTTATTTTTAAAGCCTTCTTGCTTACAAAACCACTTGTTGATAGCTGAAGCCAAGGGTATTAATCTAGACATTCACCTTTGTAAAAATAAGAAAAAAAATATTTTCATTCTACATATGCTGTAATATTACACTTTTCACCCCATCCCCACCTCAGCAGCCCAAGATCACAGCATATTAATATTAAACATACTTTTGTGCAGCCTTTCTTCACTTCTTATACAGTATTTCTTGCAAATAAACATACATTTTACTTTAATATCTGTAATACATACAACAGGCACAGAAAAGACACCCCTTCACATTTAAAATACATTTGCCCACACAATATGCAAAACTGCTTTACTATATAAAACATGCAGTTTATATCATGAAATGGTTTATACAATACAAATAAGAACAAAATTGTTTTACTTAAAATTATTTCCCCCTTTTAGTATCCTTCTAAACATTAATGACATATCTACTTTACCCACAATTTTAACAAACTCAACTAAAAGTCCAGCCTTTTTCAGCCACTTTCTCTTGCAAAGTCAAGTTACACAACTGTGACTGATGCTTTATAGTTTCACATTTATTCACTAATTTCAGTTTTGATAGTCTTCTTTCTCCATCTCCCATCTCTGGTTCAAGTCCTATGTAATCCAAACTCTTCTAGTCAACAATTGTGCTTTTTTTCTGTCTCTCAAGAATTTTCCTTTGGGACATTGGAAGATGTGGCAAACTGTCTCTATGAACCCTCCTGTTAGAAAAATGAGAAGCAAGTCCCCATCTGCTTGCTGACTCATTTTTTGTTAGGTAAACTTTAATTACTATTTAGCTTGTTCTGCATTAAAAAAATCATTGACTCTCCAGGAAAAAAAATACTCTGAAGACACCTGGATAGCACTCGATTCCCACACATGCCATTCAGTATTTCCCTGATTGCTGGGATAAATTGGCTTCTCTACTGCCTGGTGTTTGGTAAATAATCATTTTCCACAAACATTCTGCTGTCTCCAATGTTAACACTTTGCCCTTCTTCTGCAGTTTTGTCAAGATCATGATTTTGTCTTTACTAGCATAGTCCTTGGATGCTTTCTCATGGTCAGGTTTGCAGCACACACTCAATGTGCCCTTTCAGTTAACAAATCCTGCTTTGGAACACCAATCCAGTTGCATATTTGTGCTTTCATAAAATTAATACAGTCTGTTCCTAAAAGTTTCTCCCATACAGCAGAATATCTCAGGTTTTCTCTGTGCATTCTGTCTTTTAACTCTACTTTTTTTAAAACAGCCCTTCTTGAAAAGCCTCATACCTGTGCAGCTTTTTCTTTATTTCAGCCTTTGATGTTTGAAGTTTTATCATTTTATCTGTACAGCTAGTTAAAGCTTCTTCTATTTTTTCCAACCTTTTGTTATTTGAGATTATATATTCCTTCCGTGTTTAATTTATTTTACTTACATGTGAGTACATTTGATTCTTTTTTTCCCTCTAAATTACTTGAAGCCATCTCTTGAACCAAAGCTGAAGCTTGAAGTTCCAGAACGTCTGCACATTGAGTTACAGCTTAAATCTAGCTCTCCCAGTATGAAAACAGAAACTCAGCAGAGAAGGCCAGTGGACTTTTGATGTTCTGGGTAAATTTCAGTAACTGGCTATTAAATGC
Source organism: Protopterus annectens (assembly GCF_019279795.1). Taxonomy (NCBI): domain Eukaryota; kingdom Metazoa; phylum Chordata; order Ceratodontiformes; family Protopteridae; genus Protopterus; species Protopterus annectens. The sequence goes on along the minus strand of NC_056742.1, from coordinate 340,027,237 downwards.
ACTGCCTGGATGCCAGGAAAAAAATACAGAGAACCTGAAGGAAAATCAGCTACAAAAGGTTAGGGTAAAACACTGACTGGGAAAAGTACTGCAGCTGTTGAGCAAAAAGCAGTGCAAACTCTAGACATGACTTCCAGTAACCTAGAGAAAAACATAAAACAACTGCACCCAAACCTGTTTAAAATAAATGAAACACTGATGGAGTATATCAACTCAAACAACAAAAGTCTGGAAAAAATGGAAGAACCTTTTAACAGATATTCAGATGAGGTAATAAAACTGCAAAAATCAGTGGTCAAAATGAAGAAAAGGCTGGCTGAATAAAAGACTACACAAGAAGAGATGTCTCAAAAAAATAACAGAATTAGAGGACAGAGCGCATATGGGAAAACCTGAGATTTTCAGCTATATCAGAGAAGCTGGAAGGAACAGACTGTATTCATTTTATGAAAGCACAAATAAGCAACTGGACTAGTATTCCACAGCAGGAGTTGTTAATTCAAAGGGCACATTGTGTGTATGCTCCAAACCTGGCTATGAGAAAGCAACCTGCACCTTTAATAGCAAGGATGCAATACTACGAGCAGAAGGAGTTGATTCTGTGGCAGAAGGACAAAATACTTAAAGTGGGAGACATCAGAGTGTTTGTGGAGAATGATTACTCATTGTACACCAGATAGAAGAGGAATAAATTTATTCCACTATTCAGGAAATGTCAAGAAACGGAAGTGAGATTCACACTGCTGTACCCAGCTATCTTCAAAATATTTTTCCATGGCAGGACAAGATAATTTTTGATAAAGTACATGCTAAGGAGAAAATACAAAAGTCTGTCCAACAAAAAGTGAGCTATAAAATAGTAGGAAGTGGAGATTATGCTTCTTGTTCTTCTGGCAATAAAGACCAGGAAGAAACTGTGCCAGTGAAATATTTTCCAATGTTTCAATGGAAAATGCTGGAGAGAAGGTAGGGAGCATGAGAACTGACTAAAACAATCGAGAACATGTTGAAAATGAAGCAGCAACAGGATTTGGGAGATGGAGATGAACAGGAATAAAACCAGTAACTTGGGAAATGACAAATGTGGGATTAGAAAGCAATAATTATATTTGTGAAATATAACAGAACAAGAAACTCTGGAAATATTAGACTTTTTTTGGACTTTGCTGACTTCATGTCATTAATGTCTAGAAAGATACTTAGGAGAGGGGAAGAGGAAGGAGAAAGTTATAAGTAAAACAATTATTTTCTTAATAGTACTATTTATATAGTGTATGATTTTCTTTGCATGCTATAAAGTTTTCCCAGTTGTTTTTAAGTGTAATGGGAATGCTATATAAACAGGTGCTCCTGTTTTTTTTTCTTTTTTTGTTCTCCCTTCTCTCTTTCTCTTCGTTCAGTTTTAAGAAATATAGGCACTGCAGTGTACAAAAGTCTGTTTAAAAGAGCATGACAAAAGAAAAAAACTTAATGTGCTTTTTTCTCACTCTTGCATGGGAGATGACTGGATTAACACCCTTAGTTTGCTCTAGTAACAAATTTTAAGAGAAAGCAATTAAATGGTTAAAACCTCACATAAAAGATATTGAAATAGTGCCACCAAACTACTCTATCATCAGAAAAGACAGGGCCCACAAAAAGGGTGGTGGGGTAGCTCTACTCTACTCATCCACCCTTTCCATTACTCCCTACAACAAACCCATTCCTCACTTCTCCAATGCTGAACTAGTTCTAGCTCTGTTTCAATTAAATAAACACAAACAAATTTGCATAGCCTCACTTTACATCCCCCCTGGAGATAATACCTCTGTACTTGAGGATATCCTATCTTGGCTTTCTACCAATATCAGTAATGAAACCATTCTCATGGGAGACACAAATATCAATTGGTCTTCCATTGATTCTCCTACACACCCTCTAAACATCAACCTATATAAGTACTCTCAGCTAATCAACCTGACTACCAGGCCCTCTAAAGACTTCTCCAGTGGCACTACCCTAGACTGGATATTAGTCTCTCACCCCCACTACTACACTGATAGTGGAACTCTCCCTCACTCCCTCAGCGACCACCTTCCTATTTTCACTAGACTTCCATCTCCATTACATGTAACTCATAATTACATCACCACTCGGAACCTTAAAAACTTCAACCCAATAACCTTCTCAGACTCCCTAAAATCAATAAACTGGAACTCACTAAAAACACTACCCTTGGACAATGCAGTTGCACACTTCAATACAATTTTCCTTCATCTACTGGATAGTCTTGCCCCCATAAAAACCAAAAGAATACAAAACAACTCCGCCCCATGGCTAACAAAAAACACACTAACTGTCATGCGACATAGAGACAAAACCTGGGCACAGTACCAAAGATGCAAAACTCCAACCACCCTTATTGAATTCAAAACACTTCGCAATTCCGTAAAAAAACTTATCACAGCAGATCGACAGAATTACTTCTCCTTACTCCAAAACAACCACAAAACCAATCCTCAGAAATTCTGGAAAGGCATCACTACCCTCCTAAAACCTGGCACAGCAGAAAACCCAACCCCAGACCCAAACGCATTAGATATAGATCTAGCTACCCAATTCAACTCTTTTTTCATAGACTCTATTACCAAACTAACCTCATCCTTCTCTAATAACACCTCACCCCCTGCTTCTGCATCCCCCCTCCTGTCATCCCCTACATCTCCAATCACTCAACTTCCACCATTCTCCCTAAAACCCATTCCTACTTCTACCATAAGAAAACTCCTGCAAAACTAAAACCATGCACCAATGCTCGATAACATTCCCTCATCCTTCCTCAGCATAGCAGCCGAAGCCATTGCCTTCCCCATCAGCATCCTAATCAATCGTTCTATCCAAGAAGGGCTTGTACCCAAACTCTGGAAAAGGGCATTCATCATTCCCTGCACAAAGGAGGCAATAATAACAATATTACTAACTTTCGTCCCATTGCCATTCTCTCTCCTATATCAAAAATTCTAGAGAAATGTATTCATCTTCAACTCCTTCCCTATCTCATAGATAATAACTTACTAACTCCCACACAACATGGATTCAGACCCGGCCACAGCACCATGACGGCCCTCCTTTCCTTCCTGGAAACTGTAAATAAAGCCAGAGATTCTGGCTCTACTGTATCTACACTCTTTCTTGACCTCTCTAAGGCCTTTGATACCATCTCTCATAACCTTCTCCTAACTAAACTATCTAACCTAAACCTATCCCTTTCCTCTCTCAATTGGTTCACCAGCTATCTCTCCAACAGGCAACAAGCTGTCAAGTGGAAAAAAGCCATCTCCTCTTTCCTTAACACACCCACTGGCATCCCCCAAGGTTCCATTTTGGGTCCTCACCTTTTCAATATATTTATAAATGATTTCTTCCACTCATTACCCCATGCTAAACTTATTCAATATGCAGATGATTCCACAATTATCTGTTCAGCCACATCCATCCCTGCTCTCTTAAAACTGACTCAAGACGCCTTTTCTACCACAGAACAGTGGATGATGGACAATCATCTAGCACTCAATGCATCAAAAACCAAACTTATGGTATTTACCCCCTCTAAAACCAACACCATTGATAGAAAACTAATTTCCATCACTAGTCAGAATAACACACCTCTTGAACTGGTATCTGAAACTAAACTACTAGGAGTCCAGATTGACGACCAGCTTAAATTCAGTAACCACCTACAACTAAACATAAAAAAAACCCACCAAAAACTTGGTATGCTCTATCGACACAATCGATTCCTCACTAGATCTACTAAGCTCACTCTTGCTACTACATTTCTCATCCCTTCCCTCCTTTATGGTGCCCCTCTGCTAACAAACCTACAATCCTCTCTCAAAACAAAACTGTCCTCTTGTTATAATAAAATTGCCAAATTTGCAACTAGCCACAAATCATCTACCCATCACTGTGTATCTCTCCACAAACTTAACTGGCTAGAGCTTCCCAACCATCTCTCCTACACTCAGCTTACCTTTGCTCATAAACTAATTTTTCAGCCCTCCCTCTGTCCCTCTCTCAGCTCTACCTTTAAAATGCACCTGCCACAAAGACTCCTAAGATCTAATAACCAAAACCTAATAGAACTGTACAAACCCCGTCACTCTCCAGGACAAAACCTCCTGTCCTTTGCCCTGGCACGCCTATGGAACTCCCTTCCTCCTTCCATCCATATCATCACCAACCTCCCTGCTTTTAAAAAATCACTGCACTCACATCTAACATCCTCATGGGAATGCTCCTGCTCCCACCCCTCCTAGCCTGTTCTTCACTTCTTATGGGCAGCTTTACCATATATTACCAGACACCGAATAATAAGCCAACTGTAATGACATCTTATAATTCTTTTATTCTATTATTTCACTCAAGAAACTATATATGTACTGCAGCAATAATTTGTTTTGCTACAAAATGTAACCTTAACATTTTTATTATACCTGCTTAAATGTTAGTGTTTCTACAAAAAAAAAAAAAATTTTTTCCTTTGTAAATGCTTAATCTTTGCTTTATCTTGAACCCACAAATTTCCACAATTGTAAACTACTGTAATCTTTTTGTTTACCAATGTTTTAAAGCTTTGTCTTTCACTTACAAATGATTGAAATTGTAAACTGATGTAATCTCTTTTGTAACCTTTGTTTTGGAGCTTTTCTCCCCAGGACTCCATTGAAAACGGGTTCTTATTGGCCCAATGGACTATCCTGGTAAACCAACTGCTAATAAATAAATAAAATAATAAATAAATGAAAAAGAATATTAAATATTATAAGGCTTTTTTCTAGCAAATAAATGTATGCTTAGTAGCAGTTCTGTATCTGGTCCTTATGTCTCCATGGAGACAATCTGATAAAGAGAAGTTGGCTAGGAAAAAAATAAATTGGCTAGGAGATAATGTTCTCTGAGAGCATTTAGGTGTTTTTCCAGCTGGGAAAGCTATAAAGATAAGACAAAACTTGACAGCACTTAGTAGAAGCACAGGCTGCACCATGTGTCTTAGCATGGATAACCTTTCTTTTAGGTTAACTCAAGTCTGGGAGTGTTGCTGTCAGTTTGGGACATTTGTTCCTATTAGAAGGGTAAATATTCAATATTTGAATGTGTACATAGATTTGTGTGTTAGTATTAAGTTAAAACATTTTAGGGGGTATTGCGGTGTGTTTGTTTTTTTTTTCTTTGTTTGAGGGCTTTCAATAAAACAAGAAGTTCTATAAGATGTGACATAGGTTCAAATGTCAAGCTCGAGAACTGAGGAGGGACTGGGATTTTGGATGTAGATCTTTAAGAAGAATAACAATAATCATACAGAATATTATATTCATAAAGCAACAGAAAGTATTCTAAGAACTAATTAGTTTTAGAAAACTGGCAAAGGAAGGTAATCTCTAACCTGCAGTCCAAATAAATTCTTGGTGTCTTCCCATTCTGTTACCTTTTCCTCTCTAGTTATTTGCTCCCAATACCTTGGTTCCTTTGCCAGTTTTCTTCAATAAATTCCAGACCCCTCTTGCCTTTTGTCTATATCTCTAATTGCAGTCATCTGTATTGTCAGAATCTCCTTTATCCATTCCCATATTGGCTTAGTTCTTAGAATATTTTCTGCTACTTTATGAATTTTTGATTAAGCTCTATTATAGCAGTTTTAGGTGGAATATAAATACATGCCAATGTAATCCTCATCCCTTGCCAGTAGCCCCTTAGTACTACAGATCTACCATTATTGTCTTTTTTAATCCTCTTCTATCAGTATTGGAGTTCCTTTTGCAATTAATATAAGTACTGATGTTAAGTTGTCTATCTCACCTTCGTTCTTGCTGTTTGGGTTCGGAGCTGATCCTCGGCTCTGACTCGGCCATCTTCTATAGCTCGAGAGCTGTTTACTGGCTCGAGGCTACCCCTTATCCCAGAATGCCCAGCGTCAGCTACCCAGATCTCATTTGCCATTTCAGCTGCGAGGTTGCTTCCTTACTGGCTCAGGCTTAGTATAATCTTTTTGATATTATATATTGTTGTTTTTTTCTTGAAAGTTTGTCAAGTAATTATCTTTTTAGTATATAGATAATATTCCTTATCCCTTTTTTGCATTCTTGTGTATTTTAGCTTTGTTAGCCATCACTCCATAACTCTCAGGTCTTCTGTTCCCTTGAACTCATTTAAATTAGAGAGTTCTCCCTCCCCCCTCCTAGGATAGCCATTTAAATTAGAGACTTCCTTCTTTTCTTAACTGTAAAACAAAAAAAAAAACTCTATTTGTTCTTGTTTTTATAGTATAGTTTTTCATTATTTGTTGTGTGGTTGTTCTTACTATAATGTCTAAACATACTAAGGTATCTGGCTTCATAAAGTGTGACTCATGCTGTCAGAAAATGCCTCTGACAGATGGGCACACTAGTTGTGTTTATAGTTTGGGCGCTGTTCACCTGCAGAACTCCTGTTCTATATGTCATGCTTTTAGTCCAAGGGTCCTGCAGGAGTGTAAAAACAAATTAATCCTTCGGGGATTATTGAAGCCTCAGGATTCTCCGGCTAAAAGTACTCAGCCAGCAAAATCCCCTAAGTCTGTCAAGCCGTAGACTCCACCTTCAGAGACGACTCATTTACATGACCAACCAAGTATGTTGGTACCGGCTGGCACCGACAAGACAACTCCTCTGTCGGCTCCATCTGCTATTTCAAAGCCGTAAGAGACTGAGGTCGCCATCCTTGGAGTCCATCCACTCGGAACCACAGTCACCTTTATTACAGAGTGAAGGTAGCCATCATTCTTCCCACTCCTCTCGATCCTCTAGATTATCGGATCATGATGTGGAGAGAGTAGTAAGTAGGTTGCTTAAGTCACAGGCACTGGCAAAAATTCTGTCCAGCCCACCTCAACAGGTATCGGCTCCAACCACCTCTATTTCTATTCCTCATCCGACTACTTTTAGCTCGGAGCCGGAGACTGGATCCGCAGGCAGTAGAACTGTCGGTGCCAATCATCATTTCTCCTTCGATTCCGACATTGGCGCCGATTACCTCGATTGTACCTTCTATTGAGGGATCTGGGTGCCGAGGCTCTCTCGTCGGCTCCGAGGGGGGGAGTGGCATTGGACCCTTATCCGACCCCGTTCTCCCCCTCGGAGCTTCAGCGCAGGTGAGCTCGGCTCCAACATCGGCCTCGGAGCCGTCACCCTCGACACGGAGAAAGACTCCTGTTTCTTCGGAGCCACAGCTTTCTCTGCCTAGAGGTCATGCAGAGTGTGCTGTCCCCGAGACAGCTCTACTGCAAGCTCCATCGGCTCCTCCCCCCGTGGTGTCTGTGCCAACCTCTACTCCTCCTCCTCCAGACCCCAAGCATAGGGAACCTATGCCCCAGGACACCCCATTGGGTGATTCCTCTTCTTCCAAAGCCTCCCCTGATCACTCGGAGGAGCCTCCCCAGAAGAAGAAGTGCAAGAGGAACCACATAGACACCCCTGAGTCTGTCACTTCAGATACAGACATGGATACATGGATGAATCGGAAGGGTCCCCAAGGTCTCCCTCTGAAGATGTTTCCTTTTCGGACATCCTTGAAATGCTTAGGCAGAGGAGGGACTGGACTTCCCTAGCCCCTACCGAGGATGAGTCTGTATACCTGGATGCATTCGGTTCCCGACCTTCCACCTCCTGGGTATCTCCTCCTTTCGATTCACTCATGTCTGTAGTGGCTTAAAAGGCTTGGTCAACTCCAGATTCTGTGGAACTTACTCTGAGGAGACCAAATAAATTCATTACAACCCCTCAGGACAAGCAATTCCCCTCCATAGGTGTGCCCGTTGATGCCATGGTGGTAGCAGCAGCCACCTAGAAAGAGTTAGCAGAGACCTCTTCTTCTGTTCATCCTCCGAACAAAGAGTCTCGAACGATGGACAGGTATGGAAAGCAAATGTTTGCTTCAGCGACCTTTTCAATGAGGTCCCTGAATTATCTATGCCATTTTACACGTCTTCAAAGGGATCTCCTGAAAAAGCTTGGCGATACCCTTCAAGATCCTACAGCTGAGGGAGCACCAGCCAAAGTAGCTTCTCAGCTTGCGACTCTTAATTCCATAGTTAACTCCTCCATGAGGCTGATTTCCCATGCAGCCGATGGAGCGAGCAGAGCCACAGGGACAGATGTGGCTCTCAGGAGACATGCTTGGATGCGGCTGTATCAGTTTGCGGAACCCTTTCAAGCGTCTTTCACCAATACTCCCTTTGATGGCTCTTTTCTCTTTGGGCCTCAGGTGAAAGACATGCTGTCCAGGTGTGAGCAGGAAGACAAGACTCTCTCTGTCGTGGGTATCTGTTTTTCCACTCCTTCCAGACCTTACCCCAAGGGTCAGAAGAGTGGAAAGATGTGGTTCCAAAAATCCCAGCGACCCTTGCCTGATACACGTGGTGATTTTTCCCCCAGAGGCAGAGGGGGAAACAACAATAACAGACGCCGCCCTCGTGGCAGACGGGGACCGCAAAACCAGGGTGACAGAGAAACTTTCTCTGTCAAACCCTTCCAGCATCCCTGAAGGGTTGCTCGACTGCTCACCTCTGGAGGCAGTCAGGGGAAGACTTTCACTGTACCCAAAAGCCTGGCAAAATATAACAAGAGACAGATGGGTACTATCCATCATATCCAAAGGTTACAAAATTCCCTTCCATCAATCCCCCATAGAATCGAAAAAGCCCATCCCAGATGTCCCAACCAATCTAAGGGATCAAGCAGTCACAGAAGTTTCAAGACTGCTAGAAAAAAGAGCCATTCAAGAAGTCCCCGTGGACCAACTAGGATCTGGAACTTACTCAAGATTCCTTTTAGTACCAAAAAAGACAGGGGACTGGAGACCAATACTGGATCTCAGCAGATTGAACAAATCTGTACCAAAAGAAAAGTTCCAGATGGTGACACTGCAGTCCATTTTCCCTTTTCTGGGTCAGGACAATTGGATGTGCTCCATAGATCTTCAGGATGCATACTAACATATCAAGATGGACAGATGCTCCAGGAGATTTCTTCACTTCCGGGTAGGGGCCAGTCATTACCAGTTCAGAGCTCTGCTCTTTGGTCTCACCTCAGCCCCCAGGGTGTTCACCAAGTGTATGGCAGTAGTCATGGCTCACCTGAGGCATCAAGGATTCCAGGTGTTTCCCTATCTAGACGACTGTCTCTTGACTGCTACCACCAGGCATCAACTTAGAGGCACGGGATTATACAATCACATCATGCACTCAACTAGGCATTACAGTAAACTTCAAAAAATCTGCCTTGTTGCCCTGTCAGTCTATTACATACATAGGAGCAGAATTAAACACAAAAGAAATGTTTGCAAGATTACCACAGGAAAGAGTTTCCACTATTCGTCAACAAGTGTTAATTCTAATGCAGAGCAAAAGGGTTCAACTCAGACATGTCCTCCAAACTCTAGGCTCCATGGCAGCTGCAATTCTTCTTGTCCCATTAGCACGTTTCCACATGAGAATCCTTCAGTGGCTTCTTTTCACGCAGTGGTCTTTCCGGGAACTACCCATGTCTCACATGATCCTGATCACAGAAACATGCAAAAGGTACCTTTCTTGGTGGATGGTCTCCCCGCTAGTAATTCAGGGCAGACCCTTCATACAATCCCCTCCGATAGCCACAGTGACCACGGACGCCTCCCTGATAGGGGGGGGCATTATCTAGGCAGGACAGTCCAAGGCACTTGGCAACCTCACGAGTACCATCTGCATATCAATGTCCTAGAAATGAGAGTGGTTCTCCTAGTGTTGCAAGCCCTGCAAGACTCTCTTCCTTCTGGGACCATTGCAATCCAAATGGACAACATGTCAGTGGTGTGGTACATCAACAAACAGGGCGGGACCAGGTCTTACCCCTTATGTTGAGAAGCACTCAGACTGCGGCAATGGGCAATTTCCTCCCAACATTTTCTGATAGCAACACACATCCCTGGGAAATCCAACGATGTTAAGTTGTCAATCTCGCCTTCATTCTTGCTGGATGGGTTCGGAGCCGACCCTCGGCTCCGACTCGGCACTTGCTTTAGCTTGAGAACTCCTTTTACCAGCTCGAGGCAACCCTATATCCCATGATGCAAGGCGGAACTACCTCAGATCTCGTTTGCCGCTTAGCGAAAGAGGTCTCCTTTGCCAGCTGAGGTAAGTGATTTTCTTGGTAAAATCAGAAAAGCTTAGTTAGGGTTTTATTTCCCCTTTTATTCATAGTATAGTCTGTAGTGAGTTACAGCCCATCCTATTCCCTTGTTTTTCAAACTTTTATAACCTTTTTTATAACCTTTAGGGTAAAGTTTTAGTTAGGCCTAAAACCCCATTGGTTAATCCCTTCCTGTGTGTTGTGTGTAGGGGATTAATTTTGTGTGTTTGTTGGGGTTTGTGTGTGTTACATCCTCCTAGGATATGTCTAGGGAAGGCAAGGTCTCAGGCTTCAAGAAGTGTGACTCGTGCTGTCAGAAAATGTCTCTGACAGACGGTCACACTTCTTGTGTTTATTGCCTGGGGCCTTTGCACCTGCAGGACTCCTGTGCTTTGTGTCACTCTTTTAGCCAGAGAGTCCTGCAGGAAAGGAGGAATAAGCTTATCCTCCATGGCTTACTTAAGCCAAAAGGTTCTCCCTCTAAAGCAGGGTCTGGGAAACCTTCTAAGCCACCGAAGGCTCAGGCTTCAGTATCCAAGCCTCCTCCGGTGGCTCCGGCTCCGTCGGAGCCGAGATCGGCTCCGGCTGGAACCGATGTATCTACCATAAAAGTAGTAGGTTCGGCACCGGCTGGTTCCGATACCTTGTCTACTGTGGCCTTGTCGGCCCCGGCTGGAGCCGACACCTTATCCAGCATCGGAGCCGAGAAACCTTCGGCTCCATCTGGAGTTCAGGGGACTTCGGCTCCGATGGCTTCGTCCCGAAAGAGATCTCAGTCCCCTTCGTTACTGAGTATCCACTCGGCTCCGGGGTCTCCTCTTTTGTCGGAGCGGAGCCATCGGAGCCGATCTTCGAGATCTTCCAGGCTGTCTGACCACGACTTAGAGAGGGTGGTAAGCAGGCTGTTGAAGTCTCAGGCACTGGCCCAAATGCTCCATAGCCCGTCTCAACAGACTTCGGCTATAGCCTCACCCCTTGAACTTCCTCCTGCGACTCCACACCAGAGTTCGGAGCCGGAGCTTCTCGGGACAGTGACTGTTTCGATGCCGGAGCCGATACACCCTTCGGCTCCGTCGTCCTCGGCTCCGATCTCCTCCTTGAGGCCTTCCTTGGAGGGATCCGGTCGTCGGGTTTCCATTGTCGGCTCCGAGGGGGCTAGTGGCATCGGACCCTTGTCCGACCCCGCTCTCCCTCTCGGGGCTTCGGCTTTGGTAAGCTCGGCTCCGACATCGGCCTCGGAGCCTTCCCTCTCATTGGAGCCGGGAATTCCTGTTTCCTCGGAGCGGGGATATTCCGGCCTCCCGGGGAGGGGAGCCTTTGAGGTGATGAGGAGTGTCCTGGCCTCTGAGCCTGGTCAATGGTCCATCCCTCTAGCTCCTCCCTCATCAGTGCCTGCAGACGCCTCTTGCCAGCCTCTTGCTCTCAGGCCCAGGGATCCATCACCCCAGGTTTCCCCACTGGGAATTTCCTCCTCTTCCGAGGTTTCTCCTGATCCTGCAGGGGAACCCCCTCGGAAGAGGACATGTAAGAGGAAACACACAGACTCCCCTGAGTCTACTACATCTGATACCGACTTAGATGAGTCGGAGGGTTCCCACGGTCCCCTCTGAGGATGTCTCCTTTTCAGACATCCTTGAGCTCCTCAAACAGAGGGGGAATTGGTCCTCCATTGACCCCTCCGAGGATGAGTCGGTATACCTGGAGGCTTTTGGATCCCGACCCTCCACCTCCTGGGTGTCTCCGCCTTTCGACCCACTTATGCAGGTAGTGGCTCGGAAGGCATGGGCGGCTCCAGATTCTGTGGAACCTGTCCCCAGGAGACCATCCAAATTCATCACGGCCCCTTCGGACAAGCAGTTCCTTTCCAAGGGTGTCTCTGTGGATGCTATTGTGGTGGCGGCGGCCACTAAGAAGGAACTGGCGGATCCTTCAGTACCTGTCCATCCTCCTAATAAGGATTCTAGGACCATGGACAGGTATGGAAAGCGGATGTTTTCTTCAGCGACCTTTGCTATGCGTTCGCTGAATTATCTTTGTCACTTCACCAGGCTTCAACGAGATATTCTCAAGGAACTGGGTGAAGTAGTCCAGGATCCTTCTGCTGCTGGGGCTCAAGAAAAGATTGCCTCGCAGCTTGCAATCCTGAATTCCATATCTAACTCCTCCATGCGACTCATATCCTATGCGGCCGATGGAGCGAGCAGGGCCACAGGCACAGGAGTTGCTCTTAGACGCCAAGCCTGGATGCGGCTTTGTAATTTTGTGGACCCCTTTAAGGCGTCCTTCACTAATACCCCCTTTGATGGTTCGGCTTTGTTCGGACCTCAGGTGAAGGATACCTTGACCAGGTGTGAGCAGGACGGTAAAACTCTTTCTGCCGTTGGAGTCCAATTTTCCACTCCTTCTAGACCATATCCTAAGGGTCAGAAGGGGGGGAAGATGTGGTTCCGTAAAGCCCAAGGAGCTACACGGACGACGTGGTCAGTTTACCCCCAGAGGCAGAGGGGGTAACAATAATAGACGCCACCCTAGAGGCAGGGGGGGGTCCTCAGAACCAGGGCAACAGGGAGTCTCTTCCTGAGAAGCCCTTTCAGCATCCCTGAGGTGTTGCCCGACTGTCCACCCTTGGAGGCAGTCCGGGGAAGGATTTCACTGTACCCAGTAGCCTGGCAATCCCTATCACAAGAGATGTGGGTACAGTCGATCATATCCGAGGGTTACAAAATCCCCTTCGCAAGGTTTCCCGTACCTCTACAATCCCTTCCAGACATCTCACCCGGTCAAAGGGATTTGGCAGAACAGGAGGTTTCAAAACTCCTAGAAAAAAGAGCCGTCCAGACGGTGCTGGCAGACCAGGTAGGATCCGGCGTCTACTCGAGATTCTTTTTGGTCCCCAAAAGGACGGGAGATTGGAGACCAATATTAGACCTGAGCAATCTAAACAGATTTGTCAAGAAGGCAAGATTCCGGATGGTCACGCTTCAGTCCATTCTTCCATTTCTGGGCAAGGACAACTGGATGTGCTCTATAGACCTTCAGGATGCGTACTATCACATAAAGATTCACAGACGCTCCAGAAGGTTTCTCCGCTTTCGGCTAGGGACCAGTCATTACCAATTCAGAGCACTGCCCTTTGGCCTCACTTCAGCCCCCAGAGTGTTCACCAAATGCATGGCAGTGGTCACAGCTCATCTGAGACGTCAAGGATTCCAGGTGTTTCCCTACTTGGACGACTGGCTCCTCTCCGCCACCACCAAGTGTCAGCTTCTTCAGTCCAGAGACTACACTCTACAGCTTTGCAGGAGTTTGGGAATTTCAGTAAATTTCGAAAAATCTTCTCTGCTGCCTTGCCAATCTATCACCTTTATAGGCGCAGAATTAAACACCGTCAAAATGTTAGCCAGACTAACAGATCAAAGAATTCTGGACATCCAAAAATTCGTTCGGATTCTATTGCAAAGCAACAAGATCAAAGCCAGATTTATACTGAAGGTTCTAGGTCTTATGGCCGCCATTGTTCTTCTACCACTGGCTCACTTCCACATGCGTCTTCTGCAGTGGATGCTATTCACGCAGTGGTCGTACCACAGTCTTCCGATGAGGCACGAAATCTTAGTCACACAGTCGTGCAGAGCTCATCTGAACTGGTGGATATCTTCCCTCTTCTTCATCAGGGCCGACCCTTTATTCCCCTCCTCCAGTTGCCACAGTCACTACGGATGCCTCTCTGATCGGGTGGGGGCATTATCAGGGCAGGATGGTCCACGGACGTGGCAACCCATAGAATACCATCTGCACATAAATGTCCTGGAGATGAGAGCAGTGCTTTTAACGTTGCAAGCCCTCAACGACTTTCTTCCCACGGGGACTATTGCAGTACAAACGGACAACATGTCCGTGGTCTGGTACATCAACAAACAGGGCGGGACCAGGTCCTATCCGTTATGTCGAGAAGCTCTCAGACTTTGGCAATGGGCGATCTCTTCTCAGCGGTTTCTGATAGCAACGCACATCCCGGCAGGTCCAACCTATTGGCGGACAGGCTGAGCAGATCCATTCTGATGCCTCACGAGTGGTCTCTCAATCAATCTGTAGTGGATCAGATATTTCTGAAGTGGGGCACTCCTTGTTGCGACCTTTTTGCTACTCCTCAAAACAACAAGTGCCCCGATTTTTTCACTCTCTTTCCCCTTCCAGGCCAACCCCTGAGAGACTCTCTAACCCAGGATTGGCCCCGGGGACTTCTGTACGCTTTTCCTCCCTTTCCCTTGATTCCACAAGTCATTCAGAAAGCCACCGTTTTGAGAGCCAAGTTGATCCTCATTGCCCCATATTGGCCTCAACAAATTTGGTTTCCGTCTCTGCATCGTCACCTTCTGGTGCAGCCCTGGCATCTGGACCCAGTTCCGAATCTCTTGATCCACCAGTCGGGTCAGCAGCACCGGGCCATTCATTCTCTCAACCTCACTGCTTGGTTGCTCCACTTCCTTCCCTAGCCAGGCTACCGATGATTTCTGACTCAGTCAGAGACATTTTAGTGTCTTCTTTGAAGTCGTCCACTAGGACTGTTTATGCTAGCAAGTGGCGACGTTTTTCTATTTGGGCAAATTCCAGAAATATTGATCCCTTTACTGCTCCTGTACATTCTGTTTTAGATTTCCTGGCGGAGGTTTTTCATTCAGGATCCTCGTCATCTACAGTCAAAGTACAACTGGCTGCTATTTCCAAGTATCATGTTGGCTTGCATGACAATAACATTATGTCTCATAGATTATGCAAGGCCTTTCTGAGAGTTTTTCTCCTAAAACCACCTATAAAGCATCCTCCTCCGCAATGGGATCTAAACTTAATGTTGGCATCCTTGATACTACCTCCCTTCGAACCGTCTGCTTCATGTTCTTTGAAGTTATTGACCTGGAAAACTATATTTTTACTGGCTGTCACTTCTGCAAGAAGGGTTTCCGAGATTCAAGCTCTCTGCATTCGTTCCCCTTATTTGGTTTTTCATAAGGACAGGGTATCATTAAGAACTAACCCTTCCTTTCTTCCTAAAGTCGTGTCTCAAACCAATATTAACCAATCTATAGATCTACCAGTCTTTTTCCCAAACTATTCCGACAGAGCTGAACAGAAACTGCATTTTTTGGATGTCCATCGTCAGCTCAGGTACTATTTGCATAGAACTAAACAATTCAGAAAATCGGACCAATTATTTGTCTCCTATGCAGAAAACAGGATAGGTCTTCCAGTTTCTAAAGTGACCTTATCCAGATGGTTGACTTCCACCATTTCCTATGTGTACTCTCTCAGAGGCAAACAGCTATCTTCTAAACCAAAAGCACACTCAACCAGGAGTCTATCCACTTCTGCAGCTTTTCAGGATAGACTACCCATTGATACCATTTGTGCAGCAGCTACTTGGGCTACGCCTCATACCTTTGTCTTTCATTACAAGTTGGACTTGGCCTCCAGAGATAGGGCCAGTTTTGGTTCCACAGTTCTCAAGAGTCTGTTCCATTGAGCCACCCGGGATACAGGTGCTAGGGGCCGGTCCCATCCAGCAAGAATGAAGGCGAGATTGACAACTTAACATTTAGAAGTTATGTACCTACCATAACGTTCCATGTTAGTTGTCTTCTCGCCTTCTTTCTTCTTCCTCCCTCCTTCCCCTGGCCTGGACAGATCTTGAAGAGTTCCTATTAGGTTGTTTTCCTCCTGAGCCTTCATATGAGGACTTCTATTAGGAACTTGTGTTCCTAATTGTTAGGATAGTCTTTAGCAGGGTAGGTTAGCTACCAAACGAGATCTGAGGTAGTTCCGCCTTGCATCATGGGATATAGGGTTGCCTCGAACTGGTAAAAGGAGTTCTCAAGCTAAAGCAAGTGCCGAGTTGGAGCCGAGGGTCGGCTCCGAACCCATCCAGCAAGAAAGAAGGCGAGAGAAGACAACTAACATGGAACGTTATGGTAGGTACATAACTTCTAATTATAGCGGACAGGCTCAGTAGAGCTATCCTCATGCCTCACGAGTGGTCTCTGAATCAGGAAGTTGCGGATCTTATCTTCTACAAATGGGGACAGCCTTGCTGTGACCTATTTGCCACTCCTCTCAACAACAAATGCAGCAGCTACTTCTCCCTACTTCCTCTTCCAGGTCGTATACCCAGAGATGCTCTAGTCCACGATTGGCCTCAGAGACTTCTTTACACTTTTCCCCCTTTTCCCCTAATTCCAAGACTCATACAGAAAGCAAAATCGTTGGGTTGCAAAATGATCCTCATTGCCCCATATTGGCCTCGACAAATATGGCTCCCGTTCCTACACCTCCACCTTCTGGATCAACCGTGGATTCTGGACCCGGCTCCAGATCTGCTGATTCACCAATCAGGCAGGTTGCACCAATCCCTTCAAACTCTCCAGCTCACAGCTTGGTTACTTCACTTCCAACCTTAGCCAGGCTTTCCAATGTCTCCCCAGCAGTCCGTGATATTATTGTTTCCTCACATAAGTCTACCAAGAGGAAAACGTATGCTAGTAAATGGAAACGGTTTTCTTACTGGGCAGAATCTAGAAATTTGGATCCTTTCTCAGCCCCAAGCCATGAAATTCTTGAATTTCTAACACACCTTTTTCAGTCTGGTGCGGCTTCCGCTACCATTAGAGTACAACTAGCTGCCATTTCTAATTTTCATATCGGTATGTTTAATTCTAGCATAATGTCTCATAAGCTCTGCAAAGCCTTTATGAAAGGAACATCTCTTCTTAGACCCCCAGTTAGAGATCCTCCCCCTCCTTGGGATCTCAATTTACTTTTAGCCTCCTTAATTCTGCCTCCCTTTGAACCAGCAGCATCATGCCCTTTAAAATTTCTTTCTTGGAAGACACTTTTTCTGGTTTCTATCACTTCAGCTAGACGTGTCTCAGAACTTCAAGGACTATGTGTTCGTCCTCCTTACCTGGTGTTTCACAAGGACAGAGTTTCTCTGAGGACCAATCCATCCTATATTCCTAAAGTCTGCTCAGAGAAAAATTTAAATCAATCCATAGATCTCCCAGTTTTCTTTCCTAATCACAGCAACAAGGCAGAATACAAGATCCACCAATTGGATGTACACAGACAATTGCGTATTTACCTCCATAGAACTAAGGAACTAAGAAAGTCAGACCAGTTATTTCTTTCTTATGCTTTCAACAAACAAGGTCTCCCACTTTCTAAAGTGACCTTATCCAGATGGTTATCTGATACTATTGCCTTTATTTATCAATTATGAAATAAAGAGCTACCAGCTAAACCAAAAGGTCATTCCACTAGAGCATTAGCCACCTCTGTAGCATTCCAGTCTAGGTTGCCCATTGACTCAATCTGTGTAGCTGCCACTTGGGCAAACCCCCACACTTTTATCTCTCATTACAAGGTAGATACGGTCTCCCGGAGCAGAGCTTCCTTTGGTTCTGCTGTTCTGAAGAGTTTGTTCCAATGAGCCACCTGGAATTTTAGGTGCTAGGGATGCTGTCCCAAACAGCAAGAATGAAGGCGAGATAGACAACTTAACATAAAGAAGTTATGTACCTACCATAACGTTCCATGTTAGTTATCTTCATCTCGCCTTCCTTCTTGCGTCCTCCCCTCCTTCCCCCTTCCTAGAGGATTGTGAGGAGTTCCCTTTTGTTTTCACTGGCTGAGCATCTTTTATTACTTCACATGCCAGGTAAATCTATAACTCTTTCCTTGTTTAGGTATATTGGACAACCAGTTTTAGTAACTGGTTACTCTACTAATGTCTAGTGTACGCTATCACAAACGAGATCTGGGTAGCTGATGCTGGGCATTCTGGGATAAGGGGTAACCTCGAGCCAGGAAACAGCTCTCGAGCTATAGAAGATGACCAAGTCGGAGCTGAGGATCGGCTCCGAACCCAAACAGCAAGAAGGAAGGCGAGATGAAGACAACTAACATGGAACGTTATGGTAAGTACATAACTTCTTTTTCTTTTCCTTTATCCAAGATATTCCACTGAATAACCATCCTGAAAACCTTTCTTTATCAAATCCACATGTTCATTTCTTTCCAAGTGTGTCTCCTGTAGCATAATATTTCCACTCTGCATTTTTAATATAGTTCACTACTCCTCCTTTTTTTGTATTTATCTGTGAGACCTTTGACATTTAAATACATTACAAAAAGCATCATTGTAGACTGCGGTGGTGGTTCTGCGGTAGCGTTGTCGCCTCACAGTAAGACGTTGTCCTGTTCAATTCTCAGCTAGAGCATCTTCTGTGTGGAGACGTGTGAATGAGCGTACCTGCTTTGAAGGTTGTGCTTCAGGGCCGGCAACTCAGCACGTAAAAATCTAGTGCCAATCATTAGCGGACCGGAGTTCCGCTGTGGCGACCTCTAACCAGGAAAAGCCGAAAGACTCAACAACAAAAGGCATCATTGTATTAAAAATGTTTATTTCCACTTTTTATGTGTAACAGCTTTTTTGTTAAATGTTTATTTCCAGCTTTTGTGTTGCATGCATACACTGTTTTGCAGGTTGAACTTTTATACAGTTGTTTCTTGTCATATCGATTTGAACCTACGTCCCATCTTAACAAAACATCTGATGTCAATCTTCATTCATTCCTCAATGTATAGGTTCGGATCCAACTCGGCCGTTACTCCATCTTGTGGTGAACAACAAGCTCTTGAGCTCCCTTCCAACCCACAATGCAGCATGCCTAACTTCCGTCAGATCTCATTTGCTGCTTTCGTGACCAGATGTGGTTGAGGCAGCTCTCGAGCATTTAAGTGAATTATTCTGTAACTAATTATTTTTTCATACCAAAACATTTATAATACTTCTATCGTTAAACTTTTCCACTTATTCCACTCCTTTTCTTTGGCAATTTTCTGCCTTTAGGTAACTTTATACACTTTCCATGTATACTTTCTAAGTGGCTAGGCCCCTCCTACCCTTCACAAATTTTTCACTTTACCCTTTTTCCTGTTAATCCACTTTAAAAAAAAATTATGTTTTTTTATTTCTTTTGTAGTGCTGTATTGCTGTTGGTTAGATTGTATTTCTAGTTGTTTGTTCATGTTATAATGTCGGATAAAGGATTCAAGAAGTGTGAGAGATGTGGACACAAAATGCCTTTCTCTGACTCCCACTCTCTCTTTGTTTATTGTTTAGGTGTGGAACACTTAGATGAGGATAGCAGTATTTGTCAGGGGTTCAATCCTCGTTCTCTTACTGAGAGAAACATAAACTTATTTTGAGGGGTATGTTACCAGCCTCCTTTTCAGTGGCTCTTTCTAAAGTTCAACCTCCAAAACCTAAAGCAAGGGACCCTTTTAAATGGTACAGATCTGTGGAGTCTTTGGCTTTGACTTCTTCAGAGCTGAACAGGAAAAAAGAAAAGTTGGACCCAAAGCTTAAAGTGAGCTGACCTTCCTCGGATCGAGCATGTATATGTCAAGTCTTTCCACTTCGGATCAATCAAAACGTGCTTTGGATCAGAAGGCTTTGGATCTGGGACCATTACCCCAAATGGTGTATTCACCAACAATGGTACCAGTGCTAGGCAGGGTGCCCTCTCCATTCCTTGAACGGAACCCTAGGTCCCCGTCTTTGGTGTCCTCCTGCTCTTCCAGAAGTCTTACTGAGGTGAAAGTGGAAAGGGTGTTGAGGAGACTCTTCATGGAGCAGTTTCAGAAGGTAGTCTTCCCGGTTCCTACACCCTCAGGTTGAGAACCTCATCCAGTTACTCCTCCCACTTCTACTGTTCCTCCTCTGATCCAACCATGGGTATTGGAGTCTTTGGATCTGAGAGTCCCGGGCCCCTCTGTGTCGGATATGAAGAGGACTTTGTCCTCAGATCTGACAGCTTCTCTGAGTGCACCAGCTCTGACTTCTTTGGATCTGACATGCCCAGGTCAGATCCGGGGGATGGAGTTGACTCTAAGTTTTCAGAGCCATCTCTCCCCCTCGGAGCTTCAGCACTGAATAGCTCAGCTCCGGCTTCTGCCTCAGGTGAGCAGTTCTCAGAGCAGAGGGAGGTTGCGGGCCAGAAAAGTGTTTTCTTGGCTCCTTTGGCTTCCTTCTTTCTGGAGCAGTTGGTCTTTGAGGTTGTGGAGAGAGTTTTCTCTGCCCCAGCAGGTCATACGGGTCCTTCCTCCTCAGATCCTCCCCTGACTTCCCTTCTGACTTTGCACCATGATCCTCATCATTCTGCACCACTGGTACAGTGAGCCCAGAGCTTCCAGACCACCCAGCTGGACATTGTCATCTCTTCAGATACTTCTCAGGATGAACACACTGAAGAATTCCCTAGGAAGAAGATGTGCAAGAGAAAGCACTTAAACTTCCCCAGGAGTCCATCACCGAGGATACCAACTTTGATGAGGGAAAAGGGTCTCCAAATCACCATACATTGACGTCTCCTTTGGAGACATCCTTGAGATCCTTTAGCAGAAGGGTGGTTGGTCTGCCCAAAACCCAACTCCTGAAGAGTCACTATTTCTGGAATCTTTCAGGACTGGTCCGTCTACCTCCTGGGTCATTCTGCAGGCTGATGACTTCATTAACTTGGTGTCTAAGTGGACATGGAAGGAACCAAATATGTTTGATGCCATCCCCAAGAAACAAGACAGGATTCTAGTAGGAAGAGAACATGCTCATGGTGGCAGCTACAAAAAAGGGAACTTGCAGAACAGAGTTCCACTGTCCATCCCCCTAAGAAAGACTCTAGGGCTTTGGACAGATTTGGGAAGTGAGTATATGCATATGCTTCAGTGACCTTTGCTCTCAGATCACTGAACTACTTGACGCATTTCACGAGATTGCAAAGAGATTTGATTAAGGAACTTTCAGACTCCCTTTCAGGGTACACTACTGCAGGGGCCCTAACTTCTGTGGCCTCACAGTTGGCTACCTTTCAGTCAATTGCAAATTCTTCCACAAGGCTCGTTTCATATGCAGCAGAAGGCACCTCAAGGACTGCAGGTCCAGGCATTTCTATCAGGAGGCATGCCTGGATGCACCTGTATGATTTTGTTGAGCCTTTTAGTCTTCTGTCGTCAGTGCTTCTTTTGACGGTTCATCTTTGTTTGGCCCCGCAATAAAAGACACACTCTCCAGGTGTGAGAAGGATGGAAAGACCCTTTCCGTAGTGGGAGTATGTTTTTCGACCCCTCAGCAGACCTTTTCCAGGAACCAATGAGAAGGACAAAAGATGTGGTTCAGGAAGTCTCAGGGTCCTTTCCAGGACACATGGAGATGGTTCCCCATGACAGAAGATGTCCCTGTGGTACAGAAGACCTGCAGGACCAAGGGTCTAGGTATTCCTTTTCTGACAGACCCTTTCAGCACTCCTGAATGGAGGCCGAATTGCCTTTCTCTGGAGGCAGTCAAGGATCACTTATCTCTGCACCGTGAAGTTTGGCTAAGCATAACAAAAGATACTTGGGTGCAGGGCATCATTTCCTGAGGTTATATTGTTCCCTTTTCCCTTCCACCTTCGTCTTTCAGGAAGATCCTCAATGTTCTACCCAATCAGAGGGAAGTTGCAGCACTACAGACATGAAAGTGTTTAGAAAAAAAAGAGTCATTCAAGACGTCCCTTTAGACTAAATAGAATCCAGAACTTACTCAAGAATATTTTTAGTGCTAAAGAAAACAGGGGACTGGAGACCATTTTTACATCTGAGTGTGCTGAACAGATCAATTCAACACATCAAGTTCCAGATGGTCACAGTTCAGTTCATTCTGCCCTTCCTGAGCAAGGATGACTGGATGTGCTTGACAGACCTTCAGGATGCATACTATCACATAAAAATGAACAGACGATCCAAAGGCACCTACTCTTCTGACTGTGAGCCAGTCATTATCAGTTCAGAGCTCTGCCCTTTGGTTTCACCACAGCTTCAAGGGTGTTCACCATGATTATAAAGTGTTCATGTATATAATGGCTAAAGGAACGACAAAAGTAATGTCAAAATTGATAGATATGGATCACTGTGGTTTTGTGGAATGGAGGCAACATATAGAAGAATATAAGAAGATACCACTGTTGTTGGTGGGTCTTGATTCAAAGAAAGCATTTGACAGAGTAATCTGGGACTTTATGAGCAGAACAATGGAAGCATTTGCATTTCCTGAAAGAATTTTAAGGTGAATTAGGAGGATATATAAAGGATCAGAGACAAAAATTAAAGTGGGTGGGGTCCTCTCCGATAATTTCTGCTTGAGCAGAGGAATCAGGAAGGGGTGTCCTCTTTCCCCTTTGATATTTGCATTCTGTTTAGAACCACTGGCAAACAAATAAGCAATTCAGAAATTCAAGGTATAAGTAGTATGGTAGTTAAGAAAAGCTGGCTCTGTTTGCAGATGGTATTATTTTATAACTGACAAAACCAGAAGGAAACATTAGAGCATTGTAGAACATTTTGAGACAGTTTCAAATCTTTTTGGGATACAAAATTAATGAAGCTAAAACAAAGGCAATAGCAGTAAATTATGTACCCACATATGAAGTGGTTCAGCAATATCTATATGGGGACATGATAAAATGAAGTATTTAGGATTATGGATTAAAATGATTCTGGTGTGGTAACTAAGGATATGTAGGAAAAGATTAAACAAATAATAATAGAAACACTGAGAAAGTGGAAGGTTTGTTGTATGGAAATGGATATGGATAGTAAGATACAAGCAGTCAAATATTTTTGTCCCTTTTGTCTTATACATAGGTCAGGCATATTTTTATCAACCAGAGGAGAGGTTGTGGATAGCAATTAATAAAGAGCTGAAGGACTTTATCTGGGAGGGAAAGACAGCAAGAGTCAAGTGGGATAAGCTGATTCTTCCAGTAGAACAGGACGGATTGGGATTACCCAATTTGAAGGGGTATTTCAGAGCTAGACAGTTAAGGCTCCAATATATAGCACAAGCAGAAAACTATAATTCAAAATGAAAAGGGGTGATGTTGAAATGGGGGGAAGCTCAAGAAACAAGGAGAGACTGGGATTTTGGATGCAGGCATTTACGGAGAATAACAATAATCATACAGAACATTATACCCATAAAGTAGCCAAAGGTATTCTAAGAACTAAGTCAACACGGGAATGTAGAACAGAGGTTCTCAATCCCCTCAATTTGGAAAATATCCTATGTTATTCCACTCCACAAAGGAGGTTCATCCACAGAACTATCCAACTATAGACCTATAGCCATACTATCACCACTTGCCAAAATTATGGAAAAGTGCATGCACAACCAACTAATGCTCTATCTAACCCAAAATAAACTACTCACAGACTCTCAACATGGATTCAGACCCCATCATAGTACAACCACTGCCCTCCTCTCTTTTACTGAAAACATTAATCTTAACCGGAATAATAAAAAATATCCTCCGCTCTCTTCCTGGACCTATCGAAAGCCTTCGATATGGTAAACCATCAGTTACTTCTATATACTTTAAAACCCTGTATCTAGATACTCCAGCCCTTGACTGGTTTCAAGCTTACCTCACTGGGAGACAACAAGCAGTAATGTGGCAAAACAAGCTCTCCTGCCTACTACCAAATACCATAGGAGTTCCTCAAGGTTCCATACTAGGACCTCTCCTCTTTTCAGTCTTCATAAGCGACATCCAAACAGTCATCCCTGAAGCCACCTGCATTCAATATGCAGATGACTCGACTATAATATGTTCCAATGCCTCTCTTGCAAATCTACTAACTACCACCCAACATAGCTTCACCAAAGTCGAAAACTGGCTTGCCAACCATCTCCTGATCTTAAATCCAAACAAAACCAAGTTACTTCTCTTCTACCCAACCAATAGATCTCCGACTGAAAACTTCACTATAAAATCCAATAATGGGACCATCATCTCCCCAGACACCTATACAAAGCTATTAGGAGTAAACATTGACAATAAACTCAGATTTGATATGCATATCAACCAAGCCATTAAGTCAGTCAACAAGAAACTTGAGACCCTATATAGAATTAAAGCCTTCCTTACCCCGAATGCCAGGGCAGCCACAACCCATTCACACCTTCTCTCTACCCTACTATATGCCTCTCCTGTCCTCACTCACCTTAACAAATCTGATCTGGCCAAGCTCTCATCCTGCTATAATCACATTGCCAGGTTCGTTACAGGCCTACCCTATAGAACACACCACTGTACTAACCTGAAAAAGCTTGGATGGATAGAATTCCCACACCTTCTTCACCAGTCCCAACTCATAGAGGCCTTCAAAATGCTTAAACAACCTGAGAATACCCCAGCACTAAAAAACTTAATGACTCCCTACTCCAATCTAAGCTGCTTTCGCTCAGCAAACAGACTCCTTGTCCAAACAACTAAATCTCTCAACCTAGGTGGTGACGCTATTTGCCAACACCACTGGTAAAATATGGAACTCTCTCCCAAATAACATCACGCTTGCAACTTCTCTAAGTCAATTCAAAAATAGTCTAAAACTCCACTTCAAGTCACACTGGCTATGTCCTTGCTCAAACCCAGACTAGCTCTGTGCCATTAACTAAAACATAAACAACTAGCTAAGATGATAAGTACTTTGTATACTGTGATAAAGAAATATGTATCCTGTCTAACTCTATGTCATTATACTGCCTACCGTCCTTGCTAATATGTTATTAATGTTACATTTGTAGTAATCTCAGAAATAGTAATGGCAGTCTTGTACTTGTATGTAAATAGCCTATGTTTTTGTTAAGTTCTTTCAGCTCATTTACTGTACCTAATTATCAATGTAACTCTGTTGGAGCTTTTCTCCCCGGGCCTCCGCTGAAAAAGGACATGTATCCAGTCGGACCATCCCGGTTAACAAATGTAAAATAAAATAAATAATAATAAATAATTCTGCCAATAGGGATGACTGCAATTAGGGATATAGACAATAGGCAAGAGGGGCTTGGAATTTATTGGAGAAAACTGACAAAGGAACCAAGGTATTGGGAGCAAATAACTAGAGGGAAAGGTAATAGAATGTGAAGATGCCAAGAATTTATTTGGACTGCAGGTTAGAGATTGCCTTTCCTATCAAGGATTGATATCAGATATAGTCAAAGAGAAATAAATAGGGGGGTCCTAAATGAATGACCAGCACTGGTAGAGGTTTTAGTAGAATCTAGAACAGAAGCTGCCATTAAAAAATGAATAATTAGTAGAGTATATAAAATATTGCATGATAACTATAAGAATCAATCAGAGGAGGTTAGAAAGGATTGGGAAGAGATATTGGATAAGCAATTCACAAAGAAACAATGAGAGGATATATGTATGTCTCCCAAATATGCAACAAAATCTAGAAGATTTAGTATTTTTGCTTGGAAATGTTTACATAGATATCTTTATACCCCAAGTAGACTCCAGAGAATTTTTCCTCAGGTAGACAGCAGTTGGAGGTGTAACAGTGAAGAAAGAGGTACTTGAGAAGATATTTTCTGAGAGTGTGGGGGGGTTGACGCTGGGTGGTTGGATTGGTGTGACAAGGGAGATGATTTTTTTTCTGAGCTATGATACAGAATCAGAACTGCCTAGACATGGTAAAGCATTGCTATGTCTAATTATGGTGGTTGCCAAAAAAAGCAATCAAAATCTAAACCAACTCTATTAGAAGTAGATAATATAGTAACAGAGATAAAACAACTGCAACTGAGATCTTTAGAAAAGGGAAGGAGCAACCTACACAGTTAAACATGGGAATAGTGGGAACAATACATACAAGGGAGGAATGAGGTTTAAAAGAAGGCAGGACTTAAATGAGCTATGTAATGTTTGACTGAAAATGATTTGGTAGATTATAAGTGATATATAATGTTTGCAACTGGGAGTGTGTCATTATGGTTTGTGATGTTAAATACTTGCAACTGGGATTGTGTTGGTGTGGTTTGTTTTCATTTATGTAAATGTATGATTGCTTATGTCGTAAGTGATGGTTTAATAAAGATGTTTCTTGTTTAGAAAAAGGGGCAGGAACTGAATAATTTATGTAATGTCGCTTAGGTTATATGATATATAGCAATATATGTGTGAAGTATAATGTTTTTTAATGTTAATTTGTTGATACAGTTTGATTACCTTTGTATAAATGTAAATTTTCCTATGTGTAACAGAGATAAAACAACTGGAATTGGGATCTTTAAAAAAGGGTAGGAGCAAATTACACAGGAAAACATGGGAATTGTTGGAACAATACATGCAGGGGAGAATGAGGTTTAAAAGAAGGCAGGACTTGAATGAGGTATGTAATGTTTGACTGACTATGATTGGGTAGATTATAAGGGTTCCTATTACCTGTGATCGAACATTTAGGTTAGCGAATACCTAAATGTCGAACTGGTTAATAGCGAAAGCAAAAAACCATGAATGGCCGATTTAACTCAGGGAAAGAATTACCTTGGCTGTTATGCATTTTTTGCCCCTTTCCCCACTGTAGAGTGATCTCAGAGTTGGTATATTTAGTTAGGGGAGGTGTGGGGGGCACAGCCCCCCACTTATTTTTGGTTTACATTTTTTATTTTTTTTTGCGGCCGAGGGAATTCATTCCCTATGTTAAATCGGCCATTCAGTGTTTTAATTTTTTGATATTACCAGTGCAACGTTTAGGTATTCACTAGCCTAATTGTTCGATTGGGTAATATAGACGCGATTATAACTGATGTATAATGTTTGCAACTAGGATTATGTGCCTGTGGTTTGTGATGTAAAATGATTGCAGCTGGGGTTATGTCATTATGGGTTGTTTTCATTTATATAAATGTATGATTGCCTGTGTCATAAGAGATAATTTAATAAAGCTGTTTATTGTTTAAAAAGAAAAAGAAAAGCTGAAACTTGAACATTTTTTGCTGAACAGCTGCAGAACTTTTGCCAGGCATTATTTTCCTCTTCAACTTTTCTTTTTGGTTTTCTTTCGGGTTTTCCAAATTTCTTCTTTGATGGTATCCTGGCAGTGTACTTAATAGCAAATAACTTAATTTTACCCACCACCACCAAAAAAAACAAAAAAACACAAACAGTTTCAGTGGCACTCCTTTTTGCCAATTTTCATTTTTACACAGAGAGTTGAAGTTAAGCTGTTGATCAGTGTGTAGCCGTCTTGGAAGTCCCTACCTCCCGTTTTTGGTGTGTGTTTTATGCCAGGGTATGGAAATTATTTTATTTTATTTTTTTTTGTTCCTAACAATGTCCACCCATGGCTTAACCAATATCAGTTGGTATGAAAGCTCTTAAGGGCTTAGTGCCTAAACCTATCTTTTTCGTCAGCTTAACTTGAGCATGTAAAGTGCCCTAAAGCTTTGGAAACTGGGCAGCTGTTACATCTTATGCTGGATATAACTCATATAGCTTTGTCTACTGCAACAGTGTTCATTCAGATATCTACTGTTAAGGTAAGTTCACTTACACAACTGCACTGTTTACGTCATATTATCAGTTCTCTGCATTATCCGTTGGGCAAAGAACAGATCCAAGGGTGTTTACAAAGCAACTAGCTCCAGTGATAGCTCACTGCAGACTGCAAGGCATTCACATATTTCCTCATTTAGATGACTTCCTTATCTTTGCATAGCCTTTTGCCAGGTGTCAAGAGTCCTTAGCATGGGATGTTCGCGAGGATCGGCTCCGAACGCATGTGTAAGAATGAAGGACGAGATGGAACGTTATGGTGAGTACATAACTTCTTTTTTCTTCACTCCTTTCCAGTGTGGAGTTCCAGATAACCATTCAAAAACCCTCCTTGATTCCATCACACCAGATTGTGTTTTTAGGCTGTCTTCTTGGCACATCCCTTCAAATGGCATTTCTAAACCATGAAAATGTGGATTTTTATCTGGAAACTTTCCGGAGCTGCTCTTTTGATTCTCAGATTTTAGACAGAGAATATATCAGAATTATAGGGGGTCATGGCTTCTATGATTCTTATGATTCCTCTTGCCAGATTACACATGAGAAAAATTCAGTGGTTTCTAAAAAAAACATGTGGACCTAACTTTCTCATACTCTGGAATTTCAGATTCAAATTTTGGATTTTATCAAGAAGGAACTGCACAGGTAGAGACTTCAGATTGCTCAGATTCTGCGTCTTCCTTTTTATCATCCTATCGTAACTCAATCTGTAACTACAGAAGCCTCAGATTTTGCCAGAGAAGCAGTTTGTATGGCAGCAAAGGCACAAAGTCTATAACACACAATTATCAAAAAGATGCTAGCTCTGATTTATGCTATAAAATATCTTCATCATTTGTGGTCCCCGGGGTCTTGCAGGTGATTACAGACAACACTATAGTGATGGAGTACATAAACAACAGGGGAGAA